>NW_012110918.1:8156375-8243241 GCF_000951035.1 Colobus angolensis palliatus | reverse complement strand
TATTAAAATATAAAATATATTAAAATATATACATGTTATTCATGTATATGTATAAATACACACACATACTACATATTACAAAACTTACAATAAAACAACAACAACAATCTTCTAAGTCAAAATTAAGCCTCACTTTTCTTGCTTTGGGACCCAAACTTTACTAATAAGGGAGATATTGAAAGAATAGACTTTTAAATCCTCTGGTAGAGATTAAAATAGATCATGCCCTGGAAACTAGCAAGGTTCACGAACCCCTGTCATCTGCCTTCTTGAGCTGTTTCCTTCCCCAGTGGGTTATGCCTGCTTGGGAGGAGGGGTGATGTAGGCGTGTGTGTTTGTTTAGTGTACAATTCTTGGCAAACCTATCATGCTGGCAGGTGCTGAAAAGTAAAATCCTCTTTTTCCAATCCAGAAAAACTCTGATGCCAGCATGCCCATTTCCCATCATCGTCCTCACAGCTCCACCAGGCAAAGAGCCATCTCTCTTAGTCCTTGGGAAACAGTGGTGGTATCTGGCTGGGTGATGGCACTTGCAAGGTTAAAAGGAGGGTCAGATTTGGGTGTTTTCCTCTGTGGGCTCTGTCACTGAAGATTCATTTCCCAACTGCAAAAGACAAGAATGAAAACAGGGAGATGGTCCAGCCTCCTTCTGAGGCTCAGGGTTAAGGTAGAAGAAGCGGGCTGAGGAAGCAGGAGGGAGGGGAGGTAGTGGGCATGCAGCTTGGCACCCTGGGCATCCCTGTGGCGGTGTGCTGCCACGTGCCTGAATGGGCAAGCAGCATGGCGCAGGGAAAAGGCAAGATTCCTCAGGGGAGCGTCCTCAGAATTCGGGGAACTCAGTGTGCATCTGCATAAGAGATGACAATGCCGATAGCGTGGCAGATTGTGATCAGCCTTGGCAGGGAGCTGCAGGCAGGGCTTTGTGGTTTGGAAAGGTGCAGCAAACAGGTAGGGCACAAGGTGCCCTCAGAAACACACCCTTCTCTGCCCAGGGCTGCCACCATCACCCACACCCAGCTTCCTCCCACCGTGAGCTCAGCTTCCATTTCCTGCCTCCTTTGACTGGTCAGGGAGGCTGGTGCCACCCATTTTGGGCCCTGAGAATATTACCCGTAGCACCTGGTGCCCAGCTTTTTACGGGCCCACTGACTTCCTGTGTTGCCCATGGCCCGTAGATTGGTCACCATCATTATCCACTTAGATTTTCTTGGCAGGTGTAGAAAGGAATTGAGCCAGCCCGGGGTGTTCGATGCTGAAATCAGTTGAGAAGTAGGTTACAATCTTGCCAATCAGAAGGAAAGAACATCTCTGCAGGTGGATGTGTCTGTTACAATTCAGGTACTGAACTGGTGGTTTTGATATTACCTCTCTAATCTTAATCTCAAGCAACACAACCTGCTAAGAACCAAAATAGCCAGAGGAAAAGATTAAGTAGATAACATTCACTTGAACAATGCACCAGCTAAAAATGGAATTACGGCTCTCTCAAATAGCATACAAAAGTAATAAAAATATCCTTGAAGTTTTTGGGGATGCTTTACCTTAGGGTACCAGGTGATTAAAAGAGATTGTTGCCAGCCATTATACCTGACCAGTTTGTCCTTTTGTTTTTATTTTTTATCTTTTTGAGACAGAGTCTTGCTTTGTCACCCAGGCTGGAGTGCAGTGGCATGATTTTTGGCTCATCGCAACCTCAGCCTCTGAGGTTCAAGCGATTCTCCTGCCTCAGCCTCCCAAGTAGGTGAGACTACAGGTGTGCACCACCATGCCTGGCTAATTTTTGTGTTTTTAGTAGAGACGGGGTTTCGCCATGTTGGCCAGACTGATCTCAAACTCCTGACCTCAGGTAATCCACCCACCTCAGCCTCCCAAAGTGCTGGGATTACAGGCGAGAGACGCCACGCTGTGTTTAGGGATAGTCAGCCTCCCGTCTGATCACTAACTTTGTTAGACGTAAGTCTGATACTACAGCAGATATATTTTGAGAGTAATTGTCACTAGGTTTTGCTCTGGAATCCTAATAAAACGGTGAGTGCCAGCCTGGGCAACAGAGTGAGACCCCATCTCAAAAACAAGAACCAAAAACCAGCGAGTGGTTTATTGTCTGACACCCACAGGAGCTTCCTCACCTTCTTACTCTCTGGTTACAAAAAGCAAAACCAAATCTGTTCTAGCCACTACAATTTCAAAGCGAGGCCAGATCTGATCATTTGTTTTGCAATGCATGCATAAGTTTGTTCACTCCCTGATTTATTCTTTATTCTGTCTTGATCTTTAAAATGTGTTTTTGTTCAACCTTATATCATGGAGAATTTCAAACCTATGCTCAAGCAAACAGAATGATGTCATGAGCCCTCATGTCCCCATCACATAGTCCAACAACCGTCAACCCTTGGCCAGTCCTGCCCTATTCACCTGCCTCCTCCTCCTTGTTATTAAAAACAAACAAATAGGCTGGGTGCGGTGGCTCACAGCTGTAATCCCAGCACTTTGGGAGGCCGAGGCGGGCAGATCACTTAATGTCAGGAGTTCAAAACCAGCCTGGCCAACATGGTGAAACCCCCCTCTACTAAAAATACAAAAATTAGCCGGGTGTGGTGGCACAGGCCTGTAATCCCAGCTACTCAGGAGGCTGAGGCAGGATAATCGCTTGAACCTGGGAGGCAGAGGTTGCAGTGAGCTGAGATCGTGCTACTGTACTCCAGCCTGGACGACAAAACGAGACTCCATCTCCCCAAAAATTAAAACAAACAAACAGACATCTTGTCATTTTATTCATAAACAGGTTAGTATGTGTCTTGAGAAGGAATGGCATTCTTTTTTACATGACTCCAATACCATTATCACACCAAAAAAAGTGACACTATGTAATTTACTCTATAACTATAATTTACCATATAAATTTACTATAATTTACTCTATAACTATAATTTATAGAATTTATATATTGCATATATTTTATTGCTTTCCTTTAAGTTAAACAGTGACCTTTGGCCAAAAACAACAAAA
The DNA here is from genome assembly GCF_000951035.1 of Colobus angolensis palliatus. NCBI lineage: Eukaryota > Metazoa > Chordata > Mammalia > Primates > Cercopithecidae > Colobus > Colobus angolensis. The sequence continues at coordinate 8,240,232 of NW_012110918.1, read as the reverse complement.
TCTTACTTGATATTATTTGGCTCAAATATCTTGTATTTCTAAGGGAATGTGTGTGCTTTTCTGAAAACTCAGTCCCTAGCTCATTTCATGCCCATAACTAGGCTTGTGGGGAAGCCTAGGGAACAAGACTGAGGGAGCATGGCTGAATCAGCACTAATTGTAGCTCTGAACTTGCCTTGCCCCAGTAGCCGAGACAGATGGTGCCAGTGACCCCTCCCCAGGGGACTGCAGACTTTGAACACACACTCGTCTTCCGTCGCCTCCCTCTGTGTCGAGTGCCAGGGTCAGTCTAGGTGCCTGCAGAGGAACGGCTGTTTGCCCGAGGAAGACACTTGTGATATTCCTGGCCTGGTGACTGGCAGTCACGTGGTGGGAGGGTGGAGGCAGGGAGGGGGTGACCGAACAGCAAAGGACAGACCAGAGTGGTTTGCAGGATACACCAAGAACTGCACACAGTAACATGGGCAGCCTCCACGGAGGCTGCTTCCAGGTTCTTTTTGGTCACAAAATCCCCTTGCTTCTGTAAAGCCTGCCACCTTGCTGGCTACGAAGGAGGGGCGACCCTTTCCAGGCGACGTCTGATTTGGGAATTCATACTTCCAGTCTCCCTCTTCCCTGGCCTGTCCCGTAAGCTGTCGGGCACGTGAGCCAAGGGCGTACACTGCACAGGTCTAGTGTGCATGGTGTTTACTAAAGCCATCAGAAGAGCCCGCTGCCAATACGGGAAATGATTTTTCCTAATGCAATGCCGTCCTGGGGTTGTTTTTATGAAAATGATGTGTTGGAGTCTCAGCAACCCCTTTACTGGCTCTGGTTGGCTTCTGGGAATGAGAGCTCAGTCGCCCCCTTGCACGGGTCCCCACCCCTGGCTTTTAGAAGGCTGACTGACACATTGCGTGTCAGTTAATGCTGCCTGCTGGAAGCCTGGGGCTTTGCCGGGGAGTGTGGATCATAACTTGCATTGTGTGCATCAAGGGCCCTGACAAGTGCTGATGGATTTGGCTTCCCTGTGGCTCCTGAGCCCTGGGCGGGGACAAAGGGGAGCATTGTTTGGCAGGGCAGGCCTCTGCCTGCGAACCCACTCATTTGCCTGACGGTGGAGACAGGTGTATCACAAGCTCAGCATGCCAGAGCTATGCTGGATGATCAAGATCTAAGTTTTGTTCCCCAGGGCGAGGCTTAGAGAAGCAGACATGGCCCAAGGAATGGCCCGTGGTCACTCTTCTCCCTGAAACCAGCCCCTGACTTTTCTTTTCTCGGTTTGCTCTTCTGAGCTCTGCTCCTAAAATGAGATCTTGTTAGGGAAAGAAAATGATTCTGCCCCAGCTGCCTGTCCTTTGTAGCTCAGGAGGGCTAGCAGGATGCTGGGCATCCTCGCTGGGGAAGGTAAACGTGGACCACTGTTGTGCCAAGGCTGTGCGGTCATCTCCTTTTTGTGCTCCATGGTGGCCCCTGCAGAAACCATTTCATGACTCTTCCAGCCTGATGCAGCCCAGTCAGGGGAATTGCATGGGTAGATAATTTTCTTGCACCTCCTAGTTTATTGCTATAGGTGCTCCAAACTATTATCATCACTTTTAAATTAAAAATTGATTTTCATTAATCATAATAACAGATAAATGAAGCTTAGTAAGTCAAATGGCATGAAAACCATTTTTGAAGGAAGTCAGCCATGCTCTGTCCTCTATTTCCCCAACTCTGAATCTGCTCCCCGGGGGCACCTCTTTAAATTCTGATTTAGTTGTTTCTCTTGATATTTACCTCCTACTTCCCAATACCATACTCGTCCTGGCATTTCTCCTTGTTTTGGTTTTAAATATTATCTATTGAATTCTTACCTTAAAATGTGAAAGTTTCCTTAGGCTTACATTGGGCTTCATGGAACTCAAGCCTTGCTAAAGCGGCTTAACCACATAAGGGTAGGTTTCTCTCGTATAACTTGAAGTACAGCAGAAGTTCAGTCTGGGTTTGGAGAAATGACTCTGTGGTACCATTGGGGACCCCTGCCCCCTCCCATCTTTCTACTCCATAATCCTTAGCATGTGTGCCTGCCTAAATTCACACTTCCCTTCACACTAAATAAAATGACCCAGATCAGGGGCTGTGGCTCATTGCCTATAATCCCAGCATTTTGGGAGGCTAAGACAGGTGGATTGCTTGAACTCACAAGTTCAAGATTAGCCTGGGCACCGAACCCCCATCTCTACAAAAAATACAAAAATTAGTGGGGCCTGGTAGTGTGTGCCTGTAGTCCCAGCTACTTGGGAGACTGAGGTGGGAGGATGTCTCAAGCCCAGAAGGCAGAGGTTGCAATGAGTCAAGATGGCACCACTGCACTCCAGCCTGGGCAGTAGAGCCAGACTTTGTCTCAAATAAAAAAAGTAAAATGACCCAGATTTTATACAATGCTGCAACTATATCTACTATGCCCAGTACAGTAGATAGTAGGCAGAATAAGGGTCTCCTAAAAATGTCTATGTCCTGGCCAGATGTGGTTCTTCATCCTTGTAATCCCAGCAGCACTTTAGGAGGCCAAAGTGGGAGGATTGCTTGAGACCAGGAGTTTAAGGCAGCAGCTGAGCTACAATTGCATTACTGCATTCCAGCCTGGGTGACATAGTGGGACCCCATCTCTATTAAAAATAAAAATAAAAAAGATATCTGTGTCCTAATCCCCAAAACCTGTGATTGTCTTATGTTACATGGCAAAAGGGATTCCAGTTTGCAAATGGAATTAAGGTTGCTTACCAGTTGATCTTGAGATGGGGAGGTGACCCAGGATTTCCCCAATGGACAGATGTAATCACAAGTATCCTTGTAAATGGACAAAGATGGCAGAAGAGTGTGAGTCAGAGTCATACAAGGTGTGAAAGACTCAACTGGCCATTGCAAGCTTTGAAGACAGAGGAAGGAGCCATGAGTCAAGGAAAACAGGTGACCTCTAGAAGCTGGAAGAGATGAAAAAACAAATTATCCCCTGGAACCTCCAGAAAAGCACTTGGCACTACCAAGGACACCTTGATTTTAGACCAGTGAGATCCACTTCAGACTTCTGACCTCCAGAACTGTAAGATAATACATTTGCTTTGTTTTAAACCACTCTTCATGGTTATTTATTACAACAGCAATAGGAAACTAATACACCAACCTACAAACTATATTTCCTAGCCCATTGCAGCAAGAGTGTGGCACAATTCTGGACAAGGAGACAAAAGCAGTAGTCTGCTGACAATTTTTCTAAGAAAGTTTTGTTTTTCTGAGGTAGATGCTATTCTTTTCTCATTTGCTACATTCTTCTTCCTGCCTGGAATACAGATGAAAACCTAGAGATGGGACAGCCACCATAGCACCATGAGGCATGAGGATGGAATCTGTACACCAGCTCTGGTAAGACAAGAGAGACAGTCAGCACTGGGCACATTAGGACATCACAGAACTGTTGCATCATGTCTGCTCCCACTGGATTTTTATATTTGAGCACAATAAATGTCTCTTTGCTTACGAATCTGTTTTATGCCACCCTAGGCAATCCCTGAATGAAATACTCTGCTACCAGGCTCTCCCAGATCTTCCTTTTTCTTGATTTACTCCCTCATTCTGATGGAGCACATCCTTCCATAGCTTTCTGGGGAGGGAATTTTTCTGAGAACTTGCATATCCTAAAATGTTTCTGTCACACTTGATTAACAGTTTGTTTGCTATAGAAGTCTAGGTGGAAAATCACTTTATCTTAGAAATTTTATATTATTGCTCCATTACCTTCTCATCTTTTTTTTTTTTTTTTTTGAGATGGAATCTCACTCTGTCTCCCAGGTTCATGCCATTCTCCTGCCTCAGCCTCCGAGTAGCTGGGACTACAGGTGCTCACCACTGCACCTGGCTAATTTTTTGAAGTTTTTAGTGGAGACAGGGTTTCACCGTGTTAGCCAGGATGGTCTCGATCTCCTGACCTCGTGATTCGCCTCCCTTGGCCTCCCAAAGTGCTGGGATTACAGGCGTGAGCCACCGTGCCTGGCCTACCTTCTCATCTTATGTGTTGCTATTAAATTGTTGAGTATTCTTCAGATTCCTTTTCTTTTGTATATGAAATATCTCTCTCTCTCCTTCCCTCTCTCTCCTTTCCTCACCTCCTACTTCTCTCCTTTGAAGGTTATTTTTTGTCTAATGAGCTGAAATTTCATGACACAGGATCTTGGTATGGGTCCATTTTCATTCATTGAACTGGGCCCCTGATCATCCATTTCGATACAGAAACTCATGTTCACTTTCTTATTTCAAATTTCCTTTCCTCAATTGTTTTCTGTTCTTCTTTTGGAATTCTTATTTGTTGGATCTTGGAATCCCTGGTTTGATCTTCTTTTTCATCATTCTGTCTTGTTGTTTCTCTTAGTAAGGAGTAAGAGAAACTTAGTAATTTTTAAAAGCTCTAGTTGCCATAAAATTCCATCTTGTGGCCTTCTGTTCTTGTTTCTTGAATGCAATGCTTTCTTCTATCTATCCAGGGATAATAATGAAAGGAGGTCATCATTTTTGTTTTTGTTTTCTTTTGCTCCCTATTTTCTCCAGGTTTCTTTCTCCTCCCCTGCTCCCACCACCCCCCACCCCCACCCCACCCCACACTATTTTCTTATTTTAGTCTCTGTCTTTCCTACTGGGAATTTGCTCCGACTGCCTGAGGATGCTTGCCTGAGGATGCTTGCCTCATTGAATGCTCTGGATGTAGGGGTGGAGGGAGATGGGACCAGACAGCTGGTAAATCTCGCTGTAGGGCACTTAGCCAGAGAGAGACTCCACTTTTCACTGGAGACTCTTAAATATCACTATCTTTCGGGCTTTTTCTTGGGATGATCTATCTTACCACAGAGGAATCCAGACGATGCTCATGGGTGGACTGTAAGTTGGTCTCTAACATTTGGAGAGCAAACTAGGTGAAGGGGCATGTAGACATTTCTTTAGTACCCCTGTCTTCTGGTCCTTGTGCTGCCCCTGCCCTATGCAGTCCCCACATCTGGAGCCTCCCTGGTTCCTTTTTTCTCCTGTTGTGGCAGAGGAGGAATTGCCTGGTGCATAGGGCAGGGGTGTGCTGGGGATCCGGGAGCTCCGGTAGCTTGGTACAGTCTCTCAAGGAAGCCTGCTGTTCCCTGCCCCATTGCACACACTACGTTGGGAGACAACAGGTGACTCCACCCAATTCCTTGCCTCCTGGTGTGTCAAGGTGTGGGTCGGCTACCTTGCATGGCCTCTTCCTCTGTAGTCAGTTGTGCTTCGACTTTTTTTAATCAGCTAAATCAGTTGCTGACTTTTTTCTTCTTCTTCTTTTTTTTTTTTCAGGCAGTTTTTATGGTTTTATTTAAACACAAATAAGATACGCATGTGAGCTGTCTATTCATGTTCCTCGCTGTGCAGTCTGGCACTGGGGCTGGTGGCTCTGAGAGCAGCTGGGCTGCTCTTTCCATGATGGGTTTGCCGTTTTTGGAGGAAACATTGTGAGCTACCTCAGCACAGTAAGATTTGTTGCACGTCTGCAGCAGTTCTAACTCCTTGAACTATCTATGAACCCTGTTGTCATTACCTCTGAGTTTCTGCCATTTACGCTTAATTTTGACATATGGATCTGACTGGTGCCAAATGAACTTCTTGGTTCTGTTTTTGACGACCCTGGGCTTCAGGAGGGGTCTGAGGGGGCCACGACGCTGAGTAGGAGACGGCTGCCACCTCCGTAGGTAGCGCCGAGGAAGAGAGAGCCACTGACTTTCAAAACCCTCCCATGTCCTCTCCTCTCTCATTCTCCTTGTCTTTCTGACTTTTTTAATCTTTTAATTTTGTTTAGTATCATTTCAGGGGCTTAGGGAAGGAGTGGAAAGAATCATGTTGTATTAGGCCATTCAAATGTTGCTATAAGGAAATATCTGAGACTGTGTAATTTATAAAGAAAAGAGGCGGGCCGGGCGCGGTGGCTCACGCCTGTAATCCCAACACTTTGGGAGGCCGAGGCAGGCGGATCACGAGGTCAGGAGATCGAGGTCATCCTGGCTAACACGATGAAACCCTGTCTCTACTAAAAATACAAAAAAAATTAGCCAGGCGCAATGGCAGGCGCCTGTAGTCCCAGTTGCTTGGGAGGCTGAGGCAGGAGAATGGCATGAACCTGGGAGGCAGAGCTTGCAGTGAGCCGAGATCGCGCCACTGCACTCCAGCCTGGACAACAGAGAGAGACTCTGTCTCAAGAAAAAAAAAAAAAGAAGAAAAAAAGAAAAGAGATTTAATTGGCTCACGGTTCTGCAAGCTGTACATGAAGTATGGTGCTGGCATTTACTCGGCTTCTGGGGAGGCCTCAGGAAGTTTACAATCATGGCAGAAGGATAAGGGGAGCCATCATGTCACATGGCCAGAGCAGGAGCAAGAGAGCACGGGTGGGGGATGCTGCACTTAAACGACCAGGTCTCATGAGAACTCACTCATTATCATGAGGACAGTACCGAGAGAGAGTGCTAGACCATTCATGAGAAATCCACCCCTATGATCCAATCACTTCCCGCCAGGCCCCACCCTCGACACTGGGGAATTACAATTTAATATGAGATTGGAGCGGGGGCACACATGCATACTTCATCTACCACGTTGAACTGGAAGCCTTCCTGATCTTTAATTACCTGTTATTCCAGTAACACTCCAGTAACCCAGGCCCAACAAATCCCTGTATTTCACAGGTAGAAACTGAAGCCTTGTAATATTTAAGTAGCTACTGACACATAACAAATATTTGGTTGATTACTCTGGGTCCACAAATATTAATTATTGTATCTTATGTGTCATATGCAGGAGATATAAAAATAAGTAAGGCAAAGTTGCTGCTCTTAGGTAAAGAACAAGGAGTGTGAGTGAATTATTGAGTGCATTATCTTGTGTATTCCTCAAATAAAGTTTTCAAAGAGGTTAGATAAGTTTAAAGCCATGAGAAAACTCTTCTGGGTTTCCCCCCAAAAGTGACGGTGGTCTGGAATTTAAACTCAGGTCTGGGTGACTCCACGGCCAATATGAACCATGCTGCTTTCATTGCACTGACTCTTTCCAGACCTGACAGCTCATGACTCAGCTCAGAGTCTTCACATTTAGCCTTTGATGTCTCTGCCTTTCTTAGCTTATTTTTGTCCTCATGCTGCCCCTCAGGCTGCTGTGGCTCTGTAAATCATGTCTGATATGGTTTGGCTATGACCCCACCCAAATCTCATCTTGAATTGTAGTTCCCGTAATCCCCTGTGTCTGAATTGTAGTTCCCATAATCCCCTGTGTCTGAACTGTAGTTCCCATAATCCCCTGTGTCTGAATTGTAGTTCCCATAATCCCCAGTGTCATGGGAGGGACCTGGTAGGAAGTAATTGAATCATGGAGGCTGTTTCCCCCATGAGGTTCTCCTAACAGTGAGTGAGTTCTCATGAGATCTGATGGTTTTATAAGGGGGCCTTCCCCTTCGCTCATATTCATTCTTCTCTCTCCTGCCACCATGTGAAGAAAGGCGTGTTTGCTTCCCCTTCTGTGATGATCGCAAGTTTCCTGAGGCCTCCCCAGCCCTGCAGAACTGTGAATCAATTAAACCTATTTCCTTTATAAATTACCCAGTCTCAGGTATGTCCTTATAGCAGCATAAGAATGGACTAATACAATGTCCCTATCTGTGGGTGGGTTGGATAGTGTCCCCCCCCAAAATCCATGTCCACCTGGAACCTCAGAATGTGACCTTATAAAATCTTTTCAGATGTAGTTAAGGATTGAGATGAGATCATATGGGATTAGAGTGAGCTTCAGTAATTGTGTCCTTATAATAAGAGACAGAGAAGGACACACAAAGACAGGGAGGAAAAGGCCATATGAAGACAGAAGCAGAGATTGGAATGACGTTGTCACAAGCCAGGGAATGCCAGTGTATTAGTCTGTTCTTACACTGCTAATAAAGATATACCTGAGACTGGGTAATTTATGAAGGAAAGAAGTTGAAACAACTCGCAGTTCCACATGTCTGGGGAGTCCTCACAGTCATGGCAGAAGGTGAATGAGGAGCAAAGTCACATCTTACATGGCAGTGGCAGGAGAGCAAGTACAGGGGCACTCCCCTTTATAAAACCATCAGATCTCATGAGACATATTCACTATCACAAGACCAGCACAGAAAAAACCTGTTCCTGTGATTCAGTTACCTCCCACTTGGTCCCTCTCACAACACGTGGGAATTATGGGAGCTATAATTCAAGATGAGATTTGAGTGGGGACAAAGCCAAGCCATATCAGCCAGGAACCACCAGGAGCTGGAGGAAGCAAGGAAAATTTTCTCCTGGAGGCTTTGGAGGGAGAATGGCTCTGCTGACACCTTGGTTTTAAACTTCTAAGCCTCCAGAACTCTGAGATAATAAGATCCTGTTGCTTTAAGCCACCAGAGGGTGGTAATTTGTTATGGCAGCCCTAGAAAATGAATGCACTATCCAACGCTGGAAGAAGAGGGGGAGGCTAGTACCAGCTGCATGCCTTCTTTTTCTCACAAAAGCTTAAGGTTTCCTAGAAGCATCTGAGCTGACTTCCTATAACATCCAACTGGTCAGAAAGATGTAATATGGCCTGGGAAATCTGTAAAAACAAAAGTGGAATTTAGTTTTTCCAAATGTGGCAGTTCTGAGTTTTAATAACACTCTATCTGCTCCAGTTGTAAAAATGACCAGGACACACCAAGAAGTCAGTTTATTGTTCCCAAAGGCAGGGGATAAGGGAATGTCTTCCTCTTCTCTGCCTTTCCCTTCTTTTCCCACGACCTCCTTTCTTCTTATTTTCCCCTCCTTCTCCAGCTGCCTCCAACTGTATGTGGCTCAAAGGATGTCATGAATAGTAAAAAGGCAATATGCAATGAATTCACCCAGTAGATAGTCTGTGCTCAATAAATTGTGCCAGGAGGATGCTCAGAAAGCTAAGATTAGATATAAGAAAAGAAAGTTGGGAAAGCCTTTCTGAATGCTGAGGGAAATGCATGCAGCTTAGGTAAGTTTAAGAATGGAAAAAAACAGCTGTGTGCCTTACCTTAGCAAGTGCTGCTGTCCTGGAGGCTGGGTCAGGATTTGGATCAATACTGCTCACATTTGAATGAAAAATCACTCAAGAGTTTAACAAATGTAAATGTCTGGATTCCAACTCCCTATCCCCCCTCACCAGGTGGTTCCAGGGCCCAGCCTGGGACTCTGCATGTTTAACAACCCCCTCGTGGAGTCTAAAGCAGGTGGTCCATCCACTGCCCATTTGCAATCGGATTCCTGAGATTCGTTCCAGCCCCGAGATTCTGAGATTCTGAGATTCTGCAAGAGCTGCCTGAATTGATTTCCAGATACTTTTGGAAGGAAACAGCACACGGCTTTCTGGCTTTTGGGAAGCGGCTTTTGCATAGCAGGCCTGCAGTCTCCCAAGAAGTTTCCATCAAGAGAACTCCCTTGTGTTTTCAGACTGCCTTGGGGCCAGGGGGCATACAAGAAAGGGCAGAGCATTGCTTGGTTACGGTAGAACAGATAGGAAGAACCATGGCACCGCATCTTCTGTTCTTATAGGCCCCGAGGGCCTGCACACAGACTCATAGACACCTGCTGGACCAAAGGGACAGGAGGCTCCTGCAAGGGGACCTGGACCTACTTTCTGAGCACATGGCTCTAAGGAAGTGGAGGAATGATGCAGGTTCGAAACAAGGTTGGGGCATTGTCACCTTTTAACACTGCAGCAGGGAAAGTTTTTCTGCCTTCTCTGTCAAGACCTGAAAAATGTTATACTGTTGAGTGAATTCTCCCATCTTTCCCACCATGCTTCAGATACATCTTCCCCCCTCACTGTGACCACTGCCGAAACTTTCTTTTACGTAAGTAAGACACTATAGAGAAAGCACATAGAAAGTGCTGGATATGCAATGGCCACTCTCCATTGTCCCATGCTGCCCGGACACCCCTCTCGGCGACCTCGCTCTCACAGGTCCTCCTCCCAGGCTGCTCTGCACTGCTTCTCTCACCCACCCTCTCCCCACTGCCATTCCCAGCTCGGCGGGGTCTGGCCCTGTTTTATTGCCAGCCCATTTCCCGGCTGCACAAAGGGGGCCTTTGTAACAGCTCCTTCCAGATGTTGAGTATTTGGAAAACATTCCGATCAGAAGGTGCTTGTCCTCTAGATGCCCTCGGAAAAGGAAAGAATCTGGGACAGGGATTTGGGAGTGGTGGTCCCAGGTCTCAGAGTGGGGCTTCCCTGAGGGAACCGGGGGAAATCTCGGGTGCTTTAGAGCATCGTTACCACCATCCTCATCAGTTTCATTCAAGTCAATTCACTCACCACTTAACTGATGTTCGGGCAGAGACTCCACACCTCACCCCTCCTCTGCGGTTGTCTATGTTCCTTCCAAATGACTGATGTGGTTGCAATCCTGCCTGATTTGATCCTCCTGTACAAGGCAAGAATTGTGATTCACACTCAAGCAAGACCATAGCTTTGAGACTATGGGTGACTTTTAAATAGCAAATCAGGACTGGAACCTGGTATTCTGATTCCAAATCCAATATTCTTCCATTATAACATGCCTCCTCTTTGTGGAATTTCTTTGAGAAAAAAACTACCAAACCACTCTTTTGGGGTTCACCTACAAGGTGGTGGCCAGATGGCCTACCATAACACCTCCTTTCTCTAGGGAACTCCAAGGCTCCATTTCCCAGTGATTCTTGGGAAGACAGGCAGGTCATCCATAAACAGGGAAATGGAGGCCCAGGGAGGTTGAACAGCTTGCCCCGGGTCACACAGTGAGTGAGTTAGAGCCCAGGGCAGGATTGAAATCCAACTCTAGCGGGTCAGACCTCAAGGGCCATTTCCCAAAGCTTAAAGTCACGGGAGATAGGAGAGGCTTAGTGCTGAGGTTCAGCCATTCTCAGCCAAGCCCAGCCCAAGCCCAGGCGGCATCCTCCTCCCTGCCCCTCAGGGCCTCCTCCTGGTCATGGGTTAGCCCCTCTGTTTCCTGTGACTGGCCTCTGTTCCAGGCTGGCCCCAGTACTCCATATTCCTCATTGGCAGATGTCCCTGGGACTTGGTTTCTCCCTTCACAGAGAAAAAATTCATTCCCCTTTATAGAGGTTTGTTGAAATCCATACAAAATGACAGCTAGATAGGAGGAATATGTTCTAGTCTTCTATAGCACTGTAGAATGTCCATAATGGTTTCAAATAGCTAGAAGGATAGTGAATGTTCCTGACACAAAGAAATGATCAATGTTTGAGGTGATGGATGCACTAATTACCCTGATCTGATCACCATACATTATATGTGTGGAAACATCACCATGGGCCCCAGGAATATGTACAATTATTATTTGCCAATTAAAACATTTCGTTTTGAGCTGGGCATGGTGGCTCATGCCTGTAATCTTAGCACTTTGGCAGGCGAAGGTGGGTAGATCGCTTGAGTCCAGGAGTTTGAGACCAGCCTGGGCGTCATAGCAAAACCCCATCTCTACTAAAAATACAAAAGATTAGCCAGGCATGGTAGCACACACCTGGAGTCCCAGCTACTCAGGAGGCTGAAGTTGGAGGATCACTGGAGGCCAGGAGGTGGAGGTTGCAAGTGAGCTGAGATCACGCCACTGCACTCCAGCCTGGGTAACAGAGCGAGACCCAGTCTCAAAAAAAGAAAAAAAAATTGTTTTAGTATAAAAAAAATAAAGACCAGGGAGACCTCAAATGAGAAGGACTGTGGAGGCAACAGGTATGGGAAATGTATGATAAGAGAGAGCTGCTTCAATAGGGTCAGGTTTGAATATTGGCTACTCCACCTACTGTCTCTACATCCACTGAAAAGTTGCTTTTCTCTTCCGCAGAGTGGGGCTAGTCGTAATGACGATATCTGGCTGGCAGCCATTGGGAGGATCTTCTCTAGGCCTCAAAATAGGGAAGATAAACCATCCCTATTTGCCCAGGTTTGAGAGGTTTCTTGGGATATGAGACTTTCAGTACTAAATCCAACAAAGTCCCAAGCAAATAGGGATGAATTGGTCGCTTTGCCTTAAAACAACTCATGTTTTTGATGGGTCAGCTAAGAATGAGAACTTACAGTGGGGCTATCTATGATAGCTTGGATTGTTGTTTAGTTTTATACACACACACCCTTTCCTGCTATCACTGCACGGTGATGTTGGCCTTGGCTATGTGATGTGCTTTGGCTGATGGAATGTTAGCAACCATACCAGGAATAGCAGCTGCCAGGTACTTGTACAGTTTGGCTTGATTTGGGCTCCCGTGGTCACCTGAAGAAGTGTGTGTACCAGGTTACAACTGGCCCTTCAGTCTTGGCTTGAGAAAAAAACATGAGTTGACTAGGGCCCAGATGTGCTAGGCTGTGTTCATCACCTCCCTGCATTGCCCCCCACCAACTAAGGGATCACACCACCCTCAACTCATGGCCCTTTGCAGTGTGAAGTTGCCACTTGTGTCATCAAGAGCAGGAGTCTGTTTCTCTCTCATCCCACACCTGCAGGCTGCCTCGTGACTTGCTTTGGCCAATAGAATGTGGCAGAAGTGAAGGGTGTGGGTTCTGGAGCCTAGCCCTTGAGAGACCTTGCATGTTGGACTCCCACCCTTTTGGAACCCTGGGCCCACCATATTGTGAGGAAGTCTGTCTAGCTTGGTTGAGTAGAAGCCACATGGAAGAGAATGGAAGAGCCCCAGTGGGTAACCAGCACCAACTGCTGCACAGGTGAGCTTGTCTTGGACCCTACCCACATGAGTGAACCCAGGCAAGATCAGCAGATCAGCCCAGGCAACCCAAAGAATCATGAGAAAGAAATCATAATTGTTGTTTTAAGGTACTAAGTTTTGGGGTAGTTATACAGCAGTAGATAACTGATACCAACCCATAGCTTGGGATCCAAGCTCAGTCAACAGGCATACTCACGCTAAGCTGCACATTGAGTCCATTGTAGACCACAGAACCACAGTCAGCCTTGCAGGACTGCAAATTCAGGATGAAATGTCCCTTGTTTGAAGCCACTGAGTGTTCAAGTCATTTGTTTGCAACACTCTTATGTCAACAGCTGATTGACACAAGGGATTCAACCCTAGGAACGCCTGACTCCAAAGCCTGTTCTTAGCCTCATCGCAATATTGTGCTGTTGTCCCTTAGGCCATGAAACATCTAAGACATATTGATCTCAGTTCCCAACTATTAATACATTCCCAGGCTGTCCGGAAGTGCCCAGAAACCCTTTGTCAAACATGGGTACCATCATTGTAAAGCCTTCTAGATGGTTAGAAAAGGAAAGGAGTGGGCATTGTGTGCTGAAAGAGATGGATGAGGAGCTATTTTGTAAACTCTATAACATTTGGCAAAGACCATATCCTTAAATACAAATTAAAATAGCTTAGGTTATACCTAGGAGTGCTGAGGTAGAGAGAGAACATTGGAGGAGTAGGGAAGAAAATATAGAAAAACATGTTCATGACTTCAGGGTAGGGAACTTGCAGACTCCACATAACATAAAGATATTTTTACGAAGTTCAAAAATAAAGCCAAGCATGTTGTTTGGGGACATGTACACATGTGTTAAAACCACAGTGAAAATAAAGGAAGTAATAAAATTCAGCGTGTTCGTCGTTCTGGGGAGAAGAGAGAAGGTCAACTGAGGCCGGCCGGGCGTGGTGGCTCACAGCTATAATCCCAGCACTGAGGTCAGGAGTTTGAGACCAGCCTGGCCCATTTCTACTAAAAAATAAAAAAATTAGCCAGGCATGGTGGCACGCGCCTGTAGTCTCAGCTACTCGGGAAGCTGAGGCAGGAGAATTGCTTGAACCTGGGAGGTGGAGGTTGCAGTGAGCCAAGATCGTGCCACTGCACTCCAGCCTGGGTGACAAAGCGAGACTCCATCTCAAAAAAAAAAAAGAAGAAGAAGAAGGGCAACCTAAAGGACTGCATAAAGAAAGTCAGAGTGGCCGGGCCAGTGGCTACGCCTGTAATCTCAGCACTTTGGGAGGCCGAGGCGGGTGGATCATGAGGTCAGGAGATCAAGACCATCCTGGCTAACACGGTGAAATCCCGTCTCTACTAAAAATACAAAAAATTAGGTGAGCGTGGTGGCAGGTGTCTGTAGTCCCAGCTACTCGGGAGGCTGAGGCAGGAGAAAGGCATGAACCCAGGAGGCGGAGCTTGCCGTGAGCTGAGATCGTGCCACTGCACTCCAGCCTGGGTGACTGAGCAAGACTCCGTCTCAAAAAAAAAGAAAGTCAGAGTGAGGCATGGATCATCTTCTAGATCTTCAGTTGAGTGGTAGATTCCAGGTTTTCATTGTACCATTTTATGTAAGGGCAGCATCCTCATGGGTGAAGTGTGCTGTGATGCTTAGGTGTGTGGACGCTGAATCTGAATCCTAGTTTGCCACTCATTAGAGTCTTACACATGCAACTTCACCTCTCAGTGCCTCAGTTTCCTCGTCTGTAAAATAGGTGTTGATGGCAACAGTACCTACCTCGTAGAGTTATTAGGAGGAAGTGCTTGAAACTGTGCCTGTGAGTTACATGTTGTTAAATACATAGCCACCATTATACAATACAATTGATTGAGTCGGGAGAGGAGACTCATCTATGCTCCTTCATTAACTCAACACTGATTATGTATCTGCTCTCATCAGGCACAGGTGCTCACATGCCCAGGAGAAATAAGCTGGTGAGTTATGTGGCACAGCACCATCGATCGATCTACAAAGGAAGCTTCAGTGCAGCAGTGTTGCTATACGGACCTCTCTCACCCAGGCGTCATGAATGGAAGTGCTGGGAGAGACCTCATGGAGGAGGAAGAGTTTTGCTCAGCTGCTTGGGTGTGGGACTGAATGTGGTTCCAGAACTGGTCGCTGCCTTCACCCGTTGACTCTGGTCTCTGCAATGACAGTGAGTTCCTTCTTGGCTCCTTGAATGGGAGGGATTGTCGTGCACTTGGGGAGGAGCTGGCTGTGGAGTTCAATCATTAATTTGCCACAATTAAACCAGAGACTTCTGTCTCCAGCAGCAGATAAGCAAGCAGAGAGCTAACAACGAGGAAGGGAGGGGCGGTCTGACAAACCGGTTGTGAAGGGCAGGCTAGGCTGATTGAGAGCCGATAGGGGACTGTCATTGCTTTATTGTGGCAATAACGCCGTCAGGCATCTGGGGAATTAGGAGGGAAAGCCTCGGCTGGCATTGGCTGCAGGCAGACGCGGGGAAAACCCCAGCCAGACTTCTTCAGTCTGCTGGGCCACCAGAGAAGGATTTGGGGTCCCCGAGGCACGTGTGAGGCTGAGGGTTGGTGATCTGCTCCCCCGGTTCCTTCCTGGCTGGGCTTCATGAACCGGGGACAGCTGGAGTGTTGAAGTCTGACATTCCCAAAGAGAAGCAGCTAAAGTCAAGAGGACTGTGTCACACAGAGATGGTGATCAGGGGAATGGAGTCCCCCAGAGGCAGGGAAGGAGGCAGGAAGCCTTAGGTTAGACTCCAGGAAGAACTGTCTCCCGAAGCAGTGATAATTGGAACAGCCAACATCTGAGTGCTTGCTCTGTGCCCAGTGCTAGGTGCTTCCCATGAATTCACTAATTCCTGAAACCCACAGATAGGTCTTTTTATTGCCCCTCTACAGAGATGAAAAAACTGGGTCCTGCAGAAGTTAAACATCTTGCCCAAGGTAACGTAGCTCCGAAGTAGCAGAGACAGGCATTGAAATTGCAGAGCTTCCTCTTGAAACCTCTAGATGCTAGCCTACCTCTTCAAAGACGCCCATCAATCAGAGGTAGGACAGTCTTATCTCTGGAATCTTCCTTGGTCTTCTTGTTCTGGCATTGATCAGTTGGTGTGCCATACACACACACACACAGGCACACACATAAACACACACCGATTATATATATGCATACATGCCATGCATACACATCACATACAGGTACAAGCACACACATATGCACAAACATTGCACATCACACACATCCACACACACATTACATACATGCACATGCACGTCACATACGTGCACACACTACGGATATAATCCCTCCCCAACTCCTCCACAGCGCCCCCCCCACCACAAACCTTTAAGGTACTGGCATGACTGTAATAGAGTCGTTGACCCTCAGTGGATTCTCTACCCCTGGACACTGTGGAAAGACCAGTGGCATTCCTGGCAGTACTTTGAGGGTTGTGCGGGGCCCAGCAACTTGTAGCTGCCACAGCCCCCTGAAAAACAATGGCCTCGAAGTTGTCCGCCCTCACTACGCTGGGCTACACTCATTGCTTCATGCTTCATTTTGGCAGAAGGCCCTTCTGAGTGAGTACTTTAAATTCCTGAAAAAGCTCATTAAATTTTGCCATGGTCCTGAGGTGGTGACTGGGGACTGTCCCTACTCTCACTGACTTTATTAAATTGAGGTCCAAGGTAAGCCATAAAACAAAACCCAAAATGCAGCCTCCCAAGCCCCCAACATGCCAAGGCTGGCCGAAGTTCTAAGACCAGGTAAAAGATGCTGCGCCCCCCTCAAGTCTGTTCAATGATCAGGCGGGGACTAGGGAATGCTGGTTTGACTGGTGTGCTCCTCCCCTGCCTTCTCTGTTGGGGGTCGTGTTTGCTTTGTGTTCTTGGCCACAGGGTTAGCGGGAAGGAGATCATCAATGCATCATTGCATGTGCTGTTCTATGATTTTTCTCAATTTTTCACCCTGGAAGAAGGAGCGAATTTATGGACCTGTTATGGACTGACAGATGCCATATGCAGAATTAGAGGCGGCCTGGGATGGAGGCTGGGTTCTGAGACTTACATCTTGAGCGGGATTTCTCAGTCTCAGCATGGTGACATTTGAGCCTGGATCATTTTATTATTATTATTATTATTAAGACAGAGTCTTGCTCTGTTGCCCAGGCTGGAGTGCAATGGCTCGATTTCAGCTCACTGCAACCTCCGCCTCCCCGGTTCAAGTGATTCTCCTGTCTCTGCCTCCTGCGTAGCTGGGATTACAGGCACCTGCCCCCACGCCCAGCTAATTTTGTAATTTTAGTAGAGATGGGGTTTCACCATGTTGGCAAGGCTGGTCTTGAACTCCTGACCTCGGGTGATCCACCCACCTCGACCTCCCAAAGTGCTGGGATTATAGGCGTGAGCCACCACACCCAGCCTGGACCATTCTTTGTTACAGGGCTTTGTCCTGTGCCTTGTAGCGTGGTGAGTAGCATCCTGGCCTTTACCAACTCAATGCCAGTACCACTCTGGCTTCCCAGCTGTGACAATGAGAAACCTCTCCAGATGTTGCCCAGTGTCTCTGGAGTAGGGGGTGGTGTAAAAGTGTGTGAGTTGAGGAGCGCTCATAGAGACGACTAAAGTTTTGGGGCATGAGTGGCTTCCCGCCAACAGTCACTCTGCCCCTCAATCCCTTTGCTTCTCTCTCCATTCCTGCCCTTCCCATCTGTTCAATGGGCATTTCAATGGCCGTGAACTAAACCATTTACTCTGTGAGTTAAGAGGAAAGCAAAACCCCAGCCACATCTCACACTGGAGAAACAGGACTTTCTTTCCTTTCCCCTCAAAGTTTTATTTTCCGCAAGGCCCCCAGATGGCCAACTGAGAGCCTCTCGTCCACTCTGCAGGCAGGGACAAGTGAGCAACACAAACACCCTCTGTCCTTCCTCCAAAGGAGAGAGGAGTTTTCTTCCCTCCCTCCATCCTTCCGCTCCCCTTTCAGAAACTCTTGGATTGTGTTTCCCTCCCCCGCAACTCAGTCTGCTTACACTGCCGACCCCTCCCCAGCCATTCCCTCTCCCCTTCCCCTGGTACACCTGACTTATTTATTTATTTATGGCTGGAGTATTTGAGCTCAGGGTTAGTTCGGGTCTATTAAGTTTGCTCCTTTTCCTGCCTGGGAACCCGGGTAATGAGTAACCATAGCGTGCTTCGGGCAGCTGTCTCCGACAAACCGAGAGACGCCGTGGGAGCCGCATAAGGGAGCGTTTGTTCTGTGCCTTCTCAATAGTTCCTTGTGCAGGAGGCAGGGTGATGGGAGGGAGGGAGGGAGAAGGGAAGAAAGAGACAGACACTAAATCACTGCACTTTTGACAATTCCTCTCTTCTTCCCACCCCCCATCCTCCCCCACCCACACCAATCAGATCTTTGTGGTGGACTTAAGACTTTAAGACTTTTGTTACTGTTTCCATGAGCCTGAGGGGAGGCTCCTGCATACCTCATGGGGGTACTTTTGGGAGAGTTGCAGGTTACATGGGGCCTGAGGGCTGGTTTTTAACATGGGGATGGTTTAGGTATCCTGGATCTCTCTCACTGTGTATGTAAATTAACACAATGCCTATTGTTCCCTAGTTCATTTAATGATCCAATAAATCTCCAGGTATCTATTCCCAACCTTGTGGCCTAGATATGCTATAAAGCTGTTTGAAAAGTGCTTTCATAAAGCAGTCCAAGTATATTATGGGATTAGTCATATACCCCATAATCAACATGGGACTCGTTAGGGCCTTCCTTGATTTATATCATTATGTAGACAAGAGAGACAGGCCAATAAATATATTGTACATATGGTCTTTGGAAAATATCCTAAGTGATAGCCACAGCCGTTCATTCACTGCGTGGGGATTTAGCACCTACTATGTGCCAGCTGTTTGGCCAGGTCTCAGGGGCAACTACGGAAATGAACAGGGCATGACCCTGGCTCTCAAATTTGCAATGGGGTAAGGAAAATAAGAAAGAACTCATGTCCCTGAATGACGGTAACATAAGGTAAGCTGGAATATGTGCCGTAGGAAAGGTACAAGCAGAATATCTAGAGAGAGGGGAGGAGGGAAGATGAAAATATTTTGGGAGCATAAAAGAAAGCTTGGCTTCAGGAGAAAAAGATGAAGGGCAGCCCCTCCTCCAGGCAAAGGAAAGGTTTTAGCCAAGAAATGAAGGCAGGCAAGCATGGGGCATATTTGGCGAATAAGGAAGGGCTGGGTTGGTTAAGACATGGGTAGATGAGTCACCATCCATGCTGTGTTTTGCACAGATTAACCAGGCTGTGGTGTGTAGGGTACATTTAAAGGGGAAGAGATTAGTGATGACAGTTAGAAGTAGATGCCACCAGTCTAGTTGGAAGAAAATGAGAAAAGGCAGGATGGGTGAGATGGAGGAGCACAGGAATGTGGAGGGAGGGGGTAGCAACTGACCGCATGTCAAAGAGAACACAGTGGAGGTAGCCCTGAGGCTTTAAGCCTGGGTGACTGGGAAGAGAAATCTAGAAAAATAGCATGACACATCATCAGGAGGTCCAAGGATGGCTCAGAACTGATTAGCAAGATCAGTGGTCTGGTTTGGATGTGCTAAATCTGAGAGTTACCAAGGGACAGATGTCCCAAAGCCAAGTGGCAACAGAGGTCTAGAGGTGGGAGGGATGTCAGGGGCACTGTCTCTCCCTAGCATCCCCCTCTAATGCTGGCATGAGGGTGGAGACATCCTTCAAACGTGAGCTGGATCTCCTTCCTTTGTCCATCCTGGTCTTGTCTCCGTGTCACCCCTAATCAGTGCCCCAAGAGCTGCCCTGTAGGGATTGCAGCAGCAAGCTCCCTTGGCCACTGGATTCCAGCTGAGTTCAGCAAGTGGAGCGAATGGCAGGAGATTAGTGGGTGGAAGGAAAGTAGCCTCAGTTTCTGGCAGGCTGTTCTTTCTCTGCAGCTGCTGTCTCAGGATTCTGGAAACATTCTGCTCCCCTTACCCCATCTGACTTCAGAGGGTAGGGGTCATGCCTTCCCACCATTGCTGGACCCATGAACCTGCACTCTCCCTTGCTGGCTTCCTTGAACCCTGCCCATCCCATAATACATATCTGTCTTAAACTCTTTTCAGTCCCCCAAATTGGTTGTGTTGTTTGTGTCCTGTTAGGACCCTGATTCATCCAAAAACCATAGTCAAAAGTCACACAGGGCCAGGCACGGTGGCTCACGCCTGTAATCCCAGCACTTTGGGAGGCGAAGATAGGCAGATCACTTGAGGTCAGGAGTTCGAGACCAGCCTGGCCAACACGGTGAAACCTCAGCTCTACTAAAAATACAAAAATTAGCTGGATGTGGTGGTGCATGCCTGTAGTCCCAGCTACTCAGGAGGCTGAGATAGGAGAATTGCTTCAACCTGGGCGGTGGAGGTTGCAGTGAGCCGAGATTGCACCACTGCACTCCAGCCTGGGCAACAGAGTGAGACTCTGTCTCAAAAAAAAAAAAAAAAAAAAAAAAAAAAAAAAAAAAAAAGACACACAGAACAAATCCTTTTTCTCTTCTTTCATCCACGGTATTTCTGATCAAACAGAGGCCTTATAAAAATGGAATGGACAAATAAGTATTGCAATTGAGAAAAGTTTCATAAACTGAAGCAGTCTGCAAATTTTCTAGGTTTCTTCTATCATTCTGATTATTAATGTAGCGGTTGTTGATCTCCTTCTGTTTAACATTTCTGGATTTTTCTGTGTCTTCCTTTGCTGGCTTCTGAATTCCCCAGGGGACCTCACTCTGTCACCCCGGCTGAAGTACAGTGGCACGATTTCGGCTCACTGCAAGCTCCGCCTCCTGGCTTCTCGCCATTCTCCTGCCTCAGCCTCCTGAGTAGCTGGGACTACAGGTGCCCACCACCATGCCCGGCTAATTTTTTATATTTTTAGTAGAGACGGGGTTTCACCGTGTTAGCCAGGATGGTCTCGATCACCTGACCTCGTGATCCTCCCGCCTCAGGCTCCCAAAGTGCTGGGATTACAGGCGTGAGTCACCACACCCGGCCCACATCTTTCTTTGAGTGCCAAGGTGAGTTGCTCCAACTGAAGTTCCCTTTTTTGAGCAGCTTCCACCTTCTTTCCTTTGGCCATGACAGAAGCAGGCTCTTTGCCCTGGTGAGCTACCTCCAACTGAACCATCACCATCTGAACAGCAGAGAATTCTGAGCAAGAGAATTGAGGCTTGTTCCAATTTCTTGAGACTTCTTCCAAAACTTAAGAAAATGTCTAGCTGGAAGATAGTCTGTAAGTATCGGTCTGTTTTAAAATACAGGCATGCACACCGTGCCAAGATGACTTTCCCGTCTCAATAGTTGCTGTGACTGTCTTTGTGTTTTGTTTTTTGAGACCGAGTTTCACACTTGTCGGCCAGGCTGGAGTGCAATGGTGTGATCTCAGCTCGCTGCAACTTCTGCCTTCTGGGTTCTAGCAATTCTCCTGCCTCAGCCTCCCGAGTAGCTGGGATTACAGGCACCTGCCACTATGCCTAGTTAATTTTTGTATTTTTAGTAGAGACAGGGTTTCACTATGTTGGCCAGGCTGACCTCAGGTGATCCACCTGCCTCAGCCTCCCAGAGGGCTGGGATTACAGGCATGGCCCATCATGCCTGGCCAGCTCTGACTGTCTTTGTCATGATCTCTTAATGCATAGATTGGGAGCTGCAAGGAGTAGATTCCCAAGTGGGACTAGCATGGATCCCAATGTATTTATTGGAAGGATTATGTCAAAACAACAACAACAACAACAATAAAGAAAGAATGAAATATCAACAGGAAGGACAGAAAGAATATAGTCCATCTTCAGAGCATGTGTGCAATGAGTTTTCTCTGCACGTAGCTTTCTGCTCTCCCTTTACAGATCTGCTTTCTTCATTTAGGAGGAAACATGAGTGCTGACTGACCCTTGACTTTTACATCTTGCAGCTTTCACTGAGGGCAAGTTTCCCTTATTCAGTTCTAGTTAGCCAAATCTCAAGGCAGGACTCTGATTGGATCAGCTAAAGTCAGATGCCCATCCTTGGACCCGTCAACTGTAGCCAAGGGGAGGAAGAAGGCCATGCACCAACAGAGCTGCTCCTGCCAGAACGTGGGATCAGGTGGGAAGTATTGTTCTCAAAGGAAGAGCAAGTACCAGGTGGAATAATTTGCATTATAGGCATTCTAAAACAGCAATTACTTTTTAGAAACAAACTTATCAGCATAAAGAGACTCTCAGCTCAACAAACACCATTTGACATATTCACAATTTAATAGACAGAAGCTCTCAGTTCAATAAACAAATATATAAACTGAGTAACTGCAGTGTTGCTGTAGGAACAAATAATTATTTTCTGATTGTTGATGGACATGATAAGCAGAGTCACGGCAACTACTGAGATGGGACCGACTGATACAGACTATCTTCCAGCTAAACATTTTCTTGACTTTTGGAAGAAGTCTCAGTATACTGGAAAAGGCCCAATTCTCCTGCTCAGAATTCTCTTCTGTACAATGCTGGGTGCATAGGATACATTAGAGAAATCTGCTCCTAAAGGTGGTAAATAATAGATGTGTTAAATTAGTAAATTATATTATCTACTGGAAGTTGATAAGTGCTGCAGAAAAACAAAAGGAGAGCAGAGTTGAGACAATCTCCAGTGCTGGAGAGAGGCATGGCCATTGGGTTACAATTTTAAATAGAGGCTGAGAGCTCTTTAAAAAGGAGACATTTGGGGCTGGGCATGGTGGCTCACACCTGTAATCCCAGCACTTTGCGAGGCCAAGGTGGTTGGATCATGAGGTCAAGAGATCGAGACCATCCTGGCCAACATGGTGAAACCCTGTGTCTACTAAAATACAAAGATTAGCTGGGCGTGGTGGCATGCTCCTGTAGTCTCAGCTACTCAGGAGGCAGGAGAATCGCTTGAACCTGGGAGGTGGAAGTTGCAGAGAGCCGAGATCGCGCCACTGCACTACAGCCTGGGAGACAGAGTGAGACTCTATCTCAAAAAAAAAAAAAAAAAAAAAGCCGGGGGAGACATTTGGCCAGGCACAGGGGCTCAAGCAGCATTTTGGGAGGTTGAAATGGGAGGACTGCTTGAGGCCAGGAGTTCAAGACAAGCCTAGGCAACATAGCGAGACCCCCATCTCTACAAAAAATGTTAAAATTAGCCAGGCATGGTGATGCACACCTGTAGAACCAACCACTTAGGAGACTGAGGTGGGAAGATCCCTTGAGACCAGGAGATCGAGGCTCTGGTGAGCTATGATAGCATCACTGCACTTCACAGCCTTGGCAACAGAGCAAGACCCTGTCTCAAAAAATAAAAAAGAGAGGGGAGACATTTGAGCAAAGATTGGAGGACATGACATTTCCTCTGTTCTTATTGCATACTTCTGCTTTTTAGTTTAGTACCCCATTAAAAGTAATGTTTGGGTTTGAAGTAAATACTATTTAATAATGACGTGACCCATTATTTCTTGCTTCTAATTTGTGGCCGTTAAAAGAAATGTAAACCCTTCAAGGACACAAAGAGAGAGATTTCCATGCTTCATATATTCTGGTTGAACCAAATCAAGTCATAGATTTTAGAACAGCAAAGAATGTTGCCCCACCCTTTCATTTTATAGGTGAATTGTGAATGCCTGGCCAAAAGCCACATGGTGAGCTAGAAATGCAGTGGTGATTAACATGAAATCAAATGTATACACAGAAATGCACTTCAACAGAGTGACTCAAATGGCTGAGAATGGAGAGCAGACGATCCCTTCTTATTTCCTTGGCTTGTATTAAAAATTTCTAGATCTCACCATTTGCCATTAAATATTACATTCCAACTGTTTTTGATGATATTGGTAGTATTGCATTGCTATATTGGGAAACATTAAAATGACAGTGTTTTTCAGATGTGCCTTTATTCACAAGGTTCAGTTGGAATGCCAGCATGAGACTAGGCCATCACTCAGAGAGTGTTTTTCCTCATTACTCACGAGTAGCTTGCTTTTCCCTTCTCCCTTTAATTATTTATCTCTACTTGTATCATATGTTACTGGTCTTGATTATAATTTATAGAGATGTGTTTTTGCTGAGGGCATCTCCTATCATTTTCTTTTTTTTTTTTAGTTGAAGACTCGCTCTGTCTCCCAGGCTGGAGGGCAGTGGCATGACCTCAGCTCACTGCAACCACCGCCTCCCAGGTTTAAGCGATTCTCCTGCCTCAGCCTCCCGAATACCTGGGACTACAGGCGCATGCCACCATGCCTGGCCAATTTTTGTATTTTTAGTAGAGACAGGGTTTTACCATGTTGCCAGGCTGGTCTTGAACTCCTGACCTCAAGTGATCCATCTGCCTCAGCCTCCCAAAGTGCTGGCATTACAGGCATGAGCCACTGCGCCTGGCCTCATTTTCTTAAATAACAGCTTTATTGAGATATTATTCACATTCCATGAAGTTCACCCTTTAAAATGTACAACTCGGAAAAATCATACATTGATCACCACTATCTAATTCCAGAATATTTTCAGCACCCCCAAAAGATACTCCATAACCATAAGCAGCCATTTCTCATTCCTCGCATCCCCCAGACCCTGGCAACCATTGATCTCTTTCTGTCTTTAGAGACGTGCCTGTTCTGGACATTTCACATAAATGGAATCATACAGTTAGTGGTTTTTGTGTCTGGCTTCAAGGTGCATCTATGTTGCAGCATGTATTAGTATTTCATTATTTTTCATGGCTGAATAATATTCCATTTTATGGATCTATCAATTTATTCATTCATCTGTTGATGAACATTTGAGTCATTTCTACTTTTTGGCTATTATGATTAATGCTGGTATGAATATTTGTGTACAAGTTTAGTATGGACATATGTTTTCAGTTCTCTTGACTATATACCTAGGAATGAAATTGCTGGGTCACGTGGTAACTCTATATTTAATCATCTGAGGATCGCCAGACTGTTTTCCAAAGTGGCTGCAGCATTTTACATTTCCACCAGCAGAGGATGAGGGTTCCAATTTCTCCATGTGCTCACCAACATTTGTTGTTATCATATCATCTTCAAATAGAGATAGTTTTGCTTCCTTTTTTTTTTTTTTCCAATCTGGATGACTTTATTTAATGTTTTTGCCTAATTGCTCTGGCTAGAACCTCCACTACAATGTTGAATAAAAGTGGTAAGAGTGGACATACTTGTCTTGCTCCTGACAAGAAACCATCCAGCCTTTCACCATTAAGAATGATGTTAATTGTAGGTTTTTCATAGATGCCCTATGTCAAGTTGAGGAAATCCCCTTCTATTTATAGTTTGTTGAGTGTTTTATAATGAAAAGGTGGTGAATTTTGCCAAATGTGTTTTCTGTCAATGGAGATGATCATGTGATTTTTGTCCTTTGTCCAATTAATATGGTGTATCATATTGATTTTTCTACATTAAACCATCTTTGCATTCCTGAGATAAATTTCACTTGGTCATGGTGTCTGCTCTTTTTATATGTTGCTAGATTTAGTTTGACAATAGTTTGTTGAGCATTTTTGCATCTACTTATAAGGAATATTGGTCTGTATTTTTCTTTTCTTGTGGTGTCTTTGTCTTGTTTTAGTATCAAGGTAATAATACTGGCTTCATAGAATGAATTGGGAAGTTGTCCCTCCTCTTTTATTTTTTTGGAAGAGCTTGTAAGGGATTAGAGTTAATTCCTCTTTAAATGTTTCGTAGCATTCATGGCTTCATCCATGAAGCCACCTGATCCTAGGCTCCCCTTCATGTGGTTTTGTTTTGTTTTAACAGCTTCAGTCTCTTTTTACTTGTTATGGGTCTGTTTAGATATTCTATTTCTTCTTGACTCAAATACTTTTTGAAAATAGGTAGGTTTAAAGTCAACTTGTCAAAGTAATTGAAGAGTTGTTCTTTTCATTTGAAATGATTGCTGTTGGTAGTGTTGAACTTCCAGTGTGGTTTCGAGTGGTAAAACCATGGAATGAGAGCCCCTGCACTTCAGGGCCTGGCATGATGCTCCTCATTAATATCATGCTAGAAAGCTCACTATCTGTCTCTGAATCCCAGTTCCCTCATCTGCAAGATGGGCTTAATCACATCATCCTTAAAGGGTGTCAAGGGGATCAGGTGGAGACATCCATTTCATGCCTAGCATACAGTAGACCCTCAATAATGATGATCTGTTTTCTCTAGCAATATATATCTGGTACTCACCCACTAGGTGCTGGGGACCCTTCTAGGGACTAAGGGTATGGAGGTGAGCAAAAGCAGAGACTCTAGTGATTACATTCTAATGGAGGAGAGATCAAAATAAACAAACACATAGAAAGGGTCTAAGGAGGTCTCTGCCTGATTTTAAGCCAACAGAGACATGGGCACAGCAGTTAGGCAGGTGCAGCTCCCATGTGTGATTTTTAATGATCAGAGCTAGGCTGGAGGACCTGACTGACCTGGGACCAGGTGGGCTTGCCTGAGCTCTTGGTTCCCCTTTCAGTCTGGCTCTAGGGACAGTCTTCTGAGGCCAAGTTAGGATCTGTAGAGCAGGACTACTTCTGAGACTCAGTGTCCAGTCCTTACAGACTTTAGATGAATTATTAGCTGACTCCAGAAATCTGGGCCCGTGGTTCTTGCCCATCAGTCAGTGGCTTGTTCTCAGGACAAGGTGGGGAAAGTGGCCAAGAGCATGACTTTGTTGGGGGCTTTTCCTGTGCTCAGTGGGGGCCTCTTCCCCTATTCAGTGGGGGCTCTTATAATCAGTGGGGGGCTCTTCCTATACTCAGTGAGGTTCTTCCCCTTTTCAGTGGGGGCCTTTTCCCCTATTCAGTAGAGATCTCTTCTCATACTTGGTGGCGGGGGTGGAGGGGCGGGTTCTTCCCATAGTCAGTGTGGGGCTCGTCCCGATAGTCAGTTGGGGGCTCTTCTCATAGTCAAAGGGAGGCTCTTCCCATATTCAATGGGGGGCTTTTCCCATAGTCACTGGGGGAGGGGCCTCTTCTCATATTACCTGGGGGGGCTCTTCCTATTCAGTGGGGGGCTCTTCCCAAAGTCAGTTGAGGGCTCTTTTCATAGTCAAAGGGAGGCTCTTCCCATATTCACTGAGGGGCTCTTCCCATAGTCAGTGGGGGGCTCTTCCCATAGTCAGTGGGGGACTCTCCCCATAGTCAGTGGGGAGCTCTTCCCATAGTCAGTGGGGGGGGCTCGTCTCATATTAACTGGGGGGGCTCTTCCCATTCAGTGGGGGGCTCTTCCCATAGTCAGTTGGGGGCTCTTCTCATAGTCAAAGGGAGGCTCTCCCCATATTCACTGGGGGGCTCTTCCCAAAGTCAGTGGGAGGCTCTTCCCATATTCACTGGGGGGCTCTTCCCGTAGTCAGTGGGGGCCTCTTCCCATGGTCAGAGGGAGGCTCTTCACATAGTCAGTGGGGGGCTCTTTCTATGGTCCCTGGGGAGCTCTTCCCATGGTCAGTGGGGGGTTCTTCCCCTTTTCAGTGGGGGTTTCTTTCTCTCTTCAGTGGAGATCTCTTCCTATACTCAATGGGGGGCTCTTCTCCTGTTTCTCCTCTACCCCAGTCCACAGGGCACTGCGTTAGAAGGTGACAGGGAAGTGGGAGGCACTTTTGACAGCATTCTGGGAGAAGGCTCTTCTAGGGAGGTGACACTGGGCAGAGAACTGAGTGGTAGGAGTGAGCCAGACATGCAAAGCTCCTGGGCACAGGAGGGTGTCCCAGGCAGAAGTGACTGCCTCATTGGTACATATGAGAAGCAGAAATGGCCTTTTCTGCCTCCTTTTCTCCCTCCCTGTGTCTTTTTTTGTTTGTTTTTGAGACGGAGTCCTACTCTGTCACCCAGGCTGGAGTACAGTGGCGCGATCCCAGCTCACTGCAACCTCAGCCTCCCGGACTCAAGGTGATTCTCCTGCCTCAGTCTCCTGGGTAGCTGAGATTACAGATGCCCGCCATCCCACCTGGCTAGTTTTTGTATTTTTAGTAGAGACAGGGTTTCACCATGTTGGCCAGGCTGGTTTTGAACTCCAGACCTTAAGTGATCCACCTGCCTCAGCCTCCCAAAGTACTGGGATTATAGGGGTGAGCCACCCCGCCCGGCCTCTCCCTGTGTCTTTTTACTCAACCTTTCTAAATCTCATGCAGACTCCATCTTCCTCAGAGCCTGCTGGTGCTGGGAGAAACAAAACGGCCTGTACTTTGCAGCCTGTGGCTCCTTAGAGACAAAATCTCTTAGTCAGGTGTGGAGCCCCGAGTCCTGCAGCTCCACTGCCGGTTGTCCAAGACAAAAAGCTTTAGAGGCATCAAAGACCACTTCTCTGCTGAGATGGATCAGAATTGGCCTGAAAACCTATTTGCCTTTCCAGAGAGTTTTCTTTTTGGTTTGTTTAGTGGCTAGCAGCAGTCTCTCCAAGGGAAACCTCTGGATTTATTAATGAGAAAATGAAGGCTTGTGTTGAAGCCTGGTCTCTGGTAAGTTGCGTGATGCTGAGGGTCAGATGTTTACAGTGGTTCCCCAGGGGTGCAGGCCTCGCCCTGGCAGGTGGCTGAGTTTCTGCCATGCTATGGTCCTGGGTTTCTGCCATGCTACGGTCCTATGCTCACCTGCCATGTCCTCTGAGGTCATCAGATGTGGCTTAACCTCAGCTTTGAAGGACAGAAGGCAACTCTTCTAGCACCTGCCATGACCCTGATATTTCCTGCTTCCTGGAATCTTCTATGCTTCTTTACCAGAAGAGCTGTCTACCCAGGGACATGTCAGCCAGGTGGAGGGGTTGGACAGCACTCTGCAGGGCAAGAGGGTTAGTCCCTGGGATATCAGGTCCTATTCCTGGATAATCCAACTAAAGTCTTATTTTCTTTGGATGCAAAAATCTCACCTGGGCTAGGACAGATTAGCTTGAAGATCTGTGGAGGTGCAGCTTCTGGCGCAAGAACTTTAGATGCTGGATGACTATTGACAGGGACTTAGTGTGGAGGGAGGCGTGTTATCTTTAATGCTGGGCTTAGGACCTGGGCTCACTACAGTGAGGGCTTCAGCAACAAATTGGGCTCGTCATCTCTGTAGGACATCTCCTGCAGGGTGACTGATTTCTGTCAAAAGATCAGTGACTGATTCCTCTTCCCAGGGAGACCCGCAGTGGGACCCCGTAAGCAGGTTTTGGCTTCCTGGCTTAGTTGATTTAGAACAGGTCTATTAGATTGAACTGAATGACATGTCCTACCTTCTTCGGATAGCCTGGGCTGCTGACAGGCCCACTGTCAGGCAGGCTACCCTACGTCTTGGCGGTTGCTGCTGCCTCGCTGTGTGACCTTGGGTGAGTTACTTTCCCTCTCTGGGCTTCACTTTATACCTCTGTAAAATGAAGGGTTGAATAGACTTCCTAAGAATGTGCCTTTCACTTCTAGGCTGAAGGATCAGATCCTTATTATTTCTCCCTGCCCTGGGCCTGACACCTAGAAGCCTTTCAATAAATATTTCATTGAATGAGTGAATGAATAAATGAATAACAATGTGACGGTTTGTTATTTTTTTTCATCAGCTGTGTTTTTCTACAGAGCCCATGGAAAAGACTTACGGCGTATGACCTCATCGGAGACTTGTACGTGGGGCCAACCCCTCATTTTCCCACAGGAAACCCACACTCTAATTAAGGGCTGACCCTGAACTTGAATCTGAGTTTCCTCTTTCTTTCCACCTGAGATTTCTTCAACAGAGAGCCATCTCTCCAGCCCGGCTGGCAAGGAGACAGGTGATGTTACAGGAAAAATACACAGCTTGTGCCCTTGGAATTACCGGAGTTCAAAGCCTGTTCAGCGTCTACCCACCATCTGACCCGGGTCGAATTCTTTAGTTTCTCTAAGCCAATTTTCTCATCTGTAAGATGGGGAAGTGTGACCAGTTCTGAACCTACATATACCTCACTGGGCTTGAACAGGCCTGAATAGGCTTATGGGCCTTAACTAGCTACCCATCCTTCCTGCCTCTCTCCCCCATTCTCCTTCTAGCCCCCAAAGTCCTTGGTGGAGGAGGAAGTGGAGACAGAACCTTTGGTGTTGGGTGAGGTACGTGAGGAGGCTGATTTCAGAACCTCCAGGAAACAAAGCTTTAGTGTTCCAAGGGCAGTGCCCGCCTGCGCCTCCTCCTCACGGGGGTAGTAGGAGTGGGGTGGGGCCGAGGCAGTTCCCAGCACAGCTCAATCACATCTCCCGCGCCTGCCCTTGTGACCTGCTCCCTGGAAAGGAAGAAATGACCCAGGAAGAAGGGAAGGCATTTGAGATGAGTACCTGAACTGATGGCTTAGAGAATATTTGCATGACAAAGCTTCTTGCAAAATCTGGGTGGGACTTCCAGTGAACCCCCTGCAGGAGGCTTGGGAAAGCCGTGCTCTGAACCCATACACACCAGGTCCCCTTTCTGTTTTGCCCTATTTGTTTTTGCTAGTTCTGCCGCAGGGAGAAGGTGTCCTCTGGATGGGTCCTCTCCCTCTGTCACCTGGTGCTGGCACTTCTGGGTGTCTGGGTCTTTCTGAAGCCATTTCATTCACGTTTCCCCTGGATGTGAGACTGTGTTGCGTTTGTTCTGACTGTCCTCTTGTAGAAGAGAGGGTAGCTTTGCTTTTCTCTCCATCATACCTCTGGAATGCACTTCTTTTCCACACTCCAGCCTTTGACTCAGTCACCTCCACATCACCCTTTCACCAAACTTCTCTGTCTGCTTTTAAAGCCAAAGTCAACTTGACTAGACCCTTTGCTCACGCTGCCATTTGCTGAACTAGCTTTGAATTCCAGTTATTCCAAGGCACAACCTGTGGATTTTCCTTTTCTTTTTTTCTTTTTGTGATACAGAGTCTCTCTTTGTCATCCAGGCTGGAGTGCAGTGGCACCATCATGGCTCACTGCAGCCTCGACCGCCTGGGCCCAAGCAATCCTCCTGCCTCAGCCTCCCAAGTAGCTGGGACTACAGGCACGTGCCACCATGCCCAGCTAATTTTTGTATTTTTTTTTTGGTAGACACGGGGTTTTGCCATGTTACCCAGGTTGGCCTTAAATGCCTGGGCTCAAGCGATCTGCCCTTCTTGGCCTCCCAAAGGGCTGGGATTACAGGCATGAGCCGCCACGTCTGGCCAGATTTTCCTTTAACATCACCTGTCTCTCCATCACTGACCTGGGTGTGATGGGTGTGTATGTACCAGTGATGGATGATCTAGTTTTGATCAGTTTCACAACTTATCCCTTCTTCAAGAAGCCTCTTTTCTCTCTAATATAACATAGGTTTGTGTCTTCCCTTGTTTTTATCACACTCTGTAAGAATTTAATTTAGTTGTTCACTTATTTATTCCATCTCCCCACAAAAAAGGGACTTTGACTCTCACCTTCGTTATTATATCCCCAGCGCCTAGCACAGTACCTGGAGCCTACCAGGTGCTAAATAGATGTTTGTTGAACGAATGAATGAATGGTCACCACTGCTTAATCTAGAGACAGAAAGCTACCAATTCACATTCTTCATAGCGCCTCTAGGACAGGCACTCTCCTTTTTATACCACAGACCATCAAGAGTATTGATGGGTAGAATGATGTTGGCACATAGGTGCAGGCTAATTAATTCCACCGGCTTGGGCGGCTTGCTGTAATACCAAGCTTTTGCTTAGGGCTTTGTGGGTGAGCCGTCTGGAAATTGATTCAGCACAGTTTGGGGAAGGAGTCCGTCTGCCCACCTTCAAGAGCACTGTTTACCTGCATTTACTTTGTTGGCAATTTAACATTATCCATCAAATTAAACGAGCCAGTGTTGACTGAGCCCCTGTTGAGAGGACTAAAAAATAAAAAAAAGCAAGAAAGCATGTGATATACTCCTTGATCCCAGAACACTTAAAATTAATGGGAGGAGCCAGAAATGTACACATCTTAATAACCACTGGTGAAAGACAGTATGTCTCAGTGTCAGATGAGTGGAGTGCATGATAATGTTTTTGTTTTGTTTTGTTTTGTTTTGTTTTTGAGATGGAGTCTTGCTCTGTCACCCAGGCTAGAGTGCACTGGCCGAATCTCAGCTCGCTGCAAGCTCCTCCTCCCGGGTTCATGCCATTCTCCTGCCTCAGCCTCCCGAGTAGCTGGGACCACAGGCGTCCGCCACCGTGCCTGGCTAGTTTTTTGTATTTTTTTTTTTTTTGGTAGAGACGGGGTTTCACCGTGTTAGCCAGGATGGTCTCGATCTCCTGACCTAGTGATCCGCCCATCTCGGCCTCCCAAAGTGCTGGGATTACAGGCTTGAGCCACTGCGCCTGGCCGAGTGCATGATAATGTAAGGGAAGTTTTGAGAAGACAGCCATTGCGGGGATGGGGTGGGAGGGAAGGTCATCCCAGGAGCCTGAAGTACCTGCCTGGCACAAGGCAGGGCACACAAGAGGCACTCTGCAAGGACAAGCCCAGCAAAGTCCAAAGAGCATTTCTGGCAGATGGGATGGTGTGAGCAATGGTGGTGGTGGTGGGGTCATCACAGTGCGAGGTTGTAAGGACCTGGACCAGGCTGGGAAGAATGGAATAATGGAAATATTAGACATTTGAAAGCCATGAGTCACAAACACTCAGAGGGGTAAAGGGACAGAGCAAAAGAATAAAAAATGTGTCTAAGCTTTGAACCCTGATGTCTAGGAGACAGAAAAATCACAGGCCTCAGCAAAGAATCCAGCAGGAAAAAAATGATTTGTGCTTGGTATCTTATTTTGGATTCTTCTCAAGGCAGAGAAGTGTTTGTGTACAACTGGATTTGTGAGTTTATCTTTGGAAGCACAAAGAGTGAATTGGGAGGGAAAAAAGTCATTAAGTGGTGGCAAATGAGAGGTTATGCTGTGGGCATATGGGGCTGAATCTCACTGGGGACCCTCCGGGCAACTCAATAAAATAAACTTCAGATGTGCCAAATCAGGCCAGGTGCAGTGGCTCACACCTGTAATCCCAGCACTTTGAGAGGTTGAGCTGGGAAGATCCCCTGAAGCCAGGAGTTAGAGACCAACCTGGGCAACATAGCAAGACCTCATCTCTACAAGACAAATTTTGAAGTTAGCCAAGTGTGGTGGCATGTACCTGTAGTTGCTGGTCCTACTACTTCGGAGACTGAGGTGGGAGGATCACTCGAGCCCAGAAATTCAAGGTTTCAGTGAGCTAAGATTGCACCACTGCACTCCAGCCTGGGTGACGGGTGACAGAGACCCTGTCTCAAAACGAAAACAAAAGCAAAAACAAAATTGCACAATCAAAGGATGAACAAGATGGAATATTTATCTGATAACTCCCTTCCTTGAGAGTTGTCCTTAGAGAGGGTAAACCCCTGGCACTTCTGAGATGCTTCTGCAAAGAACTAAACAAGCCCAAAGAAGAGCAAGAAAAATAAAAGAAAGAAAAAAACAAGAGTCACAGGTGGCTGAAGCAGGAGGTGGCCACTTGCTGGAATTGTCTACTGTGGCTGCAGGGCAATTTGGCAGCAAGGGGCTGTTGGGTGGGGCGTCTTCAGTGGGTGGTTATAGATGCTTGTTCTTAGACGGCCTGGGGTTCAGCTGATGTAGACATGTCTAATGGGCAGGCAGGAAGGCAGACCTGGAATCGAGCCAACCACTTCGTTGGCAGGATTGGGTATGAGAGGGAGCAAGGTACTGAAGAAAGGAGACCAGGGGACAGCTCAGGACTAGAGCCTGGGATGCATCCTACAGGTAGGGGGTGGGAAGTGAGCATAGTCAGTGGGCAGAGACCTTGTGCCTGGCACACAATGGCAAAAGCCAAAGGAAAAGGGGATTTCAGGAAAAGAAGCTGCAGAGAGGGCAAAACTAAGAAGGCTAGTACCAGCACCCTGGATTCGGTGGTTAGTGGCTAGTAGGTTCCTGGGGCTCTGGAGAGGACACTGTTTTGTTTTGTTTTGTTTTTGACATGGACGCTCGCTCTGTCACCCAGGCTGGAGTGCAATGGTACCATCTCGGCTTACTGCAACCTCCACCTCCCGGGTTTAAGTGATTCTCCTGCCTCAGCCTCCCAAGTAGCTGGGACTATAGACATGCACCACCATGCCCAGCTAATTTTTGTATTTTTAGTAGAGACTGGGTTTCATCATGTTGACCAGGCTGGTCTCAAACTCCTGACCTCAAGTGATCCGCCCTCCTCGGCCTCCTAAAGTGCTGGGATTACAGGCGTGAGCCACTGCGCCCAGCCGAGAGGACACTTTTAAGGGCATGGTAGAGGTAAGTAAGAGTCAGAATGTAGGGACTCAAGAGATGAGATGTCCCCTGGAGGCAAAGAAGGATGAGTTCATTTGATGAAGCCAGGAGGAAGGAAGGAGGAAGATGGCGGAAAGGGCTACGTGACCCTGTGCAAGTTACTCTGAGCCTCTGCTGTCTCATCTGTAACACAGCAATAATCGTATTTCCTATCTCTTAGGGTTTCAGTGAGTGTTAAAGGTTTATAAGTGCTTAGCACAGAGCTGGACATTTAGTAAGTGCTCAGTGAATGCTTTTTATCATTTATTATTGAGGGGAGAAGAAGAGGATGGAGAAAAAACTGGAGCATCTCGTGACATGGAAAGAAAGGTCTGAGCTCTGACGATCCCCTCATGTGATTATATGCATGAGGACTCACTCTTCCAATTGTTTGAAGATTGAATGGACTGGCTCACACCTTCTGAAATTTCTTGGTAACCCTGGAGTAGCCATTCCATTAAAGAATAGCGTGTTATTGGCTGAAATCTGTGACTGCTTGTTTTTGAGTTATTTTAATCTCTGTGTCAAGCATGAAAACCTTAGCAGCCTGGGATTTATAATTAGATCCCACTGGCACGCCCTCTCACCTCTCAAACATGCCACAGTGCTTTGGCTCTCTCCTTGTGCAAACCTCCCTTTGATATTTTTGGATATCGATACCAAGTGTATCTGCATATTTTAACCAGCTGTAGATATCTGCATGTCCTGTGATCTGAGGCATTTGCTCAATGTGGGGCATCAGGCCTGCCATGAACTTCCTTTAAAATTTCCTTTGTGTCAAATGATTCCCTAATACTATAGCTCCCCTGAACTGCTAGATTTATGAAAAGTCTGCACAACATACAGCTCACAGAAAAAAAAAAGAGTATTGCAACACCAGATATAGGATATCATTTGATTTATTTAAAACACTCTGTCCAAGGGGTTTTGACTTGCTAATTTAAAAATAATCCTAAAATTATGTACAGTTGACCCTTAATATCCATGGGGGATTGGTTCCAGGACCCCCTGAGGATACCAGAATCCAAGGATGCTCAAGTCCCTGACATAAAATGGCTTAGTGTTTGCATATGACCTACTCACTTCTTCCCATATACTTTAAATCATCTCTAGATTACTTATAACACCTAACACAATGCCTGTGCATCACTTCATTCGTGTGGATTCAATGTAGTACTTGGTGTGAAGAAAATTTAAGTTTTGCTTTTCGGAACTTTGTGGATTTTTTTTTCTGGAATATTTTTGATCTGCAGTTGGTTGAATCCACAGGTGCGGAACCATGGACACAGGGGGCTGACTATGCATATTTATATTTGCTTGCAAAATTAAGAATAAAAATAATGCACATCAGTGGTGCAGATTCTGATGTTCGGTGAACAGTATGAAATCTTCCATTTTTAATGAAGTCTCAGGTGATGCTGATGTTGCAGCCCTGTCCAATAGAATGTTCCGTGATGGTGGAAAGATTCTCAATCTGCTCTGTCCAATACGTAAGCCACACTTTTCAAACAAGGAGGAGTGGGATGGGCAATGGAAGAGCCCAGGCAGGGTAGGGAGGGGGCAGAAGGAAGGACAGCAGAACAGGTAGGCTCATTAGGATCTCTAACATTTATTTAGTGCTTGTAATGGGCAAGGCAGTGTGCTGGGTGCTTTACACCTGTTCAGTCACATTCTTACATCAGCTTGTGCAGAGCATCTACTCTTCTTGGAAAGATCCTCGGTGCAGCGGGTACGATGTAAAAAGATCCAGTCCTTAGTGCTGGGAAATTTACAGACACCTTATCTGAAACTGTGGAGGAGGGTGAAGTTTCTGAGAGAGGAGTCTACATTTGAACCCTGGCCCTTCTATTTTCTCTGCAACATTAAGCAAGGTGCTTCATTGCTCTCAGTTTTGACTTGTTTGTTTCTAAAATAGGGTTAATCATGGCACCTACTGTTGGCTTCTTGGAGATTACATGACGGGATACATTGTAAAGGTCAGGACAGTGTCTGGCACCCAGCAAGCTCTCTGACAAGACCAGCGCCTATGATGGTGTTGGTCCTACCGGTGAAGACAAGTGTATGCTGGCACCAAGAACTCTGATCCAAGTGCCACAGTTAATTTCCAAATACCTAATAAGCCTCAACTATGTGCAGTACTTTAAATGGTGGGGAGAGGAGGATCATGACAAAGAGGAATAAAATGCAAGACCTCAAGAAACTTAGTTTAGAAAGGGACTCAAAGTGCTTGGTGGTTTAATGGAGTTCTCTCAGTTACTGGGGATCTGGGAAGACTTCACGGAAGAGGTGGTGTGTGAGCTGCCCCCAAAAAGCAGATAGAAGAAGAGTACAAAGCTCCATAAGCAGAGGCAAAGCGCCTTCTTGGTAGAGGCTCTAGAAGCCACAGTGAGGACTAGAGAAGTTGAGGTCTTTTTGGAAATATTAAATATTCCAGTTTTCCTGGAGCACAGGACACGGGTTATTGGAGAGCACAGGAGAAAAGATTGAAAAAGTAGATTGAGGTTAGGCTGTAGAAGGCATTGATGTCAGGCTGTTGAGTTTACATGTGAATTTGTGGGCAACGAGGGGCTTCTGAAGTTATTTTTCCTCTGCAGTTTTCATTTATTTTCACCTGAAATGTAATATGCTAATTCTAAATTTAATTGTAAATGCAGAGGTCTAAGAATAGTCAAAAACTCTTGAAGAATACAAAGTGAGAGAAGTTCAAAATTAAAATTAAGGTGTGAGAAATAAAGGGGCATTGCGTGGCAGCTCACACCTGTAATCCCAGCACTTTGGGATGCCAAGGTGGGTGGATCACCTGAGGTCAGGAGTTCCAGACCAGCCTGGCCGACATGGCAAAACCCCATCTCTACTAAAAATATAAATATTAGCCAGGCACAGTGGCACGTATCTGTAGTCCCAGCTACTCGGGAGGCTGAGGCAGGAGAATTGCTTGAGCCTGGGAGGCAGAGGTTTCAGTGAACTGAGATTGCGGCACTGCACTCCAGCCTGGGGGACAGAGCGAGATTCTATCAAAAAAAAAGAAAAAAAAAAAGAAGAAAAAACACAAAGAAAACAAGGTATTATTAGAATTAAGACATCATGATAATGGAGTTAGAAAAACTGACCAGTGGAACAGAATAGAGAGCCATGAATCTACTCAAAAAAGGACAAAATTTGATACACAAGAGACGGTTGATATTGCAATTGTTTTTATCACCATATATCCATATATATGCATATTTATATTAAATACATATGTAACTTTTAAAATAACATCTCAATTTTAGAATAGATTTACAGAACCATTGCAAAGATAGTACAGAGAGTTCCCATACACCCACTGATACGGTCTGGCTGTGTCCCCACCCAAATCTCATCTTGAACTGTAGCTCCCATAATTCCCATGTGTTGTGGGAGGGACCCAGTGGGAGATAATTGAATCATGGAGGTGGTTCCCCCACACTGTCCTCCTGGTGGTGAATAAGTCTCTGATGGTTTTATAAGGGGTTTCCTCTTCCACTTGGCTCTCATTTTTTCTGGCCTGCTGCCATGTAAGATGTGACCTTGCTCTTCCTTTGCCTTCCACCATGATTGTGAGGCCTCCCTAGCCACCTGGAACTGTGAGTCCATTAAACCTTGTTTTCTTTATAAATTACCCAGTCATGGGTATGTCTTGATGAGCAGCATGAGAACAAACTAATACTAATACAACCACACTCAATTTCCCTTATTATTACATCTTACATTAACATGGCACATTTGTAACAATTATGAATCAATACCGGTACATTCCTATTGACTAAAGTCCACACTTTATCAGATTTCCTTAGTTTTACCTAATGTCCCTTTTCTGGTCCAGGATTCCACCCAGAAGACCACATTCAGTCATCAAGCCTCCTCAGCCTTCTCTGAGCTGTGACAGTTTCTCAGACTCTCCTGGGTTTTGGTGAACTTGACAGTTTTGAGGGTTATTGATCAGGTGTTTTGTAGACCGTCCCTCACTTGGTCACTGTGTGCAGCCATCGCTTAAGAAGTGGGGAGTTATACTCCACTTCCTGGAGGGCAGAGTATTTACATACATTTTTTGAAATTCTTCTGCACAGATTTCTTTTCCCCTGTGTATTTATTTATCCAATCACCTAATTATGTCAGTACAAACTCAGGAATTTTTTTTAATACTTTGGTTATAATTTGATACCACTTTACTTCAATTGTTGCTCAAATGTTTCCCCCACTTTGGCAATTAAGAGCTCTTTCAGTTGGTTTCTGTGTCCCTCTGTCGTGGCCCCACCATTGTGTGGTGTGTGTGCTTGTGTGTCAGTGTGTTTTAGCACTTTCTTACTTTCTGACACTACAAGGTGCTCCAGGCTTATCTTGCCTATTTCCTGCTCCAGTCCTAGAATCAGCTGTTTCTCTAATGAGCTCTGGTTCCTTCTGTTGGACAATAGTATAAGAAACAAACCTAGGTGCTAAATGATTGCTTCTGGACCCTCTCAGCAGAGAGAGAAAGGAAATATATGTGTGTATGCTAATGCATATACATATACATTTCTTATTTTTACGTCTATCTAGCTATGTATGTATGTATGTTCGTATCTGTCATCTCTATGTTAAGCTAAACCTGAGTTTATACCTCTCTGGATGTTTTAGGAGCAAGGAAGAGACATGATTCCAGCTTTACCTGGGGAAAATCAATCTCATAGCAATGAGAAGAAATGACTAGTTAAAATTAATTTCTGTATTTTTCTAATTATTCAAGTGGCTAATGTTTGCTGTGCAGAAATTTAATAAGATTGAAGACTAGAATGAAGTACAATGCAGGAGAAAACAATAACCACGCAGAGTCAGCGATAGGCACCCATACCATTTTGAGACAGCTGGATGCCCTTTTGCATGCTAGGAACATGCAGCCCATGTTCTGGGAAGTGGGGAGAAGGTTCGGCGACTCCTAGCAGGAAAGCTGCTTTATCCTGAACATCCTGTAGGGGACGGTTTAGGGAGGTCGGATATCCCTGCCTTTAACATTGACCTTGGCCTCAGTTTTTCTCTTACCTGGAAGCAGGAGAGGAGTTGATTGTGAGTTCAGAGTGGAAATGGTGGCCAATCCAGACCCTGCACTGCCACTGACTCTCTGGAAATGTCAGCACCAGTGAAAGCCAGGATTCCAGGGCCAGACCTGAGCTTGCCTGTAGCCTGGGACTTGAATGGGGGAAAACTTGGGCACAGTGGCAAGTGAAAAATCAAGTCTGTGCTTCAGGAGCATCTAGAAACGCCCTGTCTACCTTCTACCCTCCCCAACCCCATTTACCCGGGTGCCTCCTGTTACTTCCAATACTAATGCCTTCTTTTATTTTTTTGAGACAGAGTCTCACTCTGTTGCCCAGGCTGGAGTGCAGTGACACGATCTTGGCTCACTGCAACCTCCGCCTCCCGAGTCCAAGCAATTCTCATACCTCCCCTCCCTAGTAGCTGGGACTACAGGTGTGCACCACCACACCCACCTATTTTTTTTGTTATTTTCAGTAGAGATGGGGTTTTGCCATGTTGGCCAGTCTGGTCTCGAACTCCTGACCTCAGCGGTGGGATTACAGACATGAGCCACCACGCCCAACCTGATGCCTTCTTTTTTTGACCATTTCCTCTCCAGCAATCCTACAGTGGCCACAGGGAAACCTGGCCCAGGAGCTTCCAATGTTCTTGGCTTCCTCTCCTGTCACAGCCTCAGTGATTTTGTGATTTCACCTTGCTTCTCAGGGCTTGCTTTTATCAAAAGGGTTGGTTAGTCACAATAGCTGTTAACAGGTGCAACAAGGCATAGAAGACCTGTTAGGGGTTGAATTGTTCCACCCCCCCCCCAACTCCAGAATATTAATATATTGCAGTCCTAATCTTCAGGACCTCCAAGAACATAACCTTATTTGGAAATAGGGTTGTTGAAGATGTCATTGGTTAAGATGAGGTCATACTGAATCAGGGTGGGCCCCTTATCCAATATGACTGGCATCCTTGTGGAAACACCACAGTGTGAAGAGACAGAGATTCATGCAGAGGGAAAACTATGTGAAAAGATACACGCAGAAGACCGTGTAAAAGGTGGAGGTTGAAGGTAAGGCAGCTGCAAGCCAAGGAACACCTAAGACAGCCAGTGACAACCAGGTCTCAGAGAGGCAGGGGGCAGATTCTCCCTCACGGCCCCTAGAAGCAAGCAACCCTGCTGACCCCTTGATTTCGGACCTCTCGTCTCCAGAACTGGGGCCCAGCTGGGACAGCCTGACTCTAGGGCTACCAAGGTTTGCCATCCTGGGCGGCATGCAGGGCTGGTGTGACCCACCTTATGCACAAAGGCCAGAATAGACCTAGCGGCGTTGACAATAGGACCGGAATGCCAGCTTTGTCTGTGAAGGAAGGGTGCAAGGGAGGACAGCTGTGGTGGGCAAACCCCAACCGTTTCCATTCTTGTTTAACTTTTGTCCTGACTACGACAGGACTACGTAGCGGAACTACGACTCCCAGGAAGCCGTTCGGCCTCCCCCGCCCCCACCCCACGCACCCCGCTCCGCCCCGCCCCGTCGCGGGTCCGCCTGGTATATAAGGGCCGAATGGCCCAGCCGGCTACAGAGCGCGCAGCCGGCGCGGGTGCGCGGTGCGGCGCTGGTATCCTGAGGACCGGACCACCGAGGCTGGCGTTTCTCGTTCTGCGCTTCTGCCCAAGGACCCTATGCTAGGCAGGCGCCCACCGTAAGCCTCCCAGGCCTTGTGAACCTGCAAACCCAAGTCCGAGAGACGATCCGCCTTCGGCGCTTTCCGGCTTGGCAGAGGGGTTTTCCTGGCGGGGATCTTTGGTTCGCGCTGGCGATGCGTGGGGAAGAAAGGCGAGGAGCGGCGTCCAGGCTGGGTGCTGTCCCAGCGCGAGGAGGCGGGATGCGCTCGCGGGGTCCGCGGGGCGCCTGGTCCCCGCCCGCGTCGCGCGCCCACCCCTGGGGAAGAGAATGCGGCCGCTTGGGGACCCCCGCCCGCGACCTCCTCGAGTCTGGAGCGCAGAGGACAGGGTCTGGACCAGGCGCTTTGGCCTTGGATGGAAAGTGGGGAATTGGGTGCGGGGCTGCGGATCCCTTAACGTGGATTACTTGGTGTGTATCAGCTGGGCTCAGAAGACCCACGACCTCCTCTCCGTCCGTGGATTGATTCGTTCTACGTAACAGCTGGGTCGCCAAGCTGGAGGTAAGTTTCCCTGCGGTTTGGGGAAGGGATCTGATTTACTTTCTTTTCTTTCTTTTTTTCCTCCGCGTCGTTTTCCGCAGGTCCCGAGATTCTGGGTTGAAATTTTTGTTCTTGGAATTGACATCTTCTTGGAGGTCATTTTAGTCATCCCCCTGCCTCCAAGCGGAGCTGATTTGCCTGGGACACGGTGGTCAGCGACCACCCCATCCTGGGCGTTCTCGGCCGTCGTCCTTCTGCCTCCAGCGCTGCCGAGCCTTGGCTGCCTGGAGGGACCGAACCTCAGCTGGGGGGGACGCCCGCGCGTCTTCGGCGAACCCGCTCGGCCCCTTGTACTTGCCTTAAAGCCTGGGCACCCTCCGGGCTCCGTTACTTCGGGAGCGGTGCCGCCTCCGTGAGCTCCTGTCGTCCGCCCACTGGCGACCGGGGACGCTGCTGGGGCGCAGCGCTTGGAGAACGCGACGCGGCCGAGCCCCTCTCACCGTTGGGGCTGGGGGGTGAGTGGGGCATTTGGCGAGCAGCTTTCGGGCGAGGACTGGGCCACCCGTCAGGCGAACGCGGGGATGCATTTGGCCAGGGTGTGAACGGGCTTTCTGAATAAGTGGGAGGTGGCAGGAATTCAGTCCAGTGAGCCCACTCGCCACCTCCCCTTTCTGGCGCAACTTGCTAGTGGAAGTGGTTTCTTGGCCAATGTGGGGAGAGGGCTTACGTCTTGAGTCTGGAACTGAAAGCACACAGCTTCTGTATCCATAGCTTCCTCCTGCCCTTATTCTTTTGTGTCTGCCCTGTTTGGGGGCAGTGCGGTGCCTGTCACTGAGTGGGCACTGAATAGATGTTTGTTGAATGAATGAATGAGCGACTCCGCCCTTGGCGTGCAGATTCACCAGGGTCCTCCTTTTCCTTCTCCCTCCTTGGTACTTGTCCTCACCTCCAGGACCTATCCAGGTTTCCTGAGGATGCTTTCCCAGAGGTGGGATTCCCTCCTCCGCCCCTCAACCCTCTCCTGTAGCCTGTAGGTTCTCATTTAGAACCTGTCGGTGATCCATTTCCCACCCAGCAGTCCCTTCTGCATAGAAATCTAGACGCTGTCAGGGATCACTCTTGGTCAGCGCTCAGGGTCCCAGTGTCTCCAGTGAGCACTGCTCCAGGAGCAAGAGAAGGTAAAGCAGCACTGGAAGAAGAAAAGGCAGTGCATAGTGGCACGACCTCCTACCCCGTGAGCTGGGGCCCTCAGTGCCCCTGGCCCCATGCAGGTCCTGGAACTGCCCAGGTTGACGCAGCACCTTCCCTGCGGCCCTTCCCCACCCTCCGCTCCCACCCCAGTTCTGTGCTCAGACTGACCAGGGAGAGGAAAAGTTGAAACCTTCAGGCAAACTGATAATTAACCCCACCACCCCTCCTCCCTGTCTGATTTTAAAAAGTAATCCATGCTCTTTCTCTTTCTTTTATAGAAAACTACACAAAAGTGCCCAAAGCAGGAAAAACATCTAATTCACACAGTAATGCTGGCAATTTGATCTGTTTCCTCACTGGTGAAATCCTGCAAAATATACTTTTTCTCCTCCTCTTTTTTTGTGTAATTTTATTTGAACATTTCCCCCATGTCATGACGGCATGGTAAGTGTATGCTGCTGCAGGCGTCGACTCATAATTTGCTTGACAATTTCCCTGTTGTTGGACACTAAGTTGTTTCCAAATTTTTACCCTTAGAAGTAATACAGTGAGCATCTTTTGTACATAAAGATTTGTCCACATTTCGTATTATTTTCTTTGGAAAATTCCCAGAAATTGCTATATTTGCTTTAAGCTGGAGTTATGTCTAAAGCAAAGGAATAACTCTATTTCTGGACATTGTTGATGGGCTTGGAGGAAAAGATGCCACTTACCCATCAGATAATACTGCATCTTGGAGCGGGGACGCAGAAGCGGCACAGAGTGACTGGCTGCTGAGCAAAAGAAGTGTTTTGTTTCTTTTTGTATCAAAGAATTGATCAGCATTGGTATGAGAATAACTTAAAATTTGCCGTCGGGATTATGATGTACATTTTTTAAAGCAATACCATAAAGTAAGATATATCAGGCAGCTAGATTTAACATGCTGTCTTTTTAAAAAAATTAACTTTTGATTCTGACATAAATCTAGATTTGCAGGAGTTACAAAAATAATGCCAAAGGCTCCACTATATCCTTTACCCTGCTTCCCCAAATGCTAACGTCTGATATATCCATGGTGCAATGATCAGACCTGGGACACTGACATTGACACACACTTTTAACTAATCTACAGGCCTTATTCAGATTTCTCCATTTGTCCCACTCATGTCTTTTTTCTGGTCCAGGATCCAATTTGGGATCCTATAATGGGACCTTGTAAAAAGCGGGAACCTAGAGTGGGACAGAAGACAGGCTTTGTTCAGGAGGAGGTTTGAAATTGGGACGTCATTTCCATTTTCCTCCCCAAGTGAATTTGCCCTTCCTCTACTGACAGTAGCAGAGCTGTATCAGGCTTCCAGGGCCTATGGGAGCCTGCCCATAAGTGGGGAAAGCATCTCTGTGTACCCCCTCCCTCCTTTCCTCTCCCCAAACCTACAGCGGGAATGTGTGTGTCATTGAGTGAAATTGGGTTATTACCCAGTCTGCCCTGACACGTCTTCTGGGGGGTAGACAGTTGCCATCCGGTGTGCGTGAGAGCAAGCTGCTGAGCCGCTGAATCGTAGTTGACAAGTACACCGTGCAATGCCTGTGTGGGTGACTCATGCCGGCTGCAGTAGCAGGTGTGTCAGGAGCTAAACGTGCAGACCCAGCAGGTACAGCATTTCCTGATTATCTGCACAGATTGGAAGGAACACGGATTTCTGCTCTGAACTCAGAACAGATTTAGGGTATTGTTAGGCAATTTTGGGCTAGGAAGTGATTCTCCTTTTCTTTAGGGGATTTTCTTCCAGGAGAAGATTTGGGGTGAGGAGAGCTAGCCCGAAGGGATTTTTGGAGGTGGCTGATATGGATGGAGGCTAGCCCAGGTTCTTTGCATAAGAGTCCACTTGTGTGAATTTGAAGAAACCCAGGAAAGGGTCCCTTCTCCTGTCCTTACAATAAAGCGACTGCATGGTCAGCCAGGAACGCATGCGTGAATTGAGGCTGTCTGCTTTGGGTATCACTCTGTGTTTTCTGACTTGGAATGGTTGTCTGCGTTGAGCGAAGGCGATATTTGTTTGGGGATGAGGAAGTTTTGATGT
Organism: Colobus angolensis palliatus; assembly: GCF_000951035.1. Taxonomy (NCBI): domain Eukaryota; kingdom Metazoa; phylum Chordata; class Mammalia; order Primates; family Cercopithecidae; genus Colobus; species Colobus angolensis. The sequence goes on along the minus strand of NW_012110918.1, from coordinate 8,195,762 downwards.
TACTTAAATCTCAACAAAACAGATTTCTGTTTTCTAGACAGAGTTTCTGTGTTGATGTTAGGGTCTGGTTGCTGAGACTTGATTTTTCTTTTCCTTTTTGAAATACTCCCAGCCTTCCTACCGTAGCTTGTAAACTGAAGGATATCCTGTCTTTCTCTCTCCTTGTGAACTAACTGGTACAGACATTTTCTGGAACTAGCCAGCTCCAATGAGGATCATAACAAGAAGGCTCGCGGGGAGAGGGGTTGCGGGTGTTGTGACTAAACAGTTCTGGAAGGCACCTCTGTCTACACCTGCCTGTCCCTGTCCTCAGCGTCTCCTGGTGGGTCCTCCCTATTCAGACGCTGCAGTTTTTCTAGAATCTACTCCAGTGCAGTACAGACTGTTCACGTTGAGATTGCCCCACCTGTCCCCTGGTGTTCAAATTGTGGTTTGCATAAGAAAGAATTGTTTGCGGAACGTGTTAAAAATGAATATTCTTAGCACCCACCCCTGTCCGGCCCCTCACCTTTAGTGCTTAGGGGTCTGCATTTTCAACAAGCCACCCAGGCCATTCTGACACGGACACTTTAAGAAACAGGAAGTTGACTGACTTCTTGGCCAGATAAAGCCTTAATTGAACCTTTTCCCACTGAAGCTTACCCAACTACAGTGTTTTCTTCTTTCTCCTCCTCCTCCAGGATGCCTTTCTGGTTTACCTCCACTGGTCTGGGCCCCCGCATGTACTTATTTGGTTTGCTGGTGCAGGTTTTTACATAGGAGCCTTGAAATCAGATGCCCTTTATACTTGGTTAAGACAGGAGTGGCTGCATTTGGGTGAATGATAAAGGAACTACAGCTCTGGGCATTTTCTCCTCTCAGGTAGGCAAGGTCTTTGGGAGCTTGGAACGTGCCCCATGACCAGGCAGCATCCTGGCACATTTGTTTGTGTACCCACACAGACCACTGCCGCTTCTGTCTGTGGCCACCATTGTTCTAGACAATGTCACTGTCATCATGGAGCTGGTTGGGGTGCTCCACACCAAGTTAGCATCCCCTGTTCACGTGATTGATGCACCCAGCTCACTTTACAAGAGGACAGGAATGATCCTGGATGAATTCTTTTCAACTATGCCATTGGCGAAAGACCTCCTGTTCAAAGTCAGCTGGGTGTTCCTGCTTTACAGACGAGGTCTGTGCCTGGAAAAACATTTTTACAAAACCAATCTTGGTTGATCACATGATATCCAAAAGGCCCGGAGGAATCGTGCAACCTAGAAGAATGCTGAAGTGGCAAGTTTCTGCCCAATAATTCTTTTTGTAATGTGAATCATCATCACCTCCTCCCATATTTGGTTTGTTGGTACAGGTTTTTGCATGGACGTCTGGAAACCAGGTGCCTTTGTATGTGATTAAACAGACATGGCTTCATTTAGGGGTATGATCAAGAGACTGCAGTTCTGGAGCTGCAGAAATCAACCAGACCTTCCGACTCCCAGGTCTGTGAGGCTCCCCCGTGGTTTGGAAGATGCTGATTGTTAGGGTCCAGTTTGAACGATTTACAGACTTACCTCGTTTGCTTCAAAAGTGGTCATTTTACTTTAGCAATTTACTTTTTTTTTTGTTGTTTACTGGACTGGGAAGTCCCAGTAGGACAGGCCAGGAAAGATCATGCCTGCCGCCCAGCAGTGCCTTCTGATGATTGAGTTGGGATTTCAGGGCATGCTTTTTGAGCTAGCCATGGAGTATTCCTTCTCTAATGATAGGTGTATTTCAAATCATTTACCTATGGACTTCCTCTTACCTTAATTCTACAAATATTGAGTGCCTGCTGGATGCTTTTTTAGGCCTTGGTGCAACCTCTTTGGTTCTTCAGCATGTGGGCTCTGGTGGTCTTAGGGCCCCATTGGAAGCTGACTTGAAGATTTAGCAGCCTGTGTGGAAGCAGGGGTTCTATTGCGCTTTACAAAGTGAAAGGAAGTTGTCTGAGGTGCTGGTCTTTGGGGACAATTTCACTATGTGAGAAAAACCTTTACTGAGCTTTAAGTGACAATGATGGTTTCTGCAGTTATGCCTTCTTCACTTAACTACTTGAAAGCTTTTAAACCAGTTTTACTTTTCTCTCTCTCTTTTTTTTTTTTTTTGAGATAGGGTCTTGCTATGTTGCCTAGACTGGAGTGCAGTGGTATGATCTCAGCTCACTGCAACCTCCATCTCCCGGGTTTAAGCCATCCTCCCACTTCAGCCTCCTGAGTAGCTGGGACTACATGCATCCACCACCATGCCCAGCTAATTTTTGTATTTTTTGTATATATGAGGTTTTGCCATGTCTCCTAGGCTGGTCTTGAACTCCTGAGCTCCAGCAATCCACCGGCCTCAGCCTCCCAAAGTGCTGGGATTATAGGCATGAGCCACTGCACCTGGCCCACCATTTTTATTATGATAAAATATACACGACATAAAAGTTATCATCTTAACCACTTTAACGCACGCAGTTCTATGGTATTCGGTACATTCACATTGTTCTGCAACCATCACCACCTATTTCCAGAAAGTTTTTCTTCCCAAACTAAAACTCTGTACCCATTAAACACAAACTCCCCATTCCCCGATTCCTCCCAGCCCCAGTCAACCACTGTTCTACTTTCTGTCTCTATGAATTTGGCTACTCTGGGTATCTGATAGAAGTGGATCATACAGTATTTGTCCTTTTGTGCCTGGCTCATTTCTTTAGCCTACTTTTTTCGAGGCTCATCCATGTTATAGCGTATGTCAGAATTTTCTTTTTAAGGCTGAATAATATTGCATTGTGTATTTATATTGCATTTTGTTTAACCCCGTCTCTACTAAAAATACAAGTGTCTGTGGACACTTGGGTAGCTTCTACCTTTTGGCCATTGTGAATAATGTTGGTAGGAACACAGGTGTGCAGTGATCTGTTCAGGTCTCTGTTTTCAGTGCTTTTAGGGATATACCTGGAAGTGAAATAGTTGGACCATATGGTAATTCTATTTTTCATATTTCAAAGAACAACCATACTGTCTTTTTTTTTTAATTTTAACTTAAAAAAATTTTTTGAGACCAAGTTTCACTCTTGTTGCCTAGGCTGGAGTGCAATGACATGCTCTCAGCTCACTGCAACCTCTGCCTCCTGGATTCAAATGATTCTCCTGCCTCAGCCTCCCGAGTAGCTGGGATTACAGGTGACTGCCATCACACCTGGCTAATTTTTGTATTTTTAGTAGAGATGGGGTTTCACCATCTTGGTCAGGCTGGTCTTGAACTCCTGACCTTAGGTGATCCACCTGCCTTGGCCTCCCAAGGTGCTGGGATTACAGGTGTGAGCCACTGCGCCAAGCCTGCCGTACTCTCTTCTATAGCATCTGTATCATTTCACATCCCCACTAATGGTACACAAAGTTTCCATTTTCTTGCCAAGACTTGTTTTCTTATTCTATTATTATTATTATTATTATTATTATTATTAAGAATAGCCATCCTAATGTGTGTGAAGTGCTTTTTGCTTTAAGAAAGCCATCTTCATGAAGACTGAAGTGCCCGGGAAAGTGAGGAGCAGTGGGGGTGGCACCCAGCTCTGGATCTGCCACAATTATTCTTTCTAAATGAAAAGGTTTGATGACCCAGCACGTTCCTTAGGCCCTGATTCTTTGAACTGGAGTTTTCCAATTGCTTTTGTGCCCATATCCCATCTGATAGTACCTTCGACCTGGTGAAATGATCAGGTGTCATCCTGTTTTACAGGAGGGGCATTAAAGCACCAGTCAGTGAAATGATGTGGATAGATACTGACCCTACGGACCGGCCCTCACACTCTAACTCCTAATCTGGCACACATGGTGAAAAGCGAGTGTTTTGGAAGTGTTGGTGTGAAGACGAAGGGCCTGGAGAATAGAGATTGGACTCACTGTTTAGGAGAATTCTAGAGTGAATCCTCTCTGCTGCTTGCCCTGCGGAGTCACGCTTTCGTATGTATTTGCTGGAAGTGGACTTTTTTTTTTTTTTTTCAAGTAGAGAACACTTTTCTGCATAGTTTGAGCTGCTTAAAAAGTGCCTTTTGAGGTTGGGTGCAGTGGCTCACGCCTGTAATCCCAGCACTTTGGGAGGCGGAGGCGTGCGGATCACGAGGTCAGGAGATCGAGACCATCCTGACTAACACGGTGAAACCCCGTCTCTACTAAAAGTACAAAAAATTAGCCAGGCGTGGTGGCGGGCGCCTGTAATCCCAGCTATTCCGGAGGCTGAGGCAGGAGAATGGCGTGACCCTGGGAGGCAGAGCTTGCAGTGAGCAGAGACAGCACCACTGCACTCCAGCCTGGGCCACAGAGCGAGACTCCGTCTCAAAAAAAAAATGTGCCTTTTGAGCATCATGGTGGATGCCAGAGTTCGGTGGCAGCTCCCGTGGGGACCTGGGGTGTGTGGCTGGGTGAAGATGATTACCTCTCTTCTGTGGTTTTATTCCCCAGGCTAAGTCTGAGCCCCCAAGGCTCCCGTGGGTTCTGGTTTGTGATTGGCTCCTCCATGCCTCATGCGCATGTCCAGCCACCAGGTGGATTAGGCGTTTGTAGTAAGTGATTTCACTGACCCTGGAGGACAGATGGTAGACAGTGTTTGATCCCGGCCTTTGCAGGGCTCTACCCCCTCGCAGCCTCAGTACCTTCTCTGCATGGGACGGGAAAGTGGCCTTGTCACCTCAGAGCCACCAAAAATGTGGCTGTTTTCCATTTTAACTTTTCGACGGTGATATTTCCTTTTATTTTTAAAAATTAAGCAGTGGCTGGGCATGGTGGTTTGCTCCTGTAATCCCAGCACTTTGGGAGGCCAAGGTGGGAGGATTGCTTGAGCCTAGGAGGTCTAGACTGTGGTGAGCTATGATTATCCCACTGCCCTCCAGCCTGGGTGACAGAGCAAGACCCTGTCTCTAAAAAAAAAAAGAATAAAAAAAAGTTAAACGTCAAGAAGCAAAGCTGTTGTTCCTGAAGTTGGGGTGACAGAGCAGGGTCGCCCCTGCCTGGAGGCTTTCTTCTCTCTGGGAGGGGTGGGGGTGTCCCCCCAGGACCCATTCTCCATGACCCCAGAACATGACCTCTTCTCTATGATTCCTGACTGTGACCCCTCCTCCTTTGGTTTCAGACCAAACTTCTTTAGAGGACCCAGGACTAAGCTGAGGGAGGTTTTTCTGAACCTCAGGGAATCTGTGGCGACTGGCAAGCCAGCGGGAAATTCAGGTGTTTGGGTTTTTAATTAAATTTCTAAGTGGAGACCAGGAATGCGGTTAACCAAGGAGCTGAGGTGGTCTGGGTTTCTCATTCCACCCTGACTGCTGGGCTGTTTGGGCTTTCCTGGAATTGCTTTCCTCATCACCTTCGCTGCCTTCTTTTTCTGCTGTCCCCCCATTCCTTGCTCGCACCATTGTGATTGAACCTGAATGGTTTCCTCAAACCTTTCTGTGGGGTCTTATCATCCTGGGCATCTGTCTGTCAGGTACCAACTTGCGGGGAGGATGCCCATATGCCTGCAGTCAAGGTTCACCGCTCAAACTGGCCATTGGGTGATGCTGCTTGTCGCCCAAATAATGACCCGGCCCAGTGGCCCAATTCCTTGTACCAACCCTGTGTAAGGATTCAACAGATATGATCCCTGTATTAGTCCATTCGTATGCTGTTAATAAAGACATACCTGGGACTGAGTAATTTATAAAGAAAAGAGGTTTAATTGACTCACAGTTCCACATGGCTGGGGAGGCCTCACAATCGTGCGGGGAGGCCTCACAATCGTGGCGGAAGGCAAAGGAGGAACAAGTCACATCTTACATGGCGGCAGGAAAGACAGAACTTGTGCAGGGGAACTCCTCTTTATAAAATCATCAGATCTTCTGAGATGTATTCACTATCATGAGAACAGCATGGGAAAGATCTGCCCCATGATTCAATTACCTTTCACTTGGTCCCTCCCATGACATGTGGGAATTATGGGAGCTACAATTCAAGATGAGATTTGGGTGGGGACACAGCCAAACCCTATAAGTTTCCAACCAGCCCCTGCTGCCTGTCAGAAGGGCAATGTCCAGAAAGAGAGGCAGCCTTGCGGCAGGCGCAGAGAACGTGGTTCCAGAGTCTTTACTTCCCTTAATCCTCAGAGCCCTGGGATGTTATGATCTCCGGCATTTGAGGCTTAGAGGCATGAAGGAATATCCTTAAGGTCTCATAGCTTTGAAGGATGGAGCCACAGTTCAAAATCAGGTCTTGGCCCAGGCCCATCACTGGACCCCTGTCCTGCGCCAGTGCCAAGTGTCTGTATGACTTTGCACACGTCCCTGGGCCTCTGTCTGTGGGCCCAATTCCTCGTCCACAAAAGGAAGAGTATTTTTAGGTTGGTCATTTTTGTTGGAGGTTACAGAGAAACCAACTGTATCCAATTTAAAACAATGGATGTTTTGGTTGTTCACATAACTGAGAAGTGTGGGGTTGTGCTTTTGGGGTGATTTGTGGGCTCGGTCTCTCTCTCTTTTCATTCTCTCCCCTTCTGTATACAGTTTCATTCTCAAGTTTACTTTTCTCATCTGGGCAGGCCTCCTGACTCTATAGATCCAGAGGGAGAGAATGGCATTGTAGTGGCCTTCCTGAGAGCTGACCCTGTAGCAACGCTCACCCCTAGACCCACACCTCTGGCCAGGAGCCGGGGTCGGGGGGACACATTGATTGACTCTCCCCTGGCCATGTGTGTCACATCTAGCTCTGTCGCGAGGTTCCCCAGAGCCGCCAAGATTCTGCATTTTGTTTATCCACTCATTTGTCTTTGGACACTTGGGTAACTTCTACCTTTTGGCCATTGTGAATAATGTTGCTAGGAACACGTATGTGCAATGATCTGTTCACGTCTCTGCTTTCAGTGCTTTTAGGGATGTACCTAGAAGTAGAATTGTTGGAACATATAGTAATTCTATTTTTCATATGGCCTTTGGGAAGCAGAGGTACATGCAGGGCAGTACTACCAATTGTTCACTATGAATGAATTGGACTCCTGGGATAATAAACCAGAATGTGTGCTTTAGGGGGCAGGGAATTAGTTTTGCTTACCTCTGTATACCTGGTATCTTAGGAGGGTGCTGGGGGTATATTAATACTTAGTAAAAGTTGACAAATGAAGGGACCTCAAAAGTTCTTTCCTTTTCTGAAACTCTGAACCCCAGAGTCTATTTTTGCATGGGACATCATCTTGTTCCAACGGGGAGCTGGCTCCTGGGTCACTAAATCCAGCCTTGCAGTTGATCACCCATGACTGGGTTCTCGTTGACCTGCACGAAGAGTTGCTACTGGAATAAAAACTGGGTGCTTAGAATGGCACCTGCTGCCCGATATGTCATCACAGAAGGGGAAAGCCTTTCCCTACTTCTGAGCATCTCTAGACTAATGGTGTTGCTCCCAGTCTACCTTGGGAGGCAAGTTCTGTTCTTCTCCTGGTATGAAAAGCCTGACGATGTGAGCTAGGGGCAATGGATTTGTGCAGACTTCTCACCAGGCTCCTGTGTTTGGCAGCCCAGTGGGGAAGACTGAGAATACCGGGAGGCCAGACAGTGAGCTCGTCCAGAAGCAGCCACACAAGTGGATTTATGTAGAGGGCTCCATTGTGTTCACACATTCATGTGCCAACTTGGAAGCAGATCTTCTGGGTGCTCCATGTTCGAGAGACAGCTTTGATCTCCAGGCTGTTGAGCTCAAGGTGGGAGACTCTGTTTTGCTTACTTTGTTCGCACGTTACACAGGTAGGCTTTGTTTGAGGAGCAGTGACTCACGCTCATGGGTTGTGTGAGCTTTGAAAGGAAGCCATGCGGCCCTGGCAGGTGCTCCCAGCTGTCCTCGTTTGCCATTGTCAGAAAAAAATCTTATTGTCATGGCAACAGATTTTTTTCTACCTACGGCTTGAGTATGAATAGCCTTTTTTGGTAGGTGATGAAATGAGAGGAGAGGGGGTGGGCATCATGTATTAAAGGTGCCGTATGTCCTGTGGAAGTGTAGTTACTGTTACCCCCATTTAACAGACAAGGATGCTGAGGCTCCCAGAGCTTATGTCAGTTGTCCAAAGTTACCCTGCTGGTCTGAGGCAGAGCTGGAACTTGATCTGCTTCCAACTGGGCACGTGACTGCATCCATCCAACCTTTAGCTGCAAGCTGGATCCCATTTCTCTTGGAAAGTGCTAGAAGTCACAAATCAAATAGTTTTCACATTATATATTTATTTTGAGACAGAGTCTTACTCTGTTACCCAGGCTGGAGTGCAGTGGCTTGATTGTGGCTCACTGCAGCCTCAACCTCTGGGGTTCAGGCTATCCTCCTTTCTCAGCCTCCTGAGTGGCTGGGACTATAGGCATGCACTACCACACCAGGCTAACTTTTAAATTTTTTTTGTAGAGACAAGGTCTCACTATGTTACCCAGACTGGTTCATGAAGTCCTGGGCTCAAGCGATCCTCCCGCCTCCACCTCCCGAAGTGCTAGGGTCATAGGCGTGAGCCACCATGCCTGGCCTCATAATGCTTCTATCACTATGATTCATCCTTCACTTCTTCCTCCTAGTAACCCACTGACAGCTTTAAAACAGTGCTTCTCCTTCCCTCTGCTGATAGAGGTGAGACCTGCATCCTTTCAGGAGTGTAGCTGGAAATAGACTCCATCCTTCCCTACAGATGGGACAGTGAAATCAATGTTAAGGTTATTAATACTAAGACCAACTGAGAGGTTGGTTGACTAGTTTTCCCTGATGAGAAACTCTCATGCAGTGCTCCCCAGCTTCCAGGCTTTTCCTCCAGCTCTGCCTGTTCTCTCTTGCTATCCTCAGGTCTCTCTCTGCAGACATAAAATCTGGTTTGGAGAGCTAGAAATGATGGCACATTTCCCAACAGGCAAGCAGGAGGGCCAGGGTCCAGATGTAGATCTGTTCGCCCTTAAAACCAGTACATTTGCCCACAGTACCATCCTAACTGTATTTGTTTAGGAGATATGCATGTCCAAAGCATGCATCAGCATCACGGATTCCCCTGTTGTTGAAATCCCATGATAGATGCTGAGGCCAGGGCATGCTCAGTTGAATTTCTATCACCTTTTCCACCTGTGATCGTTGGTGTTTAGAGGGATGATTCTGGGGGGCAGGGGGAAGGGGTGTCCCGGCATCCTTGATGAAGAAGGTATGTGAGGTTGGCTGCACAGTGGGACAATGGAACAGGAGATGGATCCATTATCAAGGCATTCACTGGAAGTGTTGTGCCCGAGGGCTCTAACTTTCAGTTGACCAGGACATTGTTGTGAATACCTTATTCCTTGAGCTCAAAGTTGAGTTTTCAGAGCAGACCTATTGGTAGGCTCACTCTTCGGTTGTTATGCTTGGAAAGTGGGAGTGCTGCCTGGGGCTGCACCTACATCACCTTCCAATGGGGTAGGGAGCCCTGTGAGAAAGCCTTGCCCCATCTGAGCTGCACGCCCATCAGCTGCCATGCACTCTGTCCTTTGCACAAAGAACCTCTTAATTGACATGATTGGGAGGGTAGAGAATGGAGCCTCTGTGTGGCCTTGAGGTTGGGGGGATGGGAGGATGGGAGCTGGTATATGTCTCATTCACTGGACTAGGTACAGTGAATCTTTCATTCCTCCTTCCACATACTTCCCTCCCCTTCTTGGCTTAAATCTTGTGTCTCTCTTAAAGAAATGGACTGGCTCCTTGGTTCTATGTGTGTAGGCTGTGGTTGCATCTCTGCTTTGATGTTGCTGGATTTGTTATGGAAGCTCCAATTCCCTTTTAACTTTTTTCTCGGAAGTATAGAACTTGGGCTATGGTTTCCATTGGTTTAAGTGAGATGACGGACGTGAAAGCGGTCATATACTGTGCAATGTAAATCTAATGAATAACCAGCCCAGGAATCTCTGTTAGCTTGAGTGGGCAGACAGGAGAGGAGTCGGGGCAGAGCGGAGGAGAGGAGTGGCAGCAAGGAGGTGCCTCCTCAGCGCTTCCTCCCTGGGGTCTAGAATGGGCTTTGGTCTCAACTGGTTTTTCCCTGTGACCTGCTGAGCACTCCTTTCCTCCTGGGCTGTGTCCTCCTTTCCTTTCCTTACTCTCCCAATACGTGGTTAGGGATACCCGACTTGCAGGTGACATAGAATCCAGTATTAGTGTCCAGTGCTTGCCCAGGTTATGCCTGAATAAACTCATCAGTGGGTTGGGTGCTAACTCTGTTTTTGCAAACTTTTGTTTTTCATCCAATTTTTCTCTTCCTTAAACTTCCATAATCCTGACAACTATAATATCATATACTGCCATGATGGTTTCACATACCTGGATCTTTTTTCTTCTGTTTAGTCATAGGTGTGCACTCTGATTTCATAGCACCTGGCCTCATGCTGATGCTAGTAAAGGCTTAAGACAGTGGACCCTTGAACAATGCAAGGGTTAGGGGTGCTGGCCCTCCGTGCAGCTGAAAATCCACACGTAGCTTTCGACTTCCCTAAAATTTAACTGCTACTAGCCTCCTGTTGACTAGTAGTCTTACCAGTAACATAAACAGTCAATTAACACATATTTGGTATGTTATATGCATTATGTATTGATACAGTAGATATGTATCAATATACTCTTGCAATAAAGTAAGCTAGAGAAAATGATATTAAGAAAATCATAAGGAAGAGAAAATAGATTTGCTATTCACTAACTCGAAGTGGATCATCACAAAGGTCTTCCCCCTCGTCGTCTTCAGTGAGTAGGCTTGCGGGGAGGAAGAGAGGGGTTGGTCTTGCTGTCTCATGGGTGGCAGAGGTAGAAGAAAAACCACGTATCGGTCGATCCACACAGTTCAAACCTTGTTCAAGACTCAACTGTGTATACATGGCGACTCGGTGGGTTGAAGGCCCACACTGGTCTGCCATTTGATGTGGCTGTGGTGACAGTGGTGTCTGGTCAATGGGTTCTGGCTTAGTAGCCTAAACATACGGCATTGTAGAAGCAGCTTTCAGAAGGTGGGACTGGTCTTTGCTTGGAGTGGTCCTGGGAATTGCATATTGCACGCTTCTATCCCCTGTGGGTGGTTTTCTGTCCCCAGGAGTCCTGTTTTTTTCCTAGTCTTGGCCTCCTAATTTGCCTCATGGCTTTGGGCTCGTTACACCACATATTGGGGCCTCAGTTTCCTCTCTGTGTATCTCAGAACTACGTGATGTCTTGATTACTTTGAGCAGGGAGGGTGTCTTTTTGTTTTGTTCACTGTGTTCCATAGGTGACCTTGAGCAAGGCAGGTAAGGAGAGATGCCAGGTTGTTCTCAGTGGACACATGGCTTCCAGTTCTTGTTGCAATACAATTCGACTTCTTGGAGAAGAACTCTATTCAACATAAATGAAATAAAAATAGAAAACAGACTTGCTGAGCAATCTTTAGAGAACATCATTTGCGATAGCTATAGCTGGGAATATCTGTTTTGTTGTGACCTTGTACCCAAATAAATTAGAGGAGTAAATGATCCTTTTTCTCCCTGAGGTTTGAGATCATTTTATTTAAGTGCTTTACGGCACTCTGCTTGCCCTTTTCCAGAGGGGGACAGTTGGATTCAAACTGCCTTCACAGGATCGATCTTTTAGGGCACTGTGACACAGGCCCCTCACTTAGGTAAAAGTGAGATTCTTTTCTGCATGCTGGTGGGCTCCCATCCTGGATTTGGGAGCTGCAAAGCACACGTCGGTGGGAGATCCGGCTGGGAGGAGAATTCCGCTCTGCGGGGCTGCTCACCGGCTTGTCATTCACTTGCTATTAAGGCATAGAGACGCCTTGTTGTAACTGGAATTGTTCTGGGGAATGAGGAGTCCTCGCCACTCCCCCTTCTCCTTCCTGCCCTAACCTCCCTCCCCTCCCCTTAGGGGGAAAAAAAAATTCCTTCGCCCTTTCAGCATCTGTGTCTTTAAGAATTCCCTCCACTGTCGCCTCGGGACAGAGACACTTCTGTGAGGGTGTGCTGGAGGCCTGTCCTTGGTGACACCCCGCCCCCCTATTAAAAGACCATCGGAACAAGCTCCCCATTCTCCTCTGGAGAGGGTCCCTCTGTCCCAGGCCAAGCGACTCTTAAGGGAGCGTTTATCCTGGGACACTCAGTTTACAAAGACTGCTGCAGCGTTAGATAAACTCACTCAGCCCTGCGGGGGGGAGGGGGGAGGAGAAGAACAAAACCCCCTTTATTTTCACCCCTGCAGGAAGACCAATAAAGACTTTGTGCTGGAGAGCGGGGGTCTGAGCAAACAGAAGAGGGGGGTCTGTGTGGTACTGATTTGGGGAGAGCATTATGAGTTATTATCTTATCATTTTATTTTTAGGGGAAATCTTAGCATGGGGCGGTGACTCCCGCATGAATAAATGGTCCCAAATGACCTCCTCTCTCTGCTGGCCACCGAGATGCTGTATGGCAAGTTTGTCTTGATTTGCCAGAGAGAAGTCAGTCCCTGGTATTTTTTTTTTTTTTTTTTCCTGCCACCTATTTGGATAGGGAAATCCTCACCCACTCTGCGGACTGGACTCCAACGGCGTGTGTGTGTGTTGATTATTTTTAGTCTAAGGGACTTTGGGTTGGCTCTGCTTCATGGGATGCATTTGGCCATCTGCGTGTGTGCCCCTTTGGAGGGGGGTGTGGGGGACCCTTCTGCCTCCTTATCACTGTCTGGAGCGCCCTTTACTGTGAATGGCCTCAAGCTGCCGTAGGTCATGTAAACCAGAGATGGCCTGTGGTTGGCCATTGGTGGGAGGAGGGATGGATGAATGTGGCTCAGTGCAATGAGGTGTGTCAACATCTCATTTAATGCTATGAGGTCTTTGAGGAGGTAAATAGTTTCATCTTACCTGGAATGCAAGGCTCAGAGAGGGAAAGTGAGTTACCTAATGTCTCCCAGAGGTGGGATGCTTGAAGTACCAGCCCCGGGGTGTCTGATTCTAAAGGTCCTGCCTGCCGCAGAGCTGGAGGCCAGGTCAGGGGGCCCAGGGTGGCTAAAGTGGGTGGGCTGGGCTGAGGGGTCGAGGTTACAGCAAGATGAAAGGCATTGCCAGGCCCTTGCCTTCCAGCAGCTGGTTAGGGTTTTGTCCTTACACCCTTGCCTTTCCCCTGGGCGCTGCTGGGGCTCTGCCACTCAGGTTCCAGTGAGGGATGGTGTGTGCTTCTGCTGGCCCGTGTCCCTTCTGGTTGTGTGTCTTTGGAGGGCTCAGCACTCGCCTCCAGGGAGGAGATGGCAGAAAGAGGCCGGAGTTTGTAGAGCCCTTCGCTCTGGGCTGGAAGGGAGGTGCCTGGCTGCTTCGGCAAACAAGCAAGATTTAGAAACCTGGCTGGAGCTGTGGTGGAGGGGGACCCTTCCCTGCTGGTGTCCTGGAGAGAGGAACCCTGATAAGGTTCCCAGATGCTAATTCCTGACCCTTCTCCCATTTTCTTTCTCCCTAGAGGAGTGTTGGGCCATGGGGATTGATCTGTGTGTGTGTGTTGGGGCAGGAGATTGGAGAGGGACTGGCCCTTGGGTCCCATCTCTGTGCAGCCCAGCTCTTCCTACCCCAGTTGCAAGTGTAAGAGGCCTGGAGAAGGGAGGGTGGGGGGTCTGTGCTGTGGCAGGCAAGAAGGGCCTCCCCAGGCCAGCTTTACCGCTGAGTTCAGAGTCCTTGTTCACAGAGCACAGCTGTGGGGGCTGTTAGGGGCATGGACTCCCTCGATGGGCAGGATGATCTGGGCCTTTCCCCAGCCTGGCTGAGCCCACCTTATCCCATTGGAGGACCTGAGGTCCTTCCAATAAGGCTCTGCCTAGAGTGTGAACCGGGACCATCTGAGGGGGGGTGAGATTCGTCCTAAAACAATAGAGAGTGGTGGGGGAGAGATGTTGGTGAAACTTGACTTCGTGCAGAAAGGGGAAGATTCTGGGCTCTGTACATGGAGAGCCTGCAGGAGGAAGGGGGACCCAGTCTCTGAAGCACAGTGCACTACTTAGAAAAGATGCTTACCTGCCCTTGCAGGCCCCTGGGTATAGCAGAACAGGCGGAGGAAGAGTGGTTTGGGGAATTCAGGATGTAGCTTAAAGGGGGGCTGAGTGGGAAATAAGGCGTGTTGCATTCCACAGTTACATGCAGCCACAGGCACCAGTGACATGGCACAAAGGAGGGTTAGCCTGGAAGGTTCTGGGGGACAGGGCAGAGCAAAAGAGAGAAGCCAGAGGTCTCGATGCCTTGGTGTGGGGGAGGCAGCGGAGGGCAGTGGCAATGGGAACGTGGGATGGGGGTGGCGATACTAGATTTCTTGGAGAAACGGCAGCAGCCCCATCTCCAACAGTTAGAGGGTGGGCTCCTGGACTGGACCAAGAGAAGGAGAATGACTCTGTCGAGGTCCCTGCCAAGCATGGGATCCGGAGTAATCCCCATGGACACTTAGAGCAGATGACGTCCACCCAATGGGGCCGACAGCAGATGGAATGGATGGGGAGGGTTCTCACTGCCAGTTCTCCCTGGAGTCCCTCCAGTCCCAGCCACTGCTGGCAGGTGGCTGCCTCTACAGGTGTGTGCTGGCCATTTCCATACCTTTCCATCCTGAGAACCCTCATTTCCTACGGTGAGTGTTTAGGACCCACTTATTGCGTTCTGTAGAGGTTCAGTCCTGTCAGCAATAGATTGGTGATGCACAGGAGGAGGACGAGAAGGCACTGGATCTGGAGTCAGAGAATTTGGGTCTCAGTCATAGCCTGTTATTTCCCAGAGCAGTGATTACTTACTTACTTATTAAGAATTAATTTATTTTAGAGACAGGGTCTCACCCTGTTGCCCAGGCTGGAGTGCAGTGGTAGGATCTCCACTCACTGCAGCCTTGACCTACTGGGGTCAAGTGGTCCTCCCACCTCAGCCTCCTGAGTAGCTGGGGCCACAGGCATGCACCATCATCCCTGACTAATTTTTATTTTTACTTTTTGTAGAGATAGGATCTCTCTCTGCTGCCCAGGCCGGCCTCAAACTTGTGGGCTCAAGTGATCCTCCCACCTTGGCCTCTTGGGATTATAGGCATGAGCCACTGCGCCTGACTGAAGATCGTGAGCAAGTTTCTTTACTTCTCTGTGCCTTTGTTTATTTCATAGGCAAAATACCAGGGATGAGTATTCTGAGGTGCTCTCCGGCTCTGTAAATGAACAACCACGTGCTGTAGGATGTACATGCCTGTGTCCTTATGAGGGTTTGGGGAGGCACGTGGACTTGTCTCCTGGTTCTTCATTTGTACCTCCCTGTGGCTCAGCTCAATACCCCCCTGGTTGTAAGTCATCCTGACTCTTTGCCCTTGCCTGGAGGAGGATGAGTCTCTTGCCGCAGTGGCAGTGAAAACTTGGAGAGCCTGTTGCCCCTTACAGCCTCATCGAGGGCAGCAAGGGACAGGCAGTCAGACTGGGTTCAGAAGTCATGAGGCCTGGAGGTGAGGTGGCTGCTTCCCCCCTGCACCAGCCCCAAGGGGTGGCTCGTCAGCTGCAGTGCTGAAGGCGAGGTTTGGGCTTGGATCAGTTGGTTGGCGCAGAGGTTGGTGGCTGCTGTCTGTTTCTGGTTTATTTCACCCCCGACAAAAGCTAGAGGCTCTGGGGATACTGTTTTGCGATTCACGAGCTCTGGAAGGTCAGAGCAATGCATGAGTCCCTGTTTGGACAGGATGACACGCGTCTCTTGTTGCTCCCGCACACGGGTGCATCTGCATCCCACATCCAAATACTTCAGCAGAGCAAGCCCTTCTTACAGGTGATCAGCCTTCTCAGGCGCCAGCAGTCCCCTCCCGGAGCACATCTGAAGGACCTCATCAACTTGACCAGTGGGAAAAATTCGGTCTTTCCAGGCTTAACCCATTTATGCCTGAGGTCGCCATTTTTTTGCATTTGAAAAATCAGACCTTGGTGATGACCTTAAGCAGTAGGACATAAATAACACCTACATGCTTAGCGTTCCAATAATGGAACACTAGGCGTAAATGGCTACTCCCTTTTCTACCCCTTTCATCGTTGACTTTTTCAAGGGGCGAGGAGAAACCTTGTTGATGAAAGATGTGTTTTGAAAAACTTACTGAACATCCTTCTGTTTTATCATCAGCACTGTTAATCGCCACCTTGGTACGTTCCCTTCAATTCCAGACCTGAGCCAGAGGAAGAGGCTGGGATTGTTTAAATTGGCCACCTACGGCCGGGCGCGGTGGCTCACGCCTGTAATCCCAGCACTTTGGGAGGCCGAGATGGGCGGATCACACGGTCAGGAGATCGAGACCATCCTGACTAACACGGTGAAACCCCATCTCTACTAAAAATACAAAAATTAGCCGGGTGCGGTGGCGGGCGCCTGTAGTCCCAGCTACTCAGGAGGCTGAGGCAGGAGAATGGCGTGAACCCGGGAGGTGGAGCTTGCAGTGAGTGGAGATCGCGTCACTGCACTCCAGCCTGGGCGACAGAGCAAGACTCCGTCTCAAAAAAACAAACAAAAAAAAAATTGGCCACCTATGATGCTGCCTCTCTCTGGATGGAATCTTCACCCGGTAACATGCAGAGGGGGAGGCCCCTTCAGACAGACAGGTTTCTCTCTCGCCTGTTCTTTCATAGGGGAGGGGGGTGCTTAACACAAGGGAGACTTTAGATGATCCTGGGGGCTGGGAGGGCTAGTGAGTTCGTGGCAGGAGATGGGGAGCGATGTCATTTATTAGGTCTATGAAAACAATACAGGGTTTGTCTCCTGGGTACGGTGGTGCCTGGGGGGGCAAAGCCAAGATGGGGCTGAGTAGAAAGAAAACAAGCACAGGTCTGACGAAAATGTGGTGACCTCGAGGAGCTAGGGAAAAAAGCACCTTTGTTTAGGGGGGTCAAGGCAAGCAGAGGCATTTGAGGAGGACTCTGGGAGATTTGCTGCCTCTATTCTGGGAACCTGGGCCCCGAAAAGAGGCTTGAGACTGATGGAAGTTTCCAGGGTGGCTGGTCCAGCTGCCGTGCATTTCTGGGGCAGGTTTAAGGTTTAGAGGAGCTACTTCCTTATCAGCCCTGTTCCTTGAGGATAGCCCAAGAGAGGATCACATTGGAGTGTCCCAGGGGATGGGGAGGGAGGATGATGGAGGGGTCTGTTCTGATGTGGGGGCCCCTCGTGGGCTGTGATTTTGCTTTCTGCTCAGCCTGCCTGGATGATCTGGCCCTGGGGCAGGGAAGGCCCCAGACCTTTGAGTCAGGCCCCATGAGATCTGGGGAGAAGGCATTCATGGGGTGCGGTACCCAGGAGCCCCTCCCCTGGTCACACTGTATCCATCGGTGAAGGCATTCACAGGTGTGGTGCCCAGGAGCCTTCCCCTGGTCACCACGGACCCTGCAAGTGAGTGGAGGCTGCATGAGGAGGCAGACACCTTCCTGCTGGAGTGCTTCCTTCCTGAGACCTTCAGAGACCACCTCCTGAAAACACCCCACATTTTCACTTGGCCCCTGCTGTCCTCTGTGGATGTGCGTCCCTAAACCCAGGGACTCACTTTTACTTCTTTTTAGCAGAAGGGCTTATAGATGTGTGTGTGTATGTGTGCTGTGTGTGCTGGGATGGTGCTTGGAACACGGAATGTGCCCATTGGTGCCTGCCACTTGTCTCTTTTTTTTTTTTTTTTTGAGACGGAGTTTCACTCTTGTCGCCCAGACTGGAGTACAATGGCATGACCTCCACTCACTGTAACCCCCACCTCCCGGGTTCAAATGATGCTCCTGCCTCAGCCTCCTGAGTAGCTGGGATTACAGGTGCCCGCCATCATGTCCAGCTAATTTTTTTGTATTTTTAGTGGAGACGAGGTTTCACCATGTTGGCCAGGCTGGTCTCGAACTCCTGACCTCAGGTGATCCGCTTGCCTCGGCCTCCCAAAGTGCTGGGATTACAGGTGTGAGTCACCGTGCCCTGCCCACTTGTCTCTTTTTGGCAGAAGCACTGCCCTCATTGGCCCAAGTCTGGAGTCCTTGGTGAATTTTTCCTTGGTCACGTGATATACACTGATAAGGATTGCGCCAGGCATGGCACCCCAGGAAAGAGTGGCGCCCCCACCTTCGGTGAGGTTCTCCATGCAGGACGGCGCCCTGAGTGGTGTAGGAGGCCCTGTACCGGGTGAGCCTGCCAGCTGGAGCCATCAGACAATGTGGTTGCTGGGTGTGGCTGCTCAGCTCCAACCAACTCTGCAAACCTGTGTGGTCAGAATCACACAGAACAAACCAGGGGCCTGTTTAGCCCCTTCAGGCTGCCTCTGATGGGAGAGAGGCTGGGTGCATATTCTGAGAAAGTGGTTCTGTGTTATTGAGGTTGTTATGACCTTGGCTACAGTTGAAAGTCAACTCTAAGCACTACAGTAGTATTTGCTAATCACAGTATTGCTAACATAGTAGCCCATTCTGTCTTCCAAGCACCATCCCACCAACACACGGCTCACGTACACACCTACACGTACATTTAGTCACACACACACACACACACACACATAAAACACTCTTTTTTTTGAGATTGAGTCTCACTCTATCACCCAGGCTGGAGTGCAGTGGCGTGATCTGGGCTTACTACAACCTCCGCCTCTTGGGTTCAAGTGATTCTCATGCCTCAGCCTCCCAAGTAGCTGGGATTAGAGACGCCTGCCACCATGCCTAGTTTTTGTGTTTTTAGTGGAGATGAGATTTTACCGTATTGGCCAGGCTGGTCTTGAACTCCTGACCTCAAGTGATCTGCCCGCCTCAGCCTCCCAAAGTGCTGGGATCACAGGCGTGAACCACAGTGCCCGGCCCTACAACACTCATTTATTCCTCACAAGGACCCTAAGAGGTAGGCATTATTACTATCTCTGATTTACAGATGAGGAAACAGAGAGGGAAAACGACCTGTCACAGAACACGCAGCTATTGAATGGGCCACTGAGCCCCAAACCCAAGCCCTTGGCTCCAGGCTGTGCTCTCAGCGCAAGGCGAAGTAGCCTGTGACCACGCAGGGCTGCTCTGGGCCTTGGTCTTGCAGGCGTTCCGTGCCTGCCAGGGGTCGCTGTTGGGATCTTGTTTCATAGTGACAGGGGAGGCCTACAGAGTCAAATGACTTGGCTCAGGGTCACCCTCTGACTGACTTGGCTGCATCAGCTCTGCAGCCTGGGACTCCTTTCCACAGCCTAGCGGTGTGGTCCCTGCTACCTATAAACAGACAGTCTTGCCAGAGTTTCTGGACCATCCGAGTTGCATTTTGTTGCATTTGCAGGAGAGCCTGGAGAAGTCAGTAGATCCATCCTCATTTCCCAGCCCAGAGGGTGATGGTGGAAGGAGGCTGTTCTTCCCAGGCTGGGGAGGGGGCTCTGTGCGCTGCTGCTTCTCCCCTCTCCCGGGCGGTTCAGGCCCCACGGCCTCCCTCCGCAGCTGGCCGTGTTGACTCTGGCCGCCCGCCAGCCCCGCCTCCCAGGCATTGTACCACAGGCTGATGTGATTTTCCCTTTTCCTTTTTTCCCCTTTTGGTCCTACCTCATTTTTCATGTATGATGACCCTGGAGGTTTGTTTTCAACATCAGGCTCATGAGGACAGCCCACTTAGGCTAAGACAGATTCCAGTGGGACCTTTTTCTTCCCTGAAGGAAACAGCCCTTATCTTCCCTATTAACTGTTTGGGGTCTGAGTCCCTAGCTGGAGCCTCCCGCATTGGTTCCAAGGGGGACTCAGAGCCGAGGAGGGAGGAAGGAGAGTAGATGTTGCCCTGGGCTAGGCTTGCCATCTTGAGCTGTGGAATCTGGGAGGTTTTCCTTTTCCTTTTTTTTTTTTTTCTTTTGAGACAGAGTTTCACTCTTGTTGCCCAGACTGGAGTACAATGTCATGATCTCAGCTCACTGCAGCCTCTGCATCCCGGGTTCAAGTGATTCTCCTGCCTCAGCCTCCTGTGTATCTGAGATTATAGGAACCCACCACTACGTCCAGCTATTTTTTATTTTTATTTTTAGTGGAGACGGGGTTTCGCCACATTGGCCAGGCTGGTTTCGAACTCCTGGCCTCAGGTGATCCACCTGCTTCGGCCTCCCAAAGTGCTGGGATTACAGGCGTCAGCCACCGCGCCCGGCCAGGAGGTTTTCTTAGGGAGATGGAAACATTGTCTGCCAGGCGGTCTCTTCAGGCCCCTCTGCGGTCAGTGTTCCTTCTGCGATGCACACTTTGCTTTTTGTTAGGAGTGTTCTCCATCCTGAATGCTCTTCCTCTTCCTCTTGCCCACCTGTGCATGGCTCCACCTCCTCAGGGAGGCCATCCCCTAAGGGTGACTGAGTACCTGCTGTGCACCAGCCTCTGTGACACTCGGAAGTTCAAGATTAGCCTGGGCAACATGGTGAAACCCCATCTCTACTAAAAATTAGCCCAGGCTGGTCTTGAACTTCTGACCTCAGGCTCTTGAACTTCTGACCTTGGCCCACCTCGGCCTCCCAAAGTGCTGGGATTACAGGCGTGAGCCACCACCCCCGGCCTGATGTGCTTTCTGTCTCTATAAATGTGTCCTTTCTGGAGATTCCCTAGAAATGGAATCATACGTACAGTCTTTTGCATCTGACTTCTTTCGCTTTAGTATAATGCTTCTGAGAAAGTGACCATCACCGACTTTTTTCATGGAGCCTCCTCTGTGTGTCCAGACTGTTGCATTCTTGGTGGTGAATGGGTTAACCAGAAACAAAGGTGAAGCTCCCGTGTGTATGTGTGTGTGTGTGTGTGGGGTAGGGGGGCTGCCCTTGTGGGGGTCTTCAGCCCTTCCTGCCCAGGCCCCTGACCAGGCTTTTCACCCTGCCTGCCAGTTTTGAAGGACCTGGCCTCCTCCTTCCTGCTGTTGTAGCTTAATTAAGTCATAATGACAGACAGAGAAGGGTTGTTTCCTGGCAATTAAAGTAAGTGGAAGGTTGGAACGTGGTCCAGCCCTCCTCCCAGCCAGGAAGGACTGGACTCTCCCCTCTCATTGTTCCTACCCATGCCGCCCCCGCTAGATGGGTTCTGGGGTGTGTGTCGGGCAGTGTTGGGAAGTTCCCTCCCCTCCCCAAGGCTCCCCTTGCTGTGGCTGATTTTTCTCTTCCCCAGCTGATTTTTTAGGCTGTTGGTTATTAAAAATGAGCTATGCATTCATCTTATTTTGAGTCTTCCTCCTGACCATCCTAACCTCAGTCGAGGGAGACAGGAAGGGGGAAGCCACTTATTCATTCAGCAAACCAGTGTTGAAGGTCTGATGTAGGCTGAGGAGGAGAAAGTGAAATTGACATAGCCGCAGGCATCCAGGGGCTCACAGCCGGGAGTTGGGAGAGAAGGCCTGAGATGAACAATCTGATTCACTAAGGAGAACAGAATGAATGGACCACAGCTCCCAGACAGGGGAGACCATGGTGGTGCATGAGATGATCAAGAAGGTGGACATGGAACCTTGAGGCACAGCTGTGGGGAGGGAGGAGGGGAGCCTCAGAAGAGACGACTAAGGCTTGGGCAGACGAGTGCACAGGGTTGCTGGAGGGCAGTGCAGGACTGCAGCCACGGTGTGGCCAGAGAAGCTGGAAAGCTCAGCTCTGGGGCAGGCAGTGTTCAGATCACCTATCAGAAGGCTGCAGGGGCTTTGCCTGCTCCTAACCCATGGTCAGGGGCAGGAGGAAGATGGCGGGAGATGCTTATTCTGTCTAGGTTGATTTGATGATGGGGCTTTGGTTAAGCAGGCTGGACCTTTGAACATGGAGATGCAACGATGTTCTCTGCTGCCATCCGCTGAGGTCCTCTGGGAGGTTTCTCTTTCGATTTTATGTTATTACTGGAGGCATATTTGTTACTCCAAACAACTTTGCATTTAAAAATGCCTGTTGTGCATTTACACATTTGATGATCGCTTTTATCCCTGGTCTGTATTTGAGTTTTGCAGAGTCAAGATCTTAGTTTGCAGTTTGATTCCCAGCTTTTTTTTGTTTTGTTTTGAGACAGAGTCTCCCTCTGTTGCCCAGGCTGGAGTGCAGTGGCACAATCTCGGCTTGCTGCAAGCTCTGCCTCCTGGGTTCACACCATTCTCCTGCCTCAGCCTCCCGAGTAGCTGGGACTACAAGCACCCACCACCATGCCTGACTAATTTTTTTTTGTATTTTTAGTAGAGACGGGTTTCACCGTGTCAGCCAGGATGGTCTCGATCTCCTGACCTTGTGATCCGCCCACCTAGGCCTCCCAAAGTGCTGGAATTACAGGCGTGAGCCACTGCACCCGACCGATTCCCACCTTTCAACTTAACCTTTTGTTTTTGTTTTTCCACATGCTTGTGTGCTTGTCTTTGTGTTGATTTTGAATGCCTGTACAATATGCTGCAAAGCAAATATAATTTGCTTAAGATTGCTATTGAGGAGTAGGAGAATGTTGACTTTTAGTTTAATCTTATGTAAGCAATACCATGAAAGTTCTTTTTCCCTTCCATTTTATCTTTTGGCCAAACCGGGGGTTTTTGTAACAGGATAAAAGCCATACTGGCCAGCGGTGTAGCAAGTGAATTCTTTAGCCAATGATTCTCCAGGGTGACTGGGGCGCCTAACTTATAGGGTAGCAGGGCTTGGCCACAAAACTGTCCTGGTGCAAGGAACTGGTGCTGTGCTGGTGAACTCCTGGCCTCTGATCTCTTTTCTTCCTCCACTGTCAAACTCCACATCCTGGAAATCCTTGAAGACTTTTCTATTCTGCTC
Source organism: Colobus angolensis palliatus (assembly GCF_000951035.1). NCBI lineage: Eukaryota > Metazoa > Chordata > Mammalia > Primates > Cercopithecidae > Colobus > Colobus angolensis. The sequence continues at coordinate 8,173,063 of NW_012110918.1, read as the reverse complement.
TTGGACCTGCCTGGCACACGGCTGCTGCCTACGGATTTGTTCCCTTGAGTGGACTTTCAGGCTGGAGTTCCAGTGAAGAATTTTTGGGAGATACTCAAAGGAAAAACGAATCTCTAGGCTTGCCCAGTGGCCCTGGGGCACCCTCTTTCCATGCCGTCCTCCATCCCCAGTGATGCCTGGCTCTAGTCCATCTTGCTCTTCTCTGCCCCTGCCTTTCCATCCCAGGAGGACCACTGGGTACGAGGAACGTCGGAAACCAGGGGGCAGTCTGCGTTGGGAACCCTTCCAGACACTGAGAGCTGAGAAGTCGTCCTCCTTTCCTAACCTTGCTCAGGCTCAGGATGTCTCAGTGTTAAGCAAACAGCCCTTGAAAGAGAAAAGCCACATTGTCCTCCCCATGCTGATGGCCTGGCCTCAAGAGCCACCGATTGCTCTGACTTGAGAATGGCTAAGTGGAACTGCAGAGTGTGTGTGTGTGTGTGTGTGCACACGAACACACGTGTGGTGGATGGCCCAGCTCTTATTCCAAGAGCTCTTCTTCTTTTGTTTTTTTGAGATGGAGTCTCTCGCTCTGTCTGTCGCTCAGGCTGGAGTGCAGCGGCACGATCTCGACTCACTACAACCTCCGCCTCCCGGGTCGAAGTGATTCTTCTGCCTCAGCCTCCCGCGTAGGTGGGATTACAGGTGCCCGCCTCCACGCCCAGCTAATTTTTTGTATTTTTAGTACAGATGGGGTTTCACCATGTTGGCCAGGCTGGTCTCGAACTCCTGACCTCAAGTGACCTGCCCATCTTGGCCTCCCGAAGTGCTGGGATTACAGGCGTGAGCCACTGTGCCTGGCCCAAGAGACCTCTTGTAAGTAATTGCTCCTGTAAAGGGAGAGAGGGGACGGGAGATGTCAGGGAGGTGCGCAAGTTGCAAATGCGTAATTCTAAGGCTGTTATGGTGGTCTTGGTGTTAAAACAGTGGTAGAAAATTTGAAAAGTTGACAGAGGCCTCGAGATGAAATACATTTGCTATCTTCTTGAAGCTCTGAACCAGATGTTCATATCACGTTGACAGGATAGAACCATTCCATGGATATTGTATGTATCCTCCTTCTTTCACTTTATGATAAGACCGATGTTCTATGTTGCAGCCTACATTGATAATTATCTTCAGTGGTGCCTGTGGGCCAGTGAGTCAGAGGGCCACTGTTTCCTTAACCAGTCCTTCAATCTTGGCCTTTGGGTTCCAGTTTTTCACCACAGATTGCAATAAACATCTTTGTACTTCTGTGCCTTTTTAATTTAAAAAAAAAGAAAGAAAGAAACATGTGAAGTGACTTGAGTCTCTGATCTGGCAGCCATAACCCTTATCGCGTTCCTTGAGCTCCAGGGAGGTTGGAAGAGGGGGAAGAACAACAACAACTATGCTGTCCATTCTGGGTCCTCTTGGCCAGGGGTGTTGAGGCTGGGGAGTGAAGGGCCTCTATGGGATTGGTCAGTGGGCAGCGGCTTCCAGCTGCAGCGAGGGAGGTGTCAGCTTGCTGCTCTTGCTGTGGGTCTCACACTCTTCCTTCATCCATCCCCCTGAGCTTCAAAGAAGAGCTCTCATGATTAAAGCTGTCCTTAAAAAGCTCTCTGCTTCTTGAGCATTGAGGAGTTGGCCCAAGCAGGCCGTCTTCTCCCTACCTTCTCCCTCTCTGTTCTCTCCCATCTGTGTCTTAGTCTTTCCTTCTTCTTTCCCTACCCGCCCTTGCTGGGTTGTTCACCCCCGTTTCTCACCCTTTCTCATGAAGGAGGAGGAAGCGCCCAGCAGCTGGCGTTTGCCAGAGCAGCAGGTAAAAGGGACCAGGTTACCACCAAGTCAGGAGAGACCGGGCTTTCTGGGTGGCGTCTGGATCCCCTGGTCTAAGTGCTGAGTCAGCACTTGTCTCCCTGGGACCCTGAATGATGGAAGAGAGGGAGACAATTAGGGCTTATGCCAGAGAGAATGCACGCTTGCAGGTGGATCTGACTTCGTGTGTTTTGTGGTTTAAAAATGTGCTTGCCTCCTGTCATCACAGCACTTTGGGAGGCCAAGGTGGGAGGATCATTTGAGATCAGGAGTTTTGAGACCAGCCTGGCCAACATGGTGAAACCCCGTCTCTACTAAAAATATGAAAAAAATAGCCAGACATGCATGCATACTCATGTGCTCACATACACACACCCCTCACCTTGCCTTTTACAGAGCCACGAGGCAGCAGATTCAACTGCATACCATGCAGCATTTGCCACAGACATGTATGGGAATGTTTACGAATGTTTGCCTATAATCCCAGCTACTTGGGAGGCTGAGGCAGGAGAATCACTTGAACCCGGAAGGCAGAGGTTGCAGTGAGCTGAGATCGCACTACTGTGCTCCAGCTTGGGTGGTGGAGTGAGACTGTCTCGAAATAAATACATTAATAGGTGGGGCGCAGTGGCTCATGCCTGATAATCTCAGCACTCTGGGAGGCCAAGGCGGGCGGATCACAAGGTCAGAAGTTCAAGACCAGCTTGGCCAATATGATGAACCCCCCCCGTCTACTAAAAATACAAAAATCACCCGGACATGGTGGTGAGCGCCTGTAATTCCAGTTACTTGGTAGGCTGAGGCAGAAGAATCTCTTGAACCTGGGAGGCAGAGGTCACAGTGAGCCGAGATGGTGCCAACTGCACTCCAGCCTGGCTACAGAGCGAGACTCCATTGCAAAAAAACGAAACAAAAACAAATAAATAATAAAAAAGTGCGTGCCTGTCATTTTCGGTTCTCAGGACCCACATCTCTTACCTAGGTGAGTGCTTGGAGCTAAGTTTTGTTAACATAAGTTGTAGAGGCTTCAGCTTTCCTTTATTAGTGCTTTCATGCCCCTAAGGGGAGAAAAACTAATGGAAGTAGTAGGCAGTGGGGCATTATTCAGCCATAGAAAGGACCAAAGCACACGGACATGTACTACCAACATGGAGGAACCTTGAAAACCTGAGGCTGAGAGGAGCCAGATGCAAAAGGCCCCCTGTTGCACGATTCCATTGCTATGAAATGTCCAGGATAGGCAAACCCACAGAGATAGGAAGGAGCTTAGTGGTTGGCAGGGGCTGGGCTGGGGTCAGGGAGTGGACAGTGGCTGATGAATGGGGTGGAGTTTCCTTCCAGAGGGGCTGACAGTGCTCTGGAAATAGATCGTGGTGATGCTGACACTGTGCATGTGCTGTCATTGTACACTTGAAACAGGTTAAAATGCCAAGTTGCGTGGTATGTACATATTACCATGGTCAATAGAAATGGAAGGAGACCCAGTGAAGCCTGCAGGTTTTGTCTTAGGAGAATGGGGAGAGTTGCATCTTCCTGGTTTTCTGCTGTTACCCAGCCCTCCACGCCCACTCCTGCCTGACTCCGGGGTTGGATAAAAATCTTTCCTAAGTGGATACAGTTCTTGGAGTCTCATTGCAGCTGGAAGCACCTTGGGCAATGTAGTTGTGCTTTGGCAGGTGCAGTAGCTCCCCTCTCAGGGCCCATGAGAAGGGACATCTGGCTTTGAGGGGCTGTCTGTGGTGCGGTTGTCAACGTACCTCAGCTGTCCTAGCTCAGGGGTTCTGGAAACTTCTTCCCAGGCCACTTTGGCCATTCTGACTTTTGCAGGTACTGGGCAACTTTGCCCTCTTGGATCCCTTCCTACTTAAAAAATATTTAAAAATGTCAAATATTATGATATATTAAAACATTTTCTTTTACCTACAAGCACGTCTTCTATTTTTTTCCTGATTTTAAAAGAAGTAAAAACATTTTCACGGACCCTTCAAAGTATGGCGGGTTCTGATTTGTGCCTCACGGGTGGTCTGGTGGGGACATCAGCTTGGTGCTATGTTGTCTCAGATCTGTGTGTCCCAAGAACCTCCTCCTGGTTGGTTCCATATTTGTGGGCCTCCCTGACCTTCCTCCAAAACAGCTGCAGGGTGGCAGAATCTGCCCTGGTCACCAAGACTGAGCCCTTCAGTCTGAGATAAAAAGTCTCCAAATAATGTTACAGCTCACCCTCAGGAGCTCGGCCCCGGGAGCCCTCTCTCCACCACCATACCCAGTGGGTCTCATGAAGACACTCATGCAAGTGGTCGTGGGAAAGAGGACTCTCCCCCACACCCTGCTCCAGCACCGGCCCTGCTCAGCCAGATTTTCGATTGAGACAGATGTTCTCTGCAGCAAAGAATATCATTCTCTGTATTCCGTATACATCGTTTGAGACTTAAATAGGTTTCAACAGATCCATTCTTCTTGTAGATATAGGAAAGTTTGACATATGATTGTTCTCTGCCAAATTACCATGTTTGTGGGATTCTTTTTGATGGAGATTATTTATTAGGACAAAAAGGGAATAACTGCAAAAAAGTAGAGCAAGACTATAGACAAAAAAAAAAATTGCCCCTGTGGTGCCATTTTTGGATGATGGCTGCATCCAGGGAGTCAGGTTGGGTGTCTGGGAGAGCCACGACACCCCGTGAGCCTGGAGTTTCCTTCCTGATGTCACCCTGTAGGTGTCGTGGATTTGTGCACGTGGCCTTGTCTCTCCCTGGCATTTTTCCGGTGGGTCTGGGGCAGGACACTGCTGGGCTGGGGGCAGGGGTAGAGGACTGGCCACTGTGGCCAGAACGAGGTGCGGGGAGGACAGGCAGGTCCCTCGTAGCCCATGGTGCCTCTAGGGGGGTGGGAGCATAAATGCACATACATGTGTACATACACACGTGCATGCATACTCATGCACACACATACGTACACCCCCCCCCCTTGCCTTTTATAGAGCCACGAAGAAGCAGATGCAACCGAATACTGTGCTGCATGAGCCACAGACGTTTACGGGAAGAACTGGCAGGAGGCGCTGGGAAGCTAAAGGGCTCCAGCTCTCTGAGTGGTGGCTTTGCCCTTGTGGCTGTGCGAGCTCAGCCTCCTGGAAACCCGCCCTGAGCTTGGTTAGCAGCATTCACTCCTGGCTTAGCCCAGCTCCGGGTTATCGCGGGCAGGACTCCTGAGAACAGGTTCATGTTTGCCTTTTGGGAGGTGCTGGGCTAAAGTGGAAAACCACGCTGGGCCGAGTGGGACCTCCCCAGCTGGGCTGCTGCTAGCCAGCCGGGACGTCTGACCCTGAGAAGTCACCGTGCACTCTTGGGACTCATATTTCTCATCGGCAGGATGGGGTGATGGAGCTGGCCTTATTGGGTGCTGGGGATGATATAAACAGGGGGCGTGTGCGTGTGTGTGTGTATCTGTGTGTGGTCGAACATGTTTGGTAAGTGATAGGCTCTGCACACGTGCAGCGGCACCAACGTGGTTCTCTCCCTGCAGCACTTGGCACGCAGTGGGGGCTCGGAGCACATGTAGACTGATGGCCTGGGGTTGCAGCCCTGCTCCGTGTGTCCCTGGGTACTTGCTTACTGACCACCCCACAGGTGAACACGGGCAGGTGAGTGTTTGGAGGTGTGAAGCTGAGGAGGGTTGGATCTTGCAGATCTTGCAGCCTGGATAGTTATGGGGTCTGGAGGGGTGCTTTTACTGTGCCTGGTGCTTCCTGCTCAGGGCCAGGTCTGGGACTGCCTGACTCGGGCTCTGGTGCCCTCTAGTGTTCAGGTTATATTATTGCAGGCGCATGTTCACATTTACCAGCAGCCTAACTGAGTCTCTCTTCTTTCACCACAATCAGACATGGATGGATATGGCTTTAGAAAAGTCACATGACTTTGGCAGACTATTGAACATACCTGGCCTATCGCCAAAAGGATTTAAGGCATTTTATTTAAAATGTTATTTTCATAAGTAAAGGCAATAAAGGCCAGACGTGGTGGCTCATGGCTGTAATTCCAGCACGTTGGGAGGCCCGGGTGGGAGGATCGCTTGAGCCCAGAAGTTTGAGACCAGCCTGGGCAGCATAGTGAGACCCTATCTTAAAAAAAAACAAATTAGCTGGCATGATGGTCCTGGCTACTTCAGAGACTGAACTGGGAGTTTGAAGTTACAGTGAGCTGCGATCACACCACTGCACTCTAGCCTGGGTGACAGAGCAAGACTCTGTATCTAAAAAAGTAAAAATAAATAAAGAAAGGAAAAATAGAGAAAAATAACATAAAGCCACAGGCAAAGCTGGGATAAAATATTCTGCTCTAATCCCTATATAATTAGTTGCTAGGGGTGGCAGGGCTATGGTCCAGTACAGTCTAGCATTTTCTGAGTCAGCTCTGTCAATTCTCATCAGGAGACGCTCTCCACGTGCTGCCACTGTGCAGAGAGATGCCTGGGCTCCCCAGCAATGCCCAGCGGTGGAGGTATCCTCTTCCCACAGGAAGTTCTGAGCTTCAAGGATCTTCTAGGTCCTTTCCACTTTCTATTAAGGAGGCCTGTGACATAAATACCAAAGTGCAGGTCTGGGCCGGGTGCGGTGGCTCATGCCTGTAATCCCAGGACTTTGGGAGGCTGAGGTGGGAGGAACTCCTGAGGTCAGAAGTTCTCGATCAACCTGGCCAACATGGTGAAACCCTGTCTCAACTAAAAATAAAAAAAAATTAGCTGGGTGTGGTGGCAGGCCCTGTAATCCCAGCTACTCAGGATGTTGAGGCAGGAGAATCGCTTGAACCCAGGAAGTGGAGGTTGAATTGAGCCGAGATCGCGCCATTGCACTCCAGCCTCAGCAACGAGAGTGAAACTCCATCTCAAAAAACAAAAAACCAACAAAAAGCCCAGAGCAGGTCTGTAAAGGTCCCTCTGAGAGAGGCCGGAACAGTGCAGGGGCTGCTGGGTGTGATAAACCGCACTCCTTGGAGTATCTGGGGCGGTGCTTCTTCCGCTGGAGCTCCTCTGAGCTCCCTGGGGAACTGTTAGGACACAGATGTCTGGTCCCACCCACAGTGTTCCGATTCAGTTGCTGTGGTGCAGGGCCTGAGAATTTGTGTTTCTCTTAAGCTCCCTGGCGATGCAGATGCTGCTGGTCGGGGGACTCTTGCTCTAGCCTCCTGGGACCCCTGCTCTAGGACCCCTGCTTTCTGGACCCCCGGTCTAGAAAGAACAGATGGAACTCCCATTTTTCTCTCTCCCTCCATGAAGTGTGTGTTTCCCTCCATGAATCATGTGTTGGCAGTGGAGCTTTTGGTGACCATGAGCTGGCACAATGGGTGGGGGGGGGGGAGTTCTGCTCTGCCAGTCCCCTGGAATGCATCTCTTCTGCACAGGTGGTAAAGGGAAAATCCGGGGACTCATGGGTGCCACCCTTTCCTGGGAGGCTCCATCACCCTGCTCTGCTCCAACATGACTATTTCCAGAAAATACTTGAGTCCGCCTCATATAAACACTCGAGGGCCTACAGGAATAGCAGGCTCAGCGCTGGAGTGTACAAGTCCTCTGTCATTATAGAGCTGTTGCATTTTAGCTTAGAGAAGGTTTTTAATGCAGTTGATCCTAAACATTCACTTTGACCATCAGAAAAACCAAACTCTCAGAAAACATTGCAGCTTTGCCCACGTGACTTTCCTAGCGCATCCTTCAAGGTCTGCGTGCCCTCAAGTCCTCCCTGGGTAACAAGATGGTTCACTATGGGGGATTCTTGGAAACCGGTTAGAGGTGGAGAGCATCTCCCATAAATTGAGTTTGCAGTTTGGAGGAATCTCTAGTCTTTTCTTTCAGAGACTGAGTAGACAGCAGGGCACTTGTTCATTAGGATCTCTTCTAGGCTTGTCATGCTAAGCCTGTGTTGTCTTCATATACAAGAATTGTATTCTGTGGAATACAGAGGACTGGGGGTGGGGTAAATACACTCCTTCAAGTGGTAGAAACAACAGCAAAAGGTGCCAGACATTGATGAGGCTCTGATTTAAGTGACTTTCAGCTATACATTAAAAAATCCAGCGGGCTCAGCCCTGCTTCTGTCTCTAGGCCCTAGGTGGGGAAAGTGAGGACCACAGCTAAGCCACCTGCCCAAGGTCACATAAACGGGAAGTGACAGAGCTGGGATTCAAATGCAGGCAGTGGGGGTTACAGGCAGGATCCCTCCCAGGAGTATGTGTGAGAGAGAGTGTGTGTATGTGTGTGTCTGAGTGTGTGTATCTGACTGTATGTCTGTGTATGAGTGTGTGTTTGGGTGTGTATGTATCTTGGTGTATGAGTGTGTATGTGTGTGTGTATATGAGTGTGAGTGTGCATAAGTGTGTGTCTGGGTGTGTGTATGATTGTGTCTGGGTTTGTGCCTGTATGTGTGAGTCTTTGTGTGTCTGGGTGTGTGTTTGCATGTCTGGGTGTGTGTGTGTGTTGTGTGTGTCTTTGGGTGTGGTGTGCGTTTCTGGGGGTGTGTGTGAGTGGGTGTGAATGTGTGTGAATGAGTGTGTGAATGAGTGTGTGATGTGTGCATGTCGGGGTGTGTGTGTTGTGTGGGTGTTTGGGTGTGTGGTATGTGTGTCTGGGTGTGTGTGTGAGTGGGTGTGTGTCTGTGTGTGTGTTGTGTGCGTGCCTGGGGGTGTGGTCCTATGTAAAGAGCTCTGCCGGTTTCTGCCAAAGGCCGGCAAAGGCACAGTCTGCGTTGTTCCTGACGGATGGACCTCCAGAGTTACAACAGTGCTTGAGGGAAGTCGCTCGCTTCTATCCTCACAAAATTAACTCCTTATAACCAGCTGTGCCCAGCAGGGAAGTCAGGCCAAGAGCAGCACCCCAGCTCAGGCAGCTTCTCTGGGCTCGCTGGCATCTCTTCTTGACATTGCTGGGGCCTGTCGCCACCTCGTGGTTATTCCATGTATCGGCTTTCAAAAGAACCTTTCACTCCAGCATCTGGGACCATGGACCCGTGGACAGAGGCCCCCTCCCGGAGGGGCTTGTGTCTTGCAAGGCGCTGGGGTATGATAGGAAGAGGTGGTCGTTCTCCACGGTTCCGGTCTCGGAGGGGCACAGTGGAGCGTGTGGAAAAGAACATGGGCTTTGGAGCCAGCGCCGGATCAGGTGCACACATGAATGTGACTGTCAAGCGACTGAAGCTCTCTCACTGCCGGTTTTCCCTTCACAGCGAGGCTGATCATGGCGGTTTGTGAATTAGCAACATTAAAGCACCTGGCATCTGGTAGCTGCTCTCATTCTAAAAATTAGGGGCAGGATCCAGCTGCCTATCTCCCGTGAAACTGTTACACAGCTTTGTGACGTCGTCCCATTGTATGACACAGGTTGCTTTATTGAAGATTTCTACAAATTATGCATTTTCTGAAATAATTTTGGATTTACGGAAAAGTTTACAGAAAATATGTTTACAGAAAATAAGTTTCTATATACCTCTCAGTTTCTCTCAGTATTAACATCTTCATACTTTGTTATGTACATACAACAAGCGTGTCAACATCATCACAGTGCATTTGTCAATGCTAAGAAATTAACATTGGAACCATACTATTAACCAAACCATAGAGTTGGTCTCTATTGACTAGTTTTTCCACTAATATCATTTTTCTTTTCTTTTTCTTTTTCTTTTTTTTTTTTGAGACAGAGTCTCACTCTGTCACCCAGGCTGGAGTGCAGTGGCGCGATCTCAGCTCACTGAAACCTCTGCCTCCCGGGTTCAAGTGATTCTCCTGCCTCCCGAGTAGCTGGGACTACAGGCGTGCACCACCACGCCCAGCTAATTTTTTGCATTTTTCGTAGAGACAGGGTTTTGCCGTGTCGGCCAAGATGGTCTTGATCTCCCAACCTCGTGATCTACCCACCTCGGCCTCCCAAAGTGCTGGGATTACAGGTGTGAGCCACTGCGCCTGGCCTAATATCCTTTTTACTGTTTGAGGAACCAATCTGGATTCTACATTGTATTTAGTCTTTTCTGCTCTGTGATGTTTCAGTCTTTTCTTGTTCTTAGTAACGTTGACAATTTTGGAGAGGGCTAGTCATGTATTTTGAAGGATGTTCTTCCATTTGGTTTTGTCTGACGTTTTCTCATAATAAACCGGGGTTTCGGGGAGCATACAGCGGCGAAGTGTTCTCATTGCGTCAGATCAGTGGATACGTGGCGTCAGCAGGTTCATCACTGGTGACCTTGACCTTGATCACTTGTATAAGGTGGTGTTCGCCAGTTTTCTTCACTGTCCATTTGCTATTTTTCCCTTTCTGTACCCTTCATTAGAAGAGAGTCACCAAGTCCAGCCCCTTTACATGAATGGGAGGGGACATAAGCTCAATTTCCTGGAGGGGGAAGTGTCCAAATACACTATTTGGAGTTCTTTCATCAGGAAATTTCGTTCCTTCTCCCTCATTTATTTATTTGTTCATTCACTCCTTTATATCATTATGGGCTCGTGAATACTATGAAAGTGCACTTTCCTTGTCTTGGTCCTGGAACAATTTCTTGCATGCTTGGAAAGATATTTCCTAGTTTGGGTTTGAGGTGTTGAGTGAGTAGTCCTTTGTCATTTCTTTTGGCTCTGCACTCTTGGAGCCTGTAACAATGAGTATGTTGCATTGCTCACCTGGGTTTGGGCTAGCTGGGGGTCTTGGGTATAGTGAGAACTAGGTTTTGTGGTGGGGCTGCGCCAGGGCCGTGTCTGTGGTTGGCCACGGTGGTACCTGTGAGCACTTGTCACTGTCTTCTTTGGGAGAAGCAGCCGGGCTTGGCCTCCACTCTGGTGTGGAAATCCTGGTGCTGCCACCCTCAGTGTTCCTTTGGGTGAATCACTGGCCCCGCCCCCAGCTTCATCATCCATAAAGTATTGATTGTCAGCTTGACAAGGTGGAGGTCATGCGTGTATTCTCCCCAGCAGAGGTCTTTATCAGTACTTAGCTGTCAGAATGATCTGTAAGAGACACTGGTCTCTTCAACTGCTCAGTACCGTCTCAAGGCCATGGCCAGGATATGGTGGGTTTGGATCTTGGGCCATCTGGACCTCACACGGTTCAGCCCAAATGATTTCTGTGGTGTCTGTAGTCGTGGTGTCTTGTGCGGACTGATGACCCCAGACGTGCAGGGCCACCTTCATCCCTTCCCCTCTTCTTCCCCTGTCTTCTCAGCACCCCTAGGGTTACATGGCGGTTGGGCTGAGAGGCAGGGGTGACAGGATGGGGTGGGAGAGCACCAGAAGGGTCAGAGACCTCCCTCTAGTGACTGTCATTCTCCAGGGTCTGGGAATTGGTTTTGGAGGTGCTGACTCACCAGAATTGGAGATGTCCAGGCTCTCTGACGACAGATGGCTCTGGAGGAGCACAGGAAGGGGTGCGCCCATCAGACATTGATGTCTCTTTCGAGCCGTCCTTCTTCAAGGGGGTACTGCCGGGAGCCTCTGGCTGAGGCACCTGCGTCCTGGTTTCCAGGCATCCAGGGGGCCACTTGATGATACGGGCTGTTGCCTGGTGAGTGTGGGATTTGAGATTAGAGGAGGTGGCTCTGGTCTCTGAGTGTCAGCCCCTTCCTCCTGGATGGAGCTGACTGCACACCGCCCAGGGCTGCTCTTGGAATCTGGGGCGAATGTGAGGGTGTGTGTATGTGTGTGTGTATGTGTGCCTAGGTGTATGAGTGTGAGGATGGGTGCACATATGGAATGTGTACATGAAAGGTGTGCACCTGTGTGTGTATGTGTGCCTAGGTGTATGAGTGTGTGGACGTGTGTGTGTGTGGGATGTGTGCACGGGTGTGCGCGCGCGTGTGTGTGCATGTGTGACCAGGCATATGAGTGTGTGAATGGGTGTGTGGGGGGTATGTGCACATGTGTGTATGTGTGCCCAGGTATGAGTGTGTGGATAGGTGCACGTGTGGGATGTGTGCATGGAGTATCTGCACGTGTGACTGTGCGTGTGTGTGCCCAGGCGTATGAGTGGGTGGATGGGTATGTGTGGGATGTGTGCATGGGGTGTGTGCACATGTGGGGGTGCATGTGTGCCCAGGTGTAAGAGTGTGTGGATAGGTACACATGCGGGATGTGTGCATGAAGTGTGTGCACATGCATGTGTGCATGTGTGCCCAGGTGTATGAATGTGTTGATGGGTGTATGGGAATGTGTATATGAAATATGTGCATGTGTGTGTGCATGTGTGCCCAGGTGTATGAATGTGTTGATGGGTGTATGGGAATGTGTATATGAAATATGTGCATGTGTGTGTGCATGTGCACCCAGGTGTATGAATGTGTTGATGGGTGTATGGGAATGTGTATATGAAATATGTGCATGTGTGTGTGCATGTGCACCCAGGTGTATGACTGTGTGGATAAATGTGTGGGATCTGTGCACAGGGTGTGTGCGCATGTGTGTGTGCATGTGTGCCCAGGTATATGAGTGTGTGGCTAGGTGCACGTGTGGGGCATGTGCACATGTGTGAGTGTGTGTCCAGGAATATGAGTGTGTGGATGTGTGTGGGGGTGTGTGTGCATGGGGTGTGTGTGCATGTGTGTGTGTATGTGTGCCCAGGCATATGAGTGTGTGGATGGGTGTGCACGTGTGGGAGGTATGCATGGGGTGTGTGCACGTGTGTGTGTATGTGTGCCCAGGTATACAGTGTGTGGATAGGTACACGTGTGGGATGTGTGCGTGGAGTGTCTGCACATGTGTGTGTGTGCGCCAGGTGTATGAGTGTGTGGATGGGTGTGTGTGTGGGATGTGTGCATGGGGTGTGTGCACATGTGTAACTAGATGTATGAGTGTGTACATGTGCACATGTGTGCATGCATGCGTCCACATTTGTGAGTGTGCGTGTGAGTTGTGTGCACAGAGGCTACTGCCTCCACGGGTGTCTTTTTCAGATGCGTCAGCATGACCTGCTGAGACTCACAGCCCCACGCATCTGGGGGAGGGACTTTCTGTCTTTTATCTGCTGGTGTAATGAGTTTGACTCCTTATAAGGAACACGTTTTCTTATTTTTTTCAAGTGTTTGGTTGGGCATCTGCTGTGACCCCCTCAGGGGTCACTTACACCAAGGTCGCCCCTCCCCGCCTTCCCCTCCGTGTTTCGCCGTGGCTAAGATTTCACTTCCACTCAGCACAGATACAAAAGCTGCTCCTGTTTCTTGCGATTGAGTCATAAGTTGGGGGTGAAAAGGAGACAATTTTGACTGGAGTTGAATCTGAGGAGGTGAGGGGAGAACTGGGTTAAACGGGGGTTTTAGCCATGGAAAGGAGATTCCCTTTTCCTAGGGGTTTCCATGACAACCTGCCCAGAGGTTTATGGGATGGCTGGGTTGATGATGCTGTGGACACGTGGATGTGCTCTTGGAAGGTTTACTGACACTCACCTCAGGACCTCAGGAATTCTCTGAGAGAAGGGACTTCACCTCACTCAGCAAGGAGGAAAGAAGAAGTGAGCAGTTTACATGTGGGAGTTTTTATGCAGCTGGTAGGAGGGGGAATTGAGGCATGGCTCATTGGTTTATTTAAAAGAAGAAGCTGGCTGGGCGTGGTGGCTCATGCTTGTAATCCCAGCACTTTGGGAGGTCAAGGCGGATGGATCACCTGAGGAGCTCGAGACCAGTCTGACCAACATGATGAAACCCCCTCTCTACTAAAAATACAAAAATTAGTTGGGCGTGGTGGCAGGTGCCTATAATCCCAGCTACTCAGGAGATTAAAGCAGGAGAATCGCTGGAACTCAGGAGGTGGAGGTTGCAGTGAGTGGAGATCTCAACATTTCACTGCAGTCTGGATGATAGAGCAAGACTCCATCTCATTAAAAAAAAAAAAGAAGTTTGTGCACAGGTGGGACTGTGGGAGTGGACCTTAGGGATGGATATCATAGCATCCCATAAGGCTACTTCTCCAGGGTGACACATGAACGTCTGGGCTGAGGAGGTTAGGAGAGTGTTTAGGGATGGATCAGGGCTTGGCTGACAGTGGAAACGCCTCAGGGGGGCCTGCTGGACAAAATGGCATGGAGCCACCTCTCAGATGTCAGTAAGGAATTGCCCTCCTTGTCTCAGTGGGACAAGGCTTGAAGCTAATTGGAGGAGGTGGAGAGAAATTTAGAGGGGTCCTGGTTAGGGTGCCCATAAAAATAGAGGCCCTTAGGATGTTCTGAGCAAAGGAGCCAGAATGCAGAGAACAGGGCCACAGCCCTAGCTAGCGGGGGAGTTTGAAATGCAGGCTGGGGGTGCCCTGCCTAATTTCAGAGACTTAAGGGCCAGTGTCAGTGACAGGGTCAGGAGGGGTGGGTGAGAGTCTGCTAAGCCAAGGGGAAGAGTGAGACTTAGAATCTACACAGCCATATGGTAGTTTATGGGGGAAGACTGGTGTACAAAATAGATTCTTAGGCTCAGCTTCTGCTTAAGGCTAGGCAGGGATTGGGGGTGGTAATGGGAGGACCCTCCATGCTGAGTTATGGTTTTGGCTTTGATGTTGCCAGTTTTAGGAGGCACCAAGAAAGCTCTGGACAGGAGGATTCGGGGGAGATTTACTTACCCAAGGTATGTAAGAGAAGATTGGGGATGAGGAGTGAACAGAAGGCTGGAGACCAGTTAGAGGCTACCGTAGCTGAGTAGCAAGGCTGAAAATCTAACTAGGTTGGAAGCAGCCGGGCAGGCTGGTCCTAATGTTGGGAGTTGTTCAGATCTGGTGGAGTGGTCATTACTTATAGAATTGTTAATTTGTTCCCCACCTTAATTGCAAAGAGATTCAAAGCAGTAAGTCATCACTTTAGAATTTAATGTTCTGGGCTGGGTGTGGTGGCTCACACCTATAATCCCAGCACTTTGGGTGGCCGAGGCAGGTGGATCACGAGGTCAGGAGATCGGGACCATCCTGGCTAACACAGAGAAACCTCATCTCTGCTAAAAATACAAAAATTAGCCGGGCATGGTGGTGGGTGCCTGTAGTCCCAGCTACTTGGGAGGCTGAGGCAGGAGAATGGCATGAACCCGGGAGGTGGAGCTTGCGGTGAGCCGATATTGCGCCGCTGCACTCCAGCCTGCGCAACAGAGCGAGACTCTGTCTCAAAAAAAAAAAGTTTAATGTTCTGTTTTCCTTTTCATTTACTCATTCAGTAGCTATTCTAATGCCTGCTGTGTGCCAAGTGCTGTTCTTTGTACTTTACTTGTATGTGTTATCTAATGCTGTGTAACAAATTACTCTCAAACTTAGCAACTCACAACAACATTTATTAGCTCACAGTTTCTGTGGAGCAGGGATCTAGATGTGGCTTAGTTGGGGTCACTGGCCTTGCGTCTCTCCTAAGGCTGCGGTGAAGGTCGTGGCTGGGCCTGCAGTCATCTGAAGGCTCAAGTGGGGCAGGATCCATTTCCAGGCTCACTCGATGGCTACTGGCTAGGTTTAGTTCCTTGCAGTCTATTGGATTGGGGCCCCAGTTCCTGGCATATGGCCACTCTATAGGGCAGGTCACCCTGTGGCAGTAGACACCATCAAAGTCAGTGAGAGAGGGAGAAAGAGGGGCCGGCAAGATGGAAATCACAGCCTTTTATAAGCCAGTCTTGAAAGTGGTAGCTCATCACATTTGTCCCACTCTGTGTGTTACATGTGAATTTCTAGGTCCAGCCCACACTCCAGGGGAGAGGACTATACAAGGCATGAATGTGTGGTGACCAGTAGGGTCCTCTTAGAAGGCTGCCAGTTACATTTGTATTGACTCATTGAATTCTTGCAACAATGTTAAAAGTGAAGAATATCAGCCCCATTTTACAGAGGAAGAAATTGAGGTAGAGAGGAGTTGAATCAGCTCTCAAGGCCACAGCGCCAATGAGTAGTGGAGCTGGGATTCAAACCCAGGCTCCTGGCTCCAGGATTCCACCCTTAGCTATGACCTGAACACTTGTCTGTGGGCCCTTATAGGTCATACTGTGGACCACCTCACTCCTTGAGGCCAGAGCCAATTCAATAGATGGCTCTTGGTGCCTGCGTTCCTGGAATGCTTTGTAGCCAGACTGGATATTGAAGGGTCACCTTTTGATGGCTTTAAATTTATTTTTATTATTTTATTTTTCTTGAGACAGGGTCTTGCTTTGCCTCCCAGGCTGGAGTGCAGTGGTGCAGTCATACCTCACTGTAGCCTCGACCTTCCAGGCTCAAGTTATCATCCAGCCTCAGCCTCCCAAAGTGTTGGGATTACAAGTGTGAGCCACTGTGCCTGGCCTGTTTGTTTTTAAATAGGAGTAATTAGTATTTGCCATATAGTAAACGTGGCTTGAGCAAGGTGTACTTTCTGAGTGACCCTGGGCAAATTATGTAAGTCATCCATGAGATGGAAAAAATAACACCGATTTCTTAGGGGGGACTAAATAAAAACGCTCTCTTCTGATGCTGTGGTGCTAAAATCCTCTATGTTAGCTCATTGGATCCTCACGTGTAAAGGTTACTTAGAATGGACAGTTGTCATAATGAATATGTGGTTAATATTTAATTCCCCTCTAGAGTGATGTGCTGGGCCGTGGGAGGCAGAGATGAATCAGAAGGGAATCCTGTGTCTCAGGCTCAGCTCCTGCTGGTGGGGGAGGCAGATATTTTCCTGGATTATTACATTCGAAGGGTGATATGGTTTGGCTGTGTCCCCACTCAAATCTCATCTCAAATTGTAGCTCCCATAATTCCCCTGTGTTGTGGGACCCAGTTGGAGATAATTGAATCATGGGGGTGGTTTCCCCCATATTGTTCTTTTTTTTTTTTTTTTTTATTATACTTTAAGTTCTAGGGTACATGTGCATAACGTGCAGGTTTGTTACATATGTATACTTGTGCCATGTTGGTGTGCTGCACCCA
>NW_012110918.1:8149972-8155845 GCF_000951035.1 Colobus angolensis palliatus | reverse complement strand
CAGCTGCATCCATGTCCCTACAAAGGACGCAAACTCATCCTTTTTTATGGCTGCATAGTATTCCATGGTGTATATGTGCCACATTTTCTTAATCCGCAATAGCAAAGACTTGGAATCAACCCAAATGTCCATCTGTGACCATATTGTTCTTAGGGTAGTGAATAAGTCTCACGAGATCTGATAGTTTTATAAGGGGAAACCCCTTTCACTTGGCTGTCATTGTCTTCTCTTGTCTGCCACCATGTGAGAGGCGCCTTTCGCCTTCCGCCGTGATTGTGAGGCCTCCCCAGCCACGTGGAACTGTGAATCTAGTAAACCTCTTTCTTTTGTAAATTGCCCAGTCTTGGGTGTGTCTTTAAAATCAGCGGCCTGAAAATGGACTAATACAGTGGGTGCGGGTTAAGGCTTAGCTTGGCGTAAGGAATGGGGAGTGCCCAGAGGTGGGAGGGACCAAAACAAAGCCGCCATCCTCAGGGCGGTCCCAAATGCAGGGAGATGACTTGCAGCCTGCGGGGTGCCTGGGTGCTCTCTGTCCTGAGAGTCGTGGCCTGAAGAATAAATAGGGCTGCAGCCTCTGGGACCTGCAAGGCTTTTGTAGGGCTTATGGCTTTCCACTTTGTAGAACAGAAGGAGGACATAGGTTGAAAGACCTATCTTCCTTCTATAAAAATCCTGCCTTACAGGTGAGAACCTCATGTTCTTATCCACGAGTGGTCTTACCCGGGCAGGGTACAGTGCCCAAGCCCGCAACACTTAGGGGCCTATGAAAATGTTTTTATTTCCTTTAAAATCGGAAGAAAAAAATGAATATAATAATAAAGAATATATAATAATATATCCAACCCAGATTCTCACTATATTGTCTATAAAAACGCAGTCATAAAATATAATTAAAAAATATTTTTATGAAGGCAGGAGCCCAAAAAGCCAAACGTGTGTCCACAAGCATCAAATGCAGTTCTGTGAATGCATCCTAAGCCATGATATAGTTCCAGCAAGTTTAGAAATTGACAAATTCCAAAATACGGAGAAAGAAGATTCAGACCAATGAGTAGTGGAGCTGGGATTCAAACCCAGGCCCCACTGGCACCTTCAGGGAGGGTCTCGGGGAAGATTTCTCTTTTGGGCTGTTTGGGCTGTTACAGCAAAGTCCCTGGGTAGCTTATACATAACGGGAATTTATTTCTTGGCTGGGTGTGGTGGTTCACACCTGTAATCCCAGCACTTTGGGAGGCCAAGGCGGGAAGATCACTTGAGGTCAGCAGTTCGAGACCAACCTGGCCTACATGGTGAAACCCCATCTCTACTAAAAAATACAAAAATTAGCCAGGCATGGTGGTGCACACTTGTGGTCCCAGCTACTAGGGAGGCTGAGGTGGGAGGATCACCTGAACCTGGGAGGGGGAGGTTGCAGTGAGCTGAGATCGCACCAATGCACTCCAGCCTGGGTGACAGAGCGAGACCCTGTCTCAAGAAAAAAAAAAAAAAGGCCCGGGTGCAGTGACTTATGCCTGCAATCCCAGCACTTTGGGAGGCCAAGGTGGGCAGATCATGAGGTCAGGAGATCGAGACCATCCTCGCCAATATGGTGAAGCCCCGTCTCTACTAAAAATACAAAAATCAGCTGGGTATGGTGATGCATGCCTGTAGTCCCAGCTACTCAGAAGGCTGAGGCAGAAGAATCACTTGAACCAGGGAGTTGGAGGTTTCAGTGAGCCGAGATCACACCACTGCACTCCAGCCGGGGTAACAGAGCAAGACAGTGAGACTCTGTCTCAGAAAAAAAAAAAAAAAAAAAAAAAGCAATCTCAGCAAATGGGAAAGGTGCATGGGGCAGAGTCTGGAGCAGACCAGGTGCTTGTCCTGAAAGTCTTTTCCCAGTGGAGTCACACCTCACACACTGCTCAGTACAGCAGCCACAAGCCACACGTGGTCTGAGAGCACCTATTTCAGAAGTGGCTGGTGTGAATCGAGATGCGTTACAAGCATAAAATCCACAGTGGGTTTCAAAGACTTAGTATGAAAAAATAACAGAATAGCTCGTGAATAATTGTAAATATATTGGTTGCATGTTGAAATGATGAACAGTGGAATATATTGGGTTAAATCGACTCTATGATTCAAATTAATTTCAGCTGTTTCTTTTTAACTTTTTTATGTGGCTGTGAGAACACTGAAAACTGCTTTTGGGGCTCACATTAAGCCTCTCTTGGTCAGCGCTGGCTCATGTCAGGCAGTGGACTAAGTCATTTGTTCTCTCTACCCCTCCAAGGGAGATCCCATCATTATCCCATGGTACAGATAAGAAAGTGGAGACACCCAGAAGTGATGTAACTTCACCCACAGCTGGTAAAGGATAAATCGATCTGGGATTTGTGCCCAGGGTGTCTGGATCCAGAACCCACTCCTTTGGCCACTGCACGTTAGTGCTTTTTAAGATATCTGCACTCTCAAAGAGCGCACCACTTAGCCTGGGAGACAGGAAAATAAATACTAATGTCATAGGGTTCAAATAGTGGAGTACTCACGGAATGCACAGAGAATTGATCCTGAACCATGAGGGGACATCCTGGAGGGCTTCCAAGAGGAGGTGACATTTATACTGGCCATTGGAAGTGGTTAGCAGAGAAATGGGTGAGTGTTCCAGGTGGCGGAACATCATGTGTACAGGGGACATGGAAGGGAGAGGGTGCCTAGTGCCATGTTTTGGGGAATGCAGGTAGTTTGGAATGTCTGAGCAAATCCTGCAGGGGGTTGTGGAGGAGATGAGATGGGCGCATGGGCAGCAGGGGTCTGATGAGCCCGAGCTTTGTGGCATGGTTTGAACTTCATACCCAGGGAAAGGGGAAGACATCACAGGGTTTTAAGTGAAGAAACTGCGTGATCTGAGATGTGTCTGAGGAGCTCACTCTTTTGGTGAGGAGGATGGATTGGGGGCAGTGGGGAGGCGGGGCCGGGATAGACACCCAGAATTTAGGAGGCTGTTCAGGGGCCCAAGAGTGAGATCAGGAACTCCCGGGCCCACGTAGGAGAGGAGGCTGTGGTCCGAGGGAGACTCTTAGGGGATGATGGATTCCAGGGCCATGTTTCCTGCAGGGAAGGCTGGATTCAGAATGAAGCCTGGATGTCTCGATGCTGAACTGCCAGTGGTATCATTCAGAAACTGGCAACAAAAGGGAGGAAGGCAGGCTTGAGGGTGGTAGGAAGGGCACTCTTAGACAAGATGTGTTCCTCAGAGGGACCCTGGTTGTTCTGATTCTGCAGACAGTGAAGTATTAATCTAGCGCACAGGACAGACTGATGGATCGGAGCTCAAGGCTGACAGTGACCCTCAGCAGTGATCCGGGAGCCCTGCTCTGGGGCGGGCATCCTATTAAACATACTAAGCACAGGATATCATTTAATCTTCTAAATAACTTCTGACGTATGACCCCAATTACATGGAAGAGAAAAATGGGCTCCAAGAGGGTGACCCGTTTGCTGATGGTTACACGGCTGTTAACTGGGATTCTGGGATCAAACCTTGGGTCTGGCTGGCTGAGAAGCTCCGCTCTTTCCTGTTCTGTGCTCACCTGGGGGTTTTAGGAGCAGGCCACAGAAGATCCACTGATGAGGAACACAGAAAAAGAGGGGCTGGATGGTAGGAGGGAAGCCAGGGGATTGTGGTGCCCTGGATGCTGGGAGACGAGGTTTCCAGAAGGCAAATGTCAGGGCTGCAAATTCCTCTTGGAGGGAAACGCTGAGAGCACTCATTGTACTTGGCAGTTGGGCTGTCATTGAGTGACCTTGAGTCAAAGCAATTTCAGGGACAAGCTGGGCGTGGAAGTCAGTTGCAGAAGCCAGAGAAATGGCTGTGAGGGGCAATCCGGAGGAGCGTTTCCAGAAAGCCAGCTCCTGGGCAGGGGCTGTCTAAACAGCAGGGGTGGATCTACCCTGGAGATGAGGCAGAGCCCCTCCCCTACACAGCCCCTCATGACTGGCCTCAACTGTGCATTTACAACTTCATGATCTTAAAGAGGCTGCCTTTCCCTCTAGAAAACGTATATGTTTCAGGTCCCACAAAACCTGGATCCACCCATGGCTGGGGGTTGGGGGATGGATGGAAAGATGGGATCAAGGAAGGTAAGTGAAGGAGCTGGCTCTCAGGCTCTGACTCCAGGCCAGGCAACCTTGAGTGAGTTATTGAACCTCTGGGTGCTCTGTTTCCTTTTCTGTAAAAACAAAACAAACAAACAAAAAACCAAAAAACAAAAATCATAGAACAACTCATGTCCTAAGGTGGCGGTAAAGGTTAAAGAAGATAAAGTACAGAAGGAATTCGCACAGAGCAAACGCTCTATGCTTTTCCTATAATTTCCTGTTACAGTGTTCTTATTAATATGTATTTCCTGTTACAGTGTTCTTATTAACATGTATTTCCTGTTACAGTGTTCTTGTTAATATGTATATTCCTGGTTGGTGCTCTGAGAACTTTCCTGTTGCTTTGTTGGGTTCCTCCAGTGGTTTGTGGATGGAGATCATGGGATATGTTAGTTTATTTGCATTGCTATAAAGGACTATCTGAGACTGGGTAGTTTGTGATGAAAAGAGGTTTATTTGGCTCAGGGTTTGGCAGGCTGCACAGGAAGCACGGCCCTGGCATCTGCCTGGCTTCTGGTGAGGCCGCAGGAAGCTTCCAATCATGGCAGAAGGTAAAGGGGAACCAGCATGTCACATGGCAAGAGGGAAAGCAAGAGATGGGGGAAGGTACCAGGCCCCTTTAAACAATCACATCTCACGTGAACTCTTCTCTTCTTTTCTTTTCCTTTCGTTCTTTCTTTTCTTCCTTCTTTTTTTTTAATTTTTTTGAGATGGGGTCTTGCTCTGTCACCTAGGCTGGAGTGCAGTGGTACAATCTTGGCTCACTGCAACCTCTACCTCCCAAGTTCAACCAATTCTTCTGCCTCAAGCCTCCCATGTAGCTGGGACTACAGGTGCGCACCATGGCGCCCAACTAATTTTTTTGTATTTTTAATAGAGATGGGGTTTCACTATGTTGGCCAGGCTGGTTTCGAACTTCTGACCTCCAGTGATCCACCTGACTTGGCCTCCTAAAGTACTGGGATTACAGGTGTGAGCCACCACACCCGGCTCACATGAACTGTTCAAGTGAGAACTCACTCATTACTGTGAAGACAGCACCAAATCATTCATGAGGTATCTACCGATGACTCAAGCACCTCCCACTAGGCCCAACTCCGACACTGACACCGGAGATGACATTGCAGTCTGAGATTTGGAGGGGACAAATAGCCAAACCATATCACGTGCTCTCTTCTTGAGTCACACCATAATTTGTGCCTAAAGACCAGGAGGCCCATGGGATGACGTGCCGTTTCCAGGAGAGATGTGTTGTAGGTCTGTGGGCCTTGAAGGGCTGTGGGCAGTGAGGAGCCTGCCCGGATTCTCTGGACACATGCACCAATGGTGTCCGCTCACAGACATGGACCGCAGACCTGCGCCATCCCCTGCAGGATACCCCAGAGCAGCGAGATGCCCCCTTTGCTCTGGCTCCACCCTGAGAACCAGACCTTTTAAACTTTGAGCAAGTTGCTGGAGGAGAGAATGGGCCTGGGATTGCAAAAGTAACTCCTCTTCCAAAGGAGGCGGCAGGATTCCCGAACATCCTCTGGAGCAGCCCTGGCTGGTGGAGTGCGCCTGGACAGCTGGTGTCCGTCTGCAGGCTCCTGCCTTAGGCCCTGGAGTGGCAGCTTGGCAGGTCCAGACCCTTCCCCAGGGACAGTTGAGGCTGGGAACCCTGGACCTCTTCCCTGGGCCTGAGCCGCTTCTCTGTGTGGCCGTTCGCCGAGTGGCCACTTGATGGCGCTGTGGCT
>NW_012110918.1:8114354-8149840 GCF_000951035.1 Colobus angolensis palliatus | reverse complement strand
GCCCGAAGCACAAAGCCGCTGCTCAGAGCCAGCACCTCCTGCTTGCAGCTCCCCTAGTGAAAGAAGTTTGGGTCCTTGGTGGTGTTTTTTTCTCCCCGGCCTGGATGGCCCTGCAGAGGCCCTTGGCCACCTAATGACTTTATTCTTCTTAAAACATGTTTCTTTCTTTCTTTGCTTCTTGTTTTTGTTTTGATTTGTTTATTGGCCTGTACTCCCTTTCTGCCATCTTACCAGTAGCTCCTGACCAAGCCCCGGGCCTGCTAGAGAACTGCAGTTTAATTTAACCTCCACCGGCCAGGCTGGTCTGTTTCCTCTTTTTAAGCTTCCCTGCGGTTCTAACTTTGCTCCAGAAGATTCTTCTTAGAGCTTTTGCTTGGGAGAGAAAGGTGTTTGAACGCAGAGTTCAGGCGAGCTGGCCAAAATGGAATGCACAAGAAGAAAATTTAAGAGAAAAGAAGAAGGCTTCTCAGAAATGAACTTTTCATCCGATTCCAGATACTCTGCGGTGGAGTTTTGTAAAAATACCGGAAAACACAAAGGAAATAAAAAGCATCCATGATTTTGCGTCTAGAAATAGCTTTTGTATTTTAATATCTTTCCACGATTTATTGTCATTGCACAGATACACGTTCCCTTTCATCACCCCGATTGGGTCAGTTTACTCAGTTTAGCTGGGTCGCCTGCTTTTTCATTGAATGCACTGGGAGTGCTTTTCCTTGGCAGGCTAGTTTCTGCAAGTTCCCCTCAAGTAGGTCCGCTCTTGAAGTTTCACATGCAGGTCACTCCCAGCCAGGTTGCTGTGTGAGACAGCCTCACTGAAGCTGGGATCTGGACGTTTGGAGGACGATGACTGAATTGATGAGCTTCCAGGGAGGGCAGAATTGTGAGCTCTTTCTGGAAGACCAGAGTTGCCCGTATTTGTTTTGCAAAGCGAGCAGGCCCCACTTCAAGTCAGCCGTTCTCAAAGAGCCTGAGCAGGGTGCTGAATTCAGGCCTCTGAGCTTTGAGTGCCCCTCCCGGAACCCCTAGGCATCTGAATGTAGGTCGGAGGCTTCCCAGGCTCCCCGGAGTCTGGGGACTGAGAGGCAGGGCTCAGGGGTCACTACATCAGGCCCTTCCTCGTCCCTCTGGAGGACCCCAGGATAAATGCAAAAGGCGTGTGTGTGTCTATGTGTGTGTGTGAGTGTGTGTGTGTGGTGGGGGCATTTGGAGGTGGAGAAGGTAGGTCAGGCCGCTTCTCCTAGGTCTGTCCTCCCTTTGGGACAGGAGCAGTGTGGCTGCCAGAGCTGACCGCCTTCCTGCAGCTCCGAGCATGCAGAGCTAGGCAAGCTTGTGCCTCCACCTAGAGCGGCAAAGGGCAGCGGGCAGAAACCGGGCTGGGGCTGGCATTAGCTTTCCCTCCTCCCAGCTTCTCTCCAGCGCAGCAGGGCACCTCTGGCCCGGAAAAAGAAAAGTTTCTTTCTCTTCTATCTGTTTTCTGCTGCTGCTAATCTCCTCCTGAGGGGTTGTGTGGCTTCTTGGGACTCTGGAAAGAAACTGCATGGGACAAGGACAAAGGAAACAGCTACTGTAGTCACTGCAGCTATGCAGGCACTGTGCTAGCCCCGGAAAGGCCTGGACATTCTGGTCTGCTGTGCCAGGGGTGGGCCCCGGAACAGAGCGGTGGGCCCGTCTCTCTGCGGCCACAGTCGTCCGGGCTCAAACCTTGGCTCTTCCCTTACCTGGCTTCGTGATCTTGGGGGATGCACAGGACACTCTGTGCCTCAGTTTTCTTATCTGTAAAATGGCGCAAATACCTACCAAGTCATAGGGTTGATGTGAATTCCAGTTGAGATAATGGAGGGTAATTTCCCCTTTTTTCCTTATGCTTAAATTTTGGATCCATTTTGTGTTGATTTTCATATATTGGGTGGTAATTTCTTAGAAGCTAGAAAGTTATTAAATGCTGCTTATGAACCAAATACTGTGCCAAGGGCTCTGTCCAGATCATTCCAGTTAATCCACCCAAGACCCCAACAGCACAGGTGTTGCTGTATTTCCATGGTGAGGAACTGAGACCCAGGGAAGTCATTGTACTTTGCCCAAAGTCGCCCCGATGTCAAGCGTTAGAGCAAGAATTTGAACCCCAAAACTTAACTCTTAACCATTTTGCTGACTGGCTGTCTCTCCAGGCCCCCATCACCCTTTCCGTCACCCTCTCCTGCCCTGTGGGCATCCTGTCAAATGGTAGTTCCCCGCTTCCTTGCCTCAGCATCTCCAGTTTAGAGCTTCATAGATCTCTTCCTCTTGAAGTCTTGGGATGGATTTCCCATCTCAGAAACTGCACAAGAAACAAACCTGGAGTTTTGAACAAAGGATATTCAAGGAGTATTCAAGAATGAATCTTCATAGTCATGGTCATGAGACATGAGGAAAAAAAGGTGTCTACCACGTCTTGTCTCTTACTCATAAAGAACATTGGCTGGGTGCAGTGGCTCACACCTGTAATCCCAGCACTTTGGGAGGGCTAAGTGGGCGGATCACCTGACATCAGAAGTTCAAGACCAGCCTGGCCAACATGACAAAACCCTGTCTCTATAAAAATACAAAAATTAGCTGGGTGTGGTGGCGGGTGCCTGTAATCCCAGCTACTTGGGAGGCTGAGGCAGGAGCATTGCGTGAACCTGGGAGGCGGAGGTTGCAGTGAGCCGAGATCACACCACTGCACTCCAGCCTGGGGTACAAAGGGAGGCTCTGTCAAAAAACAAACAAACAACAACAACAACAACAACAAAAAGAATATTCCTTTGAAGGATGTGTGTTTTGCGGGTGCTCGTGTGTGCACATTTGTGTAGAATCCTCACTAGTGGAGGTGAAGAGAACACAGGAGCTAGAAGATGTGACTCAGGGCATCCGATGGGGATGATACAGAAGACAGTACCCTCCAGGAAGGCGGGGCTGGGGGTGGAGTGGAGAGAAAAGGAGGAGACAGCTGCTGAGGCAGGTGGAAAGATCTGGGGTGACTTCTGAGGCCGCCCACCTAAGTGCCTCTGTCTGGATGCCTCTTCAGTTCCCCAGATTCTTTTAAAGAAGAAAAAAGCCTTTCACTGGACTCTTGTGGGGCGAGGCTTAGCAGGGCAATGGCTGAGGTGACACTTGGGTGAGAATGAGTTTCAGTGAAAGTCTCATCCATCAGCCGGGGAGCAGCAGGGAATCCTCGGGTCCTTTCCATGTCGAAGAGGGTGAAGATGGTGAGGAAGGCTTGCTGCCGGGTGGCGGCAACGGGAAGGCTGTCACGCAGCAAACTTGGGAACTGATTTTGCTATGGTGACAGCATTTACTTTCTGCTGGGCCTGATGTCTGTAGGGAGGGACTTTGTGATGGACAGCTGTCAGCTGTCAGCCATCTATTTCCTCTTTAAGTCTGGCCGACTTCATTGCAGGGCTGCTGTCCCTAGGATTTGCTCACCGAGATATCTTTCCAGTCTGTATGACAAAGTGTGACAACACAATTTTGGAAGACTTCACACACACACACACACGCACACACAGAAGTTGTTAAGGAGGAGACCTCCAGTTGAGATGGGTACCAGTCATAGCCTGCGACAGCCAGTAGTGACCCCAGGCAGATGGAGATGACCTGTGTTCCATCCAAGGTGAGGTTATCCGGAGACCTCGGATGGAAGGTGTCCTCCCTCGACCTTCCATGATGCTGGTGGTTGGCTTGTGTATTTACTGCCAGGACAGGAGACACCGGCCCTTCATTGAGCTCTAAAAATAACTCCGTAGGGACATTGATATGACATATGTCATCAAGCGGGGAAGTTTGATGAAAACGGTCCTGGGAGGACCTTGGCCGTGTATTGATGTATCGGGGCAATGACCGTCCCAGGTGAGGCTGAGCGACAGGCTGTGTGAGCTCCACCGTCACAGGCAGGAGTCTGTGCTGAGACTTCCGTGCGTGCTTGGAAGTGTGTCATCATATGTGCATCCTGCCTGCAGACAGGGCAAAGTATTCCTGATCATCCTGTTTGTGACAAGCCTGTGCTGAGAACAGCCCTTCATAGGGAACCACGGAAGACTCTGCCTTCGAAGCATATCGTGAGAATACACAGTGTAAACACTAGTTTCCATGTATTGAGTACCTACTATGCCCAGAGAGTATTCTGCACATGTGTTCAGCACCTTCCACGATTCTGGAAAGGAGGTCTCATTTATACTTATGAATGAAGAAACATGTTCAGAGAGGTTAAGCTACATAGCTGAAGTCACACAGCTTATTTATTGGTAGCAAAGCTGGCGACCTGACCAGGTCTGCCTGCCTCCCCAGCTAGTGAGTGCCCTTCCACGTGACACCAAGCTCTGGAGGCATAAAAACCTGCCACTCAGGGGAAGGGTAGGATAGCACGCAGGCATGTCTCAGCGAAACAAAAGGACTGACTTGCTCTCTGCCCTCTTGTGAGCCTGACCCAGCTGAAGATGCCCCATTGGAGTGGCAGAGACAGCCTACCTGCCCTGCTCCCTGAGGCTGCCTGAGGATGCCCCAGGTTTGAGGATGCCCCGGTTTGAAGAGCTCTCTCGACAGAGAGGCTGGAGGAGATCATAGCTTTCTTCTGAGATTTGACCTCTATTGTCTGGCAGTTTTTGAAGAGTCAGCTGGACAAGGTTGTGCTGTGGACAGACCCCTCTGAGGTTTCTGCATCCCCAGTAAGGTGTCCAAGCAGAAGGGCATCCAGGTGACCACACCCTGACCACAGGATGACAGCCACACGCACGCTCCTGTTCATTTGTCTCTGGATGGAGCAAGCAAGAGGAGTTCACTGTCCTTGGTTTGAACACACTTAGCCCTTCTTCTCCCACCCTGTTGGCTTGGCCTGGGGTTGTTATTATATTATGCAGACAGTCGATTTTTCTCCTGATTGGGAAGCAGCTGAGGAATCTTTCCTTGGATTGATGGACAAAAGACCAAGATGAACCTGCTTGGGCTTGGGCCTAAGCCTTGGGTGAACATAGTTAGGCCTGCACCCCCGCCTTTTTCTGAGCTTTTTAAAAACTCACTTTCTGAAAATAGAGAAGCAAAATAGTTGTTTGCTTGCGTGGGCAAAAAGGACAGTGGATACATTTGCTTAAGTAAATTGTGGGCTGAACATTTGTTCCCTCCAGCTGCCCTGTGGTTGAGATGTGTGTCTTCTACTTGTAAACATCTGTACCTGAAATAAGTTTTGATACATGTGTATAGTGTTTCTATTTAAGACCTCTTATCTGTAGATCTTCATGGGAGAAATTTGTTCATTTGCTCATTTATTCAACAAATATTTGTGTAGCATGTGCTGTTAACCTGGCACTGTGCTCTGTGCTGGGGATGAAAAGATTCAGGTAGTTGAATGCCCTCACTGACAGTTCCCATACAGTAAGCAGACAGACTTTTCAACAAGTAATTATAATAGTATATGATCCATGGCTGAAGAGAAGTTGACGCTTAGGGATACCCTGGGGGATGTATGGCTCAGTCTGTCTGAGGCTGGTAGGGAGGCTTCGTGAGAGACATTCAATGGCTGTTGAAGGATGAGGGGTTCAAAGAGTGTTGCAGGGTGGGAGAGTAGGGAAGGGCATCCCAGGGAGAGGGAACAGCATGTGCAGAGGCACAGAGGTGTGACAGGATCTGTATAGGAATCTTGGAAGGTGGTGTCTGCTGGAACAGTGGCTTTTTTATGTCAAGGACAAATTGAGAAGGATCTTGAATAGAGTGTTAAAAGATGTCAGCCTTGTTTTAACGAGAGAAGGAATGGAAAAAGAAATTTCTCTCCAGGGTCTTAGATAGTGAATATATTAGTCAGGATAGGCTAAGCTATGCTGCAGTAACAAACATCCCCAAATGTCAGTGGCTTAAAACAAAGGTTGCTTCCTTATTCGTGTTATGTGAATAATATGGGTTATGGAGGAGGGAGGCTGTGCTTCAGGAAATTAGGATGACAGTGGCTCCACCATTTTATACCACCTCCACCTGAACCTATGATTTAGGGTCATTGCAGCCGGGAGAGACGGGAGAACTGCTCACAGCCCATTGTCCACAACGTGCTGGGTGTATGACCCTGTCATCCAAGAGGGCCAGGAAGCACAGGTGCTCATGTGGACTACTTGGTTTGCATGGCTGTCACTGCCTGTTTGTGATAGGATAAACTTTTGCAGGGGATGGAAGTGGAAAGGGCCAAAGAGTTAGGTATCTGGGTCTAAACAGCTTATTTTCTCCTTTCTAGTAGGGAAGCTACAGTTGTAGCTGGGGAGCTCTGTGTGGTGCTTGCTGGGAGTGGCCAGGGGAGCCTCTGGTCTTAGGCATGTACTGCCGACCGTTTGCTCACGGTGAGGACGTGCGCTGACCTTGGATATAACTGAATTTGTCCCTTCTTAGGGCATTCCACATGCAGTTTTATTGCCCTTCAAAATGGGGATTTTTTGTTTGTGTTTTTTTTTTGTTTTGTTTGTTTGTTTGTTTGTTTTTGAAACAGCCTTGCTCTGTCGCCAGGCTGGAGTGCAGTGGCACAATCTTGGCGCAATGCAACCTCCACCTCCTGGGTTCAAGTGATTCTCCTGCCTCAGCCTCTGGAGTAGCTGGGATTACAGGCAAGTGCCACCACACCCAGCTAATTTTTGTATTTTTAGTGGAGACGGGGTTTCACCATGTTGGCCAGAGTGATCTCCATCTGTTGACCTCATGATCTGCCCACCTCGGCTTCCCAAAGTGCTGGCATTACAGGCGTGAGCCACTGCACCTGGCCCAAAATGGGAGATTTTGATAGACCTCTTTTCTGCTGGGCTATCGGGTTATGTATTTGGTGGGCATCCAGTAGCCCCAGGATGGTCCCACAGAAAGCTTTCCTGCAGAATCCAGTAGCATATTGTACAGTGGATATTTGTGGAGGACTTTGATTCTTCAAGCAGAATTGTTCAAGAATTGGCCTTCAGACCCTCCTGTTATCTTTCTGTGCAGATAATTTTTCAGCCTCTTCTCTCCAGGCCAAAGGGAAGAGAAAGCTGCCTTGGCCTTGTCAGGTGAGACCTGTCCAGTGCCTCCTTCAGACCACTCCCGAGGAGAAAGGACTGTTTTGGGCCTCTTCTGTTGGGCTTTTCTGCTTGCTAAAGGCTGGGATGCGAATGGGATTGGAGCAATCCTGGCATTGGAAGCAAAGCACTGTGTCCCAGGACATCGGATGAGAAGGCCGTAGAGTTATGGGGTGATGTTAGGGCTTGCCTGTGTCACAATCTATCTCAGAGGCAAAAGTATACTTTTTTTTTTTTTTTTTTTGAGACAGAGTCTCGCTCTGTCCCAGGCTGGAGTGCAGTGGCATGATCTCAGCGTGGTGCAACCTCTGCCTCCCAGGTTCAAGCTATTCTCCTACCTCAGCCTCCCAAGTAGCTGGGATTACAGATGCGTACCACCACACCTGGCTATTTTTTGTATTTTTCATAGAGACGGGGTTTCACCATGCTGGCCAGACTGGTTTCGAAGAGGCAAAAGTATACTTTTGATTTGCTTTCAGGCCAGTTGGTAGGAAAACTTCCCAAAAGGGTTACAACTTGAATGTTATAGGTGGATTTGTTTTGATACATGGGTTTGGGAAAGGCTTGTGGGTACCATTAAATGACTAGTAGCTGTCCCTGCCTGCAGGCCCATGGTTCTCGAGTTTAGTAGTTCTGAAGCTAAATTACTGCCCATCTTCTTCAAACCTATGTTCCTGTTACCAATTTCTATACAGCAGTCCAAACATAATTGTCTTGGCTGGGCGTGGTGGCTCATGCCTGTAATCCCAGCACTTTGGGAGGCCGAGGTGGGTGGATCACTTGAGATCAGGGGTTCGAGACCAGCCTGGTCAACATGGTAAAACCCCGCCTCTATTAAAAATACAAAAATTAGCTGGGCATGTTGGTACACACCTGTAGTCCCGGCTTCTCGGGAGGCTGAGGCAGGAGAATTGCTTGAACCTGGGAGGCAGAGGTTGCAGTGGGCCGAGATCACGCCACTGCACTCCAGCCTGGGTGACAAAGTAAGACTCCATCTCAAAAAATAAACCCCCCAAAATAAAACAACAACAACACATAATTGTCTTAACTCTCCGCTTTCTCTCATCCCCTGCATTTAAATTCTGTTCAGTCCTGTCATCTGCAACTTCCTTAGCTTCGATCAGATGATTTATTTCTTAGGCTGTTGTAATCGGTCTCTCTTAATCTCTTCTGTTTTATTTATTTCACCTTCCATGCTGACACTGGGATTATTTCACTGTTAAGAACCTCAGTTTCCTCATCTGTAAGATGGGCCTCGCTGTATATCCCTCAAAGGCTGTGGGGGAAGGGGATATGAGATAGCGGGTGTAAAATGCATAGCTCAGTGTCAGGAAGTAGCACTCAAAAAAATGTTAGCTCTTACTATCTTTCTGATTACCAATAACGTCACTTCCCTCTTCTCCCCGGCCAGAATGTTCCTTTTTTTCATTTCATATCTTTAATTCCGTATTTCTTTGTGATAAAATGAGAAACTCTATGATGACAATAGTCAAAGGAAAACCTGACCTCAGCATTGTTGTGGTGAAACTTTGGATATTTTTGTGGACATATATAATTGTTACTTTGAACTGATATGATATGTTTCCAGAGTGATTGTCACTTAGTGTGGATTGAATTGATGGCTGGAATTTGAGTTTTGGAGACATGAAATTATTAGAATAACCAGTGTGTTTGGTGTTAGAAGGGCACTTGTTTTTTTTTTTTAAATTACTTTTCATGCCTTCTGTGTTTTTATGTATTCTGCATTTAAGCTAATGACCCTTCAGAAGGAATTTGGCTACATATCTGGGAGTTTATAGGGGTTGCTTTATTGGGAATGGTGTTAAGGACGGGGGAGGCCAGGGTGGATGACTCTTAAAGGGGAGGCTGAGGGGTGATATTTCTAACCAAGATGCCTACGTCATTGTCTTCCTTTAAGTGCTCTTCAAATTTTAACATAAAACATCCTCTGGGGATGGTTTGTTTTTGTTTTTGAGATGGAGTCTTGCTCTGTTGCCCAGGCTGGAGTGCGGTGGTGTGATCTCGGCTCACTGCAACCTCCGCCTCCTGAATTCAAGCCATTCTACTGCCTCAGTCTCCCGAGTAGCTGGGACTACAGGCGTGCACCACCACACCTGGCTCATTTTTGTATTTTCAGTAGAGACGGGGTTTCACTATGTTGGCCAGGCTGGTCTTGAACTCCTGACCTCGTGATCTGCCTGCTTCAGCCTCCCAAAGTACTAGGATTACAGGCTTGAGCCACCATGCCCAGGCTGGGGACAGTTTTGACACAGAAGTGAGCTGATATTCCTGAGAGCTCTAGAGCTTTGGTCTGTACATTTCTTCCCAGCCTGGAAATTTCTTGGAAGTCTCCTTTATTCCTACTCAAAATTCCTGGGAATGCTGCAGCCTCTTCCGCCATGAAATGGCAGCATTGCAGACTCTTGTTTCACTGCCCTCTTGTTCTGAACTCAAATATCCCTCAAGAAATTACCAAGCATACTCCCTTTGATGGCTTCCCCTCTGTTAAGCTGTGGGTACAGACATAAACCCTTGCCAGCTAGATGGCATTTTCTCTTTCTCCCAGTTGGCCTCTGTGTGCTCAACAGAAATGTTCCCACCCTTTGGATAAAGCATGGGCTGCAACCTGCAACATTATTGCAGGCTTTGTTCTTAGATTATGTGCCCCAGATAGCTCCAGCCCGGGACTTTTTCATAAAGTGGGTATGTGGGCGGAAGGAGAGGACTTGTGTTTCTTTTGTGAGGACAGAGATAGGAAGAAGGGAGGTGATGTACTGAAAGATCATCAAAATGAAGAAAGAGACAAATATGTGGAGAGATAGTTCCTTGAATATCACATCAATGGTGATTGTTTTCTGTGGATTTTCTTTGGGCTGGCAGGGAGGTGGTATTTTGAAGTACAGAGGATCATCTAACCTGGTGCATCTCTTGGCATATTCTGATGCCTCTGGGTCTACAGCAATAAATCCATCATATCATTAGGAATATTTTCTCTGTCCCTCATCCCCACTCCTGTGAGGTTATCTGAACAAGATGCACGGCCTAACAAGTGGCTAAATTTCCTCTTAATGGGTTGCATAGATTGCAGGTGATTCCTAAATAACAGACAGAGCAGAGACCAAGAGAGATATTGTCATGCTTTTAGAGACAGGCTGCTTCGGGAACCAATTTTTGAGGCTAGATGTTCTCTTGTTTTCCCTCCATTTTCCAAATTCTTAGGTTAATTAAGAGCAAAGGAGTAAGCTATTAGAATTTTTACTATCCACACTAATTTGTGTGACTTTGAAAGTCGATTGAGTTGACGAGCGGTTTATTTTTAGAGTGGTTTTGGAATTGAAAATGTGAAGCTTAATTGTTGTTTTTCTTTTAGGGACTGTGAATGGACTTATCTTTAACTGGGCTGTATGTATGTACAAATAAATCTTGATTTTCTGAGAGAGAGAGAGTATGTGTGTGTGTGTGTACCTGTGTACCTGGACCTGCACTTCCTGGCTGGTGTATCTATGTGTGCACAAATATATGCAGGACTATAAATAAAAAACCACAAATGAATGCCTTAGACTGAAACATGAGGGCTGCTCTTTCTATTTTGTGCAGCAAATGAGGCATGCAGATCTCCTCTGGAGACCAAGTTTTTAGGAGAAATAGCAGCTCCGGGAAGAGCCTGGCACCTTTGCTCTCTGGGTTTCTGCACCATGCCATCTTGTGGTTAGCAGGGGAGACAGGGCGTTAGGCCTGGGGATATCCTGGTCCCAGCTCCAGGGCTACCCCTGGGCCTCCCTTTCCCCAGTGGGTATCTTTTCCTTGTGCTTACTTTAAGGATAAACCCTGATTTTGATGTTCCAAGGTAATGTGGTGTAGGCCTCAAAGACAGATTATTGATCTTTTTATGTCATTTCCTTATGGATGATACTTGTCGGTTTCTAAGGCCAGCGGAAGGCCT
The DNA here is from genome assembly GCF_000951035.1 of Colobus angolensis palliatus. Classification (NCBI taxonomy): domain Eukaryota; kingdom Metazoa; phylum Chordata; class Mammalia; order Primates; family Cercopithecidae; genus Colobus; species Colobus angolensis. The sequence goes on along the minus strand of NW_012110918.1, from coordinate 8,138,860 downwards.
GTGTGTGTGTGTGGGGAAGGGGGATGGAGTTGGGAGTGAGCTTGGTGAGCAGGTATGGCGACGCCAGGGCAAACTGAGAGGTGGGCCACATCATCACCATTTACAATAGGCTTCTAGGAGAGTGAAAAAGTCATCAGTGTCACCTAGACCGAAACAGAGCCGGGGGTAATAGCGCAGGATGGTACACTGCAAGCCTACATCCATCCGTTGTTCTTTTCCATCCTTCAAACAAGAATCTATACTAGAAGAGAAGTCAAATGAATGCTGATTGAATGAGTGAAATATTATAGAAGACACCTGGAAAAGTCAGAAGACACATACACCCACACCCACACACACATACACTGTACTCCTCAAGGAGTTGACCATCTAGGCATTTGGCCATGTGTCTTTAGGCAAGTTACTGAACCTCTCTGTGCCTTAGTTTCCTCATCTGTAGAATGGGTAGACCGAAAATAATGAACACATACACTGGAGAGGATTAAATGAGTTAAGAATTATTAGATGCTTGGGACAGTGTCTGGTACTTCTGTGTGCTCAGTGTGTATCAGCTATTATTGGGATGATGGTTGTGATGGGGGCAGAGTAGAAACCTCTAGGTGGTGCTGGGAGAGACAGTATGCAGTGTGAGTCAAGAATGGCCCTGAGGGATGCTATGGGCATACAAGGAGGGTGTCACTGGCTGATGGGTGGCTGGTGTGGACTGCATCAGGTCTCCAAGGAGGAAGGATGATGCAAGTGACCCATGGGGCCAGGGACAACATGAGGAGGTGACAGGAAGAGATTGGCCTTGACAGAAAGGTCCAGGTTGTAGCCTCCAGGAGAGTGGCCACCCCGGGAATGGGGGACTTGAGATGGCTGCTTCTCCATGAGTTGTCTGGGATGGTGCCAGCCAGGAAAGCATTTGAAAACTTCACTGGGGTTGAGGGTGGCATGCAGGGAAGAGGCAGCAGAGAAGACCAGATAAACATCTCTGAGTTGAAGAGGCAGAGAATGAATGAATAGCATTATAGGTGGTGAGGGGCAGTCAGAGATGATGAGAAAACAGAGTGCGGCATGGGGAGAGCTTGGTAGGAACCCACATCCTGGAGCAATGAGCTTGCAGCATTGTGGTCCCTTTATGCCACAAGGCTGGTGCCTTCCACGGAGGTGGACATGGGGTGGGAGAAACGCGGAGATAGGAGCACCTTACAGGTTAGAATGGCGAGTCAAGCTGACCAGTGAGACCTGGCAGCCTCTAACAGCAGTGCCAGCGCTAGTGTGCGTTTCCTCTCGGTGCCTACTCACAGCACCAACTCTGAACCTCATCCCAGACTCTGACCCTGTCAGTCACAAGCCAGACCTGGGAATCTGTATCAGACACAAGCTTGCAATGACCCAAGGGCAGGGGCGACCCACCCCAAGGATGATGACTCCATAAATGAAAGTATTAAATTCCTTAGAGGAGGAAGGAACAGGACCAGTGGGGACTAGGGGAAGAAGGGAGGAGGAGAGTGGACAAGACTGAGAAGACACTTCCTAATTGAGTGGCAGGAGGATGGCAGTGACATTGATGGGATGGAGAAGGGGTATCCGCTTACCTTGCTCACACTTTTTTTTCTTTTCTTTTCTTTTTTTTTTTTGAGACAAGTTTCATTCTTGTTGACCAGGCTAGAGTGCAATGGCGTGATCTTGGCTCACTGCAACCTCTGCCTCCTGGGTTCAAGTGACTCTCTTGCCTCAGCCTCCTGAGTAGCTGGGATTACAGGCATGCACCATCAGGCCTGGCTAATTTTTTGTATTTTTAGGGGAGAGGGGGGTTTCTCCATATTGGTCAGGCTGGTCTCAAACTCCTGACCTTAGGTGATCTGCCCGCCTCAGCCTCCCAAAGTGCTGGGATTAAAGGCATGAGCCACCGCGCCCAGCCGTTCATACTTAGTAGTTCTTTACAGTTGCTCAGTGCTATGGTCTGAATGTTTATGTCTCCCCCAAAACTCATGCCTTACAACCTAATCCCCAATTTGACGGTATTAGGAGGTGGGGCCTTCAGGAGGTCATTGGGTCATGAGGGTGGTGCCCTCACGAATGCAACAGTGTCCTTATAAAAAAGGGCATATTTGGAGCCAGGACAGTGAGACGGTCTGAAAACCCTATGTAGAAATAGTTGTCAGATTTGGTAAATCTTGTATGTCGATGAATGAATAGCCTGGATGAGAGGTGACTGAGAATATCAACTAATTTTGGTGTCTGAATGGCTGCCATGGTAAGAGAATTCTATAATGCAAGAATGAGACACCCTCATAGAAGCTCTTGAGTGACAGATTTCAGCATGATTCAGGGAGAGCTTGATTGGCAAGAATCTCAGTTACTTCTGTCATTAGTTTCAATCTACTGCCTTGCAAAACCCCTCCAAACGGGACATAAGCTCCTTGGACTGAGTTTCCATTATTCTCCTTTTTCCAGAGGGCTCGTTGGTGGAGCCAGCTTGGATAACCTTGTGGCGGATTAAGAGGGGAGGCGGGAGTGCAGGTGAATGAACTAACTGTGATCGGGGCCCCTTTTTACAACCAACTTGGCTCCAGCTGGGCACAAAATAAACCTGTGGTAATTTAAAAATTATGTATGTATGTGTATATGTATGTATGTGTGTGTGCGCGTGCTTTTTGCTGAAGAATAATGTGTATAAAGTACACAAATCTTAGGGACAACTCAATGAATTGTTATATATGTATACATCCATGTAACCACTATCCAAACCAGGATATTATTGAACATTGCTGTCAGTCTGGAAGGTGCCATCTTGTCACCTGTCAGTCAGCAGTTCCCTCCTGCCTCCTTCCCCAGGTAACCACAAAATGGAGATGGTTGATGTTGTAAAGGGAAGGTTTACTCTTTCACAGCTAAGGGTCAAAGATAAGCCCACGTGAAAAGAAAATAAGGGATATTTGCTTGTGGAGGTTTTTCTAGGTTTGGTTTGAGTTAAAAACGCTGGGCGGACGTGGTGGTTCACGCATGTAATCCCAGCACTTTGGGAGGCTGAGGCAGGTGGATCACTTGAGGCAAGGAGTTCAAGATCAACCTGGCCAACATGGTGAAACCCTGTCTCTACTAAAAATAGAAAAATTAGCTGAGCATGATGGCACGTGCCTGTAATCCAAGCTGCTTGGGAGGCTGAGGCAGGAGAATCGCTTGAACCGAGGAGGCAGAGGTTGCAGTGAGCTGAGATCGTGCTACTGCACTCCAGTCTAGGCAACAGAGTGAGACTCTGTCTCAAAAAAAAAAAAAAAGAAAAAGAAAAACCAACTTGGTAGATCCTAAGATCTTTTTCTCACTGAAATATTTAAGCACTGCATTTTAAGAAAACTTCTTATTCATTCGTAGACTTTTATCTGGCCAGATTTCCACTCTGAGGGCTTTTCTTTCTAGTTATCTGACAAACCATAAATTTTATTTCCTTTAAGGGCAAAACCAACCTCCAAGCACATTTATGGCCCAAGTTTTAAGAGCTGGCCGCCCTTTCTATCCTGTATCTCTGGTTAAACGTGTTTTCTTTTTCTTGGAGCACATTTTTCAAAGACGGGCTAAAGCTGTGTGTTCCTCTGGAGAGAACTCCTGCCTGCCCGGCAGCAAAGAACATGCCAGAGAAGCCTCTGACTTGGGTTCTGCCCCTGGTAGCCAGGTCTCAGGCCAGAAGCCTTCTTCTTGGTTGCATTGGAGTCCTTCTCCACCTCACTTTTGTTCTTTCTTCCTTCTTGGTTTTTATGTATTCTCTTCTGCCTCCTTTAAAAGGTGGCAACTTTTTGGACTTTGGACAATTCCTGTGTAGCAATCTGGGCTGATTTTAGAGAGTCCCTCTGCTTCCTGCTTTCCAGTGAGCTGATTGGTTAATGAATTGATTTTATTTACCTCCCTCTGGAGGAAGTAGAGTCCCAGGATGCTGGGGAGGCCCCCTGGAGACCCCCGAATACCCTTTATGTTGACTTCTTGTCTTTTTGTTTGGGTTCCTAGGGATATGGACTGAGAGGCAGCACAACTTTGAAATGATACCTGTTGAAGGAGTCTCTTTCTGCTTCTCATCATATTGAGAAGAAGGTGGATTAAAAACATATTTATTTACTTTTAATTATGGTAAAATATACATAAAATTTACCATTTTAACTTTTTTTTTTTTTTTCTTTCTGAGATGGACTGTGGTTCTATTGCCCAGGCTGGAGTGCAGTGTTGCAGTCTTGGCTCACTGCAACCTCTGCCTCCCCAGGTTCAAGCAGTTCTCCTGCCTCAGCCTCCCGAGTAGCTGGGACTACAGGCGTGCACCACCATGCCCGGTGAATTTTTGTATTTTTAGTAGAGACAGGGTTTCACCATGTTGGCCAGGATGGTCTCGATCTCCTGATCTCATGATCCGCTTGCCTCAGCCTCTGAAAGTGCTGGGATTATAGGCATGAGCCACCGTGCCTGGCCTTTTTTCTTTTTTTTTTTAAAGAGTTAGGGTCTCACCATGTTGCCTAGGCTAGTCTTGAACTCCTGGGCTCAGACAATTCTCCTGCCTAGGCCTCCTCAAGTGCTGGGATGACAGGTGTGAACCACCATGCCTGGCCCCCATGTTAACTATGTTTAAGTGTACAGTTCAGTGGCATAAAGCACATTTACACTGTTGTACAACCATCGTCACCATCCATCCACAAAACTTTTTTTTATCTTGCAAAACTGAAACTCTATCCCCATGAAACAATCATTTCCCATTGTCTTTTCTCCCCAGTCCCTGGCAACCGTCATTCTGCTTTTCATCTCTACAACTCTGACTGTTCTGTGTTCCTCATATGAAAGATATTATATAGTATTTGTCTTTCGTGACTGACTTATTTCACTTAGTTTAACATCCTCAAGGTTCATCCACATTGTAGCATGTATCAGAATTTCCATCTTTTTTTTTTTTTTTATTGAAACAGAGTCTCGCTCTGTTGCCCAGGCTGGAGTGCAGTAGTGCGATCTCGGCTTCCTGCAAGCTCCGCCTCCTGGGTTCACATCATTCTCCTCCTGCTTCAGCCTCCCGATGAGCTGGGACTACAGGTGCCCACCACCACGCCTGGCTAATTTTTTTTCTTTCGTTTTTTTTTTCAGTAGAGACGGGGTTTCACCATGTTAGTCAGGATGGTCTTGATCTCCTGACCTCGTGATCTGCCCGCCTTGGCCTCCCAAAGTGCTAGGATTACAGGTGTGAGCCCCCGTGCCTGGCCAGGAATTTCCATCCTTTTTAAGGCTGAATAATATTCCACTGTATGAATGGACCACATGCAGAGCACAGTTTTTAATGCATGCGTATCATAGACCCTAAGTCTTCTATATTTCACACGTATTGGGCACCTCCTATGTTCCTGACCAGGGACCTGTTGTCTTGTCTGGGAACTTCCAGGTGTAGTTTGTATTTTAGATGGGGAATTATGAGGGTGGATTCTTTAAGCAGCTAATCTCATACAGTTCCTTATTTCTAGTGTTCACTGCACAGAAAGCTTTGAGGCGTGGTCTAATACTTCAGTGCTTTTGGCAGCCACCATTCCTAGATTTCCAGAAATGTGATTATGATTGTTTAGCCAGGGTTTAAGGCCATGAATGGTGACGTGGTTTAGATATCAGCTTTTGGCAAGGCTGAGGGGACATGGGATGATTTCATTGTCTCCTAAGTTAGCATCTGAAGGCTTTCAGTGCAATGTGTAAGATATATTTTTCGAGAGATTTAAAGCCTAGAAAACTATCTTAAGAGAAGAGAAAATATCAAATAAGAGAAACAGACTGAGTGCTCGTCTCAGCTTTTCTGTTCATTCATTGCAGACCCTGGAATAGCTTCTTATTATCTCATTTCCTTGGTTTTCTTCTTGGTAACGTGGACAAACCGCCCCCACCTCCACAACCACATCACAGAGGTCTTTGTCAGGAAAGATGGTTCAAAGCCTGGAAACACTTTCACATTTTTATTGTTTTTATTATTATTACTTAAGATGGAGTTTTGCTCTTGTCGCCCAGGCTGGAGTGCAATGGCGTGATCTCGGCTCACTGCAACCTCCGCCTCCCGGGTTCAAGTGATTCTCCTGCCTCAGCCTCCCGAGTAGCTGGGATTATTGGTGCCCATCATCACACTTGGCTAATTATTTGTGTTTTTAGTAGAGATACGGTTTCGCCATGTTGGGCAGGCTGGTGTTGAACTCCTGACCTCAGGTGATCCGCCTGTCTCGGCTTCCAAAAGTGCTGGGATTACAGGCATGAGTCACCGTGCTTGGCTTACTGTTTTTATTTTTTTGAGGTAAGATCTTAGTCTGTTTCCCAGGCTGGAGTGCAGTGGTGCGATCTCAGCTCACTGCAACCTCTTGCCTCCTGGGCTCAAGCCATCCTCCCACCTCAGCCTCCTGAGTAGCTGGGACTACAGGCCTGGCTAATTTTTGTATTTTTGTATTTTTTTTTGTAGAGATAGGGTTTTGCCATGTTTCCCAGGCTGAACTAAAGTGATCTGCCCACCTCGGCCTCCCAAAGTGCTGGGGTTACAGGCATGAACCACTGCGCTCAGCCAAACCTGAAAACTTTTAAAATGAGGTTCCCATCGGTGAGAATGGGACTCCCAACCCATCCCCCGTCTCTTGTTCCACATAACAAAGTATGTGCTTATTTTACAGGCATTTACCCATCTAATAGCTTCTTTTAAAAGGCTTGCCTTCCAGATTCACCCCTTTATTCATCAGGTGCTTATTGACTCCTTTCCCTGTGCTGAGCCTTGAATTAAGGTCCTAATTCAGACATGAAATGCATGCTGATCAAACTTATTTGCGGGAAAAAGGAGGATTCTGTAAAATCATACCCACATACACAAAAAAGAAGTAAAGAAAAAAAAAAATTGAGTTTGATTGTTAACAACTTTTCCTTGCTCCTGGATGAATTTCTGGCATGTTTTTGGCATTCACAGGCATCCACCTCAAGGTGTTGGACACAAATAACCTTCCTTTGTATCCATATTTTCCTCTGTTGAAGAAGAGGGTCAATGAGCTATTGATACCCAGGGCATGGTGGGTGGTGATGGTGGGAGGGAGGATGGCTTTTGGTAGATCTGATCCAGGGGTTCCTGCTTTCTGAGGAAGAGACTGCCTGAACCCACACATTCCAAGTTCATTTTGCACTTTCCCTGCAGGACCAAAACTGTGACAACCACAGGTATTTCCTAAACCACCAGTCCCGTACTAGGTGAGACTCACATGATGGATAACCAACAGGTAGTCATAAAAGATGCACTTTTCAAGGCTGAGTGTGGTGGCTCATGCCTATAATCCCAGCACTTTGAGAGGCCAAGGTGGGAGGATTGCTTGAAGCCAAGAGTTCAAGACCAGCCTGGGCAACATAGTGACACCCCATCTCTCTCTCTTTTTTTTTTTTTTGAGATGGAGCCTTGCTCTTGCTGCCCAGACTGGAGAGCAGTGGCGCAATCTTGGCTCACTGCAACTTCCACCTCCTGGGTTCAAGCAATTCTCTTGCTTCAGCCTCCCAAGTAGCTGGGATTACAGGCATGCACCACCATGCCGGGCTAATTTTGTATTTTTAGTAGAGACAGGGTTTCACCATGTTGGCCAGGCTGGTCTCAAACTCCTGACCTCAGGTGATCCACCTGCCTTGGCCTCCCAAAGTTCTGGGATTACAGGCGTGAGTCACTGCACCCGCCTAGACCCCATCTCTTAAAAAAAAAAAAAAAAGTACTTTTCTGAGTAGGAAGAATGATTGAATCCTGAAAGTAAAGAAGAAGGGCAGGGATTTATGTAGAGGAACCCTTCCATGAGGTGATTTCTGGACTGGGTGAGTAGGATACGAACCTTATTGATGTGCTACTCATAGAATGAGAAGACCTGATGGGCCTCACAGTGTAACTCAGAGAGTCCTGAGTGAAGCTGTGGGGAGACCTGCCTCTTGTCATCTTTCACCGTGGCTGTCTGTACATCTGAGGCAAGTCTCCAACCTCCGTGGGCCTCTGCTTCCCCATTGGTGAAATGAAGGAGGTTGACCAGGTGCCCCTGTGATTCCTTGCAGGAGCCTCAGTCCCACTTCCTGCTTTTGGCAGTGTTTGCCAGCTCAGCTCTTGGGTGTACCACCCCAGGCCTGTTGCTAGGTCCCTGGTACAAGCCTTTGGGACCAGTTTCAAGAGAGTGTTTAATACACAACCCTGCAGACTCTCACAAACCTTTCTGGGTAACACTTACTTCATTGCACTTTTAAAAATGAAAACGAAAGAAAATGCAGCTTAGCAGACTCACAGTAATCAGGGCTGACAGATGTCACTCAGAATTTTATTATTTAAAGCCACAATGATTTTCCAAATAACCTAAAAATATATAATCCAACCTCAAAATAGTGTCCTGTAACAGAGGCCAGGGAACCCTATAGGAAATGAAGTCAAAATCTTGGCACCTCTTGCTTGCTGGTTCCAGGGCTTTGAACACTTTTATGTCCTCTGAGAAATACAGGAACATGGAACCATATCAAGTTGCTTAGTGAGGCCGCCAAGGTCTCAGAGAGCTGGGGGTGTCTCGGGTGCTTCTCCTGGTACCTAAGCCAGCGTGACACCTCTTCTGGTCCCAACAGCATTTCCTCCTCATTCTATGAGACCATGGGTGGAGATATAATAGCCTTCACGTATTTTAAAAATTAAGCATCTTCCTGTCAATAGGTTGTTCTGCTATATTCAGCAGATCACATTCTAAATCTGGCCACGTGCGTGGTAAAGACAGTTGCCTAAGGAAGCTGAAGTTTATTGAGTAGATATTAGCATCCAGACACTCAAAAATGCAGTTAAGACACTGCACTTAACAAACACTGTAGCTTAGCCTAATGCACCTTAAACATGAGTAGAACACTTACTTTAGCCTACAGTTGGGCAAATCATGTCACACAAAGCCTGTTTTATAATAAAATCTTTTTTTTTTTTTTTTTTTTGAGGCGGAGTTTCACTCTTGTCACGCAGGCTGGAGTGCAATGGCACAATCTCAGCTCACTGCAACCTCCGTCTTCTGGGTTCAAGTGATTTTCCTGCCTTAGCCTCCTGGGACCACAGGCGTGCATCACTATGCCAAGCTAATTTTTTTTTTGTATTTTTAGCAGAGACAGGGTTTCACCATTTTGGCCAGGCTAGTCTCGAACTCCTCACCTCAGATGATCTGCCTGCCTCAGCCTCCCAAAGTGCTGGGATTACAGGCATGAGCCACCACCCGGCCTATAATAAAATCTTGAATATGTCATATAATTTATTGAATTTTTTCTTAGTATCCTGAAAGTGAAAAACAGAATGGTTGTATGGGTATTTGAAGTGTGGTTTTGGTTGAATTTGTTTGCTCTCACACCACCATAAAGTAGGAAAATTGTATGTTGGGGACTATTTGCATTATTTATACTTATATCAATGACATTAACAGATAATTAATAATCAGTGATATATGAATTAAAGAAGCTTGTGAAATTTACTACCCCATTTTACAGATGAGGAAGTTGAGGCCCCGAGAGGCTAAGGAACTTGCGCAGTGTATGAGAGCTAAGAGATGGCAGATCACGTTGGTTTTGCATCTGGGTGGGTGGATTGGGGTTTGGGAGCTGGCATGAATTTCATTGCTGGCTAAAGATCCGGAGCCAGCAGCCCCCGGGCCAGTGGGTGGAACCAGCAAGACTGTCTTCCTAGGACTGAGGATCGGAGAACTGGTCTGCCTCAACGTGGGAGGGAAGAGGGGACGCTTTGCCCTTGGTGCCCATGCCCCACCCTTTCCGAGGAACTGTCAGATGCTAGGCCCTGTGTTCCCAGTTGGAGGCCCAGCAAGGTACCCGCTGCAAGTTCTCTCTCCAGATCGGTCTCCAGGAAGCATCTCCGTGTGGCTTCCGAGCTGGGGGAGCTGCAGGCCGGGCTGCCAGCATCTGACTGGCTGTTATTTGGTTTTCTCTGACTAGATCTTTGTTTCTGTGAAACCCTTAGCTGCTGAGGCTCTCGTGCCGCGGCTTAATCGGGGCTGCATGGAGTGCTAACCTGGTTAAGTAAACACCGTTGGAATATTACCTGTCTGTTAACCTGTCAAAATTGCTTTACAGCCCCCTTTTATCTTCCCCCCGACGGAATTTCCCCTGGAGTTTTCTGCCTCCTCTCTGGTTCCTTTCCTCGCCTGCCCTCCTTCTCCTGCAAAGCTTCCCCACCCCCGGAGTCATTAAATATTGTCAGAGTTCCGCCACTTACGGCTGCCTTGTTTGCTCAGTTCAGATAAATTGTTGTTGACTCTGTGATGCAGACCAAGGGCACTGGGCTCCCAGCCCCAAGGAAGGAAGCATGAGGCCTGCCAGGTGGGAAGAGGCGAGGGGGGCTGGGGAAGGATGCCTGGGAGGGGGCCCTGTCTCCCTGGCTGCACCTCGCTCCCCCAGGTCTCCTTAGAAGGAGCCAGTGCTCTGTCTGGCCTGGCTGCCTCGCAGGCCTTCTTCCTTCCCTCATTGCCGGCACCACCCTCTCTCTAAACACTGAGTTTATGAATTTGAGGGTCTTAGGGGAACGTCCAGTTCTAACCCTCACAGTCCTTAGAAGCTGAGCCCCGACTCTGTGTTTCGGTTTCATGCTTGATTGGATGAGTTCTAGGATTCTTTGCAGATTCCACCTTAAAAAAACTGTGGTAACAATACATATAACATTATAACATAATTTACCATTTTAACCAACTTAAAGTATACGGTTCAGTGAGATGAAGAGCATTTACAGTGTTGTGCAATCATCACCACTATTTGTATTCAGAACTTTTTTCCAAGGCCCTTAAAAATCTTTATTGAGTGACAATTGGTATGCGTAAATTGCACATTTTGAAGAGTCTGGACATAGGCATACACCACCCCAAAAGGAAAGCCTGTGCTCATTAGGCGGTCATGCTCCATTCTCCCCTCCCTCCAGCCCCTGCCAAACATTAGTCTACTTTCTGGCTCTACGGATTTGTCTATTCTGAATATTCTACGTAAACAGAACCTCACAATATGTGGCCTTTCGTGTCTGGCTTCTTTCACAGGGCATAATAGCTTCAAGGTTCTGGAGATCCACTTTTGTCTCCAGCTTATAGGGTGGAGACTGATCTAAGGAACGAGGGGCAACCACTGGAGACCTGTGGGGTGGTCTTAACTTATTTCTGGCAGCAGTTCCTTGTTCTTGGCAGCCTTGAGCCTCTGATCTCTCCAGCAGTGGCCTGGTACCTGGAGACTTTCTGCTGCATACTTGGGGAGGTCATTTTGACTTTCACTGAAACTGCCAGGCCCTCCCTCTTCCCTGGGCCTCTGCCACCTCCCTGATCCAGTCAGATGCTTCTGTCTTGTCATCTCTGGGTCAGAAATCTGACAACTCATGAAAACAGTTCATCTTTGGGCACTTGGGCTCAGCGCACTGGGTAGAAAAGCCCCTCACTTTTAATCAGAGTCGGGATGGACAAAGTTAGGGGTGTGTGTTTTGGGGTTAGCTGGGGGTTTGAGTCTCAGCTCTGCCATCACCTAGCTGTGTGTCCTCAGTGCTCCCACCTGTAAAACAGAAGTGGCAGTGCCCATCTTTTCGGACTATGATAATTGAATGCACTAACAACCGTAAGTTACTTTGTGCAGTGCCTGGTGTTTAGGATGTATACAGTAATTGGTGATTGTTAATGAAATCTAGGTTAAAAAAAAAATCAGTGCAGTACCCCATCCTCCTACCACCCTATCAACCTTTGCCATTCTAGAGTTTTTGGCAACTTTTAGAAACTGCACAGGGCTTTAGTGCAGCTTGTCACTAGATGCATTTGCTAGTTTTCAGGATTCTAGAAGGCTCCAAACTCACATCATGGCTTGGTCTGTGACAAGCAGAAAACCTTAGTTATATGCAAGACCGTAACAAAATTTCCCCATTCCTTCTCTTTTTTTCCTTTTTTTTTTTTAACCCCACCATTTTTGGAATTTCTTATAGTCTAAAATAATTCTTACTATACTCATGTTTCTGTCCCACCAAACCTTGGGGACAGGGCAGCCTGTGAATCCAGTGAGATCCAAATGGGCTCTAGAAAGCATGAAAGAGTTAATGTGTCCCTGAGTGCTCAGTTTCTTACAGGATTAGGGGAAAAGTGACTTTATTTTTATTTGTGGCCCGACTCAAGCTCAGTGTAATTCCGCAAACTGTTGAATACCTTCTGCGGGAGTTCACAGGCAGGCCGTGGGGATGGTCACGGGCACGTGATGTCAGGGTCTGTTTTTGGCTGTCTTGAGTGATTAGTGAGTTGCGTAACCTCTTTGTTCATCAGGTCCCTGTCTGGGAATCATTTGCCCTCAGCCTGTGTGTTTCTTGTGGGGCGAGAGAGGGAGTGTGCTGCTCACCGCCCTGCACCCGCTGCCCGGCTCTGCTTTCCACTCTTGGCTGGTGCCTCGTGGGCCTTTCAGGCGAGCTGGGCGGAAGTAGGTCAGGGACCTTCCAGCTGTGGGATCCTCAGTGGGGTGAGTCCATTGCTTTGCTTGGCTGTTGGAGCTGAACCCACTTTTGTTTCCTAAAGGAGTAGCCTTTTATTTTTAATTGAAAAAGCAAGCACCGTACTTCTGTCAAGCAAAAAGACGTAAATTTCCTTCTCTTTTTTCTTTCTCCCTGATATTTATATGTGTATTTTTTCTTTAGGAAGGGTGAGCCTGTGGATTTTCTTCCTAAAGTCAGTTTTATTGAGGAATAATTTACGTACAGTAAAACTCACCCTTTTTTACTGTTCAGTGGACTCCATTTTTTTTTTTTGGAGACAGGATCTTACTCTGTCGTCTAGACTGGAGTACAGTGGTGCCATCAGAGCTCACTGCAGCCTTGATCTCCCAGGCTGAAGCTATCCTCCTGCCTCAGCCTCCCAAGTAACTGAGACCACAGGCATGTACTAATTTTTTTCATTTTTTATTTTTTGTAGAGACAGAGGTCTCACTGTGTTGCCCACGGTGATCCTGACCTCCTGGCCTCAAGTAATCCTCCCATCTCGGCCTCCCAAAGTGCTGGGATTACAGGCATGAGCCACCGTGCCTGGCTAGGATTTCAGTTTTTAATGCAAAAGGCTCTCTTCCTAAAATATCCCCATAATCAGATTTGGAGTGCTGTGGCTCCATCCAGGCACGCAGAGTTGAGTACCTGAGAAGGCAGTGTTGATGTACGGCCCTTGAGATGAAATGGATTCAGGCGTACTGAGAAAGTGGTACAAGGGAGACACATTAACATGAATGAAGGGAAAGTTTTTACCCCTCCTTTGTGAGCGTTGAATGACAATTACTAGACATTTGCCTATGTAGTTTTAGAAAGATTCTAACTGGAGCAACGCTTAGCTGGAGGAGGTCAATTGTATGTCTGCGGAAAGGGTTCAGACAGACTTGTCATCATTTCCTGGCGCTGACCCTGGCTCTTACCTGGAAAGCCCCTAACCCACCCACCCCAGGGATCCATGGCGCAGGGAAGGTGGCCATGCAGAAAACAACCTCTAGTGAGTTGCTCGGCCTCAGGCCCTCTGTAGGTGACCTTGTCTCGCCTCCAAAAGACGGGACCTCCTTTTCTTCTTCAGTGGTAAAAGAAGTTTCTTGGGGCCACTGTGGGCTCTGGGCAGAGACTGTGCCTTCCTCCCTTTTGTGTCTGAGTTGCCCCGCATGCTTTGGTGCAGGGAGTTTGGGCCGGAGCGATCTCCAGGCCCTTCCAGTTCACTGGCTCTGTGATAAGGTTCCTGGGGATTTTGTGTCACGTTGCTTGGAAACCAGATGGAAACAGGCCAATTACCATCGAAGTGGGGCGGCTCCTGAATGTTCCAGGACCAGGAGATTTGAGCGAGGCTTGGGACCTTCTCTTTGCTGGGTCTCTCCCTGGTCCTGCCTCCTAAGAAAGAGAAAACAAGCAAATACTCTGTCTGCACTCAGATTAGCCGCCTTACATGAGAGCAAGGGAGCAGGAGGAAACTACTTAGCTGCCTCATTTTCCTCCTGGGGTGGAGGTGGACGATTGTCTTGCCTGCAAACTCTTTAAGAGACTGAAGCCAGCCTCTGACCACCTTGGGGATGGTGCTGGACCCGCTATGTGCCTGTCAGTAGAAGGAAGGGAGATTTCGAAGGCTGGAGAGAACAGCTTTGTCTCTTTGCAGCAGCTGCGGGCTCCCAGCCATATCCTGGCTGAGCGATAGCACATCCAGCTTGCTTGGGGCCAGGGCTGAATCACCATGAATCCCCCACAGCTTGGCAGTGGCTGCTTAAAGAGATCCAGGGCTGAAATAACAGGGGAGGTTAGAGGCTGTCGCTGGAATCGGGCTAAATGAGGGAATGGCAAAGATGAGGGAATCTATCAGAATCTACTGAGATTCAGGGATAGGCCAGGCCTGTCTGCCAGGGAAGAGATGGGTGTGGGCATTGGATCATTGCTATGGAAAGCCCAGGGGCCGACTCTGTGGGCTTAAGCTTGATGCCTTCATTCCAAGAGGCCCTTCTACTAACACAAACTAACATGTGTTGAGAGTTTTCACTTTGCTAAAGACCTTGAAGACCTTCCCACGGTTAAGCCTACCCATAGTCACATATATATTGGCCCATTTTACAGATGAGAAAGAGAGGCTTAGAAGGATTAAGTAACTACCCAAAGTCAAGAGCAGATGAATTATTTCTCCCTCAGGTTGTGTCGCTACCCTTCTAGGCCAATCCTTTGTTAGCTTGCTTGCACAATGGGGTTCTCAAGCATGGAAGAGCCAACCTTTATCTGCAGTCATAGACTCATTTGTGCTTGATTAATGTTGGTCCTGTGTTCGTCTGTTGTCATACTACTATGAAGAAATACCCGAGACTGGGTAATTTATCAAGAAAAAGAGGTTTCATGGACTCACAATTCCACATGGCTGGGGAGGCCTCACAGTCTTGGCGGAAGGAGAAGCAAAGGCACATCTTACATGGTGGTGGCCAAGAGAGTGTGTGCAGGGGAACTGCCCTTTATAAAATCATCAGATCTCATGAGACTTACTCACTATCACGGGAATAGCATAGGAAAACCCGTCCCCATGATTCAGTTACCTCCCACCAGGTCCCTCCCATGACATGTGGGGATTATGGGAGCTACAATTCAAGATGAGATTTGGGTAGGGACACAGCCAAACCATATCAGGTCCGCTTCCACCGGACTGGGAAGCTGGATGGTTTTACTTGGCAAATTAGGCTCTTTAATTGTTGAATGTGGCCAGGCACAGTGGCTCATGCCTGTAATCTCTGAACTTTGGGAGCCTGAGGTGGGAGGATCGCTTGAGCCCAAGAGTTCGAGACCAGCCTGGGAAATATAGGGAGACCCCATCTCTACAAAAAAAAAAAAAAAAAAAAAAAATGGCCAAGCATGGTGGTGCACACCTGTGATCCTAGCTACTCAAGAGGCTGAGGTGGGAGGATTGCTTGAGCCCAGGAGGTCATAGCTGCTGTGAGCTGAGATTGTGCCACTGCCCTCCAGCCTGGGAGACAGAGTGAGATTCTGTCTCAAAAAAAAAAAAAAAAAAATGTTGAAGGTGTGAATGAATGAATGACTCCCAAACTCTTATGGCTAACCTTTTTGCCACCTAGTAGACTCCAGCAGCTGCTAGGCTGGGTGTGTGTAGAATAAGGCCCTGTGAACACAGGCATCCCTTTTGGGATGTGGCACAAGAGCTGAGCAGCGCACTTTGCAGTCCCCAGGTGGCCCACACCATCTGTTTGCTGCAGCGGGATGGCTTGGGTGGTCCATTCAGGGCCCTGCCCAGAGTCTCCTGGGGCCAAGGCTTTCCCATCCTGTCCTTCTCACTGCCCACCTCCACCTCTAGGTACAGTAAGGAGGGGCTGGCAGGAATGACCCAGGAGTGAAATCAATCCTCCTGTCTTCTGGTGGGAGGATGGAGGGGCCGGGGCAAACCGTGAACCAGCCTTTGGATGGGGTAACCACCCACTTTGGTGACTCTCCTTGCCCCTCTCTGCTGGGCTCTTTAGGGAGCATCGAGCTCTCATGTTACTTTAGGGGTTGAGGCCGCCCCTGGATTTCCCTCCTGAAGTGTCCTGTGTTGCAAATGCCTCTTTGTTCTTCCTTCTCTAGGGTATGGGAAATGTGGTGGCTGCCCCAGGTCTATGCAGCAGGGGAACCTGAGAGCCTCCTAAGGGAGGAGCGGCAGAGTGTTCTGGAAGCTGGTGTTCGTGTAAATAACCTTGGGTGCTTCTGTGATTGGTCCCAGCTAGGAAAGTAGACCAGACAAACCAGCCCAATCGAGTTGTGAGAAATTGAAAGCACTCCAGCTTTCTTACAGATTTTTTTTGTGTGTGTGGGGCGGGAGGTGGGAGGCAGATGGTGTCTCGCTCTATCACCCAGGCTGGAGTGCAGTGGCTCGATCTGGGTCCACTGCAACCTCCACCTCCCAGGTTCAAGCAATTCTTCTGCCTCAGCCTCCCAAGTAGCTGGGATTACAGGCGCATGCCACCATGCATGGTTAATTTTTGTATTTTTAGTAGAGGCGTGGTTTCACCATGTTGGCCAGGCTGGTCTCAAACTCCTTACCTCAAGTGATCTGCCCGCCCTGGCCTCCCAAAGTGCTGGGATTACAGGCGTGAGCCACTGTGCCTGGCTGATATTTTCTTTAAAATGAAATAAATATATAATTGGATGGTCTTACAGGTGATGTGAGGGCAGCAAGGCAGCTTGTGGTTTTTAAAGGAGGAGGAGTGTGGCTGTCCCTCAGTGACTCCTATAAGTTCAATGACCTGGAGACCAAGAGAAGGGGACATTTGAGGGTGTCGACCTTGTCCTTCCAGCAGGTGCTCCCAAGCCACCTCTGGGCCTGAGAATAGGCATCACAGGACTCTGTTTAATCCTCCAACACAGCACGGAGTGGTATTCTGGATCCACAGTGCCTGCCTTGGAGCCCTGGCTAAAGCCTCTCTGATTCAGCCTCCGGAGGGACTTCCAGGGACTTTGCTACTTTCCTTGGTCCCCTTTCGCCTTCCACTATCTGCCCCCAGAGGTGTGGCTTGAGTCACCTCCTTAGGAAGTTTGTCTTTTATGCTGAATTTCTATGAAGCTCAATTACACCATGGTTATTCCTAAATGTCAGGCTTAATTTGTTGCAAGTTTTACTTGATCCCAGCAGCGTGTTTTATTTACAGTAGGGAGATCTATTCGTATAACCTCTCTCTTTTACAGTTTTTGCTTACAGAGTATGCATAACTATTCACAATTAAAAGAAAACAAACACACACAACACTGTTGGAGTATGGCTTACAGCGTGGGGCTTTGGTAAAGGACCACATCAGTGTGGTACCTTTTCTCAAATTCTGCTTCATGACAAAGCCCACATAAGTACACTTAGACACTCCTTCAGAACCCTACAGTCTGATCTTGTAATGGCTTGGGTTTCAATTTAAGGTTGGTAGGTTGAATCACCTTAATTTTAGAGATCTCCAAATAGGCCTAAAAAGGCTCCCGTTCGTAGAAATGTGCTTGCTTCACCCTAGAAGATACACGCGGAAGTAACAGTGCTTTGGTTTTTAAGGCTTTAGTTTCTCTTTGCGGTAACTTGCTCCTCCTGTACTTCAGCAATACTCCATCAGCTAACAAGAGAAAGCATCTCTTTTGTTTTTCTGTCTCTGCAGTTTTACTGAGGTACAGCTGACAAATAAAAATTGTATTTATGTATTCATGGTATGCAACATGATGATTTGATACACATTGTGAAATGAGTTTTACAACCAAATTAATCACAATCAAATTAATCAGTGCATTCACCACCCCACATAATTACCGTGTATGTGGGGTTGGGGGTGTGAGGACACTTAAGATCTACTCTCTTGGCAAATTTCAAGCGAGCCATGTTGTATTATTGACTGTTGTCACTATGCTGTGCTTTAGATCCCCAGAACAAATTCATCTTGGAACTGAAAGTAATCAGGTTCTATATGTGGTCCCTGGACTGAAGTCCTCTCCTCCCTGGTGGCCGGGAAACCATGCAGGACAAAGGGCGTGAATGTCTTCTGGGCAGATGCTAAGTCCCTGTAACCAATTAGATTTTTCTCTTCTGTGGACTGATCCTCCTGTGGTTTCTGGGTAGAATTCAAAGTGAAATGGGTTCTACTAGCCACTCAACCAGACCACAGAGGCCCCAGGGAGGCAGCAAGCTCGGGATGGGTCCTGGGCATTGTTTTGCTTGGGAAAGTGAAACTGGCATCCTTCGCTTCAAAGGCTTCGTCCCTCCTGATTTAAAGGTGTGGCCTTGACCAGAGTGACAAGATTGCAAACACTGGGGTGAAGAAAATGTCTCAGGTTGCAGCCTTTTTCCTTCCAGAATATTCCCAACTTCCTGCTGCTTTTTCGAATCAGTTACATTTTCAGAAGAGACTCTTAGTTTAAAGCAGTGCCCCTCTTTAAGAGGTTGTGTTGTGTATTAATTCAAGCTGAGCTTGGCATGGAAGAGCATTCCCTCTGACCAGTAGCTTGTTTTTTTTCTTTCTTTCTTTTTTTTTTTCTTTTTCTTTTTGCAAGCCAGAATGGCACTGAAGAATTCCCCAGCATGGGGTAGGGCTCAATTTCTCGAAACCTTCCAAGCTGCCCTTTTTTCCCAGTTATCCTAAATATATAGCGTTTTATAGTGTTTCTAAGCATGGGGACAAAGTGTTTTGCACCAAAGAACAGGAGTCTCAAAATAAAATATGGGCTTGCTTTGGACGAGGCACCATGGCCACAGTTAGCATGCTGGGCAGGTTCCTGGTTCAAGCTCAATTTGAACTATTTCTAGATATGCAAGCAGTTTTATAATCTCCTTCCCCCTATTCCTTTCACCATTAAAAAAAAAAAAGGCGTAGTATAACTTTCCTGACTATCAAATCCTTTGTTCTTCCTTTTGCATGCATTACTACAGGAGCCTGCTCAAAGCTTTTCCTTTAGGGAGTTTCAGTAGACACTACAGAGAGATGAGAAGGAAATTAAACTCGGTGGGGGTTGCCCCCGTACCCCGAAAGTAATTCCATGATTGAAATGCTGAAAGCCCGAAGATCTCTTTTGCTGTCAGAACCAGAGAGGAGAGTGAGACAAACTTGAATTGACGAGAATGGAACTTTAACTTCTGGATGGTTCTTCGAAATCATCAGTCTGGTTTTGGGGAACATGACTGTCTCGAAAGTCCTTTAACTCTTTCCAGTCCCATAGTTTTTTCTTTCTAGGGTAGTGGACAAGTTAGTTTACCAGAGAAGTCACTTACTGTCCAAAATGAATTTAAGTTAAAGTTACTCATTTATTGGTGGTAAGGCAAATGGGTTCAGGCTTTCTGGAGGAGAATAGCCAAATGAATGAAAAGCCTTGAATGGCATATTCTTGACATGCTATCAGTGCATTTCTAGAAATTTCTTCTGAGGACACCATTGATAAGTTTGCCCATCCTGTGTTTATGAGACAGTGAAAAATGCAAACCATGGAAACGCCCTTCAGGAGCAGGGTATCCCTATCCATAGAGTGGAATATTAGGGAGCTATTGAAAGTGGTGCTATAGGCCGGGCATGGTGGCTCATGCCTGTAATCCCAGCACTTTGGGAGGCTGAGGTGGGCAGATCACCTGAGGTTGGGAGTTCGAGACTAGCCTGACCAACATGGAGAAACCCTACCTCTACTAAAATTACAAAATTAGCCGGGCATGGTGGCGCACACCTGTAGTCCCAGCTACTTGGGAGGCTGAGGCGGGAGAATGGCTTGAACCCAGGAGATGAAGGTTGTGATGAGCCGAGATCGTGCTATTGCACTCCAGCCTGGGCAACAAGAGCGAAACTCCATCTCACAAAAAAGAAAAAAAAATGAAAGAAAAAAAGATGACAGAAGGTGGTACGTGGTGCAATAGACTTGTATTGGTTGATAAAGAAATATGTCCATGATATATTGTTGCGTACAATTTGTTTTAAAACCATATGAGTGGCTTACAGTGTGGTATCCTGGAACAGAAAAAAGACATTGGTGGAAAAACAGGAGTACTCTGAATAAAATCTGTAGTTTAGTTAAAAGTAATGTACCAATGTTAATTGCTTAATTTTGACAGATGTGCTGTGGTTATGTAAAATGTTCACATTAGGCGAAGCTTGGTGAAGGAACTCTTTGTACTATCTTTGTCAATTTTCTGTAAATCCAAAATGGTTATAAAATACATTTTTTTCCGAAAGGCATAAACACATTTAAGACTTTTGGAAGGATTTTAAACAAAAGATTAACAGGTTACCTCTGAATGCTGGGATTATGGGTGATCTTAATTTTGTAGTTTTCAATGATAATTTTGTTAATAAAAGCCAATAAAGCTCATTTGTTCTGTGAAACGAAAGTAGCCTATAATTTTGTTGTTCGGATACTAGAGCCCATCGCTCCATCACAATTCACAGGTGTTCTGGGTTGAAGTCTGCCCTTCTGGGTACAGCCAGGCATGGAAGAGCGGTTATGATTAGAACAGGGACTTTGGAATTGGAGAGACCTGGGTTTGAATCCATCACTTGCCAGCTGTGATTTTGGTTAGTTACTTTGTCTGTGGCCCATTAAAAAAAAAAAATCCTTAAACTGTGTTTAATGACTCTGATCTCACAAGGCCATTGCAAGAATTAAATGAAGCAATTTAGTGTTACTAACAATGAATGCTTCCGTCACTTACGGGAAGAGCCTGGAGAACTCTGTCTCCAGCAGATTCTGGTGTTGAATGTATCTCACCCTGAACACATCTTTTCTGAAAACTTTTATGCCAGTCGTTACCACTTTTGTGATAGAGGAGAGTGTGAATTCTATTTATTTGTTAATGCACTGAATTATGGGCTGTTAGGGGCTGTTACTGAAACATGGAGTATTTGAGAATCATTTTTATGCCCTTCCTATTCCCATCTCACTGTTTCATGCCCTGTGCCCCAAATAATCTTGGTGCAATGTGTTTGTATAGGTTATGTCTAAATTAGGCCAGTGAAGAGAAAATCCTTCATACGTGTTTTTGTTTTTTGTTTTGTTTTGTTTTCTCAGCCCACGTCCTCACATAGAGGTCCATTGACCTCACATGTCCTTGCTCTCCTGGATCGCTGAGTACTTGAGAAGTCTCGCGAGTATCCCTGGGGAGATGGTCACTGTCATCATCCCTGATGGATGGTGACTGATGAAATATGTTTCTATAAGCTCTCTTGCGTAGGAAGGGTAGCCCTGGGGTCTTTAACTCAGAGCTAAAGCCCATCGCTTTCCTGCCCAGGGTAGAACATTCTACACGTGGACCTAGAATCCAGGCCGCCTGCATTCTGATCCCAGCTGGGCCACTGCTTACCTCAAGAGAGGTCACTAAACCCCATCTGAGCCTCCCTCCTCCTTGGTAGCAGAGAGGATGCTTAGGCTTCCTGGGTCTACTGTTGCAATTTCAGAACATTTGGCAAGAAAAAGTGTCATCTTCACTCACCCTTTCGAACACAAAACAAGACAAAACAAAAAATCCCAAACCAACATCAGAGGCCTAAAGGCTTTGAACATACCATTAAAAAAAATGTTTATTTAATATTGGATAAAAATATACTGCCTTACCTTTGAAAAGAATAATTAAATAACTAGCAAGGCTTCAAAGCATTTCCTCTTCCCTCTGCTTTCCAGGAGGAGAAATATTTTTCAAAGTCATTTGAATATTAAAGAGCTGGGCCCAGAAGCCCTCCGTGTCTGGGATGGAGATCCGCAAGTCAATCAAGTATTTTTTAAAACGTTGGTTTTATGCACAGTTTGAAGCGGAGACCCTTTCCCTCCCGCCCCATGGTGCCTCCTTCCCCGTTTCTTTTATTTTTGTGTGTGTGTCAATTACGTGTGCATGCTGAGAAACTTAATCCATTTGTTTCTGATTCATTTACACTTAACTCATCAAAATGCTATTTAGTGAGAGGTATTTCAAATTCGAGGGGCGCTTCATCTCGTGGAACAGGAAATTGCATCTTGCTGTGGGTAACAGAATGCAGACCCAGGCCGCTCCGACTTTGGCCTTAGCTCAGACCCCAAGTGCATCTCTACATCAGGTGGCTTTAAATCCAACCCCAAGTGCCCCAAAGGCCTTCTCTTCCCTTCCTCTCTCCTGACTCCCCTTGATTTATACACCAAGGCTTTGTGTAAACCCCTCTGAAAACTCCACACGTCAGTGTTCTTTTCACACGACGTTGTTTGGGATGCTCTTTCCTCCTTCCACCCCCAATATTTTATTATGGAAATTTACAAATATACAGAAAATGGAAAGCATTAGACACCAGCACCCACAAACCCGTCCTGTAGATTCTATGGTTGACTTTTTTTTTTTTTTTTTGAGATTTTGAGACAGAGCAAGCAGTCTTGCTCTGTTGCCCAGACTGGAGTACAGTGGCACCATCTCGGCTCACTGCAAGTTCCGCCTCCCGGGTTCACGCCATTCTCCTGCCTCAGCCTCCCGATTAGCTGGGACTAAAGGTGCCCACCACCACACCCGGCTAATTTTTTGTGTTTTTAGCAGAGGTGAGGTTTCACCGTGTTAGCCAGGATGGTCTTGATCTCCTGACCTTGTGATCCACCCGCCTCGGCCTCCCAAAGTTCTGGGATTATAGGTGTGAGCCACTGCACCCAGCCTTTTTTTTTTTTTTTTGAGACAGAGTCTCGTTCTTGTCCCACAGGCTGGAGTGCAATGGTGCGATCTTGGCTCACTGAAATCTCCGCCTCCCAGGTTCAAGCAATTCTGCCTCAGCCTCCCCCCAGTAGCTGGGATTACAGGCATGCGCCACCACCGCCAGCTAATTTTTGTATTTTTAGTAGAGATGGTATTTCCTCACGTTGGTCGGGCTGCTCTCAAACTCCTCAGGTGATCCACCCACCTCCGCCTCCCAAAGAGCTGGAATTACAGGCGTGAGTCACTGCGTCCGGCCCACAGCCGACTTTTGTGTTCCACAGTTGACTTGCCTTATCACTTACCTGCTCTTCAGGCCCCTTTCTGTCCCATGTTCTTTGAGCCATTCCAAGTAAGTTGAGGACTTTAGTATTCTTCTCTCCAAATACTACAGGGTTCAGATCATTCACTAGAGTTTAATATTTGATGGCAGATATTTTTTCTTTTAAAGTAAAATTTGCATGCACTGTACTGCAACAAATCTGAAAAGTACCATAGGTACAGAATAATACCAGTGCCCCACAAAGTGCCTACATGGTCTTTGCCAGTCCACCCTCACCCTTAGACCCTCCATGATGGCAGAATGGTATGGTTTGGCTGTGTCCCCACCCAAATCTCATCTTGAAGTGTAGCTCCCATAATTCCCACGTGTCATGGGAGGGACCCTGTGAGAGGTAATTGAATCATGGGGACAGTTGCCCTCATACTGTTCTCATGGTAGTGAGTAAGCCTCATGAGATCTGATGGTTTAATAAATGGGAGTTCCCCTGCACAAGCTCTCTTCTTGCCTGCTGCCATGTAAGACGTGCCTTTCTCCTCCTTTGCCTTCTGCCATGACTGTGAGGCCTCACCAGCCACGTGGAACTGTGTGTCCATTAAACCTTTTTTTCTTTATAATTACCCAGTCTCAGGTATGTGTTTATTAGCCGTGTGAGAACAGACTAATACATCTCCATAGCAACTCTTCTGATGTCTTTCTGCCTAGTCTAATTTTGCCGTTCGAGGAGAACTTCCTATAAATGGCGTCACACATGATGTGCTATTTTGCCTAACTCCTCTTTTACTCAGCATACTGTTTTTGAGATTCCTCCGTGTTATTGCCTATATCAGAGCTTTGCTCCTCCTGACTGTGCAGCAGTGTTCTATTGTGTGACCGTCCCACAGCTGTGTGTCCATTTCTCCTCTAGCTGGGTGCCTGCCCTGCTTCCAGGTTTTGGCTGCTTTGCATAAAGTTGCTATGAGCATTCTTGAACAAAGCTTCTGGTGGACACATGTTTTCATGTCTCTTGGGTAAATAACTTGGAGTGGAATTGCTGGGTCATAGAGTAGGTATATGTTTAATTTTATAAGAAACTGCCAGACCTTTTCCAAAGTGGCTGTACCTGCTTACACTCCCACCAGCAATGTCTGAGAGTTCCAGTTGCTCCAGTCCTCATGGAGGAGGTGCTGCCACTTTGTAGAACTGCAGTCATTCTGGTGGGTATGTAGTGGTATCTCACTGTGTCCTTACCATATGTGTGTTACCTGTCACTGCTGAGACCCAGAGTCACATAAAATGGCAGGAGAGGAATTCTCACATAAAGTAGGATGTACTGTGCCAAGTTAGCTCGGTTTGACCTCTTTTTTTTTTTTTGGAGTCAAGGTCTTGCTCTGTCACCCAGGCTGGAGGACAGTGGTGTGATCGTAGCTCACTGAAGCCCTGACCTCCTAGGCTCAAATGATCCTCCTGTCTCATCCTTGTCAGTAGCTGGGACCACAGACGTGCGCCACCATGCCTGGCTAATTATTTTATATTTTATTTTATTATTTTATTTTATTTTATTTATTTTATTTTATTTTATTTTTTTATTTATTTTATTTTATTATTTTATTTTA
>NW_012110918.1:8053381-8114304 GCF_000951035.1 Colobus angolensis palliatus | reverse complement strand
TTTATTTTATTTATTTATTTTATTTTATTTATTTTATTTTATTTTATTTTATTTTATGTTATGTTATTTTTGTAGAGGTTTCTTTTTCTCCCGTATGTTGCCCAGGTTTGGCCTCCCCAAGTGCTGGGCTTACAGGTGTGAGCCACTGCGCCCAGCTAGTTTGATCTTTCGAGGACTTTAGAAACCTCCCTTTCCTTTAGAGTATTAGAGATTTTTAATTCCATGTTTTTCCCTCTCTTGTGGATGTGTTCTCCCCTCAGAGGATAAACAACTCCACGGCAGAGCCTACTTCATGGTCATGTCCCCAGTGCCTGGTTCTGAAGGGAGCGCGTGAGTGCTTTGCAGGGATTGATGTGGGTGTAGCTTGTTTCTGTGACTCTGGGATCAGCCTCACTAGACTTGGCCCATGAGGCCAGGACCTCTGATTGACCACCCGGGTCCCATGTCCAGCAGAGTGAGAGACGTATAGTAGGTGCTCAATAAATATTTGAACAAAGGGATAAGTAGAGTTTCCCTTTTTCTCTCTTACAAGTCATTTATTCAATAAACGTTGTCTCAAGGTTATACGGTGCAAAGGAAGGCGCTCAGAGCACTTTGGGAGCTCTAATAGAGATGGAAGGTGAATACAAGCTTGACTGCCGGGTAGGAAGAAGGGGGTAAGTGCCGTAAGAGACACAAGGGGATGACGTGCACCCTGAATCAAGGTCCGCACGCTGTCACTTCGCAGCTGTAGGACCTGGTCATGTTGCTTGTCCCCTAGGCCTCCATGTGCCCATCTGTGCAATGGGATAGTAGTGGTTTGTACTGTACAAGGTGGTTGTGGAAGTGAGAGCCTCTGCCTAGAAAGCCCTTAGTATAGTACCTGGTACATAATGACCGCTCAAGGAGGGGGAGTTTTTAGTTACAAGCATGTACAATCTGAAGAAACTAAAGGCATTAAACTTTGGTGGGTAAATTGGGTCTTTTCCAGCAAAAGTATGAATCTTTAAAAGCTAAGATCATATTATCTGATTTCTCTGGGCTCTCTGCTGGATATGGTGCCAAGTCCATAAATGTTTCTCCATGGACACTCCATGTTAAATGGAGATTAATGTGTAAGAGCTGGTTTTTTTTGGTTGTTGTTTTGTTTTTTTGTTTTTTTTTTTAATTTGGAAAGGAAGCATAAAGACCACAATGGGTATGGCATTGGCTTGACCCACAGATCTGCTTCGTCTCAGACAGGCGCTTTGAACCAGTCTTTTAAAATTGTGTTACAACAACTGGTGCTTCATAAGGATTTGATGATATTCTTGGACACAGGATGTGGAGTTCTCTTCCAGTCCGGCCTTGGGCTATGAGGACTAACCCCGCTAAGTCTGATCTCTTCTTAGGAAAGTCAGGAGGATTGTAAATAATCACCATGAAATGCTACAGGGGACTAGCCTGTATAAAAGAGAGTGTCAGAGTCTTATTTCTAAGAATAGGAACGAGGAGGGAAATGGTGAGTGGATGTGAACTAGAAAGGTCACCTGGCAGTCACCTCTTTCTTCCTAGAATGTCCAGTTCACATTTGTATCACCTCTGAGGGCTGCGTGGATCCAAATCACCCAACACTGGATCCTCACTTACCTGGCCAAACCAGTCCTGACTTTCCTTCTTGTTCAGGGACCCACAGCACAATGCTAACAGCTGGACCTGATGTCAGAGGCGGAGAACTGTCTGGATTTCCCTCCCAGCCTCCTCCTCCAACGTCCTTTTGATCCAAGATTGAGTAAGAGACGTTGGCAAACGCTGAGAAGGACAACTCAATTGTTTTAACTTGCAGGCTGAGGGGGGAGATGGGTTCCAATCTGCACATGACTCACGTGCACAATCCCCCCGCCTCACCCTGACTTAGAAAATTCCAAACCGACTACAAGACCAGAAACAAACCTCATGCAAGTCGCCCCCTTGTCTGTATGCACATGTGGAGTTCAGAGCCACCTCTGGAGACAGGCTGCTCAGGCTCGGCTCCCTGTACTGGCCTTTCTAGATCTAGCTCTGTTCAGGAGAGTTCTTATCCCGTTTTCAGGGGTTGCTGCTGTTTGGATGCAGGGCGTGATTCTTAGGCGTTAGGGACAGGGCCACCCTGGTAAAAGCCAGGTTAATGGGACAGTCTTCCATTAAGTTTGGTCTCCTCCATTCCCCTGTAGCTCCTCACTCAGCCGCACTCTGAGAACAGCTTTTGCTCTGTTTCCTGGACTCTGAATGCAGTAGCTATGTCCCCGGCCTGCAACGAGGGCATATCGTGTAACTCCTCCCGGCTTCATTCCTATGCAGGACAGGTAGGCTGCAGGCTCTAACAAGCCGCCAGCCAGGCTCCACTGAGGCCTCGGCACCACCGGTGGAAATTAAAAAAAAAAAAAAAAAGAGCCAGCGGAGGGGAGTAAGCGAGTGAGCGAGAGAGGGATTATTTTGTTTCAACGTGTTTGAAAGCGGGATCTGTGGCCAGTTGGGTTTTTTTTTCCTCCCCCCTTATTTACACAGTCTGTTCGGAGACACACTAGGGCCTGTTTGGATTGGGTGTTTGCTCCGGAGACAGGCCAAGTATTTCAGCATTGCGCGTTGGCACTGCCACCTCGGCGGCACCAGGAGGCCCAATCGGTCACAAGACCTCACGGGGCCTCCTTGCTCTCTGCTTATCCTCCTTTCACCTCCTCTCCCTTCCTCACCGCTGATCCCGGCCACCTTGGGCAGCTGGGGAGCAAGGCTGACCGCTAAGTGGATCTGACCTTCAGAATGAGGGCTTTCTGAGGCAAGGGCAGGGAGGGGTGTGGCACGTGGAAGACAGAAAGAAGGGTTGGGGTAGGGACCCAGGGTTAGATCTCTAGAAGGGTCTGGATTCCCTGGGGGCCTGTGATGAAACTTGCACTCTGTGGAATAGTTCCAGGGTTGAGGAGGTAAGCAGAGGCCAGACCGCCCTGGAAGTCTGCATAAGGGCTGTTCTGGGGGTGCTGAGCTGGGAGAAGGCTTGCCTGGGGAGGTGGTGGGGCCAGAGCTAGCCAGAGCTGTGCTGCAGTCCCTGCCATGCTGAGGGTGATGCAACACCAGCATCTCTTGCTAGAAATGCAGACTCTCTAGCCCCAGCCAGACCTGTGGCATCGGAATCTGCATTTTAACAAGGGTCCCAGGTATTGTGTGTGTACATTAAAGTTTGAGAAGCACTGCCTTGGGTCCACGTTTCCCACAGGCAGTTAGTTTCCTGGCATCCTCATGATGCCTTGAGATGCTTTTGGACAAAGGGATTCTGCAGGCCAGTACGTTTGGAGAATGTTACAAAATGCACCGCCCCCTACCTTGGAAATTGATTTCCTTATGCTTGCTGGTGAAGTCTGTGAGAAGTTCCACAGGAAGAAATCCATCTAGTTTGGTTTAACTCAGCATTTCCCACATTTAACATTTATTTATTTATTTATTTATTTTTCTTTTTTATTTGAGACAGAGTCTCACACTGTCACCCAGGCTGGAGTGTCACCCAGTGTCACAATCTCAGCTCACTGCAACCTCCGCCTCCTGGTTCAAGTGATTCTCCTACCTCAGCCTCCCAAGTAGCTGGGATTACAGGTGTGGACCACCATGCCTGGCTAATTTTTTTTTTTTTTTTTTGTATTTTTAGTAGAGATGGGGTTTCGCCATGTTGGCCACACTGATCTCAAACTCATGACCTCAGGTGATCCACCTGTCTTGGCCTCCCAAAGTGCTGGGATTACAGATGTGAACCAATCTGCCCAATCCTTATTTATTTATTTTTAAATGAACACATAATAATTGTAGATAAATAAATGGGGTACCTAGTGATGTTTTGATATATACAATATATATTGATCAGATCAGGGTAATTAGCATATCCGTCATCTCAAATGTTTATCCTTTGTCCGTGTTGGGAACATTGAATATTCTCTCTTGTAGCTATTTGAAAATATATATCATTGTTAACTGTAGTCATCCTACAGTGGTATAGAACACTAGAACACATTTCTCCTATCCATCTGTAATTTTATAGCCTTTAACAAATCTTTCTCTATCCTTCTTTTTCCCCTACCCTTTCCAGCCTTGAATAACCTCTGTTCTACTCTTGACTTCCTATGAGATCCACTTTTTTAGCTTCCACATGAGTGCGAACAAGAGGTGTTTAGCTCTCTGTTCCCAAATTTGACTGAAATCATCTCCTACCATTTGCCCCCACCGAGTATGCGTTAACGTTCTCTAGGACTGGTGGTGTGTGGCTTCCACTTTTTTTTTTTGAGACGGAGTCTCACTCTGTCCCCCAGGCTGGAGTGCAGTAGTAGCACGATCTCGGCTCACTGCAAGCTCCACCTCCCGGGTTCATGCCATTCTCCTGCCTCAGCCTCCCAAGTAGCTGGGACTACAGGCGCCCGCCACCACGCCCGGCTAATTTTTTTGTATTTTAAATAGAGACAGGTTTCACCGTGTTAGCCAGGATGGTCTTGACCTCCTGATCTCGTGATCCACCTGCCTTGGCCTCCCAAAGTGTTGGGATTGCAGGCGTGAGCCACCGCCCCTGGCCGGCTTCTGCTTTGAAAAGCACTGTTTCTGTCAATCAGTTTACCCTTGGGATTTTCCAGGGAGCTTATCTTCACTTTAGATAAGATGTCGACAACATAATAGTTAACAGGTGGATTCTGGAAATAAACGAACTGGCCTCTGACCCTTTCTCAGCCCCTTAGTAGGGATGTGACTTTTGCCAAGTTATTTAGCTGCTTTGTGCCTCAGTTTCCCCTCTATAAATTTGGACTTATGATAGCACTTACTAGATGAAGTTGTAGTGAAGTTTAAATCGTATGATACGAGGCTGGGCGCAGTGGCTCACGCCTGTAATCCCAGGACTTTGGGAGGCCGCGGCAGGCGGATCACCTGAAGTCAGGATTTCAAGACCAGCCTGGCCAACATGGTGAAACTTCATCTCTACAAAAATACAAAAATTAGCCGGGAGGAGGCTGAGGCAGGAGAAACGCTTGAACCTGGGAGGCGAAGGTTGTGGTGAGCCGAGATCGCGCCGTTGCACTCCAGCCTGGGCAACAGGAGCAAGACTCTGTCTCAAAAAAAAAAAAAAAAACATATGGATTTAAATCAGAATAGTGGCTGGAGCATAGAACCCCCTTAATAAATAAATACTAGTGAGCTAATATTTTTGAGTCTTACTGTCATGGGGTCACTGCCTCTCTTGTGTTCTAGATGAATAATTTCAAACCCACCATGCATCAGAATCACCCGTGGAGCTCTTGGGAAAACATACCTTCCTGGGGCCGCAGGCCAGGTCTATTGAGTCAGTCTCCAGCAGGAAAGCCTGTGAATCTGCATTTTGAGAAGCTTCTTGGATGGTTCCAAGGCAGCCAGCCTGACTTTAGATGGCAAGGGAGCAGCTGCTCGAGAGCCACTCCAACTGAAAAACACCTGCCCTGATTTCCCACACTGCTTTCAGTCAGGTAACTCAAAAGGGTCTGTGCAATCAGGCCCAGGGCTCTGATGTTGGTGGTAGAGCCTCCCTCACTCTGCACTTCAGGCTCCTCATCTGTAAAATGAGGCAGCCATGCAAAGTGTAGTCCTTGGACCAGCGACATCAGCATCATTTGGGAACTTGTTAGATGGCACAGTCTCTGGCTCCATGCCAGACCTAGAGAGTCACAATCTACAGTGTAACAAGATCCCCAGGAGGTTCTTGTTAAACAGAAATAGCACCTCTCTAGAAAAGGTTGAAGAGAATCAAGTTTGCAAGGAGGCCAAGGCAGTAGCCTTCTTTCTGGATGAGAGGAGAACTCAGCAAGGCGGAGGAAGGTGCGGTGTCGGTGGATATTGGAATAGTGACCAGCTGTTATCCATTCATACTGGACAAGAGGAAATGAGCTTCAGGAGCCTCAGGGAATATGGTCAGATTTATGAGAACATTTCCTGACATTGAAGGTTACAAGTTTCTGGGAAGGTTTGCAGGAATAAGTAAGCTTTGGATACGCTTCTCTAGAGTCCATTAAAATCAGATTGATTGCTCTGCATCCATTTTACAAATGTTTATTTAGGTGCCAACTATGTGCCAAACTTGGGCACCAGTAGCTTGAGAGCACTTGCAGATGGCGGTGGCTCTGTATGGCTTCTGTTTATGTTCATACTACCCATCACCAAGGAAAGACGTGTATATTTGCCTGTGCACAGAGCTTTGCATGATCTGATTGTTGGCGTGGACCACCAGAGCACTCTAGCACAACCCATGGCCTGGTGGAAGTGTATCAGTTATTTGTGACTGAGTGACAAACCATCCCAAAACATGGTGGCTTAAAACAGCAACTGTTGTATTTGTCCAGGATTCTGGGGTTTGGGTTAGGCCTGGCTGGGTGGTTATTCTGCTAGTCTGGTCAGTGGTTACTCAGAAGGCTTCATTCTGCTGGAGAATTGGTTGGGGACTGGGCTCCGCTGGGCCACTAGGACACTAGACCTTTCTCTCTTTTTTTATATTATTTAAGGGCTTCTCTTTCTCCACGTGGTCTCTCAAGCTATCCCAGAGGATAGCTTGCCCTTTTTTTTTTTTTTTTTTTTTTTTTTTGAGATGGAGTCTTGCTCTGTTGCCTAAGCTGGAGTGCAGTGGTGTGATCTTGGCTCACTGCAAGCTCTGCCTCCCAGGTTCACGCCATTCTCCTGCCTCAGCCTCCCAAGTAGCTGGGACTACAGGTGCCCGCCACCATGCCCGGCTAATTTTTTGTGTTTTTAGTAGAGATGGGGTTTCATCGTGTTAGCCAGGATGGTCTCAATCTCCTGACCCCGTGATCTGCCCACCTTGGCCTGCCAAAGTGCTGGGATTACAGGCGTGAGCCACCGTGCCCGGCCTAGCTTGACTTCTTAGATAGCTGCCAGACAGACAATTGATATGGTTTGGCTGTGTCCCCACCCAAATCTCATCTGGAATTGTGGCTCCCATAATTCCCACATGTTGTGGGAGGGACCCAGTGGGAGATGATTGAATCATGGGGGTGGTTTCCTCCATACTGTTCTCGTGGTAATGAATAAGTCTCAGGAGATCTGATGGTTTTATAAGGGAAAACCCCTTTCACTTGGTTTTCATTCTGTCTCTTGCCTGCCACCATGTAAGACATCCCTTTGCTCTTTCTTTGTCTTCTGCTATCATTGTGAGGCCTCCCCAGCGATGTGGAACTGTGAGTCCATTAAACCTCTTTCCTTTACAAATTACCCAATCACAGGTATGTCTTTATTAGCAGCGTGAGAACAGACTAATACACAGCAGAAGACTTAGGCCTAGAACTGGTGCAGCATCACTTTATGCCACATTCTGTTGACTGAAGCATGTCACAGGGCCAGCCTAAATTCAAGGGTAGGGGATTAAATGAAGACACGGATCTTGGGAGATGAATTTCATTGGGAGCCACCAACATAGCAGATTACCATATGAAGTTGCTACTGCTGCATCTCCTGAAACCCGGCTGATGGGAGAGGTTTTTTTTTGTGTCTGAGAATGTCCAGGTTGTCTGCAGACCACAACACTGATTTCCCATTAGCAGTTACTATTTCCTGGCCATTTCTTCCTGAAGGTTCTGTGGTTAAATTCCCTGTCCTCAATATTTTGTCAGCAGTAGGGCCATCATTCTTCTGGTTATCAGCCTCTACATTATGAAGTAAGGTTCAACCCCTCCCCTTTTCACAGGTCCCCAAAACGGTTCCTATTCCAATCGAACACAAAAACGGGTATTGAGAAGGAATTGGCAGGGTTCAGTGGCTGTTTCCATTGCTCCTACCTCATGGAGACTCTTACTCATGCTGGATTTACTGAGAGAACTTCTAACTGACCACTCACCCCCATCCACTTTTGTGCCGTCTGTTCATTCCTGCAAACACCACTTTCATCCCTTCTGCACTCAATCCGTGAGGGATTCCTACTTCCTACAAGATAGATCAGAATTCCTTGGATGGAGATAAAATCCTTCCTCAATCCTGTGCAAATACCTTTTGAGATTTACCCCGTCTGCTATGAAACAGAATCTGTGTTTTACAGGGTGGTCCCCTCGGTGCCCCTCAGGCTTGGCAAGCTGATTTCTTACCTCTGCACTCCTGATTTTATTGTCTCTCTTTCCCTCCTTTCCTGCTGATGGGAGTCAATTCCAGCTTTTGAAACCTAGTTGAAGTCCTCCCTTCTGTGTGAAGCCTGCTCTGAACACTTGCATCATGGTGCTGAAATCTTTGAACATGTACGATCTTTTTTTTTTTTTTTTTGAGTCAGAGTCTCGCTATGTCGCCCAGGCTGGAGTGCAGTGGTGCAATCTTGGCTTGCTGCAGCCTCCACCTCCTGGCTTCAAGTGATTCTCCAGCCTCAGCCTCCCTAGTAGCTGGGACTGTAGGCGCGGTCCACCAGGCCCAGCTAATTTTTGTACTGTTGGGTTTCACCATGTTGGCCAGGCTGGTCTCGAACTCCTGACCTCAGGTGATCTGCCCGCCTCGGCTTCCCAAAGTGCTGGGATTACAGGCCTAAGCCACTGTGCCCAGCCACTTATATGATCTTTACTAGGCATTTGGTGCTACTCACAGTCTGCATTATTCTTTTCCTTTCCTTTTTCTTCTATGAAATTGCAGCCTTTGAAGCAATGCCTCTGTCTTAAAAAAGAAAGAAGCTCTTTCTCACAACACTGAGTTCAGCACTTTGCTTTATATATGGAAATTACATCTTAAATATATTTTGCAAGGCCGGGCATGGTGGCTCACACCTGTAATCCCAGCACTTTGGGAGGCCGAGGTGGGTGGATCACGAGGTCAAGTGTTCCTGACCATCCTGGCCAATATGGTGAAACCCTGTCTCCACTAAAAATACAAAAATTGGCTTGGCATGGTGGCGCGTGTCTACTTGGGAGGCTAAGGCAGGAGAATCGCTTGAACCAGGGAGGCAGAGGTTGCAGTGAGCTGAGATTGCACCACTGCACTCCAGCCTGATGACAGAGTGAGATTCTGTCTAAAAAAAAAAAAAAAAAATCTATGAATATTTTGCTCTGTTGGGGAGAGAACAGATTTTTGTTCTAGATCTGGATCTGTTCTCTAGATTCTGAAGTTTCCGTAAGATGTTACCGAAAGGGCAGTTAGTTGTTCTACCAGGAAGTAGCTTATGTGATATTAATGGCTTTGAAGCCTCAGAATGGGATGGTAAGGAAGGACAGGGGCTGTTGAGGCAGACTTGCTTGTAGGCAGGTGCATCCTGGCTCTGCTCTTGCTGAAAACCCAGTGTTTCTCAACTGGGCTGCTGATGGCATTTGGGTGGGAAAAGACCTGAGTGATGCAGACCTCCGGCTTCCCTGCCCCCTGCCTACTGAATTTCAGCAGTCACCTGTGTGTTGTGACAACCCCAGATGTTCGTTCACCTTATTCCTCCACGTTCTCCCTTGGGAACCTCTGAGATTAACTTGATAAACTCCTTGGGCAAGCTCTTTATCCTAAGATTCCTCAGTGAGCCTTGTAGAATTGCTGCAAGAATGACATTTGTGCAAGATGTCAAGTGTCTGGTATGTAGCTAATGCTTACTGAACACAGTAATTTATTGAATAATTGTCATGATCACTGGATGAGATGTAGCCACTGTGGAGGTAGGCATACCAGGGTTTTAGAGGCTTCGGATCTTGCATCAGGATTTTCCTCTTGCCTCTCCAAACTACCCTTTGCCCAGATGGCTTCAGCATCTTTTTGCGTCCCTGTCTCCTTGTCTGGTGAATGCCTGTCTCGACCTGTCTGCAGGGCGTGGTGAGATTCTACATCCTTGGTAAGCCCTCACGTCACTCCAAAACAGCTGTTTGATTCTAATAGCACACGTCAGGTCTTGCAAATTTGTCTGAGGAACTACAGGACATTGGAGAGAGATTTATCAAACACCACTACATGCCTGATACTTAACTAGGAGCTAGAAAGTGGGTGGTGAGGACAAGTGGATGTAAATGCAAACCTATTCCCATATATGTTTGTTGCTACATTGTTCCTACCAATTTGCTCTTAGAATTGATGAATGGACGTGTGTGTGCGCGTGTGTAAGTGGAGTGTGTATGCGTGTGTGGTATTCTGAGGGCAGTCAGGTAGAGGGAAGGAGGGCAGAGGCAGAGAAATAGTATTTGTGATTACGGGTTGGGGAAGAAGTAGAAAGGAAAAATTAAGTAGCCCATTGACATTCATGTGATTGCAGCCAGCTTTGCTCAGTAAAATGTTGAAAACTCAAGCATGGAGACTGGGCTGATTGGAAACAAGGTCTGATTTGCTAAAGAGACTGTCTTCTCATTGATGGCTTCTTGGTGGGTAAATCGTTCTTCAAGTGCTGCTTAACTGCTCCGGGTGTCGTCAACTCAAATGGATTCTGCCTTGAGAAATGAGGGCTGGGGGCAGAGCCAGTGACCTGCAGTCATTATAGGACACATAATGGCCAGATGCAAAGGAAAAACAAAAAAAAAAGACTCAGTTTTCTTCAAGTGTGAGGCACCTTGTCTGAGGTGTTCATGATCTGAAGGGCTCTTTATTTAATGATGAAGTCATCGAGGTAACAAAGCAGGTCATAGTTATGGAGGGAGTTTCTCCATGTAAGAGAGAGAGGGGATTTGGAATAGACTCCAAACATCTGTGCTCTCCAGAGTTGGTGTTCAGTTGCTTTCTTTCATGTGTGCTCTGTGCAGTCGTAGAAGACCTCTCCTTTGAGCCTGAAATGCTGAGTCCTTCCAGATTGGAGATGATCAACCCGTGGTTCCTGGGCCAGATCTGATCCATAGATGTGTTTCATCTGGTTAACAGTAGTCCATGTTTACATTCTTAAAATTAGTTGCCAACAACACAAATTGCAATATCTTATTTAAAAACAAAAACAAAAACAGTTTTCTAGCCTCCCTTGAAAAGCCAGAAAATCTGGCAATAATGGCCTCTTTTTTCCCATCTGGCAAAAATCAACAACCTGAGTAATAAATGTCTCCTTAAGACTGGACATTCACTCTCAATTTATTCAAATCTCCACCAATCCCCACCTCATCCCTCCACACCTGGCCCTCCTGGCCTAATTTAAGTGACTGCTGATTCCGGAGGCATTCAGGCCCATGATAGGGCTCCAAATGTAAGCCATCCCCTCTCAGATGCTGGAGAAAGTGGTGATACTGGGTGAGATGCTAGTGTTGGCTGCTGATTCCCTGGGGCCAGTGGTGCTGGCAAAAATGTGTGATTCTCTGCTGCTGGGTCAGAAGGCCAAGAGTTCAAATGTCTTGTCCCAGCTGTGCCCTTGACTTTCACAATGACCTGTCAGCAATTATTTAACCCAGGTCAAGCCGAGTGGCAAAATGCCAAATACCAGGGTCTTTATACATCTTAATACCTCTGCAGTAAAGGGGGGAAATGCCTCCATATGAAATTTTACCTACATTCGTCTCCTTACACTTCTTATTCTTTCCCAGTGTCATGCCTTTGGGGTAAAAATTGTTTTTTCAGTTAAAAATTATTGTTGTCAGTTGCCGTAGCTCATGCCTGTAATCTCAGCACTTTGGAAGGCCAAGGTGGGAGGATCACTTGAGCCAGGGCAACACAGTGAAACCCTATCTCTACCAAAAAAAAGAAAAAATAGCCAGGTGTGGTGATGTGTACCTGTAGTCCTGGCTACTCGGCAGGCTAAAGTGGGATGACAGACTGAGCTCGAGAAGGGAAGGCTACAGTGAGTCATAATGGTGCCACTGCATTCCAACCTGGGTGGCAGAGTGAGACCCTGTCTTAAACAAAGAAACAAATCATGCTAATATATATGGCAGTCTCTGCTAAAGTTGAACATATGCATACTTTCAGAGCATTGATATATACCCAACAAAAATGTGTTCATATTTCACCAAAAGATATGTACTAGAATGTTTATAGCAGCATTTTTTAACAGTAGCTCCAAATTAGAGAGGACCCAAATGACTACCAGCAGTAGAATGGATAAATGAACTGTGGTGTATTCCTTTAACAGAATATTATACAGCAATGAAAATAAATAGCTATAGCTACACAAAACAGTATAGAGGAATCTCTCAAACATAATGTTGAGTGACAGATAAACAGATAACAAAGATCACACCTAGACCGGATAAAGACTATATACTGTATTACTATATTTATATAAAGTTCAAAAAATAGGTAAAGTTACTCTGTGGTGTCAGAAGTTGGGAGAGTGGCTGTCCTTGTTTGGTGGTAAAGACAAAGTGAGCAGGAGATGGACTTCTGAGTGGATTGGTAATATGTTTCTTGATGTGAGTACCTGTTACATGGTTGTGTGTATTTCATGAAAATTCGATGACCTGTACTGTCATGAGATGTGCATTTTTCTGTTGCATATATTATTGCCCAACAAGTTAATAACATCAAAACCACACAAAAACAAAGCTGAACAGATGTAGTGCTGTGTAACTTCCAAGCACCAGTGCCAGGGTTTTTGTACAGAATCCTATATCCATCAGGGTTCTTGTTTGCAAGCAACAGAAATCACCTTTGGCTAATTTAAAGCAAAGGGGTGTTTATTATAAGCAGATTGTGGCTGGGTGTGGTGGCTCACACCTGTAATCCCAGCACTTTGGGAGGCTGAGATGGGAAGATCGCTTAAGGCCAGGAGTTCAAGATCAGCCTAGTCAACATAGTGAGACACCATCTCTTAAAAAAAAATGCAGACTGTATAGCTCAGCATCTCCATGAGGATAAGGATGCCAGGTTTGGAGGTTCTGCTGCCAAGAACATGTCTTAAGCACAGAAAAGCTGGTCTGATGATGATATCATTCCTACTGCTGGGCACACCCATCTTAGCCTACACCACTGGCACTGGGTGCAGGAGGCTTCACGGGAATCCCTATCTTAGAGAGAGCAGACCGTGGCTTAGAGAGACACCACTGCTTTGCCAGAATTCCTGTACATCACAGCTCCTGCCACCAGTGTTCTATGAGCTAGAATGTTCATAGTAGCACTTTTTGTAATAGCCTCAAATTAGAAAGTACTCAAATACTTTCTGCTGTTACCCCCACCCTCACCAGAGTGGATCTTTCAGGGCTTCTGCTGATTCTAGCTCAAAGTTGGGCATAGTTGTGACTGACTAGGGGAACCTAAGTCTGGTGTTCTTGCCTTAGATGCAAGGGAGGCTGAGAATAGAAGGGCCTGGCGTTGTCAGCCTTTGTAGCAGGTGTCAGCATCTGTTTCATGAGGTAGGGCATTCCCCAAACTCAGGAGGTTGACAAATGTGTGCAAGAGACATGATCTACCTGGTAATGGCTAACTGGTTCTCCTGGGTGCTGGTAGGAGAAGCATTTAGTGTGATGATCAGAATTTTGCTGGTCTTTCCTAGACCAGAGGGAAAGTATGCCATCAAAGAGAGTCTATAGGATAAATTCTCTTCTCTTTTCCTTGCTGCAGCCCCCAAATTCTCAGCCAGTATGAAAGAGGACATTCAATCCGAGTGTCATGAAGAGGTAGAATGTGAATGGAGATGTTGCTAATGTAAAGCTTGTGCCAAAACTTCTCCCCCAAATTTTAGGGGCAGGGGGTGGATTCCAGTGTCAAAGCCGTCAGTTCACCAAAGAGATGTGTTGGCAGGGTTCTTGACGGTCACCTCCCTCAGCCTTCTACCCACTGCAGGAATTTTCTGTGTTTATTTGATCACATTTCATTGTGCCAAAACTTTTCCTGTTGTTTTAAAAATAAATATATGGGTTCCCAATCTTATTTATAGAGAAAAAAGAAGAATATTTCTTCAGTGGTCCTAATTAATCTGCTCTGTATTTTTTTTTTTTTTTTTTTTTTTTGAGACATAGTCTCGCTCTCACCCAGGCTGGAGTGCAGTGGTGCGATCTTAGCTCACTGCAAGCTCTGCCTCCTGGGTTCACACCATTCTCCTGCCTCAGCCTCCCGAGTAGCTGGGACCACAGGTGCCCACCACCGTACCCGGCTAATTTTTTGTATTTTTAGTAGAGATGGGGTTTCACCGTGTTAGCCAGGATGGTCTCGATCTCCTGACCTTGTGATCCGCCCATCTCGGCCTCCCAAAGTGCTGGGATTACAGGCATGAGCCACCACGCCTGGCCTAATCTGCTCTGTATTTGCAGTATCTCTGTTCTAGTGAGTTAAAGTTTGATGTGGTTGGTTTTTTTTGTATTTGTGCTTTATTTTGGCTCATGTAATGGATTCCTTGGGCAAAATAACACACTCTAAGCATCCTTTTCTTCATCTATAAACTGAGTATGATAAGAGTGTTGAGAGAATGAACATGATGAAGCTTGGATGACTGTGAACACTGTGCAACATGGTGCATATTCAAGTTAGGGGTGATAATAAATGGATTAACGATCTAGACCTTGGAGAGTCTGAAGATAAAATGAGAGCATGTATTAAAGCATTGGGTATGGATTGTAGTAAACAAATACATTGGAATAACAATAACTTATTATTCACAGATGCAGAATACAACTGTCTGATCTGAGTGACTGGGTAATAGAGTCATGGATCAGTGAATGTCAACCCTGACAGACTGGGAGAACATGCCTTCATCCCAAGACTCTCCTTCCCCCAGCCGAAGGCATATTATACAGATGAGGAAACCTAGGTTTTAAAAAATCTAGTAGCCATGGAGCTAAAACTTGAGATGCAAAATAAGTGAACCCACTGAGCTATGTCACAGAGGCCAGGCAAGTAAAACCAAAGCCTCTGACCATTGCAACGTGTGCCTTTCCAGGAGTGTCGCTTTGCAAGCCCTATCTAACCAGAGCAACAGAAGATGAGCAGTTCTATAGTCTGGTTTCAGGAAATGCATTGACTGTCTACTAATTTACATGTGCATAACTTAAAGTCCAAAGTTTGGAAATTGCCCGATTACCCTCTAGCTCTCTAGTAACTGTCCTGACTCTTTCACGTTGGGCAGAGCTGGGAGAAGCACCTGGCTGGGCATTACATCTGCACAGCCAGCTCTGCTGGCTGGAAGGATCACTGGAGAGCAGAAGCCTGTGGGTCTTATGGCCACAGTATAAACAGGATGGAAGGCAGGGTGCTTGGGGAATGTGATGTGGTGCTGCTGTTCCTCTCTGTCCCCTCCCTTCGTCTCCTGTCCTGTGGCTTATGCCACACTCCAGACAGGATGACAGCCTCCTGTTTCCAAGGCTGGGCTCCTGGACAGGAAGATGCCTAACTGGAAGAAAAGGCTTTGCCAGCAGTCCTGTACACCTGAGCTGGGCCCAGCAGGGAAAGCTCTGTGACTGCAAGAGGTTAAAACTTGCCCCTGTGTTTACTTTTGTTGGCTGCCACACTGCATAATAATCTGTCAGCACGTCAGGTGCGGATTTATTTGTGCATTAAAAATTGCCTAGAGCGGGCGGATGCAGACGCTCTACAGCACGCTGGAAAATGTGCCTCCAGCACAAAAACAGCCTCTCCAAATATTTCACCCTTTTAATAAGTGCATTTAATTAAAGTCATATAACTTTTTTTTTTATTATATTAAAAAAAGCCCTTGGCCCTGCTGAAGCTGCAAGTAAACTTTCGAACACAGGAGAGGGAATGCTTCGCTCGTCCCTATTCTTTAAAATGGAAAACTCGTCAACTCCTGTGTGCTCTCCTGCCCTTTCCAGGTCGACTTGAAGAGGACATCGTGATGGTGTGGGTGGGGAGGAGGAGGCTGTCAGTGTGGTCTAGGGGAGTGTCCCCAGTTAGCATGGAGACAGGTACGGACGGTGTTCGGTTGTACATTTCACGTTGCTTGTTGAAGGCATAGGTGTGAACTTGACTGCGTTCACCTGTGGGTTAACTGCCCATGCACCTCTACAAAGGAGGAGGCTGTGGCCTCAGCCCTGTAGGCATAGACAGAGCCATTTCTCATGTGTATTTTGAGGACAGCCCTACCCAAAGACAGAGAGACAGACGAAATGACCTCTTAAAACTTTACCTTCTGCTAGTGGGATTTGTGATTGTTGCAGGGGCAGGGAGACTGGCGTGGGATGGAGAGGACAGGATCTAGATGATAGACACAGATTTAGTTTGAGCTCGCTACATTTTCCTTTTTCCCACCATAGCTTGCAAAGTCTCTAAATGAGTTGAGACTAAGTTTGGCTCCGAGGTGGTGACAGCAGGGTTCTGTGGACTTGCTGTGCGTTTGCCAGAGGATTAGGAAACGTGTCAATGTGAGGGATGGCGGCAGCTCTGGAGCTGCCGTGTGGGGACCTACAGTGGGTGAGGTGCGGCTGGGGGAAGAAAGGGTGGGGACGTGTGTGGACTGGCGGTGGAGGTGGCGCCGGTGAGGAGGGGGCTGCAGGGCTGTGTTTGGAGCGGGCAACCACAACCACATGGCGACTCGAATCCTGCTAATTATGCAGCCTAAGGGAGCAATGTCGACCTGCCAGAGCCGCCCGGAGAGGTGGCATGGAAAACCTCAGAAGGGGTCTTGTGTAGGCCTTGGGTCTGACCAGGAAATAGCCTCAGGGGCCGTGATGCTGGGCCCCAGGGCTGGGGAAACAGGACTGGCTGCTCTGCATGTCAACAAGAATGGTTTTCAAAAGTGGCCTCCCAGAGGTTCTCCATGCAGGAGGGAGCAGAGATTCAGAATCATTCCTCCTGGGTGCCAGGCTGGAGGTCTCTGGAGCTTCTGAAAGCCAGGATGCCCATTCCAGAAATTCTTCTGAACCAACCACCTTGGTCTTTAGCATTCTGGCGCTCGTTGGCCCCCTGGAAATGCTCATTAGCTTATTTTTACGGCTGCAGAAACAGAAATCTCAGAGTTGGTTACTCAAGGCCACCCAGCACGAACAAGGTGACCAAAGACCAGGCAGTTTCTTTTTTTTTTAAAATTATTCTTTTCTTAGCATCTTCTAATGATATGGGAGCATTGCTATTAATGATTATTTTTCCTGTTCGCAGAAAGTAAACAAATTCAAGCTTCCGTTCTCAACCTTCTCTTGGATGTTAGGACTCCTCACCTCCAACCCGGGTTGAGTTTTATGACTTTCCCAGCATCTCCCATGGTTTAAAAAAGAAATGTTTTAATTGAAATCATCGGACGTT
Organism: Colobus angolensis palliatus; assembly: GCF_000951035.1. Lineage (NCBI taxonomy): Eukaryota > Metazoa > Chordata > Mammalia > Primates > Cercopithecidae > Colobus > Colobus angolensis. The sequence continues at coordinate 8,097,264 of NW_012110918.1, read as the reverse complement.
GTTGTTGTTTGAGAATTTAGTAGCTCCTCCACTTCCCAGAAGAAAATAGATTTTAGGAATCAGGTTATTCTGCATTGAAGCCTTAGGTGTACTGTAAATGGTGTTCTTTGCATGGTGGAAAGTGATATTAAATATAAGGGTTGATTAAATGCTATATTTGTGTAGGTGATATATATTACATACTTTAAGATATATATTTATATTTTATGCTCAGATATATATATGCATGTATATTTTAAAGTATGAGGCTTTTTGCTAAGCAAAGAAACCTCCCTCCAGCATGACAGGGAGATGACACTAATGTGAAGCCAATTAGTCATTGCCTGTGTGTGAAAAAATATTTTAGGCCGCCTGAAAGAGCTAACAAGCACCTACTATGTGTTAGGTACTGTCTACAGACTTCGTGAGAGAGTCTAAGTGGGGCAAGACCTGAAATAAGCAAGACCTGAAATAATTTTGAAAGCGTTTCTTTACTATTCACCTATGCATTGTGTATTCTGGAAAATTAGAAACAGAGGAACCCCCCCACCACCCCAAAACATGAAATAAAATCACCTGTATTTGCCAGAGTCTTTTACAGTCTGACTTTCCCCTACTTAGCAATGTCCTGTGGGTATTTCCTCTTGTTGTTAAATATTCTTCTACAATGGTGATTCTGAAACGTTTGGTCTCAGGACTCATTTGCATTTTTTAATTAGAGCCCCAAAGAGCTTTTTTTTTTTTTTTAATGTTGGTCAGAACTACTGATTTTTACTATATTAGAAATTCAAATTGAAAATTTTTTTTAAAGTTTATTTAAAATGATAAATCCATTGCATGTGAACATTATCATATTTTTTATGATAAATAGCTATATTTTCCAAAATAAACATTAGTGAGAAGAGTAAGTTTTTTTATATTCTTGCTAAATTGTATATTGTCTGGCTTAAGAGAAAATAGCTGGATTCTGAAATCTGCATCTACATTCCATCTATAAGGACATATGTTGTTGTAAAGTATATGAAGAAAATCCAGCCTCAGTCAGACATGTATGTGGAAGAAGGAGGAGTATATTCATAGCCTTTTCAGATAATTATGCATTTTTTTGATATTTCACAAAAATCACTTTGAATGGATCTTTTACCCATGCCAGATTTTGAAACATCATTTATTAGTCATTTGGAAAATGTTGATTCGATTAAGTTATGTAGGTTTTCCAAATATAAACACATTTCATTTTGCAATGTCAAAGAATCACATTCTTTAACCTCACCCTTGATATTAGAAAGGTCTGTCAGGACTGGAAATCTGTCAAGTTCCTGGTGATGAAGACAAATTTTTAAAAATTATAATTCTTTATTGAAGCTTAAATTGTGTCATCTTTCACCGTTATTATTTCCCTTGAAATGACAGGCTTTCTTAATTCATTCTCCAGAAAATGTCTGCCAGATACCCAAGTGTGAATACCCAGAATTTGTCTGTCAGTTCTTTCAAGTAAAAATGGTGTTCAGTGAAAAATGCAGCTAGTTTTGCTGGCAGCTTAGCACTCCCCTAAGTGCTTTCTCTTGAGACAAACATCATATTCCACTATGTGCCAGGAACATTTTATGCACATTTCCCATTTTGTCATACAGAGTATTGAAATAAGAGACATACTCGAGGGTTAAGATTTATAAAATTGAGCATTTTTATTGCATCATCAAGGATATTCTTAGGTGAAATTTGCATAAATATATATTTATTGTGAGTGTGTGATAGCAGTTTGGCACCACTGCCTTCATTCATGCTAAAGTGTTGATAATTATACCTGCCATTTCTTCTGCACCATTGGTGCAGATGTACTCCGTGAATAAGGCAATAGCATCTTTTTGTTGTTGTTGTTGGGGGGTGGGATGGAGTTTCACTCTTGTGCCCAGGCTGGAGTGCAATGCACGATCTTGGCTCACTGCAACCTCCGCCTCCTGGGTTCAAGCGATTCTCTTGCCTCAGCCTCCTGAGTAGCTGGGATTACAGACATTTGCCCCCATGCCCGGCTAATTTTGTATTTTTAGTAGAGACGGGGTTTTGTCATGTTGGTCAGGCTGGTCTCGAACTCCTGACCTCAGCATCTTGATATTATTATGAAAATAGTGTTTATATTGTAGACTGCCCTCCCTGCCAGAAGAGGGTGCAGGAAACTCTCAGGGTCTAGGTACCATGCATAGAGAACTGCTGTCCTACAGCATTTTCAATTGCCCGGTATATTGCATGGTATACTTTAATTAATTTAACTAATCCTCTGTGGTTGGACATTTAGGTTGTTGAAAGTAGCAAAAATTAAAAATGTTGCTGCAATAGCCATCCTTATAACAAAACCTATGAATAGATCCATGATTATTTTGTTGAAATAAATTTTTATAAGGAGAAATATGTATGTTTTGTTTTCTTTTTTTTTTTTCTTTTTTTCCTGAGATGGAGTCTGGCTCTGTCGCCCAGGCTGGAGTGCAATGGCATGATCTCGGCTCACTGCAACCTCCATCTCCCGGGTTCACGCCATTCCCTTGCCTCAGCCTCCCAAGTAGCTGGAACTATAGGTGCCTGCCACCACGCTTGGTTAATGTTTTGTATTTTTAGTAGAGACAGGGTTTCACTGTGTTAGCCAGGATGGTCTCAATCTCCTGACCTCATGATCCACCCGCCTCGGCCTCCCAAAGTGCTGGGATTACAGGTATGAGCCACCATGTCCGGCCATGAAGGTTTCAATAGTCCGTGATACAGATAGACGACTCCCCAAATAGATAGATGGGCAGACTTCAAAAAGGTTACCCAAAATTTCCCCAGCCATATGTTAACCTTGCACCTACTTTCTCAGCACTCTTTGTATGTTTTATTTTTAAGTTATCAACATTCAATCTAATTTGAATCTCACAATTCTATGGGGTAAATAGTGCTCTTCTCATTTTACAACTCAAGTTCAGGACAATGAAACCACAGTGTATGACTGCTGTGTGGCACAGCTGGCATTTGGATCCAGGTGTATGTGATTATAAAGCCTCTGTCCTTCCCGCAACTCTCTCTTCCCATGTGGATCCCCAGGGAACTTCCTTGCAGGCATCAGACATTCACAGAGTCCCTTGTCTAACCAGGACTCTGGACAAAGTCTGAAAAAGATTCAGAGAACTGAAGGACGGAGTCCCTCACCTCAGCCTGCTTACAGTCTAATACAGGGGCTGGCAAACTACAGCTCGTGAACCAAATCCAGCCTGCCACCTTTTGTAAACAAACTTTTATTAGAACACGGCCACTTGCATTCATTTGCATACTCTCTGTGGCTACTTTTGAGTTACGGCAGCAAAGTTGAATAGATTCAACTGAGATCGTGTGGCTGACCAGACCAAACACATTTACTCTCTGGGTTTTCATGGAAAAACTTTGCTGATCCTGGCTTTGGACAAACCTGGTATTTGGACAAACTGACCAGGAATGAAAATAGGGGTGCTAAATCATGGGTCACACCAAGGTAGGCTCCTGAATGGATGTGACTGTCTGGTGGTCCTGCCTACGTTCTGGTTGTATCATCAATGAGAGCAAGAGAAATACCCCTGGGGAGCTTAGAAACATTGACCACTTTTCATGCCAAAGTGTGGGATTTGGAGAACCTTGGGTTTCAAAACTTTGGTTGCATTAATTCTTTCCCAGGGGATAGGCGTTGCTGGGAATGGGATCTGACAATGCTGAGAGGTATGGGGAAAAGCTGGGTAATGAGTGGGATCCTCAGAAGAGGTTGTTGAGATTAAAGTGTTTGAGAATGACTGCCTTCAGCTTCAGGATAACTGGGGAGGGTAAATATTTGAAGAATCTTGGGTTGTCAAAGTTGACACCTGATAGGGTTTGGATACGTGTCCCCAACCGGATTTCATATTGAAATGTAATCCCCAGTTCTGGAGGAGGGGCCTGATGGGAGATGATTGGATCATGGGGTTGGTTTCTTATGGCTTAACACCATTCCCCTAGTGCTGTTTTTGTGACAGAGTTCCCACAAGATCTGGTTGTTTAAAAGTGTGTAGCACCCACCCCTTCCTCTCTCTTTCTTCCATCTGCCCTGGCCATGTAAGTAAGATAGGCCTCCTTCCCCTTTGCCTTCTGCCATGATCATAAGTTTCCTGAGGCCTCTCCAGAAGCTGAACAGATGCCAGCACCATGCTTCCTGTACAGCCTGTGAAACTTGGAACCAGTTAAACCTCTTTTCTTCTTCCTCCTCCTCCTCCTCCTCCTCCTCCTCTTCTTCTTCTTCTTCTTTTTCCTCTTCCTCTTCTTCCTCTTCTTCCTCTTCCTCCTCTTCCTCTTCTTCTTCTTTTTTTTTCAGATGGAGTCTTGCTCTGTTGCCCAGGCTGGAGGGCAGTGATGCCATCTCACCTCACTGCAGTCTTTGCCTCCCAGGTTCAAGCGGTTCTCCTGCCCCAGCCTCCTGAGTAGCTGGGCTACAGGCGCGTGCTGCCATGCCCAGTTAATTTTTGTATTTTTAATAGAGATGAGGTTTCACCATCTTGGCCAGGCTGGTCTCAAACTCCTGACCTCAAGTGGCCCACCCATCTCCACCTCCCAAAGTGTTAAGATTACAGGCATAAACTACTGCATCCAGCCTAAACCCCTTTTCTTTATAAATTACCTAGTCTCAGATATTTCTTTGTAGCAATGTGAGAACAAATGAATACAGCACCCAACAGTACCAAACAATAATTTCATTGCAAATGGCTGTTCCATTCATCTGAGCCTCAAAGTCCTCATCTCTAGAACCGAGACCATGATGCCCCCTCCTGAGGCTGGCACTGGTGAGTGGGGAGATAAAAGGATGCCTGTGGAGTGTCCAGGGTGGGTGCCCCTCTCGTGGAAGCCTTTTATGACTGTTGTTACTGCTCTTCCTCTTCTTATTAGCAAGGGAGGCGCACTAGCTTTTTTTGGAACGGGTAAAGAGTTAAGAAACACATGATCCAACTTTTGTTTTTACTGAGTTTTTTCTTTTTCATCTGCCTGCCCAGGGCGGGATGCTAGTTGGTCATCTTAACCTTTTCTGACTGTCACGGCAACATTCTGGCTGTCACTACTCCTGCATCATCATTTTATGCCATTACTGCCCTTTATGTACAGCTGGGGCAAAACGCACCTCGTAGAACAAAAACAGGTATTTTATAACGGAGATGGCTTTTATAATTGGGATGGCTGTCAGACCAACACCTGAGATGTCACTTCCTTTATTGGCCGAGTTCTCCATGGGTAATGTGATGAGAGACGGTGGATTTCAGTGTGTGCGGAACCATTTCAGCCTAAAGCAGAAGATGTTAAAATGCGCTCCATTTAGGAGATATCCCTTCGCTAGCAGAGAGGGGCTCATTTTGTTCTTTTCTCTATCTCTGGAGGGAAGAGCTTTTTTTCAGACATTTTCCCCAGGCCAGGAAAACAAAATGGTGAGTCTGCAATTTTTAACTGGAAGCTCAAAAAAAAAGAAGCCACCATATTAATTAGTTTTGTAAGCATTCCAGACAAATGCAGACTGAAGTACAAATAATATTTTTGGCTTTCTTTGGAAGGACAAAGTTTCTTTAACATTTTCAAATTCTCCTGCTACTCCGAATTCTGTCTCCTGTTAATGTCCCCTGCATCAAAATCTTAAAAGACTTCTGTTTACTTATTATCCCAACTTCCAAAAGTTCCATGATGTTCCTAGCAGATCTAAATCTTAGGAAAGAGTGAAGACGGAGGGCCCCATTTGTACCTTCTGGAAAGACCAGAGCATGCTCTATGGCCAGTTATTGGGGGTCCTGTTGAGCTTATCTGGGCTGAGCTACCCATCGGCCAAGGAATGTCATTCCTTCACAAGGAAGTTTCTTTGATCTGGAGTCCCTAAAGAAGAGGTCTTGTTTGTGACGTCAATGTTATAAACATCCCCAGGTGAAGGGATGTTGCAAATCTCTGTTGACCATCCACTTGGCCAACACTGGGGAGCGTGTTTGCTCCTCAGTATGACCTTCTCCAAATGATCAACTACTGTGCCTCTTAATTTGTGTTTCTTTAAGAAAGTGCTAGCAATGGGAGATGCAATAAACGATGTTAAAATACTTATTAAAAATTTAGGGGCATTTCAGGCAATGTGCTTTATTTATCCACCAGGAACACAGGAATTTCCCTTCAGAGAAAATTCCCATTTTTTTTTCCCCAAAAGACAAGTCAGGGTAGGTTTCTTAGGGGGTCAGTGTGATATGTGTCAAAATCCTTGGTAACCCAAAGGAAAGATGCAGGGAGTTTTTTTATTTGCAGAAATGCTCCAGAGTTAGGATATAGTAGCATGTTCTAGACTATCTCTGCTTTTGAAAATATGGACTATGACTTTATCCAACCAGATATTTATGTATTTATGTTTCGAGACTGAGTCTCACTCTGTTGCCCAGGCTGGAGTGCAGTGGCGTGATACCAGCTCCCTGCATCATCTGCCTCCCGGGTTCAAGTGATTCTCCTGCCTCAGCCTCCCAAGTTGCTGGGATTACAGGTGCCTGCCACAACGCCTGGGTAATTTTTGTATTTTTAGTAGAGACACAGTTTCACCATGTTGGCTAGGCCGGTCTCGAATTCCTGACCTCAAGTGATCTGCCCACCTCGGCCTCCCAAAGTGCTGGGATTACAGGTGTAAGCCACAGTGCCCGGCCCCAACCAGATATTTTTAATAGCTAACTATGTGCTAGGCATTCTCTTTGCTGGAGTTTTAGCAGTAAATAAGCAAACACACCCCTGCTCTTAAGGTGCATATATTCAAATGGGAGAGATAGATAATATCCAAGTATACAAATGTAGAATTTGAGGAACAATAAAGAAGAAAGAAGTCAAGATAAAGAAGCTGCAGAGGGACATGTGGGAGGTTGAGTAAGGTCAGTTACCAGGTAAAATATGGAACCTGGGAGAATAACTTCAACAGCAGGTATTAAATCAAAATTAAATGTGGTCCCTGAGCGAAGTCCTGGAGGACTTTACCTGCAGCCACGTGGTTGTGGAAAGCTACATTTCAGTGGTGACAAGGAGGAAGCAGCTGTGAGATGCATGGTGCAACAGGGTCTGGTTACTGCACTGTGGTGGTGTGGAGCCACTGAGTGGCTGGGTGAGACTACCAGCTCAGCGGGCTTCTGGTTAGACTTTGCAGTGGCAGCCTTAGTGCCACTTCCAAGAAGGGAAATCGTAGCATCAAGATGCAGGGCTGTGGGTCTTTGTGGGAGCACCTCATAGAACAAATAATAGGTCTTTTATAATTGAGAAACTGAGAAAACACAGACCCAGAGGAACAGAGTAGAGGAGTTCAAGCAGAGTCTGGGGAGAAGAGGCAATCTCATTCTCTTTGCGTATTTCATAAGCATAGGGTGAGCAATACTGATGGAGGTGGGAAATCTCCCTGGACTTTTTCATGGAGGTTGTTTGCAGATGTCAGCAGCTTGGGAAACCAGGACCTCAGCTCAAGAGGAGGTGTTACTGCCTTGTGCAATTGTCTCTTCCGGGAATGTCCTCGGTGGGGTGGGCAGGTGTGCCTGATGTGGCTGTGGCATTGAACCTGCCTCCAGAGGGCGGTCACTCTGCTCTAAGTCTTTATTGCTTAGTCTTTTCTCACTCAAAGTCTTTTGCCAGAAGAAGGCAGGGAGGAGCAAGTCAGTATGCCCAGAGCCTGCCCAAGTTGGGGATGATGTTTGCTCAATTCTGTGCAACCCCAGCTGTTGCTCCAGGTGCTAAGTTAGACACTTGGTAATTAGTGGGACTAATTGATTTAATCATGTTTGTGCTGTTTTTCTTCTCCCAGTTGTTCTGCTTGTCCTGATCCTTCAGGTTTTCCTGGATCCACTCCCAGGTGTGTTGGAAGGTAGTGTTGAAGGAGCATGGATACTCCTGATGGCAGAGATTAGAGCAAGCTCTGGCTTGGTGGTGGTGGGGGTTGTGAGAATACTGGTCTCCCTCATATTCTAAATTGGAGTTTCTCAGCCTCGGCACTATGGACATTTTGAGCTAGATAATTTTCTTTGGTGGGGGGATGTATAGCAGCACCCCTGGTCTGTATGCAGTGGGATGCCAGTAGTGTACACCTCCCCCATTGTGACAACTAAAAATGTCTCCAGATGCTGCCAAATGCCGGTTGGAGAGGGGTCAAAATTGCTCCGTTGAGAACCCCTCTTCTAGATCCTACTGACCACTGATACATTTAACTGGACATTTTGGATGAAAAATACTCTTCAAAGTCCATACAGTGGGCTGGGATGATGAATGCCCTTCTTGTTTTCTTTTTTTGAGACAGTGTCCTTCTGTCACCCAGGCTGGAGTGCAGTGATGCGATCTCACCTCACTGCAAACTCTGCCTCTCAGGCTCAAGCCATCCTCCCATCTCAGCCTCCTGAGTAGCTGGGACTATGGGGACATGCCACTACACCTGGTTAATTTTTGTATTTTTGGTAGAGAAGGGGGGGGTTTCATTATGTGTCCCAGGCTGTTCTCGAACTCCTGAGCTCAAGTAATCTGCCTGCCTGGGCCTCCCAAAGTGTTGGGATTAAAGGCGTGAGCCACTGTGCCTGCCTATGAATGCGCTGCTGCTGCTTCTTTTTTTCTTTTTTTCTTTTTTTTGACAGAGCCTTGCTCTGTCGCCCAGTCTGGAGTGCAGTGGCATGATCTTGGCTCACTGCAACCTCCACCTCCTGGGTTCAGGTGATTCTCCTGCCTCAGCCTCCCAAGTAGCTGGGATTACAGGCACCTGCCACCACACCCAGCTAATTTTGTATTCTTAGTAGAGACAGGGTTTCACTATGTTGGTCAGGCTGGTCTCGAACTACTGACCTCAAGTGATCCACCCGCCTCAGCCTCCCAAAGTGCTGGGAGAATGCCCTACTTAACCACTTCTCATTGCCTTCTTTTGCACCTGCCATAAACCAAAGCTGAAGGCCAGCGAAGGTGCTGGGTCGTGACACCCCATCTCCTCAAACACAGGCTCTTCTCTCAAAACTGTACAATCCTTTTGTCAGAAGGCGGGGGGGGGCTGTGATCTATAGAAGGACAACAGGTGGCAGGGTTAGCGTCACCCGGAAGATAAGCAGAACCAGAAAAGCCACTTCTGTGTGGAAGGTGAAATGAAAACTGACCTTCCCCGGCTGCTCAGTTGGAACCAGTCCAATATGGCAGCCGAGGCCTGGAAGAAGGCTTCGCCTTTTCTCTGTTGGTGGGAGCCCTGGGGCTGGCTCTCTCAGCCTTGCTTCTTAAGGGGCCCTGTCGGGTTCTTTGGAGCCTTGGCCTCCTATCCAAAAGTCTGATTTTCATTTTGGTGTCACCTGCAGACGTCAACGTAGTGCTTTGTGTGCAGAAAAAATTCTGCACACAAATTGTCTTTGGCAAATGAATGAAGATTGATATGCTCATGGAAAGGATCCAGACAGTCTGAGGAGGGTCTGCAACCCAGGACAGGAGGGAGGGTGGGAGCGAGAGACCAGCTACCCAGAATCATCCACCTACAGCAGTGCTGTCCCAGAGAAATAAAACACAAACCACGCAGGTGATTTCAGACTTTCTGGTAGCCACATTGAAAGGATAAAGGAAACTGATGAAGTCAATGTCAGTCATATATTTGATCTCTACCCCAGTATATCCCCAATCCTATTCCAACATGCAGTCGATATAAAAAAAATTATTAGGAAGATCCTATGCATTATCGAGAAAATACATGTTATCTAGAAAATCAGGCGTGTATTTCACACTTCACAGCACATCTCAGTTTTAGACTTGCCACGTTTCTAAGGCTCATTGCCCAGAGGCTTCTGTCCTGGACCGCGCTGGTCTAGAGAGAAAGTTTAAGTGATTAAATTTTGGAGATGAACTCCTCATGGTAGAATAGGAATGCAAAATGAAGTTAAGGACTTGTGTGGAAAAGATTTCATCCGCAAATGCCCGTGACTGCCCTGACAAGTGCCTGCCAAGGTAGCGCCTCCGTCCCCCCACACAGGGTCTGTTCGCAGGAATCCATTGGCTGCCGCTCTCCCCTCCCCCTGACCCCTTTGTAGTTCCCTCTATTCGCTTTTGTTTCAAACGAATGAGCACACAAAAAAAAGGGCTCTGCATTCCACCGGGCAATCTTATTCAAACACGGCATGGTTGCGTTTTTCTCAATTAATCAGCCCGACCCCGCCCCCGTCCCCCACCTCACTCCTCTCCTCTCCGATTTTCTCTGCATCTTAATCAGAGTCCCAGCTGGACTCCAACTTCAGGATAGTTTCAGAGGCTGCACAGACACCTGCCCAGGTAAATTCAAAGCAGCCCAGGCCTTTCCAGGTTTCTCTTTCCTCTTAGACTGACAAACAGTAGGAAGCTTTTCCTTAGGAAGGACAAACGGACACCTTGGGAGAGGAGGAGTTAACCACGGCGAATAAAGAAGGACTAGAAAATAAAACAGCAGTGGCCGGGCGCGGTGGCTCAAGCCTGTAATCCCAGCACTTTGGGAGGCCGAGACGGGCGGATCACGAGGTCAGGAGATCGAGACCATCCTGGCTAACATGGTGAAACCCCGTCTCTACTAAAAAATACAAAAAAAAAAAAAAAAAAAAAAACTAGCCGGGCGAGGTGGCGGGCGCCTGTAGTCCCAGCTACTTGGGAGGCTGAGGCAGGAGAATGGCGTAAACCCGCGAGGCGGAGCTTGCAGTGAGCTGAGATCCGGCCACTGCACTCCTGCCTGGGGGCGACAGAGTGAGACTCCGTCTCAAAAAAAAAAAAAAAGAAAAGAAAACAACAGTGAGACAAGCCATCTCCTTTCAAAAGGAAGGACTTTGGAAGTGGCTCTTGGTTTCTCTGAGACGTTTGAGGCCGACTTTCCCTTTGATGTCTCCTTCCCGTGCCCTTGCCAAGGATTGAGAGCTCTGGAAACCTGACTTTGCCTTTGCATCTAAGGTAGAAGGGCCATTTTGTTCCCTCTGCTGCATCACCTTGAGGTCTCCAAAATGCTCTGTGATCAGAGTCTTGTGGGCAAACCTGGCCGGGCAGCTGCCCGGGTGGTTATCTGATGGGGCTTCAGAAATGGGTCCTCCCGCTCTCAGCTCTGTACCGACTTCTGCCATTAGATCAGTGGTCTCGATCAGGGGCGATTTTGCCCTGCAGAGGACGTTTGGCAATGTCGGGAAACATTTTTGGTAGTGGCAGCTTTGTGGGGAGAGGGGTGGCCTGGGCATCTAGTGGGTAGAGGCCAGGGATGCTGCCAACCGTCCTACAGTGCACAGGGCTGGTCCCCTCAACAAAGAACAGTCCACCCTAAAGTAGAGCCTTCTCTTAACCTGCAGAGGTCCCTGGGAGGAGCTGGATACACTTAGGCAGATAGACGGGTAAATGACTGCCTTGATTATCAGCTAACACCTTCCGAGACCTTGTGGGCAGACCTGGATCCAGGCTGGGTACCTGAGGGAGAGTTGAGCAACCCAGGAGGGAGAGAAAGGGAGCTGAGAGCCCCCAAACTAAATGTCTCTACTCGAATCTTTGAAGGGAGAGGGTGTGCTTCCCCCATAAGGGTCTCATTTCATTCTCTCCAAAGCCTTCCTCTCTGTGTGAGCAAAGCTTGGGTTAGGGTCTAGTTTAGGACCTAGTGCTCGTGTCTCCAAGGCTAGTATAATGAACCAGCCTTTCCTGATGTTGCAAGGTAGTTGCCTTGCAACTTCAAGAGGCAAAAGTGAAAACTTGGAATTTCCCATTGCTCTTACTAGGGTCAGAGCCAGTCAGCACATCTGCATGGAAGTTCCCGTGGAGAAATAGTAACAAAAAAAATAACACACAAAAAAAGAGAGACCAGCCTACTGATCTACCAGGTCTGAGGTGTGGGTTGGCCTTGAAGTTTATTCAGGGTGGGTGGAGCCCTTTTGCTAGGCCACCTGGTCTCAATTCTATCTGCATACAGGCTCTTGCGGGTACTGTGAGATTCTCACAGCTCACACCAGTCTATACTCTTCAGAAATCCTCATTTCACTTCCAGCAGATTCCGTCAAATGGCCCCAGGTGTCTGTCTGGCAGTGGGGGTGTGTGTCCTGGGTTCACATGAGGCGACACACAGACCCAGTCCACAGAAACCCTTCTTTCTGAGCACCTGGGGGTCTGGAGCCTGAAGACCACAGCACAATCTTGACTTTGCCTTGTCTCACTCAGAGAAAAGTCCCAGAGGAGCCATCTGGGTTACTTGGCCACTGGGGAGTTTGTGCAGAGGGCCTCTTATGAAGTTATGGGCGATCTGGAGTCCATCACGCCTGACAGTCTTCCGCCTCAACCCTCTCCTCCGTGTAGAGTTGTTGCAAACATTAAAAGGCATTTGGGGCCTGAAGGGAAGAGAAAAAACCTAATTTTGGGATGCAGAAGGGGAAAAAATCTCTCTTGTTGTTGAAAAGAAAAATGTGACTTAGCAAGATACATGCTTGGCTGTTTCTCAGTGTTGTCTGAGAAGGACTTGCAAAAATTCCATTTGACCTTTGCATCTTTTATTTTAACCATGGATAGGGCACTTTTCTCTTTTATGTGGTTTTTTCCTGCTTTCCTTTCCTGATCTCCTGACCCCAAGCAACCTGGGTAGGTATTGTTCAGTAGGAATCATTCTAGACTTGGAGTAAGAAGATCTGTCACCAGCGAGCTGTGTGACCTGGCCCAAGTCATTGAACCTCTCTGGGTCTTAGTCCTTTGTTCATAAGGTGAAGTCATACTGACCTAGGAGAAGTTGTTAAAAGGACCCAATGGGCTCATGGCAATGAAGGAACTTTGTGAAGTATGACAAAGAAGTGTTTTATTTTTGTAATTTTTATTTCCATAGGTTATTGGGGAATAAGTGGTGTTTGATTATGTGAGTGTGTTCTTCAGTGGTGATTTGTGAGATTTTATTGCAGCATCACCTAAGCAGTATACACTGCACCTAATTTGTAGTCTTTTATCCCTTGCTCCCTTCCTACCCTTTTCCCCTGAGTCCCCAAAGTCCATTGTGTTGTTCTTATGCCTTTGTATCCTCATAGCTTAGCTCCCACTTATGAGCAAGAACATACGATATTTGGTTTTCCATTCCTGAGTTACTTTACTTTGAATAATGGTCTTCAGTCTCATCCAGGTTGCTGTGAATGTCATTACTTCATCCCTTTTTATGGCTGAGTAGTATTCCATCATATATATATATATGTGTGTGTGTGTGTGTATATATGTGTGTGTATATATATGTATATATGTGTATATGTATATATGTGTGTATATATGTATATATTTATGTGTGTGTGTGTGTATATATATATAGTTTCTTCATCTACTCATTGATTGATGGACATTTGAGTTGTTTCCACGTTTTTGCAATTGTGAATTGTGCTGCTATAAACATGCATGTGCAAGTATCTTTTTGGATAATGACTTTTTTTACTCTGGGTAGATACCCAGAAGTGGGATTGCTGGACCAAATGGTAGATCTACTTTTAGTTCTTTAAGGAATCTCACACTGTTTTCCATCGTGGTTGTACCAGTTTACGTTCCCACCAGCAGTGTAGAAGTGTTCCCTGTTCACTGCATCCACACTAGCATCTATTATGTTTTGATTTTTTTATTATGACCATTCTTGCAGGAGTAAGGTGGTATCACATTGTGGTTTTGATTTGTATTTCCCTGATCCTTAATGATGTTGAGCATTTTTTCATATGTCAAACAAGTGTTTTTATTATTCGCGTTGAGGGATTTTTTACTCTCTTCCAGAGGAGACCTTCTCATAGTCCAAGGCAGGAATCTTTATCAACAGGCGTGTAACTTTCAAGCGCTTCTCCCACTTGCTAACCTCATGCTTCCAGGGCTCAGGGTGATCACTTATTGGAGAAGACAAGGGTGATGTGGGAGCAAGAAAGAGTAAGCATGTGGGGTTATTGCAGCGGTGTCTGATTATAGATCCTGGTCCGCATTAGTCCCAAAGCTGTGTGCAAGGAGCAGAAATCATTCGTGTCTCCCTTATGGAAATCCATTCTCCCATCCCCCATTGACCACTGTGCACTCCATTCTGATTCTTCACCAGAGGTGGGATAATTCACTTTATTTATTTATTTATTTTTTTTGAGACGGAGTCTTGCTCTGTCGCCCGGGCTGGAGTGCAGTGGGCGGATCTCAGCTCACTGCAAGCTCCGCCTCCCGGGTTTACGCCATTCTCCTGCCTCAGCCTCTGGAGTAGCTGGGACTACAGGCGCCCGCCACCTCGCCCGGCTAGTTTTTTGTATTTTTAGTAGAGACGAGGTTTCACCGTGTTAGCCAGGATGGTCTCAATCTCCTGACCACCAGGATGGTCTCGATCTCCTGACCTCGTGATCCGCCCGTCTCGGCCTCCCAAAGTGCTGGGATTACAGGCTTGAGCCACCGCGCCCGGCCGATAATTCACTTTAATAAGTTTCTTTCCCCAATAAAAGCCAGGTGGGGCCTAGGAAATCCCACATCTGCCAGTCCAACCTCTTCAGTCTGAAGGTAGCTTCCCTTCCTTCTGCCAACTTCACTTGTTTCTTTTGTTCTTAAACCATTTTATTCTACCAGTAGCATCCTGCCACCTGGACATGCTGACTCTCCCCTGGAGGAGGAGAAAGCAGAGGCAGGAGAGGGTGAGCAAACAAGGGGAGGAAGAGATTAGAAGGAAGGGAGAGGCATGGCAGCTCATTAAAGAGGAATAAATTTTGCAGAGGGGAAGCGAGAGGTCCCTCCCTCTGTATCTGTAAATCATCTTGTTTTATGGACGGGATGCAAAGTGATGTGGAGATGGGCTGGCCCTGATAACTAGGGTCATTTCTCCTACTTATGTCTGTCTGGATTTTAGGATGTTCCATCAGAGAATGACTTTGGGCTGGAAACCGCTAGGACTCCTCTCTTTAATTTATTGTCATCATTATTGCTCTAAAATCAGAACCGGAGTTACTTAAGGAGGGCACTTTAAGAGTTTTATTAGAAAAACATGACTGGTGTGTTTCTGCTGCCTGTTTTCCCCAGAACACTCTATATCCCAAGCTGCTGTGTGGGCACCATGGATACAAGAACTGGATTTATGTAGGTTGTTTGAAATCACCTCAGTTTTAGAAAAGTTACATTGGCCGGGCACGGTGGCTCATGCCTGTAATCCCAGCACTTTGGGAGGCCGAGGCAGGAGGATCATGAGGTCAGGAAATTGAGACCATCCTGGCTAAAACAGTGAAACCCTGTCTCTACTAAAATTAGCCAGGCATGGTGGCGCGTGCCTGTAATCCCAGCTACTCCGGAGGCTGAGGCAGGAGAATCGCTTGAACCTGGGAGGCGGAGGTTGCAGTAAGCCAAGATCATGCCACTGCACTCCAGCTTGGTTGACAGAGACACTCTGTCTCAAAAAAAAAAAAAAAAAAAAAAGAGGAAAGTTACATCTTGTGCTAGAAAGCTTCTTTCAGACCCAAGGGTCATCATAACTTCTGGATCTCAGACCTTGCATCTCTGTCTTGTTAACTGATCTCTCAACCAGAAAGACATTCCCAATTAGGGGCAGAGTTCACAAACCAACAGCCTAGAGGCCTGGGTATGGCTGTGTTGATTTTTTACTGATACCTGGCGCTAAAATTGTTTGAGTTAGCTGCCAATTTTGAAATGGTGGATATTTCCTGTGAAGTTTTGGATCTCTGGCTTTGATAAAAAAGTGGGCCCGTTGAGAACACTGAGTCAGGGTTCTCCCTTGGCAACGGACTTTGTGGGTTGCAAAGTGCCTCGGGTTCATCATGGTTTCTCTCACCTTCTAGTTAATTCTTAGGCCCAGCCAGCTTCATTCATTTCTGTTTGCTACCTGGTTCCTGAAGCTACCTGAAGCTACATTCCTCTTTGCTACCTGGTCCTGAAGACCACTGAGTTTGAGACCCCTCTACCTTTGAGGAGGTCTTGAATGGTCCACTGAGGGACGTAAGGCAGGTGGTGGAACCTGTGGTTGGAACTGGAGGGAACCCCTGATTTGTGCAGCTGCTTCTCTTCTGTGTGCTGCAGGGCCCCTCCCTGGGATGTGGCCTTATGTGGCAGGTGTAAGCACATTGGCCAGTTTGGAGGGAGATCTGCCCCCTATTAGCTGTATGACCTTGGGCAAGTTGCCTTCCCTCTCTGGTCCTCTCTCACCTCTTGTATAAGATAAACTGATTGGAGTACGTTGATAGTTTAGTTAAAAAAAAATTGTAGCCACCTATTTGTGTAACCATTTTCACATAAGATTTTGTTTACGTGAAGGGATGGCAAATTGTAGCCATCCCTTCGTGTAAACAAAATCTTACGTAAAAGTGGAATCTGTGGGACGTCTGAATGGGGCAGCTGAAGGGGGCTGGAGGGTCCTGAGAGGCATGCCCCGGTTTGCTATCCTTCCCAAAAGCCCCCAATGGGAAGCCTCCAGACAACACACTGTAAGCCACCAAACTAGATGCTTCCTGAGATAGTCTGAGTCTTACCTGATGTGAGCGAAATAGGAGCCCTGTGGTTTACCAGGTGGTCGCTGGTAAATTGCACAGGGCTTACTCCAGTGGTGACTGGGTGAGGAGAAGGAAACGTACTTATATAGACTCATGTGTAAATAGATGCTCGTAACCTACGAGCATCTGCTCTGTGGAAGGTGTTTTTTTCCAGGCCCAGAAACATAAGATCCGGTGCCTATCTTCAGGGGGGTGGCAAACAAACGTAACATAAAAGAGAGTGTCTGGCTTGTTTCCTCTGGGTTTGTGATCCCCCTGAATTCAGTGTGTGAATGTGGCCAGAGTGTCTGGGGAAGACAGGGGGAGTTGTCAGAGAGGAGTTTTGAGGAGGCCCTGAAGGCTTGCTGCTGTTAAGACTGAGCCGTAGTGGGGAAGAAGAGATGGCCAGTTCAGACAGGGAAAGCTTGCTTTGAGCTGAAGACCGGAGGTGGATCTGGACAGGGCTTCCCAGGACCGGTAAGTACCTGGGTGGGACTGGAGCCATGAGGGTGAAGGAGGAGATGGGGTTGAAATGGTGGGTGGGGCCAAGAAGGGACAGGGTTTCTATAGCTGGCCTGTGAGTGTGGGAGGCTTGGGAAGCTTGTGAGTTAGAAATTGACCTGGACTGGTCCTCTCAGAGCAGATTAGGGAGGGAGAGATGGTGGTGAGGGCTGGTCGCTGGACTGGAGGGGCAGCAATAAGGGTCCAGGCCTTATCAGTGGCAGAGACAAAGCAGGGATGAAAGCAGGTGCCACTGGGGAGGTCGAAGTGACAGTATGGGGTCAGAATGCTTGTGGGGAAAGAGAGGGTGCACCCAAGATGTTGTCAGAAGCGTAAACCTGAGCTAGACAAGTGGTCATTCTTTCCCTAATTATTTAACACACACTTCTTGAGTGTCTCCCCTGTGCTAAGATCTGAGTGCAGTGAATAAGCTGAGATGGAGAACACAGGAGCAGTTCTGGTGAGTTCCTGGAATCGCCTGAGTCTAGTGCTTGGGAAAACGTTGACTTGACCTCTAGAGATGGGGCTATGGAGTGAGGTGGAGAGGCCAGGGGTAGTGCTTTGTTTATTTAAACGGTGTTGACTGGGTTCCTGCTGCACATCACATAATACCACGTTGTGGAGATAAACGCAGGCATGGAGTCTTGCTGCTCAGACATGTGGGAGATAAGCATATGAAGAAATTACAGGACAGTGTCAGCAGTGCTACAAGACAGGCAGGACCAAAGGGTGGAGCTGGACCCAGGGATGGCCAAAGTCTTTGTGCCAAGGGACTGGGGGTATCCACACCCAGCAGAAGATGGAGTCATGGGCTGGGTCCATAGTGGGAGAGCTGGGAGACTAAGGAGAGATGGATTCCTGGAGAACACTGCAGTGTTTAGGTGGCTGGAGGCCAGTGGGGATCAGGGGACATGGGAGGCACAGTGGGACTGGGGAAGGAAGCCAGGAGTGTGCAGCATGGTGGAAAAGGGGAGGAGGGAAAGAGTTTTACAAAGAGGATGAGGACTGATCATAATCATGAATATTCATAACAAACTGGTTGAGTGCAGACTGTGTACCATTCAGTCTTCAAATGCATTCTATGCATCTCTTATCTTAGTTCAGAAGACAGCAGTAGTAGGCATTCTTTTTTATACCATTTTGCAGATTGACACTCAGACTGGCAAGAAGAGGTGGTCGCTGGCTTCTGAGGTCAGTGTTTCTCGCACTTTGGAGGCTCCTAGTCCAAAGAGTTCCTTTCTGATCTGGGTAGAGGTCATCAGTGTTGGCTGAAATAGAACCAAAGCAAGCGAGCAGCTCTTCTGAGAGTCTTGAACTTAATTGCACCTCCCCTTTTCCACCCAGCCTCCCCAGACCTTGCTACACAAACAGGGAGAGGTAGGGGAGAGCGCTGTGTTAAAAATGTACTGTCTGTTTGGTTAGAGGACTTGGACTGTTCAGACAAGTCCTGTTCGCCCTGGCATTTCTCACTGTCGGAAAGGTGACTTGGTCTCTGTGCCTTTGGTCTCCGTGGGAGGAGGCGGGAAGGTGGAGTCCTGCAGGTGTGGTCGCCGGCCAGGATTTTATATGTTTTGCTGCCGAGGAGAGAAAGCACACACAGTTCAGGGCTAATGACAGGGCACCGCAGGTAGGAACATGACTGAGCCCTACAGCCTGCACATGTGTGGTTGGGCAAAAGACAATCGCAGATGTTCCTGGAATTCCCAAACCGGATACAAAATCGCTAGCAGGATGCAGAGAAAGAGGAATGAGCCAAGTGTTTTACATAATGAAAAGCTTGCCTCCCGCCTGGTCTTTCTCTCTCTCTCTCTCTCTCTCTCTCTCTCTCTCTCTCTCTCTCTCTCCCCCTCCCTCCCTACCTCCTTCTCTCCCTCTCTTCCCCTCTCCCTCCCTCTCAGCACCGTGGCGGGTCGGGCCTCCTTTTCCTGAAATCCCAAGGATTAGGAAACCAGCGTGTGTGTCTGGAGGGCGGAGGGCGGCTCCAGCAGACAGCCTTGTCTTGCTTTGGTCAGTTTCTATCCAGGATCCGTGCCTTTCCACCGGGTGTGGTGGGCCCAGAGGCAGCCAAGGAGTGTGCTCTTCTGACCAGATGCGCCTTGGTGCCCGGAATGGAAAAGAAATCAGGCATCGGGCCTAAGAGGAACTGAAAGCAGCCACCCAACTCTTTCCCAGGGCCCTCATTTTGAATAGAAGCCTCTCTGGGTGGCAGCAGACTCAGCTCTGGGCCATTTTGCCTCCAGCCTGGACCTCGGAGGCTGACAGTGGGGAGGGCTGGGCCTAGAGGAAGGGCAGAAACAGGGAATATTTGGAAGCAGAGGCTGCTGGACGCAGAGGCCTCCTGTTGGGGGTAGTACATGGGGCATCCTGGGGTAGTACTCATAGGGGCAGGGGGTCCATGCATCTGCCAGAGCCAAAAATAATGAGCCAAGGCTCACATCCCTGCAGTTGGCTCCCCAATTACGGTTCCTCCTATCACCCCCAGTACCTTCTATGACCCCAGTACAAGGTGGCCCTGAACCATTTGTCAAATGCACCCACTCTCCTCCCTCTCCCCATTTCTAAAGGGTTCTTGGAGTCCATCTGAGCTGTGTTTCACTTGAGGGAAATGTTTAGAAGGAGTTGGTTCAGGAACACTACTCCTTCATGGTAGCCTTGATGGAAGGTTTTTCTGAACAAGTGGTATAAATCCCAAGGGGTGGCTCCCTAGACACCTCCTTCTCATCACCTCCTAACATACGGGAATCTGTGTTTTTAAGGATGCTGAACCCGTGCATCCTGTGTCTCTGTCTGGAATTGCATTTCAGCTTCCAATCCTTGCTACAGTGAACCTGGTGAGTGAACTGTCTTCTCATCAGTTTCAGTGACTACCTCTACAAAAAGCAGAGAACGTATTTACCTACCTCATATGTTAATATGAGAATGAAAAACTGTTTTTCCAAAAAAAAAAAAACCAACTGTTTTTCCATGTCAAGTTCTTTCATGGAACAAGTGCTCCATATGTGGGAACTATTATCATGATTATCATATTTCTTTTCAAAAGAAGGAACTCTCTCAGGGTTTCCATTTACATATTTGATTCTAGACCAGGGGTTGGCTAACTACAGCCTGTGGGCCAAGACCAGCCTGCCACCTGTTTTCGTATGGCTCGTGAGCTAAGAATCGTTCCCACATTAAAAGTTAAAATCGAAAAAAGGAATGTTTTGTGACATGTGAAAAGTATAAGAAATGTAAATTTCCAGGTCTGTAAATAAAGTTTTATTGGGACTCAGCTATACCTGTTCATTTGCATATTGTCGATGGGTGCTTCACGCCGCAATGGCAGAGTTGAGTAGCTCTGATGGAGATATCATGGCCCACAAAGTTGAAAATGTTTACTCTCTGGTCCTTTACAGAAAAAGCTTGCCAGTCCCTATTCTAGATGACTGATTATTAAACAGGGAGGGTAGGAGTAGGTACCTAGAACAAAAACTGCTGGGCTTAATGCTGATTGGAATAGAGTCCTCTAACAGTTGGAAAAGAAGAAAATGCAGGTATCTTTGGTATTTTAAAATAAGAGAAGTAAAAAGGACACAGGGACTGAGTTTTTGAGAATCCTGTACTGATGATGAAGTCATTTTTTTCAGAAGTAATCTCTAAGTTTCAGTACACAGGCTGTAGGTATTTGCAGAGGGTGTGTGTTCTAAGATTCCCTTAAGCAGGTGACTCCCTAGGCTGTTGAATGGGTCAGGGTGGAGGTTGGCAGTGGGGAGTGGAAGGGGGAGGCTTGACTCATGTCCACCCTCCTCATCCCTCTGCCTTTCCACAAATGGGAGCCACTCGTAGGAACAGAGCATTGCTTAGGAAGCTCAAGTTTTATTTCACCTGTTGGGTGTATTTGTCTGTTTATACTTTGCCTCATTCCACTTTCTTCTAGAAAGGATTTAAGGCAGCCAGGACCCTTCAGGGTCCAAAATCCCAGATCCTAGAAGAAGCAATGCCTGGGGGCTGTGTTTGAGGGGACTACGCAGAGTGAGGTGTCAGTGATGATTTCAAAGAGACCCTGGAGCTGAACTGTTTTTCAGTGGAGGGAACATTCTTTTCTTGCCTTTATCTCTCTGTCCCCTGTTACCCCGATCTCTGCTCCCACTCCCAACTCCTCAAAGGGCAAATTGTGTTGTGTTGGGTCTAATGGAGGAGAGAAGGCAGGGACAGAGAAGAGGCTGCCCGAAGTAAATGCCGATCCTTGCAAAGTGCCTAGCAAGCTGGGAGCAGCATCGAGCTGGGCTGAGGGGCAGCCCATAGGAACAAGCAAGCGCAGGGAGAAGACTGAGTAATGGACGGGAGGCACAGTGGGCGACAGGGCTGAGAGCGCAATTTATGAGTCACACCAAGCAGCTGCTCTTTGCTCCAGGGGAGCAACTCACACATTCCCAAGGGAGACAGTGCCTGGGAGACGTGACGTCGTTGTCACTGGGAGAGGAGTTTCAACCATGTGTGGCTTCAGAGGAGCTTGTTCCCATGGGTAACATCCAAGAATCTCAGGATGCAAAATCCCAGCCAAAAGGAGATGAGACTCTAAGGCTTCTTGTGCATACTTGCATGTACGTGTGCATGTGTGCACAGGTGTGCATATGTGTATGTGTGCGTGTGTGTGAAAGAGTGTGTCTCCTCCATGCTGAGACCTCATTATTAACTGCTGATGTGTGCATCCAGGGTGGTGAGAACTCTCATGGTTCATGGGGGAGGCAGCGGCTCTGTGACTAATAGCCCGCCAGTCCGTAGCCATCCCAACATTTTTCTCAAGGATGCTCCTTCCACAAAATCCTGCTCCAAACCCATGATTTGCATGAAATATTCCCTGTTCAACCACCATGGCTCCTCATCTGGCATGTGCATTCGGATCATGGTTAGAGGGGGCTGGCCACCTCTTATTGAATTCAGAAAGGCGAGGCCAGCCCTGTGCCGCCCACTGACTGTCTCCCAGGCATCAACCTTAAAGTTCTGGCAACGATTCCCAGCTAAATGGGTGCATCAGGCCTTCTTGCTGCATGGATAGTTCATAGCGGAAGAAGGAAGAGAGCTCACTCACAGCCTGTCACTGCTGCAGTTTGTTTTGTAAACCTGAGAGGCACACAGCAAACCCAATGACCAGATACAAGGGAAGCAGCCTTTCCCTTTGCACAGTCACCAGCCATGGCTTTATAAAACCATTATTTTTCCTCACCTGGGAAGCCCTTGGCCTGTCCCTTACTTCCTTGATAAGCCAGGCAAGGACATGAAAACCTTTAAAATATTGTATCTCTGTGGATATCTGAGCCCAAGAAAAGGAAGGATCTAGCATATGCCTCCTTAACAATGAAATGAAAACAGAGGGAGCTGAGACCAGGTTTAAATGAGGGTCAGTGGATAACACATGAATTGGGGACACGATTTGGTTGGGGAAGCTCGTCAATCCATTAGCTGTTTTCCAGCACACACTAGTACACAACACTTACTTAAAACAGGCTGAGTGCAGTGGCTCACACCTGTAACCCCAGCGCTTCGGGAGGCTGAGGCGGGAGGATCACTTGAGCCCAGGAGCTCAAGACCAGCCTGGGCAATGTCGTGAGACCTCATCTCTACAACAGATTTGAAAATTAGCTGGATGTGTTGGTACACACACCTGTGGTCCCAGCTACGTGGGAGGCTGAGGCAGGAGGATGGCTTGAACCCTGAAGGTCAAGGCTGCAGTGAGCCATGACTGTGCCACTGCACTCCAGCCTGGGAAACAGAGGAAAGCCCTGTCTCAAAATAATAATAATATAAAAAAGAAATAAAACAGACTTCCCCAAGAATAATAAGCCACAGTTACAAGTTCATATTTGTAAGTTTATTGTTTTATTGAATCTATTTTTGGGGGTGGATACTTGTCCATAGTCCCTGTGGGTACCTGGGATGTTCCTCTTAGCATAGATGGCAAAAATTTCCAGTGAATTCCTCATTTCCTCCTGTTTTTTTTGTTAACGCCCGTAGCTTTAAGGGCCTCTCACTTCCTCAGAGGCAGAGGAGGTTTGTGGACTGGGTGCTAAGCTAATACCCAGGAACTGAATTTTGTTTTGTTTGCTCCACCCACTCTTGGGTAGAGGTGCTAATAGGATGGCCACACCGTGGGCACAGCAAACAGAAATGACCAGCACTGCCCAGATAGGAGGCACACGTGCCCAGCTGATCCTTCGGTCCTGGGGAGCTACCTGAATCTCATGGGAAACCCACTTTCCTTTTTCCCCACCATGGACTTGGCTTTCTGTGTCCTTTCTGCTCTGCTCTTTCTGAAAATGCAAATGTGTGTGGGGCAGATCTCCTGTGCGGGGAGATTGGCAGAGCCCAGAGGGACACTTGACTGACCAGGACTTCTTCGTGGAGAGCTGTTTTCTGGTTTATTCTGTCTTGTGATCGATAGGAAACACTGGCCAGGCTTCTTATTTTCCAAGGCTGCTGCTTTCTGACAGGCTTTAAGGGATTAAGGGTTGAATACAGGTGGGTTTCTTCCCCCTCCTGCCTCTGTCACCTGGACATTGCCATGGCAATAATCCTCCCTGAAACAAAAATAAAGGGTAGAACCGGTTGGACAGAAAGTGTAGCCGAAAAGTCTTCCAGGGACACTGAGAGGTGAGGGACTTCGAGGCCACTTGGGGCTCCATCGAGCAGCAATCCCCAACCTTTTTGGCACCAGGGACTGGTTTTCTGGAAGATAATTTTTCCATGGATGTGATAGGGTGGGGTGGGGATAGTTTCTGGATGATTCAAGCACATTACACTTTTCGGGTACTTTATTTCTATTATTATTACATTGTAATACAAAGTAATTATACAATCCACCATAACGTAGAATCCGTGGGAGCCCTGAGCTTGTTTTCCTACAACTAGACAGTCCCATCTGGGGGTGATGGGAGGCAGTGACAGATCATCAGGCATTAGATTCTCATAAGGACCGCACAACCTAGATTCCTCGCATGTGTGGTTCACAACAGGGTTCACACTCCTATGAGAATCTGATGCCCTCACTGATCTGACAGGAGGCGGAGCTCAGGTGGTAATGTGAGCAGTGGGGAGCGGCTGTCAATACAAATGAAACTTTGCTCACTCACCCACTGCTCACCTCCCGCTGTGCAGCCAGGTTCTTAACAGTCCATGGAGCAGTAACCTGGGGGGAGTTAGTAACCTGGGAGTTAGGGACTCCTGCTATAGATCATGTCTGCAAGACCAAGGAGGTAAAAAAAAAAAAAAAAATGAGTGGCCTTGGGGTTAGAGGAACAGTATACATCAAAGTTCTATCAGCTTGTGCTTTAGAGAAAAGCTGCAGTTTGGTTCCTTCACAGATTAGGTGGAATGATTTTCTTTCTGCATCCAGCAATCCTGTCCTCCACCCATGGAGGGCTCAGAGCTGTAGCTCCATAATCTGTCACTGGAGTTGAGCTGGTTTATGATTCACAAGGAGGAGAGGGAGGCTGGGGATTATAATCTATTCTGCAAAATCTTGTGGGCTGTGCAGTGGTTGAGGTTTTTGGCTGCTTGAAAAGCCCTGAGGTTTTTTAGGAAGGCAGATTTTACTATGTCAGCACTGAAAGATTGGTTTTGGAATTTAGGGAGGAAAACCCCACAATAGCTAGAAGAAGAGAGGTGAATATTATTCTCTGCTAAAAAGAAGAAATTCTTTTATTAGTCTCCTGGAGAGAAGTGGGACTGGCTTTTGGTGGATACAGGGTGGGCTGTCAGGAGTCACTTTACTTCTCTCTCTCTCTCTTTTTTTTTTCTCTTTTAAAGTTCTCTGTGGAATGTTTGGAAGGGATTGGCAGATATTAAAAGAAAATGCTGTTGGCTCCTGGAATTGTCTCAATGGCAGCACAGAGCGATGACCTGGGACTAGGTACCAACGAGCATCTCACTGCCCTGTTTCACTGGAGAGAGAGAGAGGGAGAGAAAGGGAAAGAGAAAGAGAGGGGAAACGAAGGGGTGGGGAGGGAAGAAGGGAAGGGAGAGGAAGGAAGGAAGGAAAGATAGATTGAGATCTGTGTGGGGTGGTTTTGCATGCAGCCTCCCTCGGGGCAGGGAGGTGGTCTGGCAACCTGGCTGACCTTTCCAGGACTTCTCTAACCCTGAAAGACGAGGCACATACATTGTTGGGTGACGTGTTCGGATGAACGTGGCAGCTGCTCGTCCATTCACCCAACAGATATTCACTGAGTGCCTACTAAGTGCTGGGCACTAGTGATGAACAAAACAGAAAAAACCTTTGCTCTCTCTTGCTAGAGTGAAGACAGACTCTAAGCTGATAGACAAATTAATCTGGAAGTGATAAATGCTGTGGAATAAAAGAGAGGGGTGAAGGATAAAGAGTGATGGAGGATGCAGTTAAGAGTGTGCCCAGGGCTGGGCATGGTGGCTCACACCTGTAATCCTAGCACTTTGGGAGGCTGAGGTGGGTAGAACACCTGAGGTCGGGAGTTCAAGACCAGCCTGACCAACAAACAAAACAAAATTAGCTGGGCGTGGTGCTGCATGCCTGTAATCCCAGCTACTCGGGAGGCTGAGACAGGAGAATCACTTGAACCTAGGAGGCGGAGGTTGTGGTGAGCCAAGATCGCATCACTGCACTCCAGCCTGGGAAACAAGAGCGAAACTCTATCTCAAAACAAAACAGTGGGTCGGGCGTGGTGGTTCACGCCTGTAATCCCAGCACTTTGGGAGCCTGGGGCAGGTGGATCACGAGGTCAGGAGATTGAGACCATCCTGCCTAACACAATGAAACCCTGTCTCTACTAAAAATACAAAAAAATTAGCCGGGCGTGGTGGTGGGCACCTGTAGTCCCAGCTACTCGGGAGGCTGAGGCAGGAGAATGGCGTGAACCTGGGAGGCAGAGCTTGCAGTGAGCTGAGATTGCGCCACTGCACTCCAGCCTGGGCAACAGAGTGAGACTCCGTCTCAAAAAAAAAAAAAAAAAAGGAAGAGTGTGGCCAGGCCAGCCACAGTGGCTCACGCCTGTAATCCTAGCACTTTGGGAGGCAAAGAGGGTAGATCGCTTGAGCTCAGAAGTTTGATACTAGCCTGGGAAACATGGTGAAACCCTTTCTTTGCAAAAAATACAGAAATTAGCCAGGCATGGTGGTACATGCCTGTAGTCTCGGCTATTTGAGAGGCTGAGGTGGGAGGATCATCTGAGCCCAGGGAGGTTGAGGCTGCAGTGAGCCATGATTGCACTACTGCACTCCAGCCTGGGCAACAGAGTGAGACCCTGCCTCAAAAAAAAAAAAAAAAAAAAAAAAAAGAGTGTGGCCACAAAAGGTTTCCTCAGGAGATAACATTTGAATAGAGACTGGGCAGATACTTGAGGGAAGAATGTTCTAGACCAGTGGTCAGCCGACTGTGGCCCTTGAACCAAATCTGGCTGGCCACTTGCTTTTGTAAACAGAGTGTGATTGGAGCCCAGTCACACCCATTTGTTTCCCGGTCATCCATGGCTGCTTTCTCACTGGTGTGGCAGAGCTGAGGAATTGTGACTGGGGCCTCCTGGCCCACAAAGCCTAAATAGTATCTGGCCCTGGACAGAGAAAGTTTGCCAGCTTCTGATCCAGGCAGGAGCAGAGTGCATATGCCATTCTTTACCTGTCTATTCCCCCAGTGATGGACACCTACATTGTCCCAAACTCTTTGGCGCCACGAGAGACAACCCTTCAATAAACATCCTTCCCAAGTCACGGGGTTTACCTGTGTGGGATTCCAGGAGTGGAGCTTCTTTATAGATTTAAGGTGAGCAGGGGAGCGGAAAACTGCCAGCAGTCTCTTTTAATCAGATTAGAAAACCTGCCTCGTCCCATCCCACTGTACAGCACTCTTTTCATACTGGGGCTGTTGATTCTCTCGGGGACGAACATGGCTTTGTTTAGGGCCTATCCTACCTCTGGCTCATTCATTCTCAGGGGTTTGCCTGTGTCATCAAACGTGGTGATGCCTGTGTCATCAAACGTGGACAATGAAGGAACCAGGCATCTGGGACCAGGGACCACATTTACACAAGCACTGGGAAAACCAGAAAGGCCTGGGAAATGTCAGGGGCAGGGAGGGGATGTGGTGCTGTTCTGAACTGCGATGTTGTAACCTCTCTGTAGCATAGATTTTTAGAATTTGTGTTTGTGTTTCATCTTCCTTCAAGGTCCTCCAGTCTAGCCCAGAAGCTTCCTGGGCTTCTGGGAAAGAAAGTCCAGGTTTTTCTCTGGACTTTATAGCATGTAGTAACTGTGCCGTTCATCAGCAATCAATCACACATCACCCTATGCCATCTCTTTAAGCTTGTGCGAGAACACAGGGTTCTCGGTTAGACCGTGGCTCCCATGCCTGGCTGGTCCCTGCATGGCTAACTCTGGGATTTTATGTGGCAGGTTCAGTGAATATTGATTGATTGGTTGATGGCCCAGACCATTGATAGGATAGCAATGATAAGTTGCCTTCCAGAGCAAGATCCACATTTTATTCCTCCCTCTATTTCCAGGGCCCAGCAAAGCGCTGACCCGTAATAGGGACGTTGCAGATTCTTCATGAATAAAGAAATACCACCTCCTGTCAAGCTCTCCTAAGCGAAGTAGAAATTTGTTCATTAAAAAACAATCATTTATGTTCTAAAGCTGAGCAGAAATGAGTCCAGATGTTGTTGTTTGTGTGTATGTGTGTGTATGTGTTTTTGGAGGAGGTGTGTCACGCTGAATAGACAGTTGAGAGCCTCCTGGACGTGCTATGGCACAGACCTGACCAGCGTTTCTGTCTGGGCTACAGAGGACATGAATAAGGGCCTGGAATTCCGTGTTCTCACCTGGTGGTCTTGGATCCTCTGTGCAGATCTGTGTCTTTCTCACCATTCCAGGCCCAGCTCCATGTCTCAGCATTTCCACAAAGTAGCTTCAACCCTCAGAGATTTTTCTCTGGACTTTATAGCATGTAGTAACTGTGCCATTCATCAGCAATCAATCACGCATCGCCTTGTGCCATCTCTCTAAGCTTGTGTGAGAACACAGGGTTCTTGGTTAGACTGTGGCTCCCATGCCTGGCTGGTCCCTGCATGGCTGACTCCAGGATTTTATGTGTCAGGTTCAGTGAAGATTGATGGACTGATTGATGGCCCAGACCATTGATAGGATAGCAATGGTAAGTTGCCCTGTTAATATCTGTCCCTAGCCTATCTGGGCTTGGCTTTCCTAACTACAAAGTAAGGATCTCCAGGCAACATCAGCTTTGCTTATAGGGAAGCAGCATGTCAAGGGGATAGCCCTATGGGGTTTGGAACGAGCAAATCTGGTTAAAGCCTCAGTCCACAGTCTTGTCATTTATGGGATGTTTGACCTCCAGGTTTCTCACCTGAACACTGGGAATAATAAAAGCTGATTCTTAGGGTGTCTTTGGAAGTGCACATAGCAGAGTGCACAGAGGGCCTCTACTCCCACTCCAGATGGGGGATCCCCAGAGACGGGGCTGGAGGACAGTGAGCATGTTTTGCTGAAGGTTCCAGAAGCCCCTTTTGTGGTTGTGATTTCATTTAGAAGCCTGGTGCTGGTCCCTGAGACAGAGAAGTACTTTGAGCACTGCTGATACCAAATCTTCAAAACTAGACTTTATTTTCTCTGGCATCTATTTAATTGACAGTCTTAACTTTGCATGAACCAGGAAGTTTGGCAATTTAACTTCCTTGTGATCTCGGGAGAAGGAGGTGAGGAATGAAAATGCCAGAGAAGGCCGGGTGCGGTGGCACACACCTGTAATCCCAGCACTTTGGGAGGCCGAGGCAGGCGGATCACGAGGTCAGGAGTTCGAGACCAGCCTGACCAACATGGTGAAACCCCGTCTCTACTAAAAATACAAACATTAGCCAGGCATGGTGGTGTGTGCTTGTAATCCCATCTACTCAGGAGGCTGAGGCAAGAGAATCACTTGAACCCCGGAAGTAGAGGTTGCAGTGAGCTGAGATCATGACACTGCACTCCAGCCTGGGTGACAGAGCGAGACTCCATCTCAAAGAAAATGCCAGATAGGAGAGGCAGATGGAAGGAAAACATCCCGTGGAAAGCCCAGCGATAGGCGGGCCAAGGAGCCTCTGATAGCAGCATCGCCAGTTGGGTGCTGGGGACTTAGGAGGTAATGGAGCAGGCTCTCCCCCTGCCCACTGGGTGGCTGCCAATGCAGATTTTAATTACTTCCTTTGCGTAGCTTTGCTGCTGCTGATTTTTAAACATCAAAAGCAGCACATGTATAAGCCTTTGCCTCCTATTTTGAGTATTAGGGCAGTGACATTTTCTTTAGCCTGGGGATTGCTATGCACATTGTGGTGTTGGAGAACATTAATGCTGGAGGAAGCCTTGAGTTCTAGGCCATGTTCTGTTACAGGCTGAATCTGTCCTGGGACACGTCACAGAGCCTTTCTTCCCAGGCCTCAGTTTCTCCTTTGATTAGGTGGAAGAAAGGACTGGATCTTTCTTGTAAAGCCCTTCTGGGACTTAACAACATTCCTGAATGGGCCCACCCTTGTTTTCCATTGATGCCCCGTTAGCCTCCTTTCTCTGCCCTCTAGGCAGTTGCTCCAGCCATGACAAGCAGGTGTCCACTGAGATCTCAAGATCTGATAAGCGGGCCCTGACACCAGGGAA
Organism: Colobus angolensis palliatus; assembly: GCF_000951035.1. Taxonomy (NCBI): domain Eukaryota; kingdom Metazoa; phylum Chordata; class Mammalia; order Primates; family Cercopithecidae; genus Colobus; species Colobus angolensis. Next base: position 8,067,682 of record NW_012110918.1, on the reverse strand, counting down.
GGGGCCTGGAATGAAAATTGTTTCCAAACACCCTTGTTTATGACTTCCAGAAATGGTTACAGCTCTTCTCATCAGGCAGCACAGATTGGACCCCTGCCGTGAATGGAGCCACTGGGATGATGGTATTTGGCTACCAGGGGTCCTGAGCACATGCCTGCCCTGGGGACATTAGATCGTGACTCAGGAGCTAGAGCAGATGTGGGTGAGAAGGACTGCTTCTCTGTTACAGGTTTTCCTAAACTGGAGCCATTTTAGTACAACCTTACTATTTAAACCCATTCAAGTGTTTTTTTCTTTTTCTTTTTTTTTTTTTAAGTGAACTGATGCAAAAGCAGTGGTTCTTAACAGAGGAGGTGTTGTGGGGGTTACCCCCAGGTCGCATTGGGCAGTGTCTAGGGACATTTTTGGCTGTCCCAGTTGGGTGGTGGAGGGATGCTCTGGCATCTCGTGAGAAGAAGAGGCCAGCGATGCTTAGCATCCTGTAAGGCCGCAGGACAGCCCCCACCACAAAGAATGATCTGGCCCCAAATGCCAATAGGGCTGAGGTTGAGAAACTCCAATTTAAAGAAACAAGATTTTGGCCAGTCACGGTGGCTCACGCCTGTAATCCCAGCGCTTTGGGAGGCCGAGGCGGGTGGATCACCTGAGGTCGGGAGTTTGAGACTATCCTGGCCAACGTGGTGAAACCCCATCTCTACTAAAAATACCAAAATTAGCTGGGTGTGGTGGCAGGTACCTATAATCCCAGCTACTCGGGAGGCTGAGGTGAGAGAATCGCTTGATCCTAGAAAAAGAAAAAAACAAAGAAACATGATTTTAAAATGAAATGTAGTAAGTTGGTATCACAGCATAGATTCAAAGTAATTATACACATAATGAGTGCAATGAAATCGAAACAGTGTTTATAAATTCTAGGTAGCTGCAGTTGTGTGCCGAGCCTTTGAGTTTGAGGGAGGTTATTGCTGTCTCTATAACGAAGGGAAATTGGCGTGGGCACAGATGTTACAGACCTGGCAGCGCCAAATGGAGGCTTTCTCCTGAAATGGAATCAGTAGGATTAGAAGAGAATTGACAGGCAGGTGGATCACTTGAGGTCAAGGAGTTCAAGAACAGCTTGGTCAACATGGTGAAACCCCGTCTCTATTAAAAATACTAAAATTAGCCGGGCGTGGTGGTGCGTGCCTATAATCCCAGCTACTCAGGAGGCTGAGGCAGGAGAATCACTTGAGCCAGGGAGGCAGAGGTTGCAGTGAGCCGAGATGGTGCCAGTGCACTCCAGTCTGAACAAACAGAGTGAGACTCTGTCTCAAAAAAAAAAAAATGGAAGAAGGAGTCGCGTTCTCCTTCGGTGATTACACACTGTTCTGTGCTGTCTGCCCACCCCCTAAAACCAATCCAGGCACCCCCACGATGTTCCCCATCTCAAACTTTGGGAAGCAGTGTCTTAGTGCCAGGGACACAGGTATGAGCTGCTACTAAGTCAGTGCCTCCCTGCCCCTCTGGCTCTGTGAATGTGAGAGCTAATCATTAGACCTAGATGGGAATCTTTTTTCTCTTTTTTCACAGGTAGTTATAATAATAATAGCCCCCTTTAGGCACAGGCTTTTTCATCTTCAAAGCGCTTTATAAACATGAGCTAATCTTCCTGCTCCCCAGTGAGGTCAGAAGTCCTGTCTTTTAGTGGATGGTGCCACCAAGGCAAGAGAGATGAGTGAGTCACTGGCAGTCCCGGCTGGGAGTTAGGTGAGGTTAGGGTTGGGATTCAAGTTTACAGTTGCTGGACTCCTGGACATGTCCTTCACCGGGCCACACCTTTCTCTTGGCCAGCCCTGTCTTGGTATTTGTGCCAAACCTCAAATTCAGGCGGGTCTGGAGAGAGCAAGGGTGACATTTCTTTTCTGGGTTGCTCTTAGAGAAGCTCCTAATGCTTTCCTTTTCTTTCTTAAAAAATTTCCCCTACGGCAGGTAAACCCCCACAAATCAGGGAGTTACTTTAAGAAAATATTTTCCTTGTGGACCCTGGGTCCCAGGATGGCGGTGGGAGCAAAGCTGAAGCACTGTTTCTTTTCATGGACTCTGTTTGAAGATGTCTGTGGCTGGCAGAGCCGGAGCCGTAAGGACCAAGGGTGTCTGGCGGTGAGCCGTGACCGCTTCGACAGGGACCACCAGGGTGCACGCAGCCTCTGGGTGCCTGTGGGCGCTGGGGCATTTCCTTTGCGCCCATCACACTTCTGAACTTGGCCAGGAGGGGAGCCAAGGGGAGGTGTCAGGGGAGAACCCATGCAGTGGGCTTGGGAGGCAGATGCTGCAAGGATGACAGCAGCCATTTCATACCTTTTCCCGAAAGTTAAAAAAATAATGAAGTAAAATCCTCAGGATTCAAGCGACATTTAAATCTGCTCCTGGAATACCACGTGTCTCTGGGTCCTGTGGTTTCGTGGGGAGCTGACCCCACTGGAAGTATGCGGGGTCCTTTGGCACTGGGCTCTCACATGCTGTCTACGGCAGGATTGAATACATCAAGGCAGAAAAGGTCCTTAAAGCTGGAGCTTGAGAGATGGGCCTGAGTGTGTTTTTGTTTATGTTGGTTACGCTAGCGGTCCCCAACCTTTTTGGCACCAATTTCATGGAAGACAATTTTTTTCATGGACCAGGGATGGGGTGGGGTGGAGTTGGGGAGATGGTTTCGGGATGATTCAAGCACATTATACTTATCGTGCACTTTATTGCTAGTATTATTATGTATTACATTTTAGTAATATGTAATTTATTACATACATTAGTATTATTACATATTACGATTATTTCACCGTATATTACATTGACTATGTTGTGAAATAATTATACAACTCACCATAATGTAAATCAGTGGGAGCCCTGAGCTTCTTTCGTTGCAACTAGATGGCCCTGTGTGGGGATGACGGGAGACAGTGACAGAGCATCAGGCATTAGGTTCTCATAAGGAGCCCACAACCTAGATCTCTCACATGTGTAGTTTACAATAGGGTTCTCGTGCCTATGAGAACCCGACGCCGCCACCGATCTGACAGGAAGCGGTCATGTCAGTGATGGGAAGTGGCTGTAAATACAGATGAAGCTTCGCTCATTCCCCAACTGCCCAACTCCTATTGTACACCCCAGCTCCTAGCAGACCACGGACCGGTACCAGTCTGTGGCCCGGGGGTGGAGGGGGTGGGGACGCCTGGGTTACACCACCAGTGTGGGTTGAGCCAGTTTTCTGTGGCACCACTGTGTGCCTGCCATCAGCCATGGGACATTCTGAGTTGCTCTAAATCTTGTCCATGGAGAAGTGGACACTCAGCTCACAGCTGTGCATTTTCCTAAAGTCTTTACTTTCTTGTCCTAGCTTGGGCTGCTATAACAAAATGACCATAGACCAGGCAGGTTAAACAACCTTATGCCTCATGGTTCTGGAGGGTGGGAAGTCCAAGATCAGAGCGCCAGCATGGTCAGATTCTTGGTGAAGGCCCCATTCTTGGTTTATAGATGGCTTTCTTCTTGACTCACAAGGTCAGGGTTGGGGGTGAGGGAGTTGGGGGGCAAGAGGAAGCTCTGTCATATCTCTTCTTATAGGGGTACTAATCCCGTCATGGGGACTTCATGACGTGATTATCTCCCAAAGGCCCTATCTCCAAACACCATCACACTGGGGATTAAAGTTTCATTGTGTGAATTTCGGGAGAAACACAAACATTCAGCCTGTAGCACCTTTCTATGGGATCTTGCTCAATTATAGGTACAATGGTGGGGATGGCAGCCATAAAAAAGAATGAGTTCATGTCCTTTGCAGGGACATGGATGAAGCTGGAAGCCATCATTCTCAGCAAACTAACACAGGAACAGAAAACCAAACACTGCATGTTCTCACTCATAAGTGGGAGTTGAACAATGAGAACACATGGACACAGGGAGAGGAACATCACATGCTTGGGCCTTTGGGGGGTTGGAGGGCAAGAGGAGGGAGAGCATTAGGACAAATATAGAATGCAGGTGGGGCTTAAAACCTAGATGACAGGTTGATAGGTGCTGCAAACTACCACGTCGCATGTATACCTATGTGACAAACCTACACGTTCTGCACATGTATCCCAGAACTTAAAGTAAAATTAAAAAGAAATAAAAATAAAAATAAAGCACTGGGGATGGATGGGGAAAAGAATGCAGAACAATTTACCACTCAGATCCAAGAGCAGCAGCAGAGTCTAGGCCAGGTTCCTCCTGCATTTGTCCATGAACTTCATTGCTTCCCACTCGTAGGATGCGCAGAACTGTGAGAGCTGGCAGGAGGGGCTCCAAGAGCCCCAGAGCCAGTACAGCACTGGGAATCTAGGCTTCAGTTATCTCCAGTCCCCTGTTGGACCACAGGCAGCTCATTTCTCCCATAAAGGGCAAATCCGGTTGTTGGAACAGACTGCTGTGGGCTACCTGTCATCTCACCCTTTGTTCCTAAGAGATCTGGTTCCCCAGAAAACAGAAATGTAGCCTCGTGGTGGCCTGGTATCCTCCTAATATTTCAATCATTTCTTCAGGCTTCCTCGTTACCATGGTTTCTAACTACACGCAGGTAAATGATATGCAGATAGAGCAGGGTGAGGACAAGGGACGGGGCTCAGATTGGAATAACAATACCCCTCTCAGGGCACTTTACCTGGCTGGTAGCCTCCTCCCTGCCCTTCTCCATGAAGTGCAGGCTCTTCCTGCCTCCCTCTGCTAGCGACTTCTGTGCTGACTTTCCCTTATGCCTCTTAACCCCTTACTCCCCAAATCACAAATAGAGATAAGGTCATGGAGGAGCACAGCCTCTCCAGTTTGTTTGTGCCTCATCCTCTTTTCTGACCTTGACAATTTCTGACATTGAATTTGCCCATGCTCCCCGACCCCATGCCTCCCAAGCAGTTGCTGCTTAGTTCTTGCCCAAGTCTTGGGTTGTGATTCTCTCCGCAGCTGAGCCCAAAGAATTGTGGGTGCAATTGAGAATTGTTATGAATCATTACTCCCTCTCTTCTCTCTGACCCTCTGTCTGTGATCCTCTGTAAGGGCCTTTATTAGCTTTAAACTTTTCTTGGACACTGCCCTTTAATATTTTCCTTCCTTACACAGAGAGGTCGGGATTTCTGGGAATCCTCTATCTTATTTTAACAGCTCACGCATTCCTTCTTCTTGGAAATCCAAGTCCAGCTTTTATGACCCTGTGGTTTGGTACCCTGCAAACCTCATCAGATCTAGTTGCCCCTCCTTGGTCCTTCTTCCCTGTGGTTGCTCACCTCCTGATAGTTCAGAATTGACTACCCCAGGCTCCTGCAGACCCCACCTCCTGCTTTCTGAACAGGAATGAGCTTCGGCTCTTGGCCTCTGCTCTGAAGTCCAATCTCCTGCCATGGTTTTGACCACACCCCTCATAAAAATCACTCCCAACCTTGCATCTGAGCCCTTGAGATTTCTCCAAGTGTCAGCTCTGTGTGACCCCCTGTACGTCCACTTCAAGTCCCGTGATCCTTGAAGTCCAGCGTACCCCTGTCCTCGTTTCCAGGCTGATCTCTGCTCTAGGCTCCTGCATTTCTCATTAGGGTAAAATAACGTGTCTGGACGTCAACATTGAACTCTATTTTTATTCCTTGACCTTTTGGCTCTTACTCAGCTGGTCACCATGATTTAAATGCCCTACCTGTAACACTAGCTTTTAATTTATTACTTATTTTTTGAGACAGAGTCTCACTGTGTTGCCCAGGCTGGAGAGCAGTGGCGTGATCTTGGCTCACTGCAACCTCCACCTCCCAGGTTCAAGCAATTTTGCTGCCTCAGCCTCCAGGTAGCTGGGATTATAGGCGTGCACCACCATACCGGGATAATTTTTGTATTTTTAGTAGAGACGGGGTTTCACCATGTTGGCCAGGCTGGTCTTAAGCTCTTGGCCTCAATTGATCTGCCCAACTTGGCCTCCTAAAGTGCTGTGATTACAGGCATGAGCCATAACACTAGCTTTTTACAAATAAGAGCTTTACCTTGTTCTTCTCTGTACTTTCTGGGAGTACATTACATGCTGCCATCTTTAGATGTGTTCTAACTGAACCAAAGGCATTGTTCTCCTACCTGGACAGATCTCCATGGCAATGCCCTGGCCAGCAGGCTGAGACCTCATCTCCAGAGCTTCTTACTCTTTTGAACATTGAAGGCCCGTTTAGTACTACATTGTTTCACAGATTCCTATGGACTAATGATTTAATATTTTATCTAGTAAATATTTGGAAAATAATGGTCTATAGGAGTTGGGAAATACAACACGTTTGTGTAAGAAGTTACACATTCAATCTTCCAACAATGCTTAGTGTCCTTGGGTCCTGTGGGACCCTAATGTCAGTGCTGTGGCCTCTCAGGAATTTATGGCTGATGTTTGGTGACCACCCACCCACACTTGCGCAGCAGTTCCTGATTGCCTGTCACTGTAGTCTAGCCTACATACCTGTAGGTTATGTATAACTAGTAGGTTATACATGTGTTGCCTCCTGCTAAGAGGTTTTCTGCTTCCACGCTGGACTCTATCCTGAAAGTGGGCTCTTTGACCTGGTACCTAGGTCCACCCCTGGCTCCTTGTCTCTCCAGCCTTAAAATGAATTCCCTTTTGACATATAGAGTCCATTCTGTGCAAAAATTTTTCCCCTGGCAGCCATGGAGGCTCCAGTTGCTTGATGCTGGTTCTTATTATTAGACTTAAAAGCCCAACCCTTTCAACTCTTAAGAGCTCCCTGTCTCTCAGACCCATGTTCAACCTTTCTGACCTCTCCAATCAGTGGTACTTCCTCCTTCACCTCTGAGTGGCTTGTGCCACAGGTTTGTACTTAATGTGTGCTCATGTGCTGTCTTGCTTTTATACACACACGTGCATGTGCACACACTTTTTAAAAAAACTTTGGAAATAATTTTAAACATTATCAAAACATCACAAAGAACATTCATAACCCCTTTACCCGGATTCACCTGTTACTAACATTGTACCCCATTCACTTTTTCAAGTTATCTTCCTTTATCTCTTTCTGCAGCTTTTTTCCTAAACCATTTGAAGGTAAGCTCATACAACATGGGCCTTTACTTCTAAATACATCCGTGTCTTTTTCCTAAGAAGAGAGATTCTCTTATAGAACTGTAACTCTGTTATCACCTTTATAAATTTACATTGATACGATTATTTTATCTGCTCTCCTTCCATGTTCCAGTTTTCTCGGTTGATCTAATGCCATCCTTTATGACACAATTTCTCTCCAGTACAGAATCCAGTCTAGACTGGATAAAGAAAATGTGGCACATATACACCATGGAATACTATGCAGTCATAAAAAAGAATGAGTTCATGTTCTTTGCAGGGATATGGATGAAGCTGGAAACCATCATTCTCAGCAGACTAACACAGGAACAGAAAACCAAACTCTGCACGTTCTCACTCATAAGTGGGAGTTGAACAGCGAGAGCACATGAACACAGGGAGGGGAACATCACACACTGGGGCCTGTCAGGGGGTTGGGATCAAGGGGAGGGAGAGCACTAGGACAAATGTTGAATGCATGTGGGGCTTAAAACCTAGACAATGGGTTGATAAGTGCAGCAAACCACCATGGCACATGTATACTTATGTAGCAAACCTTTCTGCACATGTATCCCAGAACTTAAAGTTAAAAAAAAAATCCAATCTAGAGTCAGATATTGCTTTAAATTGTCATATCTCATTAGCCTCCTTAATCTGGAAGATTTCTATAGCCTTTCTTTGATTTTGATGACATGGATATTTTTGAAGACTATTAGAGTTTCCCTCCATTTTTTTTTAATGGAAAATTCCCCATTTGTGTTTGAAGTTTGCTTTTGATTAGATTGAAGTTATGAATTCTTGGCTACAATGCTGCATGGGTGATGTGATACTGTTCTCAGCATGCCACATCTGGAGGTACCCCATGCCCATCTCTTTCTGATGGGTGATGTCAGTTTTGATTATCTATGTAAGATGTTGTCTGATTTCCTCACTGTACAATTAATGTGTTTTTCCTCCCTTGTAGCTAATAAGCAATCAGTAGAGAGACACTTTAAGGATATGCAAAGATTCTCATCCTCAAAGATTGCCTTTCAGATTTAGCATCCGGTGATGATTCTTGCTTGATCAGGTCTTCACCATAATGGTTGTAAATGATTTTCCAACTCCAGTTCTCCCTCAATATTTGCTGTTTGGTTCTTGGCGTTCCACTGTTAGCAAGAGACCTTCCTGTATTCCTATTTATTTGTCTGTGTGTCTGTTTATTATTGGTATAGGCTCATGAATTCCTAATTAGTCAATGGTTCACCTATCACTACTTTGCTTAATTATTTTGGTGCCCAAATTGTCCCAGATTTGGCCTCTGGGAGCCCCTTCAAACTGGTTCCCATGCTGTTACACAAACACACCTTTGCTCTATTGTAAGCCCCTTGAAACATTATATGCCTCTTGAGAACACATTAGTATTGTGACCCACATATGGTGGTAACTTGAATGTGTGTGTGTTGGGAGGTAAGATGTGTTTCTTGGATACTTTCTTGGGTTCCTTCTTGCTATTGTTAAGTAACATCTATAATGCAAAGATCTAAACCACATCCAACCAAATTGTTTTATCGTTAGGAACTTCGACATGTCAGAGCACCAAAAAGTTCTACTGATTTGCACTGGGAAATTCTAAGAGTATTGATCTTTGATATTAGATTCTCTCTTATCTGTGAGCCTCTTTTTACCAAGCTGTGTTGCATATTAATATCCATCTTTGATATTCACATGAGAAAGATCAAACAAGAATCTTCAAGTGGAGATGATTTTTTTTTTTAAACCAGGAATTCTAAACTCAGGTATCTGCTAGGTTCAGGAAGAAGATCCAAATGAATGAATAAGGCCAATGCTTTAGCATGATGTGGATTGTCATGCACTGGAGAGCACATACCCTTCCTTAGAGAGATAGCAGTTTCTCAGCGTTAGTGATTTATTTCTATGTAGGAACACAGGTGCAGGATTGCCCGATCTTCTCATTTTTTCAAGACCATCCAGAAATCCAGATTTTTATGTAACATCTTAAAATGTTCTAGTCTTTACATCTCATCACCTAATTCCAAAAATATGAAAGCACATTTCATTTCTACAAGCCAAGCCACCTCGCTGAAGGACTTGTAGCCCATAATTATATCAAAATACAGAGTCAGAGAATTAAAAGTTGACCTTTCCTGAGTTTGAGGATAGAATCTGATGATTCTGTGATTTCTTATCTAGAAGTGAAAGCGTTTAACATTCCCTTTAAGGTTTCATTAAAAACACAAAACAAGATGTAAAATCCATACATGTAACACCCAAACGATTTTCTTTTCATGGTAAATTGGCAAGCATACAGCTAAAGACTACCCCCCCACCAAAAAAAGTCACCGTTCCCAGTAGTTTTCCAAGTTTTCACCTGCATGAAAATTGATTTGGACCCCTCTCCAGAGCACCATTCATAATCCATCCCTCTTGGCCAGGGAGGTCACAGTGTGTCCTCCAGCAACTCTGGCTAGAACATAACACTAGAGGAGGAAAGTGCTCAGATTAGAAAAAACTGAAAAATGTCCTATCATGAGATCCACTTCTGGTAGCATTCCTACAGAAACAGGACACAGAGAGATGTTCAGAAAAGAAAGCAAAGGGTCAAGTGTAAACTGATAGGTCTACTTCAAACATGAACCAAGAGGTTTTATTTGATTATATAGGTCAAAAGACTTGTGGAGCTTGAGGGCCCCACAAATCGGAAGCCAGCTTATCTACTCATAGCAAGAAGGAGGACAGAAAATACCATGGGCATCTGAGAAATGTACTGTGTTATAAGTTGGCATTTGTGATTTTTCTTTAGAAGAAAAAAAAAAGAGATGGAGCTCTAGGCATGGTGTTTGACTGAAGTGGAATACCGCATATTTTTTTTGGTGTGTATTTGCTTTAGCAAAGTAATAAAACAAAAATTTATAAAGCGAAGGTTTTCTTGATAAGAATTCAGGGGAAATATTTGTGAAGTCTTGACCAACTGCACATACTGAAGATGATCCCCCCCTGGAAATGACTTCGTAGCAAGGGGGAAAATGACAGTCTGGGCATATGTGTTAACAAGGGGACAGTGGTCCTCACAATCCATCTTTGTTCAGTCCCAGAAAAGAAGATAACAATAATTTATCTCCAGACATTGGATCAGTAGTTTACCTGATCCAGTCTTCATCTGCATGATGAAAAATGGATCTTATAATTGCAACTTAGATACACAGTACATTTCTCAGATGTGCGTGTTATTTTCTGTCCTTCCTCTTGCTATGGATAGATAAGCTGGACTTACGATTTGAAAGGCCCTCAAGCCCCACAAGTCTTTCGACCTATAAAATCAAAGAAAACCTATTGATTCCTGTTTGAAGTAGACCTATCAGTTTACACTTGACCCTTTGCTTTCTTTTCTGAACATCTCTCTGTGTCCTGCTTCTGTAGAAATTGTACCGGAAATGGATCTCATGATAAGGCTTTTTCAGTTTTCTTCTGATCTGAGCACTTTCTTCCTATAGGCTTGTGTTCTAGCCAGAGTTGCTGGAGGACACACTGTGACCCACCCTGGCCAAGAGGGATGGATTATGAATGGTGCTCTGAAGAGGCGTCCAAATCTCTGCACTCTAATCCTTCACCTACATTTTCTAGTGGACCCCTACATCTCTTTCCTGCACCAAACAGCATCCCTACCTTTAGGAAAACTATCTCCCGGTGTCTCATGGCAAAGGGCAAATGAGTCTCCCCGAGCACTGGTTTTTGCAGACTCAGCCTCACAGGACACAAACCTGAAAAACAGTTGCTCACACCCTGTGTTTACTTTTATTTCCAGCCACATCTGGAGTCCAAAATTCATAAGTTTATTGCCAAGCCTTACAACAGTTTACTGAGTTTGTACGTTAAGGGAAGGGGGAAAAAATGCTCTCCTGACTTGTCGAGTGTGAAATGGATGGAGGAATCAATGGGCGAACCCTAAACCCCAACCATGTTTATTAACATCTGCGGCCTGCCGGCAGACGGGGAAGGCGTGAGCGGACTGTGTTTGTCTTGGAGGTTTTAGCTTAGAGAGCTCCATGGTGTACTCTCTCCATATATATACAGCCAGGCATCTTTTTAACCCACCAGAGACCAGGGGAGGGAAACAAGGGCTGTTCAGAAGCAGAGGAGCCCAGGTCCCATAGGGGAAGAGCAGGGATGGGCACTTGGCTGTGTTTACAATCAGGGCAGTGCAGTGGGTGAGCCGATTCTTGTGACGTACTTGAGGCTTAAAAAACGATCATAAATCTGATGTCTGTCAAACAGGGCTGGCATTTTCTTTTCCTTTCACAACTAGGTTTTGTATGACCAAAAAACAAAAAACAAAAAACTCACTTTTTTTTTTTTTTTTTTTTAACAAGAAACCCTCAAAACTCTCAGGAGTATCCCTCTCTTTAGAGTCTACAGTTGGGGTGGACTCAATGGTGCCAGGAACACATTGAGTGTTTTGGTAGAGGCCATAGTCTCTCTCTGCTGAAGGAAGGTGTCGCCATTCGTATTTTTTTTTTTTTTTTTTTTTTTGCATTTTTACAGAGACGTTGGAGTGGGAATGGCCACACCGAACGGGCCGAGACCTGAAACTCTGTGTTCAGCAACTTGGTTTTTACCAGGGATTTGCCCAGTTTGCTTTGGGTCAGACGGGAGCACCCTGAGCAAGCCAAGAGCTCCTTTAGTTTGCTGTCCTTCTGCCATGAATATAGCAAGAACCAAGGGGCAATTCTGTAAGGCCCCGGCATGGAGGGAGGATGTGCTGTTTGTGGCCGCCAGCCACAGACCCTCTGCCTAGGGAGAAATGTACTGGGGATGTCCTTTTAGCAGACGGTTTGGCTCTCTGGTACCTCACGTCTGAGGTGAGCCCGCCAAAGAAAAGGGCGCTTTTTGTGGTCAGAGCCCAGGGCTTGGACGAAACCCTCGGACAGAGGCGGTATGTGCCCGGGGGAGGCGTGGCCCACCAAGGAGGAGAAAAACCCCCCTGTCTGTGAGGAGCGTGGCTGCCAGGCCTCTCCACTCAAGGAACAGTGAGCGACTGTTGGAAAGCTTGGCCTGCCCCGACGTCCAGGTGTGCCCGGCCAGTCAGGTGTGTCATCGCATGAAAAGCACGAGGCTGTGTGTCCGCCGGCCCCATCGCCACCCACCTCTGCTCACTCTTGCCAGAGCTTTCCAGATGCCCTGGGGACTTGACCCTCTGCTCTTAACGCAGGCTGGGTGGGGTCAGGGCTTCCCTCCCCCACCACCCTCACTGTACCAGATCTTCACGTTCCATTTTCCACAGTGGGCAGCGTCCCAGCCAAGCTGTGAGCTCTCGGATCTGAAGAGCACACTGCTTTTCAGGGCTTTTTTCCTGGCCCCTGGCCACACTTAGCTGCTAGGTTATTTGGGCAGGATTGTTCAAGGGTGTGAAACCAATGGGGCCAGAGAGGGAGGTTGGGGCTCAACCCAGTGGGGTGAGATTTCCCTGTGGGCTTTGGGTTGGGGGCACTGACGCATCCCCAGCAGGGCCTCCTGGAAGAAACCCAGCCTCTGAGATGCCAGTACTTTTCCATGGGTGGGTGGGGTGGGGAGGAGGAGGACTTTGAGCCCCGGTGACCTGGCCGCCCAGGGATTTTCCAGGCTTGCTTTGGGGAGGTTATCCCAACTAGGGACTAGGAATCAGGAAGCCTCCATTTTATTTTGTAAAATTGTAACCAAGCTTCGCACTTACGATGATAAAATGCTGGGTGGACGTACTGGAGGTCCTCATCAATGCCTTCCCAGAACCCTCCAGACCACAAGGGGTCTTGCCTTAGCAAGATGAGTTATCTGGAAAAGGCAACAGCTCATGATTTTTCCCGTTGCTTCAAAATGTACTGTCATGTTACTGAGCTGGGTGGAAGGTGCTAGAACAAGGACTGCTCTCCAGGGCTCTCTGTGTTTCTCACCTTACCTCGAGGTCATGCCTGCAGTTTGTAAAAAGGAGTGTTCCCCAGCCTGTATCCTCGTGGGTCTTGTGTTCTCCCAAGTCTAATTATTTTTTTTTAAACATTTTCAGAATTTCCCCTTTCTACAGTGTGACTTTGGAGCTGGGGTCCACCCCAGTTCTGCCTGGGGTGCAGCCAGCAGGCAGTTCCCTGGGTGCATTCTTGCAGCTGACTGTATCTGTGTCAGGCATCTGCTTCATGTCATTTTCTTGGAGGGGCCTTTGCAGTTGCCGTGATGCTGTTTCCACCCCCATATCATTCTACTTTGCAGAAACTTCATGATTTATAACCAAGTGTTTGTGTTTACTTGTTTTGACCTGTGTCCCTCTGGAATACACACCAGACAGGCAGAGACGAAGACCTAGCTCCCAACATAGCATCAGCCACGCCATCGATGCCCCATTAGGATTTGAGTTAACACCTCCAGAGTGGGAGATGTGTGGCAAATTAAACCCCGACTGCTGTTGGGCAGTTCTGCATTTTGGATTCCTACGTCCCTGCAACTCTGGTTTATACTTGGCTGCTTCTAGGGAAAGGGGGATAAAAGGGGATTGTCATTTTACATCGAAACCTGATTATTTACCTCTCAGACTTACAGCATGCTCAGAGCTGTGGGATTATGGAGTATTTATTTATTTTTATTTTTTCTTTTTATAAAAGCTAGAGGCTGGGCGCGGTAGCTCACGCCTGTAATCCCAGCACTTTGGGAGGCTGAGGCGGGCGGATCACGAGGTCAGGAGTTCGAGACCAGCCAGTTTGAGACCAGCCTGGCCAATATGGTGAAACCCCATCTCTACTAAAACTACAAAAATTAGTCGGGTGTGGGTGGTACGCATCTCTAATCCCAGCTACTCGGGAGGCTGGGGGAGTAGAATAGCTTGAAACCAGGAGGCAGAGGTTTCAGTGAGCCGAGATCGCACCACTGCACTCCAGCCTGGACAACAGAGCGAGACTCCATCTCAAAAAATAAAAAAGAAATAAAGTAGAGACAGGGTCTTCCTGTGTTGACCAGGCTGGTCTTAAACTCCTGGCTTCAAGTAATCCTCCCACCTCTGCCTCCCAAAGTGCTGAGATTACAGGTGTGAGCAACTGTGCCTGGCCTTATGTATTTTTAAATTTTTATTGGTGTATTTATTTTAGATGGAGAAAAGAAATGCAGGCCTGGCGCAGTGGCTCAAGCCTGTAATCCCAGCACTTTGGGAGGCCGAGACGGGCGGATCACGAGGTCAGGAGATC
>NW_012110918.1:7989657-8053166 GCF_000951035.1 Colobus angolensis palliatus | reverse complement strand
AAATGCAAACAGGATCATGTGTTCTCACTATTGGTTGTTATTGTTATTGCAGAGATGAATAATTAATTATGGGAGTATTTTTCTTAACCAATAAATTGTGGTCTTCTGCTTCTGGGCAGTATCTAAAAGTAGTGGGTTCTGATTTGGTGTTAGTATAAGTCCCCAGTTCCTTCTGCGGTTGCCTGGGTGAGAGGTGGCCCTGGGCACCTCAGAAGCTACTCATTGTGTGACCGTGTCAAGTGGACACTTTCTGAAGATGGGCTCAAAAGGCTCACATGTTTCGTCACTCATCACAGTATCCCTTTACACTGAGAGCCTGGTTTTGGTTATGAATTCTCAAATGCCTGGAGGTTGGGAACTTTGGAGTCTTCTCCAAGTATCTTCTGATAGTCAGAACCTTCTGGTTGAAGGGCCTAGTTGGTATGAATGTCTACATAAGAGGCCTGGGACATTTTTTGGGAGGACAGTATGAATCTTGCAGGCCCTGAGGTTTAGACAGTAATGGCTGGGCTTGGAGTTTTAGGCTTGGCTTTGCTTCCACCCCAAGGCTTCTCTTTACCCCAGATTTGGGCACCCATATTTCACTGATCCTACATAACCATAAACCAATAAAAAAAAACAACAACAACAACCCAAGGTACAAATATCCACTGTATACAATTTGCAAAGATGTAAATAAGGCAAGTGTCTATCTGAGGCTCCTAAGCCATTTAGTGGTCAAAGTTACAGCCTTCAGTTCTCTCAACACTCTCTTGACTACATGATGTGAAGTTTTACCTGTTATTTATCGGAAACGGCCTGGCAGAATTGGACTCCTCTACATCTTTCTACACGTAAGATACCGAAATAATCTCCATCCCTATACTATATGGAGGATGTTTTGGGAAGTGGGATTTCTTTTCTTTTCTTCTTTTGAGATGGAGTTTCGCTCTTGTTGCCCAAGCTGGAGTACAATGGTGTGATATCGGTTCACTGCAACCTCTGCCTCCCAGGCTCAAGAGATTCTCCTACCTCAGCCTCCTGAGTAGCTGGGATTACAGGTGCCTGCCACCACGCCCAGCTAATTTTTTGTATTTTTCATAGAGACGGGGTTTCACCATGTTGGCCAGGCTGGTCTCGAACTCCTGACCTCAGGTGATCCACCCGTCTCGGCCTCCCAAAGTGCTGGGATTACAGGTGTGAGCCACGGTGCCCGGCCGGAGTAGGATTTCTTAAGGTGAAACTCTAAAATGTTTTACATTCATCTCACAACAGAGAAAGATAGTTGGTTCTGGACCGTGCCTTCAAGAGGCATCCATCTTAACAGAAACATAAGCCTACAAGTTCTTGTAATACAAACCCAGCTAGAAACTTACAAGCCATGAGAGCTGGAGGCAGACGATGTGGGGCTCTGAACAGCCCAGTAGAAAGAGTTGAATGTATACTAAATGATACTGGAAACCAATAGTCCTAAGCTTGTACTGATGCCTACATTAATTTGAAATTCTACCTATTTTTTTTTTTCTGAAACATTTAAGGCAATTAGCATACCCAATCTCTGCCTCTTCAGTTATAAACTTGAACCTTGACTTGCATACGTTGGTAAAACTTTGCTTGCACGTGTCTTGGTTTCATGCATGATTCTACAGCCTGTATATTATGTGCACTGTGGAGTTGGGCTATGTTGAGTTTCTGCATTTGACTGTAAGCCCTTGGAGGCAAGGCATATGTTTATTCTTTGCTCCTTTATACGTATGCCATAGTGTGCAAAGTGATACTCCTCAAGAGGCTGTTTAACCACATGTTTGGGGTTTCTGAGACTTTCAGGAGGAGGGTCAGACCAGACCTCTCTTGCTTTGCTCTTTACCTTCTTCCTCCCTGCCTTCCTCTCTGGTTAATCATGTCTGTTGGACTAGCAGGTGTCCGGGGTACTGACAGGTCCCATGTCGGAAGTCCAGAATGGGATGACTGAGGCTCCCATCTCTGTCTTTATCTTAGACTTTGGGTTTAAGTAACTTTCTGAAAACCACACTCCTACCACAGCACAAAAGCCAGTGGGGTGACATGAGGAGCAGGCCTGGGTTCCCCTGGTTGCCTGGTTCCAAGAGGGGCCCATCGTCCTGTGCCCTGGGGTGGCCTTGGGATTAGGAGAGCCCAGTTAAACAACCTTCTCATCAGGCTCCTGGTCACAGCACGCGGCTTTAAAATCAGCCGAGCCGGGCAAAGAAGATGCCATATTATGGGGCTTTAGGAATTTCAGTTTAGTGTTTCAGAATATCTGCACATTCTTACCTGGTAAATCATTTCTTTTCTGTTAGGATTTTCTGATAAACCCAAAGACACCTTCAACCATTGCCCATACATGGCTTCCGCAAGGAAAAGAATCATTCTTTTACCTCCTAGCTGGCTTTCCTCCTGCAGTCGAAGATCTTCAACCTTTCCCCATCCCTTGACTACTGCCCCCCAGCTTGGTTCTCCTGTGTCTCCAGACACGCCAGAGAGACAGGAAGGAAGAGGAAGGATGGTTCAGATCTTGCCAATGGAGATGATAAAGCAGGGCAAATGCAGGCCCGAGGCCACATGATCTCTGCACTCCTGTGAGCTCCTTTCACTTACTCGTCTGACTTTGAGCACAGCCAAGTACCTCCCTATGGCCTCATTCACATACCACCTCTGCCAGGCTTTCTCATTTTCTGTCCTTGGCCATTAATTGATCACCTATTATCTGCCTGCCTGGTGGTGTGCGTGCCTTAAAAAGCTATAAAAACCTCGGTGTCCAAGATAGCACAGCTAGAGAATACCAGAGTTGCCATTCATACTCAGATACACCCAACAGCTTTCTTTCCAAGTGAACCCTTTGGCAGATGACCCTGTGGCCATTTCCCTCCTCACCAGCTCAGATGCCCCCACCCAATAACCCAGGGAGGTGGGAGCCACCTTCTCCCCCAGCCTCAGTGTGCCCATGGATCATATTCTATATATTAATGTATATATTATATATAATATACACAAACATATATAATCCATATCACAAAATATAAGTGTTGGTTGGTATCATCTTTCTTAGTAGATTTCCACTCTGGAAAGCCTGGAAGCTGCCTTCTCTTCTTTGCATTTCTGGTGCCTGGTCTAATCCCTGGCACATAGTAGGTGTTCCATCAATACTGAAATACCTTATGGTGTGTGGGTGATTGTAGAGAGAGGTCTTTGCCCACTAGTTTCTTGTCTTTTGTTGTTATAAGGTTGCCTGAGGGCTTAGTGATGTTTTTTTTCTTTAAGAAAACTCCTTCTTCCCTAAGGGCTGTGTGGTCGCTGCTGTCTGTTTCCATTAGGCTGCTTGGCTGCAGTGTGCTCCTGGTGGTGATGCGCTGGGGGGTGAGTGTGAGCCTCCGTGCAAACCTCAGGCCTCCCCTGGCTGCCCATCTGTCATTAGCCATTTGCCGCCAGACACAGGGGGTGGGGGGACACCTGGAGAGGGAGCCTGGAGTGCTCCGTGTGGCCTTTCCAGGAGAATGCGTTTGGCTTTCCATAAAAGACTTCTTGCCACGGCCAGGCGTGTGTGTCCAGTAGAAAGCTGAAGACGTTCGGTCCTTAGAATAAGCGGTGGCTTTCAAACCGTGTGCTCTGGGACTGGCTGGGCCTTGGAGAGGCATCAGTGGCGCCCTGGGGAAACAGGGCACCAGAGCAATGGGTGAGGTCCAACCTGTCCTGCTCACGTCAGCCAGGGCACATCCAACTGTTGTCAGTTAACTGTTGGGGTCCTGGATTACAGTTTGGGAGGGACAAGGGAGTTTTTTTTTTTTTTTTTTGGAGACGGAGTCTAGCTCTGTCGCCCAGGCTGGAGTGCAGTGGCGCGATCTCGGCTCACTGTAAGCTCCGCCTCCCGGGTTTACGCCATTCTCCTGCCTCAGCCTCCCGAGTAGCTGGGACTACAGGCGCCCGCCATCTCGCCCGGCTAGTTTTTGTATTTTTTAGTAGAGACGGGGTTTCACCGTGTAGCTCAGGATGGTCTCGATCTCCTGACCTCGTGATCCGCCTGTCTCGGCCTCCCAAAGTGCTGGGATTACAGGCTTGAGCCACCGCGCCCGGCCGACAAGGGAGGTTTTTAAACCTACACAAACACAGCATTTACTTTACTGCAGATACTGTTTGAAGTGCTGTGTTCATTCATTTTCATGCTGCTGACAAAGACATACCTGAGCCTGGGAAGAAAAACAGGTTTAATTGGACTTACAGTTCCACACAGCTGAGGAGGCCTCAGAATCATGGTGGGAGGCAAAAGGGACTTCTTACCTGGCGGTGGCAAGAGAAAATGAGGAAGAGGCAAAAGTGGAAACCCCTGATAAACCCATTAGATCACGTGAGACTTATTCACTATCATGAGAATTGCATGGGAAAGACTGGCCCCCGTGATTTAATTACCTCCCCCTGGGTCCCTCCCACAACACATGGGAATTCTGGGAGATACAATTCAAGTGGAGATTTGGGTGGGGACACAGCCAAACCATGTCAAGTACATTACAAATATTAATTGATTTCACCCTCAGGACAGACTTGTAGGTAGATACTATTATTATGTCCACTTTTCACAGATGAGGAAACTGAGGCACAGAGAAGTTAAAGCATTTGTCCAAGGATGATAAACAGTGGAGATGGGATTCATACTCAGAACTGGCTTGACTGTGGATCCTGCTGCTTTGAAGAACTAGGTTGGAAAACCACCAAGGGTTTAGTCCACACTGCCCCCGACTCCTGAGTTTGCTGAACCAGCACCACCGCCTTCGGTGTTGGTTCAGGAAATTGCCCTTGTCTGGTAGGGAGGGTGAGCCTCTGAAATAAGGGTTGGAAGTCATGCAGTGTGGCCCTGGTCCCTGGGGGCTGGGTGTTAAAACTCAAGAGAAGGGGGAGGAAGGGCTGGGGCATGGCCCTGTGGACATTTCCCTCCTCTCCAGCCCAGACACCAACCCAGGGCGGCGGGAGCCACCTTCATCCCCAGCCTCGCTGTACAGCTATTAAGTGGGGATTTGCCAATCAATAAATCAAGGCACCTGAAAAATGAACTGGGGAACCACACTGACTTTCCCCCCCTTCTTGATTAAAACAAACAACATTGTGAAATGTCAACCTGTCAGTCGTTTGGAAAATTTGCGGCATGGAAAGGCGATTACCCAAATGACTTTTTAAAAGTATGAGAATTTGCCTGGCTGAACGTTTTTTAATTAATGCCGTGAGTTAACATTAATAACTATTCATAGCTCAGTGAGCTGGGCTTGGGGTGGGTTTTGGAAACATTTGGTATCTCTGGCAGGGACAGATGTTGACCTGGCCGGTCGGCAGCTTTTACAAACCGAAGGACCTCAGGGTCTGGTTGCGCATGAGGACCGGGGAGGACAGAGCTGTTTGCAATAGGTGTGGGCTTTTGTAGCATTGTGAGCATTTCACGTTAGCATAAGTGTTGCTGCTGTGCAGGTGGTCTTTGGGGCTTATAGTCTTCCCCAGTGTCCTTCCCCACCCCTCCCACCATTCTGGTGAACAAGCCTCTTGGGATTCTTTGGAAAAAAAAAAAAATGTTGCTTGGGGTCACACCATTTAAACTTACCTCCCTAATTTTCTGTGATCTCATTTTTCCTTAAAATATCATTGGAAAAGTGTTTTTGAGTGGAGCATTTTATTTTCCATTTAAACATGGTGAAACCGAGACATAGGGGCTAAGGCTTGGCATGAGGTTGGTGGACCTGGGCCTAGGACACCTTCTGTGGTTCCGCCTTCACAGGCTGGGAGCAGCGTTTGACCACAGTGACATCATGATCTCTGCCAGGGGATGCTCGGCCTCTGTGGCCTCTGCTTTGCTGATGGCTATGGACACCGTATTCAGTGGGTATCCCTAGGGTCAAAGATGTGATTTTAAAGGAGAAAACTCCCGATGGGCTCATAAACTTTTTTTTTTTTTTAAGCACAGTGGGTTGGGCTCCATCTATAAGTTCAAGTTAGTGACTACTCTGCTCTAGGAAGACCTGGGAGAGAGCTGAAAGTTGGACAGTCGTTAGCAGCTCCAGGTGGATTGGGAAAGACTGGAGGGATAGACAAGCCACCAAGAGCAGAAAGTCCAGCCCTTCTAGTTGAGCAGTCTCCAGAGAGCTCTGCTGTTGCGGAGGTTGTCTGCACAGGTTGGTGGAGGACCACAGACCACAGAGCCAAGGGCATAGCATGCTCTCAGTTAACCAGGGCTACTCCAAAGAATGAGTTGTGCACTGTGCTAGGCTCTAGGAATTCAAACACATGAGGCCTGTTACCCACCCTAAAGGAATTTAAGGTCTTTTTGGAGCAAGAGGATGGATAGCCTGTTTCCCATTATCTTCTTACTATTATTTTGGAGACAGAGTCTTGCTCTGTTGCCCAGGCTGGACTGCAGTGGTGCGATCTCAGCTCACTGCAACCTCCACCCCCAGGGTTCAAGTGATTCTTGTACATCAGCCTCCGGAGTAGCTGGGACTACAGGTGCACACCACTACACCTGGCTAATTTTTTTGTAGTTTAGTAGAGACGGGGTTTCACCATGTTGCCCAGGCTGGTCTCGAAGTCCTGAGCTCAGACAATCCACCCACCTTGTCCTCCCAAATTGCTGGGATTATAGGCATGAGCCACCACGCCTGGTCCCCCATTATCTTATGCTTACTGCTAAGCGTGGGACATAGGCAGTGAACCCCGTGGCTCAAGCATGAGCCTTCACCAAGGGCCAGAAAATCAGGAGGCTTTTCATGGGTGGTGGGACTTGGGGTGGGCTTCAAGGGAAAGTATTGCAGAGAGGCAAAACAGGGAAGGTGTTACAGGTGGTGGGGAGCAGTGAGCTTTAGTGTGTGGGGGGGTAGAGATGAGATAAGATGCCTATAGGGACATCTTACAAACAAGGCTGGAGAGGGAAGAGAAGCGGTCAGAGTATAGATGGCTTCTCATCTCTGGACTCGGGTAGAGAGGTTGGGTCTGTACGTGGAAAGCAGTAGGGAGCCCTTGACAACTACTTAGCAGAGACTGGAAGAACTAATTGATGTTTTAGAATGATCAGCTGGGAAAACTCTGTAGAAGGGACCAGAACAGGCAAGTCTGAAATCAAGGAGCCACGTGGGGAGTTGCTTTAACAGTAGAAGGTCATTCACAGCTTTACCCCTGGATCTAGAGAACCTTGGTGCAGAAGTTGACACAGCCGCTTACCAGCCATAGGACCCTGAGCAAGTTTTAAATCTTCCTGTACCTCCTTGCCGTATCTTTCACCCAGAGATGCTCATGTTCATTCATTCGTTCAACTCCAAAAGGGCCTGTTTCAGGTGCTGATTGTAAAATAGAAAATAAAACAGACAAGCTGTCTGCACTCAAGTATCTTAACAGTCTCGTGGACAGAGACACAAACCAAAATGAAATAAACAAGAATGATTTTAGATTAGGCTCTGAAGTGTGGTCTGAGTGGAGACTTTGGAAGTTAAGCAAAATGTTTCAAGCTAAGGAAACACCAAGTGCAAAGACCCTGAGGCATCAAAGATCTTGGAGATTTCCAGCATGGAAATGGAAGAGCAGTGTACAGGGCAAGAAATGAGGGAGGATTGTCGAGGAAATTAAGTAAAGGAACATATGTAAAGAGATGAGGCCAGGTGCGGTGGCTCACACCTGTATTCCTAGCCCTATGGGAGGCTGAGTTGGGAGGATGGCTTAAGTCAAGACTTTAAGACCAGCCTGGGCAAAATAGGGAGACCCCATCTCTACAAAAATTTTAAAAATTAGCTGGGCCTGATGGTGCAGGTCTGTAGTCCCAGCTACTTGGGAGGCCGAGGTGTAAGGGTTGCTTGAGCCTACAAGGTTGAGGCTGCGGTGAACCATGATCAGGCCACTGTACTCCAGCCTGGGTGGCAGAGCAAGACTCTGTCTCAAAACTAAAAATGAAAGAAAGAGGGAGAAGGAGTGGTGGTTGGGGGGGGGGCAGCGGAGAAGGGAGCAAGAAAGGAAAGGAAAGGAAAGGAAGGGAAGGGAAGGGGAGGGAAGGGAAAGGAAGGGAAGGAATATATGACATTATTATTATGGGAATATCCCAGACCTGATGGTCATAGGAATAGAAGAGAAGATGGATCATGAACAGCATTAGCAGAGGTGCTTGGATCCAGTGATGAGCTTTATGGGAGGGGAGGGCATCCCATCTGGGTGACCAAGAGAGTGCGGTTCAGTTCCCTGAAATGGGGAGGTGCTGAGAGGAGCCTGGTTGAGGATATATGGGGATTTGTCTGGATGTGGTGAATTTGAGATCCTGGCTGGAATCAGTCATCAGCCTGCCCTGTAGGCATTTGGCAAAATGGGGCTTAGGAGAAAGGTCCGGAACAGGGGTTTGGGACATCTTCAAGGAAAAGGGGAAGCAACAGGAATTAGGATGGGCTGAGGACTGACCCTCGGGTTCCCCTTTGTGCTGGACCTGGGAGGAAGAAGAGGAGCCAAGAAAGTAAGGGGGAGCTTCGGAGGTCTGGGCATCTGAGCGAGGCCCCCTTGTCACCTGAATTCCCACCTTCTTGGGAGGCCTGAAGAGTTAGCAGAAGGAATCTGAGGATCAAGTCTACTCTTGCTTTCCTGGGCTCATGTGGGGCCACAGACCCCATATTTCTAGCATGGCCTCTGCAGGCTGTGTCATGGAGCTTGCCCTCTGCTCCCAGCCTGGGCTTGTGTAACAGGCGTGGCAAAGTGCAAGGGGCTGTAGGTCCTGAACTGAAAGGCGGGTGTTGTGAGAACCGTCTGTCTATAATGGCACAGGTATTTGGGAAATGCCACAGAGCAGGTCTGTTCAACCCTGTGGCCTGCAGCCTGTCAGCTGGATTAGGATTCTCAGTCACGTTCACATTCAAGCCAATATTGACTGTATCATTCAGTGGAAAGAACTGTCCTCCCATCCCTGTAATTGACAGCAGCACTTGCCATCTGGGTGTGTCTGGCTCTTGTCTCACTTTGGGTCATGTCGGTGGTCCCAAGAGTACCCTTTTGGGGGTACTCTTTATCCTTGATTTCTAATCCATCTCTGATGGAGCAAACAAGTCTGTAGCTTCTGTTTTTACTGTTTTATTTAAGTACAATTAATAATTTCATTTCTAATTCAAAACAATGAATGTCCATCTTATTTTTATTATCTTTTAAATACCATGACACTTTTGTCTTCATCAAACAATGCCTGTTTATTTTAGACACGTAAAAGTAGGAAAACAAATCACTGTTAAACTGACTACCCAGAGATAACTAATGCTAACCTTTTGCTTCCTTCTTCCAAGTTTGCTTTTGTGACCCATGCAATTCTATAATTTTTTTTATAGTATTAGCAATAGCTAACATTTATGGGTTACTTGCTATGGTGCAGGAAATATGCAAAGCAGTTGAATACACAGTTTAATTTAGAATTAATTGTATAGAGAGAAACAAACAATATAGAAAAAAGCATAGTCCTATTTTACATCCTCAAATAAAAATAACAGTTATGGTTGTAGAGGGTTTACAAAGGGCAAGAAGTAGTCACTACAGCTATCCCCATTTTTCAGTTGAGAAAACGGACACCAAGAAGGTGTCTAGACTAAGCTGGGTGTGGTGGCTCACTCCTGTAATCCCAGCACTTTGGGAGGCCGAGGTGGGTGGATCACCTGAGGTCACGAGTTTGAGACCAGCTTGGCCAACATGGCGAAACCCTGTCTCTACTAAAAATACAAGAAATTAGCCGGGTGTGGTGGTGGACACCCATAATCCCAGCTACTCCAGAGGCTGAGGCAGGAGAATCACTTGAACCTGGGAGGTGGAGGTTGCAGTGACCTGAGGTTGTGCCATTGAACTCCAGCCTGGGCAACAAGAATGAAATGCTGTGTCAAAAAAAAAAAAAAAATGTCTCGACTAAGATTGTAGTCTGCAACTCTTTGCCTGTAGAACCCCCATGCATGTGTGACATGATTTTGATCGTTTAATAATATACTGAGATTGTTTTGTCCTTGTGTCTACAGCATTTTTACTGACTCCTTAGTGTTCTCTTACTCCTCATCCATGGCCTCTGTTCACACCTAGAGTGGATGGCTGTTCAGAATGAAGCTTCTATCTTCCTGTGTTCACCTTCAGGAAGAGGGATATTTTTCTTTGCTGTCTCTCAGCTCCTTGTGAGACTCCTCAATGTAGCCTGCACGGAGTGGGTGTTTATCTCCTTCCAAAAAGTGCACACTTGTCTCGCCCAATTTGGAGCTGGAGTTTGTGATTTGTCTAGAACTCTACAAAGATTGCACTTCAGCTGATGGTAAGTTTGCATGTTCCGGTCTCTCTTTCCACCACCTCTCACTGGGTCATCTAGAATCCCTCTGGGCGAGGCACAAGAAAACAACATTTTCATTGCTTTAAGTCAGAGGCAGTTGTTTAGAACTGGTTTGTTTTTCCATAAAGTCATTGTCCTTGAAAACAAATATATATATATATATATATATATATATATACACACACACGTAGGCACACACACATACCCACCTCTACCCTTGTATATATATTTGTTTGGGTGAGGTTGCCCACATATGATAAACCTTAGCCCAAAGTGGAAGAGTTTGGTGCCCACGCCAGAGCAAAATACTGTAACCCTCCACTGGTAAGCCTAGAAAAGCAGAGTTTCTCTCTCACCCAGGTCAGTCTCAGAGAGAGGCGCTTTTTAAGAATTTTGTGAGTAGCTCACACGGGTATTAGATGCAGGGAAGCTTGCATTATTTCTCTGACAGACTCACATTTTCTGTAGGCTGAAAGTGTGAATGCTAACCCTCTATATTGACCGGAGCCTTGTCTTTCAGGCTCTGAGTGTGTGGTCATTGCAGGGCTGACTTGGTAGGTTGGATAGGGAATGATCTTCCGCAGGGGAAACCCCCAGGAAGACAGTAAAAGAGAGGAGAAAACTTGCCGGCCTGCCATCAGGTTTGTTTTTGTTAGATGAAAGATAATCCTTGCTTGGTGTCAACTTGTCTTGGCGTTGCGGTAACGATTCTTTGGTGATCTAGCTCTTTAATGAGCATACGAGATGAGCACCGACTCCTGTTAATCACTATCTCCTCTGGAAAGACTCCTTGGAAAGGGAGAGCAAATGAAAGAGAGAAAGAAAGAAAAAGGTGTTTGGAGAAATGTGTATATGTGAGTGTTCTCCAAGTAAACATTTCAGAGCCGGGCCAGAATAATTAGGAGGTACATTGCCATCTGGAAATGTTCATTCTTTTGTTTATCTTGTATTGAGTTTGTTCCAACTAGTGAATCCCTTGATATGGGATACCTGAACTTCTCTTCCTCATGAAAAAAAAAAAAAAATCACACATATCTCCTAGTTGGTGCTTTCTTTGATTTTAGCTGAGCTGGGTTAGGTAGTGCGTGGGAAAGATCACCGGGCAGCTTGCTTATCAAAAAGCCAAGCCTGGATGCGGTGGGGAGGGGCGGGCAGGAGAGAAGGCCTTCCTCTCTCCTGCAACAGGAAAATAAAGGAGATAAATAAACCCTAATCCTGACCTGGGGGCAAATCCCAATAAAGATCCAGGTTAATTTTTCCTGCCGATCCAACCCGGGAATTCATTGTGAGAATTAGACATTCTGCGGCACTAATTTGCCAGATCAGATTGTATAATTATCTTTTATAGGCCTGGGTGTGATGTATGCTCCGTGTTTATGCTGCAGGGGGCTGAGTGTGTGTGTTTGGCCTTCAGAGTTGCTGCTCCGTCCTGCCAGCCTGCACTTCTCACACATAGGCGGGGGTGGCAGCTGTTGGAGCTTCTGCCTGTCCAGAAACAGGCCCAGGGTGCCGGGGCCTGGGATGAACTTGCCTGGAGTGGGTCAGAAAACTTTCAATAGAACTCCGAGTAAAAAGGATGAACCTATGGGAGGCAGGTGGGGGTGCATCCCCTGGCTCAACTGGGGGTCTCCAAGGAAGAGCATTCAACAAGGGATTTCAGTAAAGGCTGACAAGTTTGGAGACTGGAAAAAAAAAGTAGGTAAATTTAGAACCACATGATGATGTTCATGATCTTTGGCACTTTTGTCTTCCTAGGCCCCTTCCTCCATAAAAATAAAACATTAAAAATTGTATTTTATGGGCCAGGCGCAATGGCTCATGCCTGTAATCCCAGCACTTTGGGAGGCCAAGGCGGGCAGATCACGAGATCAGGAGATCGAGACCATCCTGGCTAACACGGTGAAACCCCGTCTCTACTACTATAAACACAAAAACTTAGCCGGGCGAGGTGGCGGCGCCTGTAGTCCCAGCTACTCGGGAGGCTGAGGCAGGAGAATGGCGTGAACCCGGGAGGCGGAGCTTGCGGTGAGCGGAGATCACGCCACTGCACTCCAGCCTGGGTGACAGAGCGAGACTCCGTCTCAAACAAAAACAAAAACAAAACCATTGTATTTTACGGCCGGGCACAGTGGCTCACGCCTGTAATCCCAACACTCTGAGAGGCCAAGTCAGGTGGATCATATGAGATCAGGAGTTTGAGACCAGCCTGGTCAACATAGTGAAACCCCGTTTCTACTAAAAATACAAAACCAGGTGTGGTGGCTCGTGCCAGCTGCTTGGGAGGCTGAGGCAGGAGACTCACTTGAACCTGGGAAGCAGAGGTTGCAGTGAGCCGAGATCACACCATTGCACTGCAGCCTAGGGGACAGAGCGAGACTCCATCTCAAAAAAAAAAAAAATTAATAAAATTAATTAATTAATTAATGTTGTATTTTACAATTACAGTGATACAAGGATGAATAGAATTCAGGCTGGATTCGTTGTTATCTAGGCATTCGTATTACTGTCATTTTATTCATTCTGGTTTTAAAAGGAATTAGAACATTTTCTTGGGCCCCCAAAAGTATTGGGGATCCAGTAGATGTGTTGGCCTTGGGTAGGTTTCTAGAAATTGGACCCAGTGGTTTGATTTCTTGACTACTTGGCCTGTTTTGTTGAAATCACTCCACTTTGATTTTGGACCCATCCAGACTATCCAAGAATTCCCCCAACCTGCAACTCCTATCCTGGCCAAAGAGGGGGCTCTAGCTCATAAAGTGTTGACATCCCATTCCCGTTCCAAGTATTTTTCCCTCTCCACCCTGGTCTTCTCCTGTAGCGTGTGGCCACCTTTTCCAGCATGGCCTCCTGCGTTCCTGGTGCACTTTTTGGAGAAGGTGGCGGGTTTGTGGGACTGGACGTATTCCAGCCTAATGTCTCCTTGTGGCCTCACCTGCTGGGCCTTTTGTTTCTCGGTTCCTCAGTCTAAGGTGTCCTGGAGGAGAGGGCTCTTCCCTCTTGGTTGGAGGTGTCTTGTTGCTGATGTTGAGCTGGGAACCACTAGGTGGTGTATGGCTCCAGGCATCCCTGGGAATGTCTGGAAGGAACTGGGAGGGGTGGGGCGGGGGGTGCGGGAGGCAGGGAGGGACCCTTGGGGGCAGGTTGTGGGTAGCCAGTTGCAGTCTGTGGCCTCCCTCAGAGGTTTGGAGTCGGGTGTGGCATGCTGCTGTTGGCCTCTTTCCGAGGGAGTGCCATCCACTCCCTGTCCCACCGCCGTCCGCAGCAAGGACAGTAAGGGCAGTGCTACATGGTGGGGAGGTGTGTGTGAAGTCATGGAAGAGCTTCACAGGGCAGATGCCAAGGCCAGTGGGCCCTGGACAGAGTCAGGCTCCCTGGGCAGCCCTGCGTCTTGGTGGCCCTGGTCATACTGCCAATGCAAAAAAGCCAGCAGGCAAGAGACCCCTACTCCCTTTAAGGACCAGAGCAGAAACAAACCATTGTGTTGAATGCAGTGATCTAGGTGCACTTCAGGGTACAAGCTGGACTGCTTTGAACAGGATTACAGGAAAGGGGGAAGGGGGCAGCTGTCTCTTGGGACATGAGTAATGTCTCTTACCCAGTTGGCACTTGAGAAGTCAACGGGGCACGTCTCTGGGGCCTCCTGGAAAAGTGGTGTTTTCCAACACAGGGGAGAAAGCTGTGGCTGGAGGTAGGGGTGTGGTCAGTTTGCCTGAGGTTCCTCAGGGGCATAGGAGGGACAAGAGGGGATACCTCTAAGTCCTTGCAGCTCAGAATGTTCTGAGGACCCCCAGCGCTGGGTTCATCCAGGAGAAGTTTAGAAAGGCAGAATCTCAGGCTGCCACCCCAGACCCCCCGAATGCAAAATTTCAGCAAGATGGCCAGATGATCCTCAGAGTCTGCTACTTATTAAACTTACCTGGGGAACTTAAAATAACAAACAAACAAACAAAAAATCCTAGGGCCCAGGCCTCACCTATAGCAGTCAGAACCTCTGGGGTGGGGCTCAGGCTTCAGAATGATTTTCCAGCTGTCCAGGGGAGGGGGCAGGGATTTCCATGAGTAGCCAGGTCTGAGAGCCTCGGTTGTAAGCCTCTGCCTCCCCTCTTTTGCCTATTCCGCACCGTAGGATTTCAAAAGGATCCCTCTCCAGTATCCCACTACTCTCTCTCCCCAATCTCTGTGATTATTAAATTGGCAGAATTGAGGCTTCACGGAGACAGGGTGAAGAGTTAAGACTGAGTCAGGATAAAATGTGCATCCCCCATGGAGGGGTAACACTGAAGCTACGTCCATTCAGGTGGGCTTTAGCTTGAATGAGTTTATTGGATGCTTTCCACCTAATAACAAACTGAAAATGGGTTGTGCGTGGGGGTGGCTTTGTATAAAGTAGAATCAGCAACCCATTCCAGATGCCAGGGTTGGAGCTGGTGGGTCTTGTGAAGTTTTGCTTGCTCTGTTTTGGTGAGTTTTCTAGCATTTGCAGGGTAGGTCCAGCATTGGCCGGTTAGGTCCCAAGTGTTGCATGATTCATCAGGGCTAAAACTGTCAACCTCCTTTGCCCTGCATTCAAGAGCCTATGCATTCGAGGTTGGTCCTGGGTTAAGTTCATGGGTGTGATAGTGGGAGGCAGGCCCAGCAAACATGTATTGCTGCCGTGGGGGTTGGGGGTGCTGGAGCCCAGGGGGACCTCCAATCCGATCTGGTGGTAGGTGCTGATTGATGGAGTTGGCCGCAGGGTACCCGCTCAGCCCTGTCCTCAGTAACTCAGAAACTACCAGAGTGATAATGTATAATGTACACCCAGCAAAAGAACAAACACCAGCCAGAGACAATCCTTTCTCTTGTGTGTGAAGGTTACAAGTTTTCTGTTTCAAATCTGATGGTATTCTTTTTCCCTTTTTTCTTTCTTCTCTCTGTTTTCATTTGCCAACCTAAGGGTCTAGAGTGATTTCTTTGAGCCTAATGATGGGGAAAGTTAGAATGGGGCTATTATCTTTAAACACCTTTTGAAATACTACTCTTCCTGGTGTCAGAATTAGATTGAACAGAGGTTGGGTTTAAAGATTAAATATCTATTTTAGCAGCAGAAACTGTGCTGATATCTGTGTATGTTTGTTCGGGAGTTATATGGGTGGGATGAAAGAGAAACCCACACAGGAATGTATAATTAATAATAGCATAGCTGATATTTATTGAGTGCTTAACAGGGACCAGACATGGTACTAGATGCTCCTCATATGTCATCCCATTAAGTGAATTCAGACATATAATAAATTAGAACACATAAAAATTCAGAAATAGGATCATAGGAGTAAAAGACCCAATAAAAACAGAACAACTTGGCACTGTGGCATTAGATTGTTTTGTAGTAAATGTCCATTGTAAACTTAAGTATTTTTATAACTTGAAAAAATTACCATCCAGTGTAAATATCCATTTACATCGTAGTTTATTCTAGGTCAAGTTTGTGATCATAATAAACTGTATTTCTTTGAAAATATTCTTCAGTTTGCTGTATCCGTAATTGGCATAGGAAACGAATTACTCCCCTTTTTTCTGATGAATGTAGTTTTAGTCTATATGGAAGAATAAACAGCTATTAAACTATGTGCTTTTGGGGAGCTGTCTGGTACTGAGGAACCACTCCATCCACATTTAAGCTTCAAGATGAGTTTCATTATCTTGTTTCCTGGAGTAACTCTTCTCTTATTTTTCTAGGCGGAATCAGAGGTTCCTGGCTGACTCAGTGGGTGCTTTGTACCAGGAAAGGACAAGAAAGAGGTGAGTTGCACTTGGCAGTCATAGTACAGCTGCCTCCCTGTGGCTCTTCTTGCTTTGAGGTTTTGCTCCTTCTTCAGTGCAACTCTTTGCCCAGACATCCCTAAAGCCCCCAGCTCAGAGCAGCAGTTGGCAGGCAGGAGCTTTGCAGTTAGCCGTTGGAGAGCCCCAGAGATACGGGCTAATAAGTACCAACAGTCATCACAATTAATTCAGGCCAGGCTGTGTGTTCCTGGCTTTTACTTGAATCAACTCATTTTCACCTCTCACAACTCTAGCAGTCAGGTCCTGTTATGCCCAATCTACAGATGGGGAGACTGAAGTTCAGTCATTTGCCCAGGGTCACACAGTTAACGAGTGAGGAAGCCAGGCCTGGGCTGTTGCCGGGATCTATGGCTGTTTCGAGTGACCGTGAATTTTCCCAGCTCCCCGGGGCACCATGCAACAGCTCCTGCTACCTGCCCTGAGCACACCGAGTCCACTGCAGGGCACAGAGGTCTTGCAGTTTGCAGGGAGAACATGAGGCAGGTGACTCAAAGCCTGCGGGTCCAGGAGATAAACAGGTGGATTGCACCTGCTGGCCTTCAGAAACACAGAGACTGTCCATGGGGTTAAATGGGATATCAGGGCTTTCTGGCATGCTGCCAACTGAAGTCTGCTCCCAATAAAACAGGATGTGGAACAAGGGGCCGCTCTCCTACTGCAAGGGCTGGGTTTGCCCAGGGTTGTCTAGATTCCACCATCCACAGCGGTTACAGCGCCGGTTGTCTCAGTCGTAAGTACTAAGTTGGAAGCTCAGAACATGGTCAGATTTGACTGGAAGCAAATCATCTCAAGTAGTATGAAGCCTGGGAGAGGGCTGTCCCCGCTGCCTACAGAGCCACTAGGGGTCATACTGGCAGATTGCAGGCCCAGCAGCAGCAGCAACAACAACAACAACAACAACAACAACAACAAAGGAAATGAAAGGGAAGTGGGGAAAATGGGTAGGAGGAGAGAGAGTAAATACACCCTTCCTTCTGTTCTGATGGTGTTAGGGCATGAGGGGTACGGAGTGCAGGGAACACCCAATGGGGACATTATGCCATGGAGCAGCTAATACTGCTTGAGTTGCTGTACAATACAGACACATTTTTGGAACTAGACAGATCATGTTGCAAATTTGTCACTATCAGTCTAGTATAGTGGTAGAATGTAGACCCGGATGCCCTGGGTTCAAATCCCATTTCCACTGCGTCTTTGCTTTGTGACCTGGGGCTGGTGACCTTCACTTTTCTGAACTATGCTTTCCACATTTATAAAATGGAGATAACAAAAATGATCTCTTCCATGTTTTGAAGTGAAATGGGAAAATACACAGTTCAGTGCCTGGGATGTATTATGCATTTACAATGAATGTCAGTGGTTTTTTTCCTATGTTTTACAGTCTCCCTAGCTCTGGATATGATCTTGGGTAAATTACAAAGCCTCAATTTTTCCTCATCTGTAAGATGCTGATGCTAATACCCTGTCCTCAGGGGAGATTGAGAATTGAATGAAATAACCAAATCCAAAGTCTGGTCATAATAGATGCCTATTAGTTCCCTTCCTTATTTATCTTTATCTTATTCCACGCAGCTCAAGTAGATAGAAGGTGGACATTGGTTTTAACTCCCCCACGCACTAGAATACTAAGTCCTGACAATGACTCCACAGCAATTTTCCATTTGATCCTTCCTCTCCCTTCTCCCAGCCACCCCTCTGGTGTTGGCTTTCATAGAACAAGCTGGGATAACCACAAGGGGCCCCAACCTTTGGACTCCAAGTCTTTCCTCCCCAAAGTAATCCTATTGGTCTCTTCCCTAAGCCTCTTTCTGAAATCCAGCATTGGACATGGCATTTTCTTATTAGAAAAAAATCCATCATGGCTCTCTGTTTATTATCCCAGCAACCAAATCTCACTGGACACTCCACCTCACTTCCCATCACTTCCCACGCACATTTGGATCCTTTCAGCCCAGCTCACCTGGTCTGTATCCCACCCCAAGACTGGACTTGACTGCACCCTGCCACCATGCTCAGCACACCCCCTCCCTGTGTCACCATCTGTGTACCTCACCTGCTTAAAACCCCACAGCCATGGGACCATGGGACTGGCAGCTCTTTTACCTGCCCACCATCTCACCTTCAGAGCTTCACCTGCAGTGCTGGCTCTGCCTTCCCAGCTAGTGCGTTGAGAGTGGGATGAGGGTGGGAGGGAATCTCTTTCATCCCCCACCATCCTTTCTTTACTGGTCATCCTGGGATCCAAGGAGCATGCAGTAGGGGCCCAGATGACGGCATGCACTCAACCGGTGGGAGCGTGGGCCTGGAAAGAGTCTATGGTTGAAGTTACTCTTCAGCTACTGTTTGGGTTTGGATGTGTATTGGGGTGGGGGTTGATGAGTGATGCCAAGGGGATTTCCAGGCAAACTGCGGGCCTGCCTTTCTGGAAGCAGCACCTTCTGCCTTTGCCAGCCCTCTCCCCCACTCCCCAGGGAACCCCATCCTGAAGACCAGCTCATTCCATAAGATGCATAGTCCCCTCCCCGTGAGTGGCAGCAATTCCACCCTTCACTTGTTCATCAGTTCATTCATTCATTCACTCACCTAATAGATATTTACAGGACACACACTGTTCGCTGGGACTGCTCTCTCTAGGCAGAGAACAGGCACTGAACAAAACAGGCTCCATCCTGCTGGCATGGAGCTTGGCTTCTAATGGGGTATATGAGTCCATTTCCATGCTGCTGATACAGACATATCTGAGAATGGGTAATTTATAAAGAAAAAGAGGTTTAATGGACTCACGTTTCCACACGGCTGGGGAGGCCTCACAATCATGGCAGAAGGCAAAAGGCACGTCTTACGTGGTGGCAGGCAATACAGAATGAGAACCAAGCAAAAGGGATTTCCCCTTATAAAACCATCAGATCTCGTGAGGCTTATTCACTACCATGAGAACAGGATACGGGAAACTGTCCCCATGATTCAGTTATTTCCCACCAGGTCTCTCTCACAACACTGGGAATTATAGGAGCTACAATTCAAGATGAGATTTGGGTAGGGACAGAGCCAAACCATATCATGGGGCCAGGAAAGATGGGAAGCATTGGGTCAGCCATCATTGTTCTTTTGTCTTTCCTGTCCTGCAGCCACACTGGCTGTCAAGGTGGGGCAGGCTAAACAGTAAAAAATAGTAAGTATGTAAATTATCTAGTATGTAAGGAGGTGATAGTGTTATGGAAAAAATAAAAATAAAAAAAATAAAAAACAGAGGCAGGAAAGGCAGCTCCAGTGTGCAACGCAGGGAGAGGGGTGGAGGGCAGGTTGCAGGGCTGAACGGAGAAGGCGACATTTGAGCACAGACTTGCAGGAGGATGTTTTGGAGCCCTTGGAACAGAGGGAGCAGGTACATCAAGGCCCAAAGCAGGCGTGAGTATATAGTGTGCTTGAGAATCGAGCTCAGTGAGCGCTGAGCGGGCGGTGACCACCAGACCAGGTCAGGCCCGGAGGCCTTGGGCCTTCCCTCTGACGGACCTGGGAGCCAGGCAGGGTTTTGAGCAAAGCATGCTGTGATCCAACTCAGTGTGAAAAAGACCTCTTTACAGGGAAGCTGAGAGCAACAGGGAGACCAGTGGGAGGAGGTGAGGGCGGGGGAAGGGTCCAAGCAGGAGGGATATTGAATGTGCCTGTTTGTGTCCCTGGCACACAGTGGCACACACACGTTACCATAGAATGACATTGATGGTGGTGATGAGGTGAAGCGCCACGGTGCCACATCTCAGGGACTGATACTCAACAACTATGTGACTCCCAGATTCAGGATAACCTCTTTCATTGGGGTTGTGGCTTCATATGAGGGCCATTCTCCTCACCCTCCTGCCTGCAGAGCTACCAGGGGTCACACTGGCAGATTGCAGCCCCAGCAGCAAAAAAAAAAAAAAAAAAAGGAAATGAAAGGGAGAGGGGAAGATGGATAGGGAGAGAGACAGCAAATGTAGCCTTCTTCCTGTTCTGATGGTGTTAGGGCATGAGGGGTACAGAGTGCAGGGAACACCCAACGGGGACAGTATCATGCCATGGAGCAGCTAATACTGCTTGAGATCATTCTTCATGGCCCCCTGAAACTCTTTGCGGGGTCTCCTTGTTGTCTTGTGGCCTCTTAGCTCCCTCCCGTCTTCCTCCTCCTCCCTCCAAGAAAGGACAAGTTGACCACGGCAGCAATGAATGGTTCAGCCGTCTTTCCTCTTTTGTCTTTCTCGTCCTCCAGCCACATTGATCCTCCAGGCAGGACAGACTAAGGGTGCTTCAGAGCTCACAGAACCAGCGTGTCTTTCTTAGAATGCTCCCGGGACGGCCCCCGTCTTGTTGGTGATTAGCAACTGTCCTGTAATTGCATATAACCTGGAAACAGAATCTATAAGGGAATGAATGCCTGGTGCCCTTTGTTGGGGGACCTTGCTGTTCACGCACACTGCGGAGAGCTAGCTGAGGGCCGCACCAGAACCCCCTTCTACCTGATGAAGCCTTAGAATTGTGTACATGTTGCTGTCTGTTGGAAACGCTTAGAGAAAGGAAAGGGCAATGGGAGTGGTGGGGCTTTTCGCTGTGTGTTTCTCCCAAGGTTGAGTGTCTTTCTGAGTGATCCCGCCAGGCTCCTGGGCAGTGTGGACACCTTCCTCCCCAGTGCCTTGCATTCTTCCGCTCCCAGACCAATGGCCCAGGGAGATGGAGCAAGATGGTAGCCTCATGGCTGGGTCCCTGGAGCCACAGTTATAAACAGTGATATTACAGTGTTACTGCCCTGTGTGGATTTCGCGTACTTCCTTTTAAAGAACTGTCACATTCCCTACCATATAGCTCCAAAAGTTTCTGTGGTGAGATCATGAGGAGGAAGGACTATTTTTAAAGATGAAAATTCTGACGCTCCAGGAGGACACTCTCTCTCCCCAGGTCCATCCATCATGTGTGTGTGTGGTGGGTAGGGGAGAGGTGCTGCGGCTCGAATGTTGGTTTCTGCCATAACCATAATTGAGAGTGAAAAACCCGGGCCCTGGGAGAAAGAAGCCAGTCCTGGTTCTGAGTGTCAGCGGCAGTGGGGATGAGCTCACCCGGGGACCGGAGCCATTTAGAGGACTTGCAGATGGAACTTCCCCTCAGGGTCCAACTGTGAGTCACTGTGGTTCCTGTCCCTGCGCAGGCTCCATCTCCAGGCCTCCCACTTCACCCTGGGACATTATGGTTGCTGGTCAGACCTCATGACTCACTTGGACTCTCGAGCCGCCTCTGGGGGTGGAGTCTCTCTCCTGGCATCTGGACCCTTGGTGCTATCGACGAAGCTTGGCTGGCGCTCTTAGCTGCTATGTGCAAGACGTGTGTCCCAGGGAAAGCCCCTCTCTCTCTTGGCAGAGGTCAAGTGAAAGCCACGGCCGCAGCCAACAGAGTTCAAAATGCAGGCTTGGAAAGTCCAGGGGGGCTCTGTGGAGGTGAGACAGCCACAGGCGGAGATTTCCGAGCCCCCGGGGTGAGTTTGGCTGTGACACCTGAGAGATGGGGGAGCTAACAAGCGCCAGGTTACAGCGTCGTCCCATGGAGAGGAGCGAGCGGAGTTCACCCAAAAGGCCAACGGCTGGCAGGGTGTCACGTTTCCCACCACACCCGGGGCTCAGCCTCTGCTGTCATTTCTCCTCCTCGATTTTCATCTTCTAAGGGAAGAAATAGTGTCATCTTTTCTCAACCTGTCAGTCTCACACCTGCCTGGAGCCCCTGGCAGTGAGACACCCAGTGCTGTTTAATCTGATGTCGTCTCTGTTGATTGTCTGTTTTAGAAACCAGGTAGCAAGAGGGACTTTCTGAGGATTAAAAAAAAAAAAGTAAACCCCCAAACTATTTTGGGGAGGTTTTTTTTTTTTTAACCTCCTGTTTTTTAGTTTCATTATTTCTTTTTCTCTTAAATACACTCTCTTTTTTAATTAAGAAGAATAAATTTTTAAATTAAAAAAGAGGGACCAAATGCACCCCTTGGGTTGAGGAGTTTTGAGAGCAGTGTTTAGGGTAAAGGTCAAAAGTGAGGTGGATGTCACTGGGTCTTGGGCATGGGTACCCACCTGCTGGCAAACGTAAGAGAGGCCATATTAGAGTGGGAAAGAAGGGTTACTGAAAAATGCATATGACCTTGTTTTTTCGAATGACATTTATTTATTGTCTATCAAGAGATTACTCCTGAGAAATTAACAGCAGAGTCACCTGAGGAGTGTGGGTGCCCAGAGCCTTGGATTTGGTGACCTATCCTGCCTCCCATCTGACTCCTGAAGTAGGCGAGTGTATTAACAGTCATGGACCTCAGTTTACCTGCTTTCAGCCTCTGCCCTTCCCGAGAGGGACGAAGCTGACTTACTGCATCGCAGTTTTGTCCTTTAGTCCATCAGCTCTGGACCTTTCCACTTCTGGTATTTTTGGTTTCCAAACAAAGGGTTGAGGACGCACGAGAGCAATGTTCAGAGTAAGGTCAAAGATGAGGTGGATCTAACTGGGCCTCGGGCATGGGCGCCCACCTGTCAGACTCTGTCCTTCTCAGACAGCTGCCCAGGCAGGAGCTGCCTCTTGGGATGTTGAGTGGGCCATCTCCATTGAGAGAGTTGGGGGACAAAGGGAGAAGGCAGGGACTGAGTCACTCCCGGGGATGCTGTTTGACATAGACCAAGAGGGTCAGCCCCACTGGGCCCGGCTGACCTGGTAGATGGGTAGGTCTAGGGTATGAACGTGGATATTAGTTGGCCAGGGTGTGAGAACTTGTGTGAAACGGTCGGCCCCTGGGTGACTCAGTCTCCTAGCAAACTATAAAAGGGAAGTGACTCATTTCCAGCCCTGAACAAGAACTCCTAAGGCTAGGCCGCCAGCACCTGTCTGGGACGTGGTTAGTTATTAACGCTGCCAGTAAGAGTGTCATGGGAACCAAACGCAGGCCTAGATGCCTGGAGGCAGCTTGGCTTTTCACAGCTTGCAGCTGTCCACTCACCTTCCCTTGCTGTGGCTCCTCTCTGCCTGACCCCAAATGCAGAGGAGGCCCTTGAACTCTTAGCTGCTGGTGGCTCCCCAGGTGCCTCTTGAGGGTGCAGATTGCACAGGGGTTGGGAAAGAGGGAAGAAGAAGTGTGTTGGTCAGGGGAAATCACAACGACATTTTTTTTTTTTTTTTTTGTCCTGTTTAGGAGATCAGGTTCAAGGAGCCAGCCAGACTCTGGGCTTCCAGGAGGAGTGGGCTATGGAGGGGCTGGCCCCATCTGCATGTTTCTCTCCTCCTGGCCCTGCAGGTGCCACCTCCGTGAGTCCTGGTTCCTGCGGCTCCATCAAATCTGCAGTGAAGGCCTTTGGGAAGCGTGGGTTATGTGGGTCCAGGGGCCCCACCCTCCTGTGGAGGCCCTTGGCCTAAGGATCACTAACTCACACCACACTGACCTCTGGCCCCCAACAAGGGCAGTGTTCCTCTTGCTCCATTCTGCTCTGAAGTCCCCCAAACCACTTCCTGGGGCTGCTTAGTAAAACACAGGGCTCATCTCTGAGGACCTCTGCAGGGCTCATGAGTTGAGCCAGGAGTTCAAATCAGCT
Organism: Colobus angolensis palliatus; assembly: GCF_000951035.1. Lineage (NCBI taxonomy): Eukaryota > Metazoa > Chordata > Mammalia > Primates > Cercopithecidae > Colobus > Colobus angolensis. The sequence continues at coordinate 8,029,475 of NW_012110918.1, read as the reverse complement.
CTGCATTCTCCTTTCTTTCTCCACGTCTGGAAAAGTACAGAATGGGCAGCTTCTCCTCCCAGATCCCAAAAGGCATGTTTGACTGCTCCTGGGGGAGGCTCAGCCTGGGCACAAGCTATGCCTACTCCTGCCAGGGCCCTGCCCCTCCACTTCCAAACTGTCAAGCAGGAGGAGGGAGGATGATTGAACAGAAAGACACAGGAGTTTTAGTGAGTCAGGCTCTCCAGCACCCAAAAAGGGACCCAGGGCCCAGGGGGAAGAGACATCCCTGGTATTTGTTGCCACCTTTGTAAAACCCTCAAGCGCTGGCGGGCGGCGCAGAGGGAGTGGGGATGCCACTTGCCTGCCTAGTCTATGGGAGGAATTGGGACATGCGCTTCCTGGGTGGCCCTGAGCAAACCATCGAACTGCTCCCCCAGAGTTTCCCCATCTGTAAAGTGGGAATAATAACAACACCTGACCTGCTTACTTGACAGGGTTTCTGTGAGGCCGGCTGAGATCACCGAGCATGTGACAGGGCTTTGGGAGTGGTTAAGGGCCACCCAGATCGGGGTTGAGGCACCGGGGTGCTTATGGTGATTAGCAGCAGAGCGAGGCCTGAGGTCTGTGCTCCCCAGGGAGGGTGGCTTTACAGGCACCCACCTGCGGCTTAAGAGCTTCTTGGGCCTCCCACGGCTGATAAATCACCACCGGGTGGGTGTGCTTTGTCTGGGCTCCAGGATGAGCAGACAGCCTGCCCTTGGCTGCTGCAGAAAGCAGCTCCTTTGCCTTCTCTCCCTTCCTTAGTGGGTTGGGCAGGCACAAAAATAGATCCCAGAACCCCATCTCTTAGGTTTAGCCAAGGGACCCTCCAGCTGCTGATCTAGACACTCTGGTGGCATTGAGTTCCTTTCTCAGGCCACGTAACCATTGGGGGTACTGATTTAGGTGTCTCCTGGCATGAGATTGGCCCTGGTTTATCACCTTCTGCTGCTGCTGCTTTTTTAAAAAATCGAAGATGGGGTCTCACCATGTTGTCCAGGCTGGTTTTGAACTCCCAAGCTCAAATGATTCTCACACCTCAGCCTCCTAAGTAGCTGGGATTACAGGCTCATGTCACCATGCCCTGCTCGTCACCTTGCCATCAAAGAAGAGAGACTTGCATAAGAGTGTCAGATTCTATCCCATAGTGCAGTATACCAAGGAGGTGGTCTGCAAATGGCCATTGAATATACAAATAGTCTCAGTCTTAGCATTTTCTTTCTCATGGTTTATTTTGCTTTGTAGAGTTTCATGCATTTGTTGAAAGGAGGAAGACTGAGATTTAAGGGAGCATCCCTAGTGGGGTAACACCCATCTGCTTAGTGCCTTTTCAGTGCTCAGCACTGTGCTAAGTTATTTGAGTATAGTCTTTGCTCTCATATTTAATAAAATCAGACTCTTTTTGACCACCTAATTCCATCTCCCATTCAGACCCACAGCATCCTCCCAGCCTGTCCAGATAGGTGCTTTCTGCTTGGACACTTTAATGATGGAGAATTTTATCTCTCCTGAGGCTACCCATTCTAACATTGGCACCTGCAGTTGGTGGGAAGTTCATCCGTTTAGGGAGTGTCCATCTACCTTTGGATACTTCCATCTGTGGGTCCTAGGCAATGAACAGGGGATGGGAGTATGGCAGTATGGCTGAATTGTGGAATGCAGACTACAGAAAAGTTCTGTGAAGGGATGGGACCTGGAAGAATCAGAGAAGACCTTGTGGAATTACTGAAACTTAGAGAAAATAATGAACTGAACTAGAGAGAGAGCAGGGGGGTGGGCTATGGTCTCTCATACCTGTAATCCCAGCACTTTGGGAGGCAGAGGTGGGCGGGTTCCTTGAGCCCAGGAGTTCAAGACCAGTCTGGGTAACATAGGGGGACTCTGTCTCTACAAAAATTAGTCATGCATGGTGGCTCATTTTTGTATTTTTTGTAGAGGATCCAGGTGGGAGGATCACTTAAGCCTGGGAGATGGAGGTTGTAGTGAGCCAAGATGGCACCATTTTACTCCAGCCAGGGCTACAGAGTGAGACCCTGTCTCCAAAGAGAAAGAGAAGTTGAAGGCTTTCTGTAATAGTTTGAGTAGTGATCTCCCAAAATCCATGTCCATCTAGAATCTCAGAATCTAACTTTATTTGGAAATAGTGCCTTTGCACGTGTAATTAGCTAAGGATCTTGAGATGAAATCATCCTGGATTCCGGTCCTAAATCCAGTGATACATCCTTAGAAGAAGACAGAAAGGAAGGCACTATGAAGATGGAGCAGAGATTGGAGTGGTGCATCCACAAGCGAAGGAATGCTGAGGATTGACTGCAGAAGTCAGGAGAGAGGCAGGGGGCAGATTCTCCCCTAAAACTACCAGAAGGAATCAACCCTCTCCATACCTTGATTTTGGCCCTCTGGCCTCTGGAACTGTGAGAGAATACGTTCTCTCACAGTTTTAAGCCATCAGTTTGTACTAACTTGAAATGGCAGCCCTAGTAAACTAATACACCACCCAACCTTGAGAGACAGATACGAGTAAGGAGGCAAAAATAACCATGCTTTGAGGGTTATTTTTGCAGCCCAATCCCCAACCCCCCACCTCAAGTCTGTTTCTCCCGAGAAATAGACTTGAGGTGGGGGGTTGCAGAATTGCGCTGCATGGTAAGGAGACTGGACTCGTTCATTTGTTAGCGGGCAGGGTCTACAGGCCAGATGCCCCATGGTGCCAGGATGAGGTGTGTATAGAGTCTTTTTTCCAGGAACCTTGGGGGTTTTCAGAGCCCAGAAGGATGCCAGCTCTGGACCCCCTGCTCTGTTTGACCTCCTCTACTAAATTTCCACCAGTTCCTGCATCTTTATTCATAGAAAGGGATCAAACCATCCTTAACACTCATACCACTCTGCAAATAAACATGTAACTTATACAATGACAGAAGGAATTATAAGATGCTTACTATTAGAAAAATGTATAAAAGCAATGGAAATACTTAGGAACCATACTTAGTTATAGGATGTTAATCTTTTATCATTAAGTAATAGTTCAATATTTTCTTGATTGTTTAGTATTTCATTGTAGGAACATGACATGGTTATTTTTTAATAGTTTTTTTTTTATGTTTCCAACATTTTTTTCCCTTTTGCTGTAAAGTAAGGCTCTGATGACAATCCTTGCAGCAAAAATGTTATTTTTATCTGTACTAGCTTCCTGAAGCTGATGTGGTAAGTTACCACAAACTTGATGGTTTAGAGCAACACAGATTTTTCTCTTGTAGCTCTGGAGGCCAGAAGTCTGCCTGAGACTTCTGGAGCTAAAACCAAGTCATTGTCAGTAGGGCAGGTTTCTTTTGGAGGCTTCAGGGGATAATTGTTTTTATGCTTCTGATGACTGCTGGCATTCCTTGGCTTGGAGCCACATCACTCCAGTCTCTGCCTTTGTGGAGTTCTCTCTGTAGTCAAGTCTCCCTCTGCCTCCTTCTTATATGAACTCTTATAGCTACATTTGGGGTCCATCTGGATAATCCAGGATAATCTCCCCATCTCAAGACCTTTAACTTAATTCCACCTGCCAAGTCCCTTTTACCATATACTATAAGGTAACATTCATACATAGCAGGGATTAGAACATGGCTGTCTTTTATTAGGGAGTGGAGGGGAGCAAGAGCTTGTGCCATTATTTGGCTCATCACCATATTCATGACTATTTTCTCACAATAAATTCCTAAAAGTGGACCTAGGAGAAAGGGCCATCCTTAGGTTGCATGACATATTCAGTGGTCAGTAGATAGTACTGGTGTCTTTTTGTTGCTGTTCCTTTAAGAGCCTTTCTTAGCTCTCCTAAGAGTCAGATCGGATGGGGAGGTGGAGTGTACATTGAAACCCCCATTACAGGAATCATTTAAAGTTAGCCTCTAGGAAGCTTGGGGCTAATGAGATAATTCCCATTAGGAGAGGAAGGAAATGAAGGTGGCCTGACATCCTTTCTGTCTCTAATTTATATGATTCACTGAAACCTCCCCCTCTTCCCCCGCAACCCCCTCCTTCGGCCGCCCCTTTGAATTCTGGTTCCCTGTCCACCGCCTCTGCCAGCCAGGGCTCTGGTTTTTAGCAAGCCCCAGCATGCCTGGGAGCCCAGGAGGGTTGCCTTCCGCTGAGACGAGGCATTCGGGCTCTTTTCTTGGCAGCTGTGCCAGAGAATCTACTCTTTGCCTCCTTCCTCTCTTTTCCCAGAGCCTTGCCCAGCTCTCCCCACCCCCACCCCTGCCCCAACAGGGATGGAACTCTTGCCTGTAGGACCGCAGAAAGAGAAAGGCTGTCAACAGAACACTGGCAGGCTCAGGGGACTTAGGGGCCAAAGCTGCAGAGAGGTTTTGTTTGCTTCCTTCCCCTAACCCCCAGTACTTTTTAGGGGGAGGAGAAAGAGAGAGAGAGAGAGAGAGAGAGAAACAAGAAAACAAGAGAACAAGAGAGAGATCATTCTCTTCCTGTTTTGCTCTGCTGCCTACACTTTTGGTCAAAGTTCTCTGCAAACATGAAAATCCAGTTTGGGTCTTTAATTAGAAAAGTGTGAAGTCTCCCAAAAACTTTAGGGTTTTGAAGTTCAGATTAAACCCTGTAAACACATTTAGGGGCTGGAGAGAGAGAGAGAGAGAGAGAGAGAGAGAGAACCCGAGAAGAGCAGAAAGGAGAGCCCAGTCTCATCTGCTCATCCATCATATTGCTATCAGCTGTTACCCATTTCATTTATTGGACACCCCCTTTCTTGTCTCAGACCTGCTGGGAGCAAATCTAATACCCACCAACCCCATGCCCAAGAAGGATCTCTGGCATTCAGAGGGCAGCATGGCTCTTCCTAGCCCCTGGTTTACTTCTTTTCTTCCTCTCACCCTCCCAGAGGGAGGCCATATGGTGGAGTCTTCCGAGTCAGGGCCAAGGGCCAGAGCGGCTCTGGCCCTGGGGACAGTCCAGCAGCCCTGATGTGCCGTGTGGGTGGCCTGTTCTGTGAACTTGCTGCCTGACCTCCCTGTGCCTCTGACAGTCCAGCTGCAGCCTTGGGTAACAGCCTGGCCCCGCCGTGATGGGAGGGTGCCGAGGCCCAGCTCCCCCACTCACCTTGGCACAGATACCACAAGCTGGCCAGGCCATGCGGGGCCAGGACCAGGCAGAACAGACAGAGCCCCCATAAGCATCGTTTCCAGTTGAGTTGGCCTATCTTGGCTCATAAGACCGTGGTGTCTCTAATGAGAGTGAGACAGAGACAGACAAACCAGGGGTTCAAGGAAGAGAGAACACAAATTAGAAAGATGAAAGATACAAGGGAAAGATATAGGAGTTGGATTTCCATGTAAGGTAGCATGAAATAATAGCCAAGCTAGAGTTTGGATTAGTCTTAGCTGTTTTGGAATCATGTCTTTACCAGTAGCTGAGCTAAATCATTCATGTGAGGGTGTTTTAAGGGCCCTGATCATGACTCCTGCCTTCATTACCTCCTTCCTCCCTGCTCGTGGACATAAGTTCTCAGAACTTTTAGGGGTGGTTGAGGGAATATAGAAGGAGGCCAGGTAAGGGTTAATCTAAATGTTACAAACAACTTATTGATTTAAAAAGGAAAAGAAAAGGAGTAATGGAAGATGGATCTGGGCTTTATTGTATACTTTTTAGGAGTGGTTTATAGCAGAAAAATAACCATGGAAGTGGCTTAATGTCCTTCCTCTTCAGAAAGGTGCTGACTGTATTTTTGAAATGGAGATAATGCCGTAGGGAAATAGAGTAATAAGAACAAATAGGCCAGGCATGGTGGCTCACGCCTGCAATGCCAGTACTTTGGGAGGTCGAGGCGGGCGGATCGTGAGGTCAAGAGATCGAGACTATTCTGGCCAACATGGTGAAACCCTGTCTCTACTAAAAATACAAAAATTAGCTGGGCGAGGTGGTGGGTGCCTGTAGTAACAGCTACTTGGGAGGCTGAGGCAGGAGAATTACTTGAACCCGGGAGGTAGAGGTTGCAGTGAGCCGAGATCGTGCTATTGCACTCCAGCCTGGCAACAGAAAGAGACTCCATCTCAAAAAAAACAAAAAAAAATTGAGTCTTTCATATTTTAACTCAGTCCTCACAACAAGCCTAGAAATTATCCCTGTTTTACAGATGGGCTCAAGAGATTTGAGGTAACTTGCCCAGGAGCCTACCACTCCTAAGAGGCTAACTAACCCAGGACTGGAACCCTGATCTGACTTCGTTTCAGTAAGCTGTGGGATCTCTGAGGATTACCACCTGAAGTGTTTTCCCATTGGCAGGAATGAGTGGGTTCGTGTTCTAAGGGCCTCCCATGCTTTAAGATGACTAGCTTGTGTTGCTCACGATCCATTCATTTGTTCATTTGTTCATTCATTCATTCGTTTGCCTCTTCATTGCCAGACAGTGAGCTTGGTACCCTCAGTACAAGAAGGAAAACATGGCTGCTACTGCAGCCTGCAGCTGACCAGGTCGACTTGCACTACCGGGCTGGGGAACATCAGGAGGTGAGCAGGCTGCCAGCACCCACAGTCTGGGGATACGTGCTCTTTCTCTCCCATATCAATGGGCAGTCCTGCTCGGTGACCCAGATCCAAACAACTCAGAGGTCCCACTGTGTCCTCACTGCAGACTGACCGCTGGCTCTCAAACATCTGGGTGGGTAGTAGAGGCCAACAGGGAACTTTAGGGACCAAGGGAAGAGGACCTGGCAGTTTATCCCTCATGAGGAGAGAGTGGAACCAGCGACCTTCTCTCTGGACTCTTACTCCTGGCCTGATTCCCAAAGGGGAGAAGAGCTCCTGCCTGGTCTCAAAGTCACTGTTTCTCTCTCTCCCTCGACCCTCATTGTTGCAGTAGGGCCAGGACTCTGTCTGGCCAGGTCCCCTACTTGCTGTTAAATGGGTCATCTGAAGAAAGAGAAGGAAAGGCTTTATGATTGGCTGTTGGATGGCCCCTGAGGGACATAGTGCATGATAAGGAGAGGGCAGAAGGGAGTCTGGGACCAGGGTACCTATTATCTTTAAAGTCCATCTTTTGGCACAGTCCACCGGGACAAACAAGGGATCCAGGTCGGCTGGTTCGGGAGGGTCTTTGATCTGCCTATAAGTTAATGCTTTTCAATGGAGAACCGCAAAGCAGCCCCACCCAGGGCCTCGGAGATAACAGGCTGGTGCAATCACAAACCACCGGCCTCTTGATAATGCCGGGTTTTATTGAGGCCTGGTTTTTGCCCAATGGGAACACATCCGGCAAGCATCAAAGGGAGCAGGCGTCACCCTGTGCAAAGAATCGTGGGCCCTCAGGTGCGTGCACCTTGGGTTGCGTGTGTGGCTGTGTGTGCACAAGCTGGCCCGTTGGCAATTACCTTTCTGTAGATCAGAGGCCACCAGCCCCAGAGGGGCCTCGACAACCCATGAACTCTGTTCCCTCGTTCTGGATGGTCCAGCTCCTAAGATATCCTTGAAAATGGTAACTTAGCATCTTAAGTAGGAGGGTCACTCTTGTGTCGTTGAGTCCCTGACTCAACATCCCAAAGGCAGTTGGTGTGAGAAGTTTAGTGGTGAGGTGAGGTGGACACTCAGAGGAGGCAAAACCTAAAAGCTTAGTTCCTTTGCAGCCCTTTGAAGGTTTTTGCGTGGAAAGTTGCCCTTTGACAATGGAAGAGTTAACGGGTGAACTGGGGAAGCTGTGGTCCTGGGGGAAGGGTCATCCCCACTCACCCCCAGGCTGTGCCTCTTGGCTGCCTCATATTTTATCTGGGCAGTCAGGATGCTGTGTACTGCGTATTGGCCTCTGGAGACCAGAGCAGAGAAGCACCACAATACAAACAGAACATCTGGAAGCTTTTTAAGGTTTGTTTTTTAACACGTTTGCAAGAGTCAGGACATTTGCACACGAGGTTTACTGGCTGGAGGGAACCCAGGGACTTGAGTCAAGTGGGAGATCGCTTAGACTTTGTGAGGAGGGGGTGGTGAGGGTAAGGAAAGGAAGGTGGGCTGGGTGCAGTGGCTCACACCTGTAATCCCAACACTTTGGGAGGCCGAGGCAGGTGGATCACATGGTCAGGAGTTCGAGACCAGCCTGGCCAACATGGTGGAACCCTATCTCTACTAAAAATATAAAAATTAGCCAGGCGTGGTGGCACGTGCCTGTAATCCCAGCTACTCAGGAGGCTGAGGCAGGAGAATCGCTTGAACTCAGGAGGCGGAGGTTGCAGTGAGCCTGGGTGACAAGAGCGAAACAACATCTCGAAAAAAGAAAGAAAAAGGAAGGTGGGAACACTGGAAGCAACAAGGCCCTATATTCTTCAGACTCACTTGTTGCAGTGACCTGTTGGAAATCCTTAGGCACAGAAGAGGAACCTGGAACAGAATCCTGGGTTCCTTGTCTTTCTGGTCTTGCTGGTATGGAGCAATTGGGTTTCTTCTTCCTTGTCCCAATCAGCTGCAGTAAAAGGACTGAAAGAATAGAAGGCAAATCCCTTGGGAAAGAATGGACATGCTGGCCCTAAGGCCTCTGGGAGATACACTGGGAGTTGGCTTTTTCTGTATACTTTATAGACTGGTACGTGTTCCTTTATCTTTCCATCTGGGCTAGCCAGGTGGAGCTGAAAATGCAGAGTGCAGAGAAGCCGTTGATCCTGGTCCTGCAGTGACTTGGTGCACCTGAGAGAGTGAGAGTCAGCTTCTTCCTTTTCTTCTCCTCTTCTCTATACCCTCCTTGCCTCCCCCTACTGACATCCTGGACTTAATGATTTAGGCCAAGGGAAACAAGGAAAAGCTCGGCTCAGCATTTTAGCAGAGCAGGCTGGGAATGAAATCATGAAGAAAAAAGTCAGTCCCGGCAGGAGAAAGAATTTATATGGGACTTAATCTTTCTTTTTAAGGAGAGGGCATCTGCTTATTCATCCCTCCCTCATTCTTGGCCGCTGGTTTCTCATTTAATCCTTCCTTCTCTACCTCCATTATGGCCCCATTGCCAAGCTTATTGTCAGGGTTCCATTAAATATATGTGAACTCTGTGCTTGCTCAGAGAGTATCCTTGTGCCCATGGAGTTTATCTTGAAAGAGGCCCACGGTCACATGGCTGCCTTTATTAAGACAGTTCTTTTCGTGGGATGAGCTAATGCTTAGCACCTTGTGGGAGCTGGCTTATTGTGTGCTGTTTATTAGGGGAGGAAACTGAGGCTTTGTGTGGTTATTTATGTGAGAGACTGAAAGGTGTCCACCCTGTTCTTATGGGAAATGAGGTGACACAGCTGCCAGGAATTCCACCCCGTCTAGTCACCCATCTGGCAGGTACAACATTGGTTCCCAAGTCTACCCCAGCCACTCTTATTACAGTTGTTGCTTTGGAACCTCTTATGTCCTGCTCACAATCAGGGTTCAGTACCTTTACCAGCTCGGAGCATACAGTTCCTCTTGTGGTTGGCTTGCTCTCTGCAATGAGCAGTTCTTAACGTTGGCTCATCATTGCACTCAGCCAGGGAGTTTTCACTGCTGTCTCCATCCTGCCCTCATAGATTCTGCCTTAACTGGGTTGGGATGAGGCTGAGACAGTGGAATTCTGAAGAGCTTGCTAGGTGATTCTATAGCATAGCCAAGATGAAGAAAGAATCACTCCTCTGGGACAGTGTTTCTACACTGAGGACAATTTTGCTCCCCACTCTCCCTATCCCAGGCATACCCCAATGTCTGAGACATTTTTGATGATCACGCCTAGGATTGGGTTGGGGGTGTGGCTCTGGCATCTAGTGAGTAGAGGCTGGGGATGGCACTGAATATCGCACAATGCACAGGACAGTCTCCCACAACCAAGAATTGTTCAGCCCCGAGCATGCCTAGTTGAGAAATCTTGCTCTAGACTAGTCGTTCTCACACTTGAGCTTGCATCAGAATTACCTGGAGAGCTTATTAAAGCAAATTGCTGGGCTGCACTCTCAGAGTTTTTTATTCAGTAAATCTGGAGTGGAGTTCAGGAATTTGCATTCCTAACAAGTTCCCAGGTGATGTCAAGCTTGTTGATCAGGGTTACAGTTTGAGAACCGTTGTCTCTGAGTGACTCTGAATCCTAATTACCTAGATCTGTGATATATTGTACCCATGGTGATTACTAAAAATCCAAGACAACGGACTGAGCACGGTGGTTCATGCCTGTAATCCTAGCACCTTGGGAGGCCGAGGCAGGTGGATCACTTGAGGCCAGGAGTTCGAGACCAGCCTGGCCAATATGGTGAAACCCCATGTCTACTAAGAATTCAAAAAATTAGCTGGGCATGGTTTTACACACCTGTAATTCCAGATACTTAGGAGGCTGAGGCAGGAGAATCACTTGAACCTGGGAGGCAGAGGTTGTAGTAAGCTGAGATCATGCCACTGCACTCCAGCCTGGGTGAGACTCTGTCTAAAAAAAAAAAAAGAAAAATCCAAGACAACACAACAATGACTAAACTAAGACAGAAGAGCCTTTCTCTCTCACATAGAAATCCAGAGGGAGGCCACTGAAGGCTAGTGTGATAGCTGTGGAATGGTCAGACATCTGGACTCCCATCTTTTTGTTAGACCATCTGACTGCATGCCTTTCATTTTCCATGTCCCTCAGAGTCCAAGATGATTGCTGGAGTGCCAGCCATCATGTCCTCATTGCAAGCAGAAGATAGTAAAGGCAGGCAAGTAAAAACTGGGCTCCTTCCAGCACCTTTTGAAGCAGCCTCCCCAGAAGTCCTGCAACACTTCTGCTTACGTCTCCTTGGCCAGAGATCTGGTCATGTGGTCATAGCTAACTGTGAGGAAGGCTGGGAAATGTAGTCTTTTTTTTTACTGTGGGCTGCAATGTGTGAACTCCAAATTAGAGTTCTGTTACTAAGAGAAAAGGGTAGACTAGATACAGCAATGGGCAACTAACAGATTATGCTCATCTGTGCACACCTACTCTTTCCTAAGGGTTGTGGTGTATTTGGCATCTACCATGGGCCAGCTGCTTTTCACGTATTATCTCATTTAATCCTAAGAGCTTTGCAAGGTGGATGATAATATCTCTATTTTGCAATGATGAAACTGAGGCTTTCAGAGATGAAGCCACCTGCCCAAGTTACAGTCAGCAAATGGTTTAATTTAACATCCCACTTCTTGCCGATGCTCTCACAGACCTGCTCTTTTCTTGCTGAGGCTGCAGGGTGTTGGTTTGACCTTTCTAAGCTAAATTCTGGATCCCACCCCTTTTGCCCAGCTCCCCTTCACTGTTACCCATATCCCTCCTGTGATACTCTCTTCAGAAGACTCTGGGAAAATACAGACACTGTATTGACAAGATTAGTTTCTTATTGCTGGTGTGATAAATGACCGCAAACTCAGTGGTCAGAATTGAATTGGAGGACACCCAGCAGGTGTCCACAGCTCCATGTCGGGGGGAGAAATTCCCACACATTTGGTCACCAGCATCTTCCGTGTTGATTGTCGTAGGGTGAGAGCAGAAGAAGAGCACGGTTGGAGAGAGTTTTCCCTGCACAGTCACGATGAGGGCCCAGAGGGACTGACAAGGAAGAAGATGGTTCTCCAGCTCACAGATCTCAGGGAAACACATTTAGTGGTTTATTTTAAAGGCTGTTACGAAGGCTACAGGTGAAGAGATGCATGGGGTGAGGTGTGGAGGAAGGGGTGTGGAGCTTCCGTGCCGTTCCTGGATGTTCCACCCTCTAGGAACCTCCATGTACTCGGCTATCTGGAAGCTTCCCAGAGAACCCTGTCCTCTTGGGGTTTTATGGAAGCTTCATGACATCAGCATTCCTTTCCCCAGGGTATAGGGCGGGTCCCTCTCTGGGGAGGGTCTCAAGACCTATAGTCAGAAAGGTGGGAAAGATTAGTCCTGCCCTGGGGAAGGATAGTGGCTTTAAACAACACAAATTCATTCCTTACAGTTCTGGAGACCAGCTTCACTGAGCAAAAGTCCAGGCATCTGTGAGGCTTCCTTCTGGAAGTTCTAGGGGAGAATCTGTTTTCTTCAACCCCTTCCTTGAATCCTGCCAACCTCTTGCTTCCATTATCACACTGCCTACTACCTCTCCGGGATCAGATCTCCGTCTGCCTCCCTCTTACAAAGACCCTTGGGATCACAGTTAGGGCCTACCTGGATAGTCCAGGCCAACTGCTTAAGATCCTTACTCACATCTGCACAGGTCCTTTTGCTGTGCAAGGTAGGATTCACCCCGCTTGCAGGGATCAGGATGTGGACGTCTTTGGGGGCTACTATTCAGCCCCTCACAGGAGCCCTCTTGCTACTATTCTTCCATTTCTTGTCCCCATCTTTTTTTCCAAACACAGCATAGCATGTACATAGATTTCACTTCGGTCTGGGTTTTTTTTTTTTTTAAAGAGGCCAGAAACATGGTCTACAGGGCAAGGCAAAGTGTTGGGAGGGTTTGTCTAATCAGCTTCCAGTGGCCACAGCAACAGACATGGAAACATTCAAGTGGAAACGACCTGGGGGTGGAGGGGAGTGGAGGGAAGGATCCTGCCCTAGAGGGGCCTGTGTCACCTCAGCCAGATGACTTAACCTGTGGAGTGATGTATGATGGAGAAGCATAATCAGTAGTTACGGTAGTTCCGTAGCGAGCTTTGCAAAGCTTCCCTGTAATTCTAGGGGATCAGATCTCTAGATGCCTTCTAATTCCTGTGCCTCCTATGGTCTTTCTCTAGGCTAATAGAGGTGTGTCTTTAGTGGAATACAAATGCCATATCTAGAAGAGTTAGATTTGTGAGGAGGAGGGAGAGTTAGGATCTGCTTATGGCCTAACCTCGTTTTCCTCCCCTGTGTGGATTTCCTCATCGCCCCCACACTCCCCTTGGTTGGGTCAGCCCTGCTGGGACGAGAGTCTGGGGTGTTGTATGTTTTGCTTTTTATTTTATTTTGCAAATGCCTCACAGCATTCCCCTCTGTGTTTAATGTCCCACTGCCAAGTGCATGCAGTTGCCCGGCAACAAGAAGGAAGTCCCTGTGTGATTCACCCGACTGTTGCCAATTAATTTGCGAGCTGCATGCGTCTCCCAGGGGAAAAGGGCTCTCTCTGAGATAGCTCAGAGGGCCACTGCGCAGACGGAGAAATGAAACCAGAGGAAGGTCGGCAGAACTTTGGGTTTGTGTGGGGTGGTTTCAGGTCCCCATGAAAGGGTGTATCCAGAGGACCCTAGCAAAACCTGTGGCAAAGGCTCCTGGATTCCTTCTTGGCCACCAATCAGAGAGCTGCCCAGAGCGAACAAGCACTTCTGTGTCTGCACATTGGTTGCCTTTTTGGATTTTCATCCTTTTATTTTTTAATCGACTCTAAAATGCAGACTCTCCTGTCCCAGTTCATCTGCAGAGAAATGTCTTGGACTATTTTCTTCTCGTCAGTCCCTCCTGGGCTCTCACCATGACTGTGCAGGGAAAACTCTTTCCAACCATGCTTTTCCTCTGCTCTCACACTGCAACAATCAGCACAGAAGACGTCGATGACTGAATGTGTGCAGGTTTTTCCCCGACACCAATTCAACTCTGATACCATCTGCCTGGACATAGCATCAGATCCCATGGGTTGAGGACTCAGTACCCAAGACTGCCCCCTTCTCCCCAGACACGAGTTGCCAGTCCGGGCCTCTGGAACTTCTCACCGACCAGCTTCAAGTTGGGGTTCCCATGACTCCCCTCTTTGGGTTCAATTAATTTGCTGGAGCAGCTCACAGAACTCAGGGAAACCCATTTAGTGGTTTATTCTAAAAGCTGTTACAAAGGATACAGGTGAAGAGATGCATAGGATGAGGTGTGGGGGAAGGGGCGCGGGGCTTCTCTGTGCTCCCTGGATGCTTCACCCTCCAGGAGCTTCCACGTGCCCAGCTGTCTGGACGCTCCCTGAAGAACCCTGACCTCTTGAGGTTTCATGGAAGCTTCATGACATCAGCATTCCTTCCCCAAGGTATAGGGCAGGTCCCTCTCTGGGGAGGGCCTCAAGACCCATAGTCAGAAAGGTGGGAAAGATTAGAGTTCTGTCTTGGAGCAGGTGTAAGGAGCGCAGGAGAGGAGGGATACTGTTTCCTGAGGCCCAGCGTTATAGCAAAAGACTGTAACAAGGGCTGTGGGAGTTATGAGCTAGCAACTTTGGATGAAAACTCGTGTGTGTGTGTGTGTGTGTGTGTGTGTGTGTGTATAAAATAACACCACAGTGTCATTGTCTCATCTCTGGTCACTAGTGCCCTTCTCTCTGGGTTTCCTGGCCATTGCACACATCTCCACCAGGGTCTCAGCTAGAGCCCTTGTGAAGGAGAGTTCCTTTGCACCAGGTTAAGTAGGGCCCCCAGGTCTTTTGAGGGACAGAAGGGGGCCTGTTGGTTTCCAAATGCCCCCAGAATCCATGGTGCATTTCCCTCAAGGCCTTGCTGTCCTCTGGCCCCATGCTTGCCTAAGGAAACCTTTGATCCATGTTATGTCTCTGTTATGACCTGTGAGGGTGGGGTTTGCCTGTCTGTTTGATTCCTGTATCCACAGCATCTAATCCAATATGGTACTTCTGAATGCATGGATTTGTGGTTGCCCAGGTATTCCTTGTGGATTGATAGTGATTGCTAGAATCAGAGACCCAGAGAGCAGTCTCTTTCGTAAAGCCTGTGTTAGTTATATCTGTGAATAGGCCTGACATGGCTTGGCTTTGTGTCTCCACCCAAATCTCATCTTGAATTGTAATCCCCATAATCCCCAGGTGTGGGGGGAGGAATCTGGTGGGAAGTGATTGGATCATGGGGTCTGGTTCCCCCATGCTGTTCTCATGATAGTGAGTGAGTTCTTATGACATCTGATGGTTTTATAAGTGTCTGGCATTTCCCCTGCTTGCTCGTCTCTCTCCTGCCACCATGTGAGGAAGGTCCTTGCTTCCTCTTTGCCTTCTGCCACCATTGTAAGTTTCCTGAGGCCTCCCCAGCCACGTGGAACTGAGAGTCAATTTAACCTCTCTCCTTTGCAAATCACCCAGTCTTAGGTATTTCTTTTTTTTTTTTTTTTTTTTTTGTTGAGACAGAGTCTCGCTCTGTCACCCAAGCTGGAGTGCACTGGCCAGATCTCGGCTCACTGCAACCTCTACCTCCCGGGTTCAAGTAATTCTCCTGCCTCAGCCTCCTAAGTAGCTGGAATTACAGGCATATGCCACCATTCCTGACTAATTTTTGTATTTTTAGCAGAGACAGTGTTTCGCCATGTTGGCCAGGATGGTCTCGATCTCCTGACCTCGTGATCCGCCCGCCTTGGCCTCCCAAAGTGCTGGGATTACAGGCTTGAGCCACCGCGCCCGGCCGGTATTTCTTTATAGTGGTGTGAAAACAGACTAATACAAGGCCCCTCACTTGCACTACTGAGACTCATCAAGGGCAGTCTCCTGAGGGCATTTGGTGCTATTCAATATATTTGTTACTCAGTAATGGAAGGTAATGCTGGGGGGTGAACATCAAGGAAAGTATCATGAGTCCAAGTCCATCTTAGTTTATTTGCTATCAGAATTAGGGAAGAAGAAATATATTTACTGGTGTCTTCGCATTTCCTCTGAGCTATCCACTCTGGTAAGTTCCTAATTTATTATTAACGGTGTTTCAGAAGCACAGAGAAGTTCCTGGTAAATCCTAAACGTTAGGATTAGGAACCAGAACCCTGCTGTTCTGTAGCAAGAACACCGGCACCCTCTGTGCCTTGGCCTTCCACTATAAAGTAGGTGATCTACCACCCCCATGCTCCCTGCCCCGTAAATCACATAATGGTGACCGGCTGAAAAACAGAATTTTCCACTTCCTCAGGACTGGCTGTGCTCAGTGGTATTTTAAAAAATCAGCTCTGGATATCGTGGTGGGATTTGTGTAGGAGGGTTCCTGGTGATGATTCAGGGGATGGATCGTTCCTTGAGAGGTATAAATAGGCTTCCCCACCACCACCCCACTTAACTAAAATACTGCTTTTTGAAGTATATGTTCTGTTCAACAGCTAAAACATTATGAACCAAAGACAGTAATGTGATGTTAGCCCCTGAAAAGGCAGAAGCTAGAATATATCTCTCATGCTGTTTTTTGATCCACAGGATGGGAAGGAGGACTGATCCACGTTCCCACCAGGAAGCTTAGTGGAACCCCCGTATACCACCTGGACCCCCTGGAAGGACCTGGCCAAGGCTGAACCACCTCTTGAGAGGCAAGAGCTCCGGATTTGATCAAAAATTCTTGGCTGGGCATGGTGCCTCATGCCTGTAATCCCAACACTTTGGGAAACCGAGGTGGGAGGATCACTTGAGCCTGGGAGTTCAAGACCAGCCTGGGCAACATAAGGAGACCCCATCTCTAAAAAATAGTAATAATAAAATAAAAAATTAGCAGGGCATGGTGGCATGTGCCTCTAGTCCCAGCTACCCAGGAGGCTGAGGCAAGAGGATGGCTGGAGCCTGGGACATTGAAGCTGCAATGAACTGTGATTACCCCACTGCACTCCAGCCTGGGCAACAGAGCGAGAGACCATGTCTCAAAATAATAATAATAATCATCTTATTTTGGAGAATAAAGAAACCTCTGGATTTGAGGAGCCATTTGGGTAGAAAGCAAAGACTTTCACAATGAGAAATAGTCTGTGTTGACCTGAAGGAGCAGAGTGATGCATCGCTGGAGGTGACCTACAGTTGGAGAAGACTCATTATGCCAGACCTTGTCCTTCTTCCTTGTGGAAAATGTTTCCTCTGCTGCCACTGCTCATGAGACTCTTCCCTCTCCCTGTCTCAGGCAACCAAAGGGCTTTCTACCACACCCTTTCTTGCCCCCCGCCTCCCATGTCTGCTGTGCCTTTGTACTCAGCAATTCTTGTTTGCTCCATTATCTTCCAGCCGGATACAGAGTGAATAGTTAACCACACTTAGGTCAAATAGGATCTGAATTTTTGTTCCTGCTCCGTCTAAAGAGGCCAGTGTTTGTGCATTGCAAGCAGCCTTGGAATAGTAACTCTTCTCATTTGTTTGGGATCTCATTGTATTCCTCAGCCATCAAGTTCCAGAATGATACTTGGATCAGTGCAGAAGTTCATCAGGCTCTCGGACCTTAGGGCTATTGGAGAAGCCTTCAGCAGGGGAACCGATGGTGAAGGCTGGTATTCTCCATCCTCAACTTTCTTTGCTTGGATCACACATAAGTATACATTTGGAAGGGCAATAAAATGAACACTGTTGTTCATTGCAGCCATGTTTTGTGACACAGATGCACAGTCTGCTGTGAAGACCTTCTCGCAAGTGGCAGTTGGGGGTCCATGCCAGATCATGGTGCTTCATGAGAGACTAACAGCTACCAGGGATGGTGGCACTTAGTGAGGACCCTCCTCCCCCAGTGTGTGCTGATGACACATACACACCTGACAATAGCTTGAGTCTTCTCTGTTCTTTTTACTCTGTGGCCACCATACACATGATTTAAAAACCCTTCCTAAATATCTATCATGGTTCACCCTTGTCCAAATGCAGAGTCAAAGCTACTTGTACTTTATTATTATTCCCAAGGCAAATAGATGGCTTGCTTTTTACAAAAAGAATTAAAGCTTTTGTATGTTGCAGTTGATGTGCTTGTATGAACATTTAGTGAATTTGGTGTCTTCTAAGTAGAACAATGGAGTCTTTGTGGACATCTCAGATTCATCACAAAAATGATTGAGGAGAACCTCTTGACAATGTTTAGAGCTATTGAAATTTACAGATTGTTGATGGGCTTTCACCTTTTCCTTCCTTGCTTGACATACAGTTACAGGCATTGTATTTCTTGGATTCCTACAAGTGTCAAGGAACAGAGATCCACTTACATTACTTTCATAAATGCTGGTTTATTCAAAAGTCACAGTGATAGTAAGGTAGACAGGAAACAGTCCCAACCACTGACTAGCTAAGCCTTTTCAAAAAGCTCAAGGTCATTCAGCAGACGCAGAAGCACTAGTTGGTTTCCAAGGATAACAAGAGCAATCCCATCATGGTCATCTTGATCCTCTGTTCAGCAGCAGGGTTTGCTGTCCCTGACTCTAGAATTCTGCTGTGGTGATGAGCTGAGGGTAACCAACGGTCCCAGTTTGCCCAGGACTAAAGGGTTTCTTGGGATGAAGGACATTCAGTGCTAAACCTGGGACAGTCCTAGGCAAACTGGGGCAACTGGTCACCCTCCTGGGTGACTCAACGACTCTGCCTCTACTTTGCTACTTACTATAAACTGACTGATGCTGTTGACTGGTTTAGCCAATCTGCATTCAGAGCTCTTGTATCTGGTTACTTCATTGGCCCTCAGGCAGCCACAGGTGGATGCTATTGGATCAGGCACCAATGCTGACCAAATCAATTGTTTCCAGATGGTAGGGTTGTATGAAGAGCCAACTGAGACCATGTCCTTCTGAGTGTTGTAGATGGTGGGCATGGCAGGCCTTCAAAGTATCAGGGTTTCCTCTCCAATACAACCTTACTTACAAAGGAGAAACTAACTTTCTCATGAAAAACAAAACAGTTCATTAAGAAACAAAACTAGGCCGGGCGTGGTGGCTCAAGCCTGTAATCCCAGCACTTTGGGAGGCCGAGACGGGCGGATCACGAGGTCAGGAGATCGAGACCATCCTGGCTAACACGGTGAAACCCCGTCTCTACTAAAAAAAATACAAAAAACTAGCCGGGCGAGGTGGCGGGCGCCTGTAGTCCCAGCTACTCGGGAGGCTGAGGCAGGAGAATGGCGTGAACCTGGGAGGCGGAGCTTGCAGTGAGCTGAGGTCCGGCCACTGCACTCCAGCCCGGGCGACAGAGCGAGACTCCATCTCAAAAAAAAAAAAAAAAAAAAAAAAAAAGAAACAAAACTAACACAGTCACTGGGAACTGAGGAAGAGAGCCTGTGATGTGCGTGCACACACACACACACACACACACACGCATACACATGCTCTCTGTAGAATAATGAGCCAAGATTCCAAATCTGCATCTTTGCTAGACAGAGATCAAGAACTAAAATCTTTGGGATGGTGTTGTCTGGGAAGCAAAGGAGTTGGCTAGAGGACTTCCTGAAATTCCTTTGAACTCTAGAATCCTTTAAAATATCAAGGGTGTGTAAACTGGGGCTAAGTATGTACATTCTCTCTAAAGTCTCCTAGATAACCTTTGAGTTCAATTCAGTGTGGAGTGGGGCCTCCCAGTTTATACTTAGCTTTCTAGACGCTGACTTTATCTGGGATGAGGGAGCAGAACTTGGAGGTGGTGGTTGGGGCAGGCGGAGTAGGTAAGGGAGAGTTGCACCAGCCCAACTTTTTTGGTCTTCATAACAAGTAAGAACAATCTGAAGGCAAATTACAGGTTCTTTTGTGGACTAGAAAAATCCAGGTTTTCAGGATCGCGTGGCATCCTGAAGTTGTTGCTGCTTGTCAGATCATCTGGCCTCCATCTTTTCTGCTGAAAGACAGGCATGAGTGTTTGCAGTGCTGGAACAGGGGCCTTCAGATAATTTCATTCATCTGGCATGGCAAGACCACAGGGAGGGAATTACGTGCTAGGGTAGGGATGAACATATGGACATACCACACACCTTGGTGTTTGCCCCTGTAGCGATTCTCACTCACTACCTTCACTACCATTGGAGGGATGCTCACCCACCTCTTTGGGTGCCAATTTTCTTTTTTAAAAGATGAAGGCATTTCAGATGATCCCTTCATTTATGTTCCACTTTCATTCTTTGGTTTCAAAAGAAGTCTTGATCTTATGTCAAAGGCAACAGTCTCTTCTCTCAATCTCTCTCTCTCTGTCTCTCTCTCTGGCTCACTCTGTCACCCAGGCTGGAGTGCAGTGGCATGATCTCAGCTTACTGCAGCCTCGACCTCCTGGGCTCAAGAAATCCTCCGGTCTCTGCCTTCTGAGTACCTGTGACCACAGCTGTATGCCATCACACCCAGCTAATTTCTTTGTTTTTATTTTTTTGTAGAGACAGCGTCTACACCATCTTGCCCAGGCTCGTCTTGAACTCCTGAGATCAAGGGATCCTCCTGCCTTGGCCTCCTGAAGTATGTGAGCCGATGTGCCTGGCCCTCTCTTTTCTTATCTCCTTATCCTCATGCAATCACAGAACCCGGGAGGCTGAAGTGGTCTGAAGCATCACTCTTCTCTAGATTTATCTCTGACTCATGCAGGAATCCCCTTTCAAATCTGGCAAGGGATCGTTCAGCCCAGGGGAGAAAGGACTATGAGAGAGGCTGAGTGATACTCAGCCTGATGGGGAAGCAGTTGAATTTTAAAGAGTGTTTCATGTACTACCAAGTGGCCATGAATGTCAATTTCTTAATGAGATTTTGTGGTAAATGCATTTTGCCCTCTCCCCCATGTTTATGCTGATAAAACAAACAAACAAACAAATGCAGTGCAGGGAGGCAGAGACCTAAGTTTTTGTCTCAGAAAGCCCCTCATCATCTTAATTTCTTCCATATAAAATGAGGGATTTGGGCCACATGATCCCTGGAGCCTATTCTATTAATAGTTCTGATATCCACAATGTTGGCATATTTGATGGATAAGCTATCAGCCTTCTAGGAGTCCATGTCTTAAAGATTGGCTGGGGTTTTAGGTTTCATCTTAGAATAGGACATTAGATATTGTCCAAGGTACATTGTAAAGGGATTTCATCTTGCCTTAATTTCATTATGAACATAACAATTTCAAATTAGCTCCCCAACACCACCCCAGCCCCCCAATTTTGTTCAGCCTTGCCTGTGAGATTTTCCATGGCATTGGAACTTGATCCACAGGAGAACTTTGATCCTCTTCAAATGGCCCTGGAAACCCATGTGGGAAAATACTAGTCATGTTGACAAGAGAGATAGGAGGTTCTCGTGGTGAAACAAGTCCCTCTGCTCAGGAGGCTGCAGTTTAAAGGATTTCAAGGTGACCTTGGAAGTGGCCGCTGACCTTGGATAAGACACTTCTATGCCACACCTCTATGACACTTCCTTCAGGTGGAGGGAGGCCTGAAGACAGCTCTGAACTGAGGGGTCTGGAAACCTGGACACTGGCCCTGCCTTTGGCTTCAGCTAAGTCCGGGTCACATGTCAGTCACTCCAGCCTTTTCTCTGGGTCTCTGTTTTCTCATCTATAAAAGGGACAGAGAAGGGGCAGGGGTTGGTCTGACGATCCTCTGAGGTTCCTGCCATGCATCAAGTTCTCAGCCTTGCCTGGCCCAGCTGGTTCCTGACAAGCAGTAGCCCTTTCTCCCTTTGCCTTTGGCTGTGAAAGTCAAAAACAGAGCTGTCCGGGAAGTCCATTTCTAAAGAATACTTCAAAGCTGTTTGCACGCATTGTCAGTTTCACTGAACATGAGTTTGTTGAGGGAGAAGGTAAATAGACATATAGGCCGATGACAGGAGGGGTGGAAGGGGGACCACTATTTACCCCCAGGGTGGCTGGGAGGGAAAAAAAGAAACCCTGCCTGCCGTTTTGACCAATAAATAAAAACTGGGAGCTCTGCGTGGCTAAAACCATAGGGGATTTATTAGTTTGCTTAGTGAAAGGCAAATATTAAATCTTAAGTTGACCCGTCCTGGGACCTGCCTTTTGGCTTTTGTATGCCATGCGGCGCCGATCACTGGGCCCTCGGGTTATCGAGTTTTGTTGAAGTTTTTTTTTTTTTTCTTTTTTAATTGTTTTCCGTCTCCGTCTTCTCTTCCTCTTTCACCTGCCCCTTCCCACTATGTCCCACCTTTTCCGGTAACTTAGATCGGGGTTTTGGAGGGGTGAGAAGGGCAAGGGTGAAAAACATGTTCTGATTGTAGAACCGTCTCTGCCCAGGGCTCTGGCTAACCCGGGAATTGCCGATGCTCGGGATGTGGTGACTCCCGGGAGTGATCCCAGCAGGTGGTCCTCGCGGGTCCCTTCCATCCTCTCTCCTGGACTCTTAATGTTAGGTCCCAGGTGTAAGGCAAAGGCCTTGTCCCTTACGAAAATCAGCATAATGACAAGCACTGGAAAAGAACAGAGTATGCCTATTTCTAAGTTTTAACTTCCCTATCTGAATCTTCATACCCAGCCATGGCAGATGATTTCAGCCTGAAAGAGGAACTATTCAAGGTGGGGCTGTGCCCATTAGGGTCTGACCAGGGCTTGTGACTCACCATGGAGTGAAATACTGGGACAAGAGGGGCTGGATGGCTACTGAGTCTATTCAGTTTTCAAGTAGGAGCTGCAGTGAAACTAAACTAGATGGAACATTATTTATCCTTTGCTTTAAACATCCACAGTGTAATCCAGGCTATTCTAAAACACTGCAGTTTGTGGGTGCTAAGGTCTCCTGGGTGGTGCTTGCTAACAGCCACCCACTGTCGGGTACAGCAGCGCAGGACACACTGCTCCATGCCAGACCCTAAGTGCCCGTTTCCTGGTCCACCCCAGTGACTGTCCAGCATGCATCTTACTCATCTACCTGGGGCACTATGGCTTCCCAAATCACTACTCACATTCTAGAAGTGCTTACTTCAGAAAGTTTCTTGCACATTCCAGTAATGATTTTTTTTTTTTTGAGATGGGGTCTCACTGTGTTGCCCAGGCTGGTCTGGAACTCCTCCACTCAAACAATCCTCCCACCTCAGCCTCCCAAAGGGCTGGGATTACAGGTGTGAGCCACTATGCCTGGCCCAGTAATGATTTTTTATTGAATTCAACATGATTGTTAATCCTTTGGCAATTCTTCACAGAAGAGTCTATTTTTTAAAGGATACATATTGGGCACTCAGGGTACTGAAATCCTACAAATGCTTCAAGGCTCATCTCAAATGCTTCCTTCTCTCAGAAGCCTTCCTGGATTTCTCCTTCCCTCTCAACCAGTTGTGACCTCTCCCTGGCATATTCTGACATAGGTACTCAAAAAAATGCCAATCTTCCTTCCTTAACCATAACAGTTTAGTATCTCATGTACTGCACTTATAATGGACTTGTTTCAGCACCTCTTCTTTCCCAACTCTCTTTCTCTCTCTTTTATAAGAACAGGAACTGAGTCATTTTTTACTCATTAAGATTTATCCTTGAAATGCTCCCAAATGCCCAGCGTCACATGGGAAGCACTGTGATGGGCATTTCATGTACTTCTCATTTAATCATCAGCAAACAAGACTTTACAGGAATCAATTGCTTTGACCAAGTCTTTTATGTGTACTTTGAGATTCAAAACCAGGGTCATGGACAATCTCAAATTCAGAACTTGTGAAGTTTCAGCATGATGGCTTTTACATGGTAGGATGTACAAGAATGATGTTGAGTTGACTTTTCCTATTACCAACCTGTTATTGTGTGTACCACCAAATTTGCTCTTTTGCTTGCTCAGGAGTAATCAATAAAGTGTTTTCCACTTTGGGAGGCCAAGACAGGAGGATCACTTAAGCCCAGGAGTTTCAGACCAGCCTGGGCAACATAGGGAGACCCCCATCTCTACAAAATTAAAAATACAAAAACAAAAGCAAACATAGCCAAGTGTGGTGGTGCATGCCTATAGTCCCAGCTACTTGGGAGGCTGAGGTGGGAGAATCGGTTGAGCCTGGGAGATCAAGGCTGCAGTGAACTATGTATGATTGAGTCACTGCATTCCAGCCTGGGTGACAGAGTAAAACCCTGACTCAAAAAATCAATAAAGGAAGAAAGTGTTTTCCAAACAGCAGAGAAATTCTGTTTGTTGCCTGATTGCTTGGTTTCCATGTAGAAACTCTTCCTGAAAATAGAATCGTGTCTGATTTTTGCCAGTTACCCCATGAGCTCGTTTCATTTTTAAGGTGGGAAATAAAAATATCAGTTCAAAAGTTTAGATAAAAATTTCTAAAGAGTTTCATTCACCCTAATAAGGAGAACTAAAAAACAAAACCAAACAACACAAAAACAATGGATCTGCCCAATAATATCCAAATAATTTCACTCTGTCTAATAGGGAGAACTACACAAAAAACAAACCAAAGGGACCTGCACATTAATATCCAGCCTCACAGGTAGAGGCGTTGGGTATTAATGGGCAGATCCCTTGCCATGTGAACTGGACCTGGGTTCAAGGTCTTACCACCTGGGGACCAAAGGCCAAGGGAGAAAAGGCACCACTCAGGGGCAAGCAGGCCCTGGGAGGAAGAGTCTGTCTCCCTTGACTCCTGATTTCTCCTCCTGGGGGTTTGCTGGGGTGGGGGTGGGGGGATGGGGGTGGGGTGATGGGGGTGTGTGGAGCAGATAAAGGAGGATTGAGGAGAACAGAAATGTAGGGCAGAAGCTTGGCCTGTTTTGGAGAAGAGAGACACTGAAAGTTCACCCCATTCTTCATACACACCCGTAAAATAAGAGTTTGAACCAAGAGGATGTCATCTGTGAACTGCAGTCACTAGGCACGGTTTCAGACATGAGAGAAATGATATAACATTCAGCCAAGAAAGATCAGGCCATTCAGGAAATAATGCAGTTCAGTGGTTTTATGGGACTTTCCAGTTTTCAAGCTCTTTGTAAAGCTTCTCCTTGAACTCTCTCAAAGGCTTTGGTAGAAGGATGGAGACCTTGTTTTGTAGGCTGAGGGAGGTGTACTGACTTGCTGTAGAGACTACCCATAGGCCCCTGTCCCTAAGGGGAATATTGTGGTTCTGTATGTATCAGTCACCATAGGCTGCTGTAACAAAATGCCTCCATATATCAGTTCCTTCACCTGATGAGTTTTCCTCATTTGCACATTAGTCAAATGTGACTTAGCAATAGTGGGGGGCGGAGGCTGTTTTTCATGCAGAAATTCAGGGACCCAGGTTCCCTCTGTTTTAGGATATCACTACCTTCAGAGGCGTCCTCTTCTATCAGTGAACACAGAGAAAGTGCTGTGAGAGGATAAGCACCTGTTTGACCATCTTGGCCAGGAAGAAACACCCATCACTTCTGCTCACTTTCCATTGGCAGGAATTGATCCCAAGGCTCTATCTGGATGCAAGAGAGCTGGGAAATGTCCAACTTCATGGAAGGAAGGGGTGGAGAGCAGGAGCGTTGGGGAGGACTTGCAGCTCCTGCCATGCAAACTGAACCCCCTTGTGGGGCTGCCGAGGTGCAGCTTATTGGCTTCTATTGCGGTGGCCATTGAGGCCCATGGGTCTGGCCTTCTGGATGCCCCATTGTCACAGGCCTGGGTATGCAGGCTTAGTGCTTTTCTACTACCAGGCTCAGACAGTTGAGGACTTCTGCCCAGGCTTATTGGCTCTCAGACGGAAGCAGGACGGAGTCGTGGTGGAGGACAACGGCTCTGGCGCAGAGTGCCCAGGCCTGAGCTTGTTTACCAACCCCTAGCCGTATGACCTTGGGTGAGTGACTTAGCCCCTCTGTGCCTCAGTTTCCTTCCTTTAAACTGCTTCCTTGGGTGGTTGCAAAGTTTGGCCGAAGTATTACAGGTGCAGCTCCCAAGACGGTGCCAGGAGCACAGCACCCAAGCAGTGTGGCGTTGGAGCTCTCTCTTTATACGCTGAACATGGCGCCATCAGGGCCTGTCTGCCATAACTCTGCCTCAGATGATCTCTGTGCCCAGACGGGAAGAGGAAGCATCAACTGTGAACTTCTGCCATTGCGTCTGTGTTGTCCAGCTGTGGGAAGGTGTCGCTGACTCTTACTGGCTGTGGCGGTTTTGTTTGGTGTTGGGGACAGAGCTGAGCTGCAGACACTGCTCAGTGGTCTCTCCTGGCCATTCTGCACACCACATCAGTCTCGCGTGACTCTAACATCAGTCAGGCATTTTCCTAAAGGCCAAGTTCTCTCCAGAATCTGTCAGTTTCATCTACCGACTGCAGAGACCCTGCAAAACACTCATGAGACATATACATTGGGTGCATGAAGCCCTTCCTGTTTCTCCCTCTAATGGGGCAGAGAGAGAGCTGATTTCCAAGCCTTGGGGGAGCCCACGAGGCAGAGAATCTTCTCCCCGTTTCCACACCTAGATTTCAAATCACACTCTTCCCTGCATACTGCAGAGGCCAGCAAGGCCCCCTCCCAGAGCCCCCGGCCTGGGCCTGGGCTCTTGTAACTGTGGGACCTCAGTGGCCCGGGATCCTGGCATCAGCTCTGCCTGTTTAGTCTTTGGCTCTCCTGGCACTGCCAGAGAATGGAAAAGCTGGTCTGTTTACAGGACATGAGGCCAGAAGCGCATTAAAAAATAAGGAGCAAATAAAATGTCATAAACAAATTTCCTTTCCAGTAAGGAACGTTCCTTTCCCTGTCCTCCAGCATGAACCATTTTTTCTCCTGTGTTTGGATAAACTTCCATCCTGTGTAATTACCATTCCCAGGGAGGGGCTGCCTATTTCCGCTGGCTATTTATTTTGATTTTGATCATTTCTCTCTCTTCTGAGTGTAACACACCTAATAGTAAAGGAAATATGTTTCCTATTGGGGCATGGGGCACAGCTCTTTCCTTCTCTCCCGTGTCTTCTCCCCACTACCCCTCACCTTCCAACTTCCCGTAAGCGTGTGGACGCAGCGCCCCCGATGCGCTGGCCGGGGGTTGCTCCCCTCCAGCATGCAGGAGAGCTTGGAGTATTGGTTGACTGAGAACCAAGAGGCAAAGTGGTGAAGCAGAAGAGAGAAATTGTTTCCAATAAAAGGCGGCACAGATCCAGAGGGGTTGTTTATGGGTGACCATCTCTCTGTGGGGGGTCGAAGGGGCGGTCTTCAGCCCGACCCCCTTCATGAGTTTTTGTGTGAGCAGAAAACCACTGATCTAACGTTTCCTGACCCCAGCAGGTAGCTTATTGTAAAGCAGTTCATTCAGAGGGGGAAAAATACCTTGTTTCAGTATTTTAAGTTTTCTTCTTGCTCTGAACCAGACTGGAGAGGAAGGGAATAGAGAAGAACAGATATTTCCTAGCTCAGAAGTGCATGACGGGAGGCAAAAAACAAAACCAAAAAAACAGTCTTTGAACAAGTGTTATTCTTGTTTATGAATGCATTGTATAATCCAGGATTCCTGTTTACACACTTGAAGCTATCCCTCCGGTCCCCTCCTTCCCCTCTTCTCTCTATTTTCTTTCTGTGTTGGGATGGCGAAGGAAGGAGGTATACACCACAGTTAATTTCACTTTCTAAACTCCTTGCCTCTGCCTGGTTGGGTGAATGGATATCCTGGAGGTGCTGACCTCAGAGAGGCCATGAAGAGCAGGGTGATACTGACTCATTGACTGGTCATACAATCAGTTTGGCTTCAGATTCGTTATGCTTTAACTCAGTGGAGGCCCCAAGAAGTGGGGATGGAGAGGGGGGACTCATGACTTCCCCTTGAGTCCTCCCATCTCTGCTTGCCTACCTCTTCCCTTCCAGATTGCCACCCACCCCCCAACCCTTCTTCCAAAGATGGTCCAGGGCTGTCACAGGGTCACCTGGCCTAGGCTTGGTACCTGGGTTATGAGTTGGTGTCATGGTGGTAAGAGAAACCACCAGTCACTGGCCGGGCGCGGTGGCTCAAGCCTGTAATCCCAGCACTTTGGGAGGCCGAGACGGGCGGATCACGAGGTCAGGAGATTGAGACCATCCTGGCTAACATGGTGAAACCCCGTCTCTACTAAAAAATACAAAAAACTAGCCAGGCGAGGTGGCGGGCGCCTGTAGTCCCAGCTACTCGGGAGGCTGAGGCAGGAGAATGGCGTAAACCCGGGAGGCGGAGCTTGCAGTGAGCTGAGATCCAGCCACTGCACTCCAGCCTGGGCAACAGAGCGAGACTCCGTCTCAAAAAAACAAAAGAGAAACCACCAATCACTCTCCCCTTTGGAGCCCTGTCTTTTGAGTACTGAAGGATAGGATGCTTATTCCAGAGGGTGTGAGAACCTCATTAATAAACCTGGCTGGCACTGGAATGATTCTTGATGTGTGTGTTAATGGGTGAAATGCACAGAACCATGTGTGTGCCATGGCTGGTTCCAAAAAGCTGCTGCTGGCTCTGCACCTGGTGGGTATGAGCTTTGGGTAGACTTTTTCAGAATCAGGGAGGAATGTCAAGGGACCCACCCCCGGACTGGTGCTCAGGCCTCCTTGAGAGCAACAGGAGACTCTAACTTAAAAATTGTAACTCAGCCCTCTAATTCTGTGAGAGAGAGCTGGTGGTCCTAGTTCTCAGGCCTCTGTCTTGGGAATGCTGAGGTCCAGGGGGGTTAATTGAGCCATCCAGTCTCACTAGGCAAGTTATTGGAGAACTCTGACTGCTGCAGAACTCTGAGTCCTCACCTGGAATAGGATCCCCTAGATGCCTGTAAGGGCAGATGCAAGGAGAGGAGACCAGAGAAGGCATCTGGGATGCCTGGGAGGGAGGAAGGCTCCAGCCCAGGCAAAATGCTGCAGAAGCAAAATCCATTTGTGGTAGCTTTGTGCACTCAGTCAAGGTCGGGTGCTCCCGGGTCAAAAATGCTTTGAGTAAGAGGCACTGGGGGTGGACCAGCCTCCATGTGAGGCGCTGGGCTCTCCAGGGAGGGGAAGACTTCATCCGGGCTGTGGCCCCATGCTCAGTTCCGCTCTATTTAGAACACTTGTGTGTGTGTGTGTGTGTGTGTGTGTGTGTGTGTGTGTGTAGAAAGCAGCTTGTTGGGGAGGAATGCACCAGGGCAGCTGGGGGAAGCCAATTCTGCTGCAGCTTTCTGAATCGTGGGTTGGGGAGACGGAGAGGGAAAGGTAAGGGCTTTGAGCAAGACAGACCAGGAGGTCTGGTCTCACCTTTCCCTGTCTCTCCACTGCCCGTAACCATCCCCCATGTCCCGACCAGCTCTGCTCAGCCAAGCTGGGAAAAACTTAAATGGGGCAAGGCAGAAACATCTGAAACCATTTTTACTTGTTCAAGGTGAGATAGGCAACTGAGATTTTAAATACCGCAAGTCTACCCAATAAAAAGCCCCGGTGCAGTGAACGCCTGCCGCCGTAGCGTGCATTGTTGAGTGAGACTCAGGACACAGCAGATCAGGCTTCCTGGGTGCACAGTGGCATACGATGTGATTCTCCTGATTCCTGGATAGCACAGTGGCGTGTGTCAGTGAAGACAGCATAGGATGTGGTTGATGCTTTGCTTACAGGATTTGGGTAATCTTTACTCTCCTCCACCAAAGGGATAGCATTGCTAAATACAGAGTAGGTCACTGCAAACTCTGTAAGCCAAGGCCGCTGTGGGTGGTCAGAGGATTTCTGGAAACAGTGTCTTTTGCAACTCTTCCCTACATTAGCCTTTGTCTTGCAAGAGAAATTTGATGTCTGAGGAGTGGCTTCCATTGGCCCTATGTCAGGCTCACTCTGGAGCTCCTGGGACAGGTGGCTCTGTCTCTTGGACCCCAGTTGGCATCCTGGATGTCTCTTCGCCTCCTTAAAATGGACCATAGTCAATGACCCCCCTGGCCAAGGCAACTCTGAGACCAATGGAAGCAGCCAGAGAGCTCTGTGCTTGCACATTGACGAGCTCTGTTTTTCTGGCCCTCCTAACAGATAAGATCCTGGTAGTGTTGGTCCAGGGGCCAGTGGATGGCTTCCTGCTGGGGTCCTTTTTGTGCACAGCCATTAGTGACCTGTACATGTTCAAATGCATGAGATGCCGCATTGCTTTCCAGCTGGCTGGCTGTCTAGGCTTTCTGAGCCCCTACAGAGAGCCCATGGATGCCTTTCCAGCTCGGGATTAGACCCTTCCTAGATGCCTTTCTAATACTCAGAGGAAGGGGATGGGATAGCATCTCAATTCCAGCCCCACCTCATGTTGGTTGTGTGATTTAAGCCCGTTACTTCATATCTCTGCATCTCAGCATCCTCCTATATAATTTGAAGATTGTAGTAGTACTGACCTCACTGGTTTTCTTTTCTTTTTTTGTGGGAGAGGGAGGTATGCATTAATATATGTAACGCTCAGAGCACAGGGCCTGAGTCACACATCCAGTTCATGTGTTAGCTATTGCTAGTGTCACTATCTCCCTGATAAACATTCCCCTAACCTTCCCCAGGTAGAAGTAATCACCTGTACCCCTGAGGAAGCACTTCCTACATATCTTTTATAGAATGGAATGGGTCCTGATATGGTTTGGTTGTGTCCTCACCCAAATCTCATCTTGAACTGTAGTTCCTGTGGGAGAGACCCAGTGGGAAGTGATTGGATCTTGGGGGCGATTTCCCCCATGCTGTTCTCGTGCTAGTTAGTGAGTTATCACAAGATCTGATGGTTTTATAAGCCTGTGACATTTCCCCTGCTGGCTCTCATTCTCTCTCCTGCCACCCTGCAAAGAGGTGCCTTCTGCCGTGATTGTAAGTTTCCTGAGACTTCCCCAGCCACATGGAACTGTGAGTCAATTCAACCTCTTTTCTTCATAAATTACCCAGTCTCGGGTATTTCTTCATAGCAGCGTGAGAATGGACTAATACAGGTCCCATGGAATTCCAAATAGTGACGCAGTTAAGAGTCAAATTGTAGGGTTAGGCAGGTCTGAGTTTAATTCTGACTCCTTTGCTCTTGCCCTTGTGATCTAAGTCTGTTTCTTCACTTGTAAAGTGAAGACAATGAGAGAAACACCCACCGCCCCGGGTTGTGGGGCCCAGGGCTGAGAGGGCTGTTCTTACTTCTCCCTTACATTCTGTGCCTAGGTCAGAGTCTGAAAGAACATTTGTTGAACTATTGGAGTTGACTCATTCAAGTGTTCCTCCCTTCTTCAGTAGACAAATCCTCCATTGAATAAAACCCCATCATGTTACAGCTCACACCATGGAGGTTCCTGGCTAGCCCATCTGGATTGTGGTGGGCCTTGAAGGTTTTCTTGGCTGGCAACAATTGCTTTCATGTCTGACGGCCTTAGTAGACATCTACAGGCTTCAGCCTCTGTCTTCGTGGTAAGAAGGCTCAGGGCCAGGCATGGTGGTTCACATCTGTAATCCCAGTACTTTGGGAGGCTGAGGCAGGTGGATTATTTGAGCTCAGGAGTTCAAGACCAGCCTGGGCAACATAGCAAAACCCATCTCTACTGAAAAAAAAAAAAAATTTAGCTGGCCTTGGTGGCACATGCCTGTAGTCCAAGCTACTTGGGAGGCTGAGGTGGGAGGATCGCTTGAGCCCACGAGGCTGGGGTTGCAGTGAGCTGAGATCATGCCATTGAACTCCAGTCTGGGCAACAGAGTGAGAGTCTGTCTCAAAAAAAAAAAAAAAAAAAAAAAAAGAAGGCTCTTGTATTTATTTCTGATTCTTATTGGAGTTGTTTAAGGAGGACCACTGAGAAGACCCCTCCCATAAAAGCCAAAATGCCAGCTTTTCTGTGCAATCCTGTGCATAATGGTCTTGCTCTTGGTGCAATCCCAAGCAGAAAACTCACTGGACTTGGTATTAGAAACCTGAGCTGAGTATTGGCTTTGTCCATGTGGTAGACAGAAGAATGGTCCCCAAAGATACCCATGTCCTGCTCCCTGGAATCCATGAACATGTGATCAAGTTAAGATTCTTGAGACAGGGAGATAATTCTGGGTTCAGCCCAGGGTAATTTCAACAGTCCCTTTAAGAGAGAGGCAGGAGAGTCAGAGATTTGTAGATGCTGTAGTCCTGGCTTTGAAGATGGTGGAAGGGGCCATGAGGCCAGGAATGCAGGTGGCCTTTAGAAAAAGCTGGAAAAGGCAGGGACGCGGATCATCCTCTAGAACCTCTGTAAGAGTGCAGCCCTGTTGATGCCTTGATTTCGACTCAGTGAGACCCATTTTGAAATTCTAATCTCCAGAATTGAAGATAATAGGTTTGTCCCGATTTAAGCTGCTAAGTTTATGGCCATTTGTTGCAGCAGTAAGAGGAAACTCATCCTGACCCAAACAGCTAGCTGCTGTAAACTTTCTCTTCACCTCTCTGGTCTTCTGTTCTTCAGTGACATGAAGACAGAGGATAAGGACAACTGCAAAGGGTGCATTCTAGCTGAGTCATCATACAATCAGGGCTGCGGTTTACATAATGCCGACAGGTGCCAGGCCAGATGGGGTAAGTGGGGGTTGAAATCCATCCCCAGGGGTCACGATACTAGACTTGTGACCTCACACGGGGCTGCAGCTTCCAGGTAGATATGGTGTTTCCTGCTGTCTCTCCACTCCCCTGCAGGAAGGCACCTCTACTCACCCATCCTGCACCCACAGAGCTGGGTCTGTCCCACAGAGCCATACATGCCAGAGGTGGGCATGGGGGCTCTGGCACATCCTTTCATTGTTTCTTCCCCAACTGCCAGGAGTGCAGAGCGGCCAGAGGCCCTGGAGAGGGAAAACTGGCTACAGTGAGAAGTGCTGCAGAAGGACAAATTCTAGGCCTGCAGTGCAGATGTTGAATTAGCCTCAAATTTTGCTTAGGCCGAGCCCTGTGTCATGGTAAGCCGTCTCTCACTGAGAGGAGCTATGCCCCATATTATAAATCAGTGGTTCTCAGCTAGGGGTGATTTTGTCCCCGCTACACCCATCCAGGGGTTGTTTGCATGTCTGGAGACATTTTTGGTTGTCCCAGCTAGGGGCAAGGGTCCTACTGGCATCTGGTACGTAAAGGCCAGGGATGCTATTAAAAATCCTACAGTGGCTAGGGGTGGTAGCTCATGCCTGTAATCCCAGCACTTTGGGAGGCTGTGGCAGGTGAATCACCTGAGCCCAGGAGTTCAAAGTCAGCCTGGGCAACATGGCAAGACCCCATCTCTATGAAAAATACAAAAAATTGGCCGGTGTGGTGGCATGCACCTGTAGTCCCAGCTACTTGGGAGGTTGAGGTGGGAGAATGGCTTGAGCCTGGGAAGTTGAGGCTACAGTGAACTCTGATCACACCACTGCACTCCAGCTTGGGTGACAGAGTGAGACCCTGTCTCAAAAAAAAAAAAAAAAAATCTTACAAGGCACAAGGCAAGCCCCCACAACAAAGTCTGGATCAAGCCTTAAAAGTTGGTAGCGCTAAGGTTGAGAAATTGTGTCTTAAACCTCTGCTGCAGCATTGAACCAAGTCTGAACCCTAATCCCCCCACCTTCTCCCCAACACTTTATTTACCAAAAGTTCGGGGAAGGGGGGGATCTGTTATTTTTTCCAAGTACGTTTCTTCCTGTATCTTATCAAGAACCACCAAGTTCAGCACACCCTTGATTAGTCACTTCCATTAACAGTGTTTATTTTGGGGTTTGTGTTTATTTTTGAAACGTGGTCTCCTTTTTCCTCCTCACTTCCTTACACACTAGGGGGGTGGGGCCAGCTCTCTAGTACAATCTAGTTCACACTTTCCTTGCTCATCTATAAACTGACTAGGCCAATCCTTGAGAGCATCTCTTCTCCTACTTTTCCTTCATAGGAAGCTGTCCAGAGCTCTGAAGGAGGCCATTGTCATCTTCTTCCTTAGGCTTTAAAATCCCTTTTAGGATTTTAAAATATCCTAAATAATATAGTAGCAACTCCATTGACCAACTGACTCATGACAAAGCGACTTTATTCCTAGCTGTCCACATTCCATGAAACCAAGACATTTCAGTGGTTCTCACCACTGAGCCAGAGACAGGGAGATTTTTGGACATGTGGGTCCCTCTCCTACTTCTCTCCACCCCTCCCCTTCTCACTGCAGGAGTGAGAACTGCAGTCTCAGAACTACATTTAAGCGTTTCTGACTCATCAAATAACTGATCCCTGTTCCTCTCCACCCACCAAATGGTTCTTAGCTCTCCCTCCCTGGCCAGAGGAATTTAAAGGCTTATGGTTGAGTAACTGGGAGTTACAGAGAATCTCTGCACGTGTTTCAAAGATTTTCATCTTTTTTTTTTTTTTTGAGACAAAGTCTCACTCTGTCGCCCAGGCTGGAGTGCAGTGGCACGATCTCGGCTCACTGCAATCCCTGCCTCCCAGGCTCAAGCAATTCTCCTGCCTCAGTCTCCCGAGTAGCTGGGATTACAGGCACTGACCGCCATGCCTGGCTAATTTTTGTATTTTTGATAGAGACAGGGATTCACCATGTTGGCCAGGCTGGTCTCAAACCCCTGACCTCAAGTGATCCACCAACCTCGGCCTTCCAAAGTGCTGGAATTACAGGCATGAGCCACCTTGCTGGGCCAGAGCTTCATCTTTGATTGGACACCACCCATCTCTCTGCCTCCTCTTTCCTGGATTCCAGTGACGGCAAATTCTCCCCTCACCTATGCTGTCTCTCTACATGGCCCTGTGCATCGCAGTGGCCCAAAGATGCTCTGTGGCAGGCCAGTGGCATAGGAGGCCCAGGAGTCCCCCTCCCCCCATCCTCCTTCCTGGGCCATTTATTTGAATACCACCAGGGAGTGGGTTACTTTGGGGTATTTATTTGTTTAAACATGGGTGGCTCCTGAAAGGAGGGTGTCGGGTTTCAAGGTTAGAGGCCCCATGCAAACAGAGAGTGGGTGGTCTGCAAAATAGTGAGCAAGGTTGGAAGTGGGGAGCCCATGTGTCTTTTCATGGTTGTAGGTGGAAATGCTGATGTATGACACTATTTGTGACCCAGCTGTCTCTATCTGTGACATAGAGCATCTTGGGGCTTGTGTGTGTTCAGACTCTGCGACAGCCCTCTCCTAGGCTGTTGGAAGAGAGCATTTGGAAGTGGTTAGGCAATTCTTTAGGGGCAGTAACTCCTATTAATTTATCCCATGAGCGTTGGCGGCTATCCAAGTACCTCGGGGAGGAGCAGAAGAATACAGACTGAACTGGTACTAACTGCAGCCCCACCTCAGGGATTCTGGAAGATTCCTAAAAAGCTGGGTGCAGGCTCGGCACAGTGGCTCACGCCTGTAATCCCAGCACTTTTGTAGGTCAAGGAGGGAGGATCGCTTGATGCCAGCAGTTTGAGATCAACCTGGGCAACATAGTGAGATCCCATCTCTAAAAACATAATTGGTTGGGCATGGTGGTCTGCACCTGTAGGCCCAGCTACTTGGGAGGCTGAGGCTTCAGTGAGTTATGATTGCATCACTGCACTCCAGCCTGGGAGACAGAGCAAGAACTTGTCTCAAAAAAAAAAAAAAAAAAAATTCTGGGTGCAGTAGTAGAATGGTAAGCCTCTTTCCCAAAAGATCTTGAATTGTGGATCAGAATGAGTGATCCTGCCTTGTGTCCTAGGGTCAGCCTCCTTTTTGGGTTGACGTAGCCAGAAAAATATCTCTTATTAGAGTTCACATCAGCCCTGACAGGGCTTGGATTTTTGTATTAGGCAGGCGCTTGTCAAAAGAAAACCCAAGATGGAGGGAAAGCCAGATGTGTAGGTGAAATTGCTGCACTCTGACCGATGATATGCCAAAATCCAGAAGCAAAGATGATACAGTTCCTCTAAGGTTGTTGGCTGCAGAATTGATAACTGCAATAGGAGACTCCGCTTAGTCTCTACAAATGGAATATGGAAAGACTGTAGGGTATTTTGCCTGGAGATATTTCTTTGGAGGAGAAACACCAGGGAAGGTTTAGGAGACATGACTAAAGACACTTAATGTCATTGTTAACTAAATACTAAGAGATAGAATACAGACAGTGGTGAGTGACTGTTCTCTAATGTCTTAGCTACTGTCCCCTCAGGACAGAGAGATTGTCACTAGATTAATAACTCCTGAATGCCCAAGGTAGGATGTTGGGTTCACAGCCCAGGAATCAATTACAGACCTTGTTAAAAATTAATGATGTGCATACTGAAGTGTTTAGAGATGAAGTGTCCTAATGCCTGCAATTTACTTTGACATGCATTGAAAAAATGAGTTGGATTGAGGGATAGATAAACGAAG
The DNA here is from genome assembly GCF_000951035.1 of Colobus angolensis palliatus. Taxonomy (NCBI): domain Eukaryota; kingdom Metazoa; phylum Chordata; class Mammalia; order Primates; family Cercopithecidae; genus Colobus; species Colobus angolensis. Next base: position 7,993,713 of record NW_012110918.1, on the reverse strand, counting down.
GATAAACGCATGGATTTGTGATAAAGCACATGTAGCAAAATCTCGACAATCACAGGATGTGGGTGGTAAGTATGTGGGTACAACATTTCTGTATGTCTGAAATTTTTCAGATAAAATGTTGGGGAAAAGTACCAATCCCTGAGCTATCCAACAGTGATTTTGATTCAGTGAGTTGGTGATGAAGTCTAGAAATTATTTTATTTTACTTTTTCTTTTGTCTTATTTATTTATTTTTTGAGATAGCATCTTGCTCTGTCACCCAGGCTGGAGTGCAGTGGCGTGATCGCGGTTCACTGTAGCCTCAACTTCTTGGGCTCTAGTGATCCTCCCACCTCAGCCTCCCCGGTAGCTGGGACCACAGGCACATGCCACTACACCTGGCTAATTAATGTTTTTTTTTTACAGACCAGATTTCACCAGGTTGCCCAAGCTGGTCTTTGAACTCCTGGGCTCAAGTGATCCGCCTGCCTCGGCCTTCCAAAATGCCAGGATTACAGATGTGAGCCACTGTGCCTGGCCTGAAGTCTAGTAATTTTTTAAACTTTGCACGTGTTTCTGCTCATGAGCCAAGTTCGGGCGCCTGTGGAACAGCCATATTCCTCAAACTAGAGATGCACACCAGTCCCTGGGGATTCTGTCAAAAGGCAGATTCACATTCAGCAGGTCTGGGGCGGGGGGCCTGACATTCTGCACATCTCACAAGCTCCTGGGCGATGCTGATGGTGCTGGTCCCTGGACCCACCCTTGAGTAGTAAGGAACATGAGGACTCTCCCTTGTTCTTTTCAGCTATGTAGCCCAGGGGGTCTCCACTTAGGCTTCACATTGGAATCATCTAGGGAACTTTAAATTATATTGATGCCTGGGGGTGTCTTACTCTCAGAGCTTCTGGTTTAATTGGTCTAGGTTGCAGCCTGGGCAATGAGATTTAAAAGCTTCTCAGATGGGCCGGGCGCGGTGGCTCACGCCTGTAATCCCAGTACTTGGGGAGGCCGAGGCAGGTGGATCACGAGGTCAGGAGATTGAGACCATCCTGACTAGCACAGTGAAACTCCGTCTCTACTAAAAATACAAAAAATTGGCCAGCGTGGTGGCTGGCGCTTGTGGTCCCAGCTGCTCGGGAGGCTGTCAGGAGAATGGCCTGAACCTGGGAGGTGGAGCTTGCAGTGAGCCGAGATCGCGCCACTGCATTCCAGCCTGGGCGACAGATCGAGACGCCATCTCAAAAAAAAAAAAAAAAACCTTCTCAGATGATGCTAATATGCAACCACTGACTTAATAGCATGCAGTGAATCTGCGGAATATTAAATTGTAGGAAATAAATTTTTGCACAGAAAGACACTGCCGGCCCTCATTACCCAGGTGTGCAGGAGCTTTCCAGTAACAATAGCTTTTCTAAGAACAGTAAAAGGCTCAAAATTACCTCCCCTCAATTCTACTTAATTCTCCTCATAATGAGAATGATTAACAGCCAGCATTTATTGAGTGTCAAGCACTTTACATTCATTAGATCATTTAATCATCACAGTAACCTGGTGAGGCAGGCATTATTATCCTATTTTACAGATGAGGAAATTGAGCTTGATTGAGTTAAGTGACTTGCCCAAGATGACAGCAGTAATAAGTCTTGGACAGAGATTTGAACTAGGTTTGCCTGACTTCAAAGCCCATATCCTTGAACCATTATATCATTCTGTTGTCTTCATGATCTACGCCAGGCGTTGGTAAAATATAGCCCACAAGCCAAATCTGAACAGCTGTCTGTTTTTATAAATAAAGTTTCATGGGAACACAGCTATAACCATTGATTTATGTATGGTCCGTGGCTGCTTTCATGCTACGGGCAGAGCTGCATAGTGGCAACAGACATGGTCCACAGTGCCTGAAATATTTACTCTCAAGCCCTTTACAGAAACAGCTTGATGGATTGTTGAGGCAGAATGCACCGAGCAAGGGTTCAATCCTCCGTAAAGCTCAGAGCAAAAGGAATGACCCAGCCGGGATGAACTTGAACCTATGGCCACCGTAGCTCTGGTTTCTGCTTGGACATTTTATTTCAATCTTATGGCCTGCGTTGCGCTCCAAGGGTTACTTATTTCCTCTGCACATATTTTATTTTGATGCCAAAATTTCAGATCTGTTTTCTTAAGAGCAGAAGGTCTTGACCTCAAAGCCGGGGCCATCACACAGCTCTCTGTGGAGTGGGGTGAGGGAGGCCGGCTGCCGGTCACCTTCTGCTCCAGCACCGTGGGAGGCCTCAGTGGCAAAGCTCCAGCCCCTCTGCTCCCGGGCGGTGTCCGCAACGAGAGGCTTCCGTCCCATCCCATCAGCCATCCACGGAGAAGCCCTCTCCAGAGGTCAGGAGGGAAGCGGGGGAAGGAAATGCCAATCAATCCATCAAAGCCCCGCCCTCCCGGAGCTCTTAGGCCCCAGGAGCTGCGGCTGCGCATCCTTGACCCACTCCTGGGGGCCGAGAGCTGGGTGAGCCGGGGAAGTGCATTTGGTAATGATTCTCGATTTCCTGTTTGGTTTCTGTCCAGGGGGCTTGGGGATAGGCTAACTCGTATTGTATGTGTACACATGCACATTTCATTCCTCCTTGTCTGGTTTTTTTTTTTTTCCTTTGCTACTTTTCCTCCTCTATGGCTTCTGGTTTTTTGTTGTTATTGTTGTTGTACAGCAGTGGAGCAAGTTCCCAGCCTCCTTTGGGAAAATGTGTAGAAAAGCAGAGGCAAGAGGTAGGAAGAGGCCTGGAGGCTCTGTCTGGACTCCTGGGATTTGGCCTGTCAGCCAGGGAGATTCTCCCCGCAGACATGCATCATGATAAAGCTGTAAAGAATCTATTTAGGTAAGCAAACATTTAGTGCTTACTATCTGCATGGGATACAAAGGCACGAAAGAAAGCTCAGTCTTGCCCTCTAAGAGGTTAAAGAGCGAGAAGAAGAAGGGCAAGGAAAGATAGGATGTCAAAGTACTTTGGTAAATGCAGTGGCAGAAATAGGCTTGGATAGAGATGGGGGTGCATTGTGTGGTCACATAACCTTTGGTTCAGCTGTTTCTTCCACGCAGGACCCAGCCTTAGTTATCCAAGATGTTGAGGGCACCTCTCACCAAAATAACAATCTAAGAAATAAGCCCAGGCACCACTGCCAAGCCCCTCCCCAACTTCTCAACACACCGTCGTGCTGCCTGTGTCTACAACCTTATGTGGTCTGACAAGGTTGGGTTACCTCCGTCAGCCACTGTTGGCTCCCTAGGATGCAATCTTAGCCTCCATGGGGCTGCTGGAATCTGGGACCACGTGAGCCTGTGAGCCTCAGGGAGGCTGGGATGCCAGGGAGGAGCCAGCACTCCTGGAGGCCCTGTGATCTGCTCTGGCCACATTAAATAAAGCCTTTGATCCCTCCAATGGGGAGAAGGGAGAACTCTCCCTTTTCAGCACCTTCCAATATCCTTCCTCCTTGCTGTGCCCGGCCCCACTGTCACCGAGGAGGAGACAGGATGTGTTTCCAGCTGGGCCCTTTTTCTTCCCGATTTAGACTGGGAGTGAATGAAGTTCATTAAACTGATTGTGGTTGTAACCACATGGCTCAGGTTTCACCTGAAAGCATCAGGTGGTGGTGGGGAGGAGAGGACAAAAGTGGGGAGGACAGCCAGAAGGCCCTCATTGCACCTCCCCTTACCCCTTGCTGAGCTGGTGGCTTGCACCTACAGACCCTGAAGCCCAGGCTGGGGTGGGTTGTGGTGGAGTCAGGTTAGGGTCTCAGCTTGGCCTGCTCCACGTGATTCTATTGCTTTTGAAGATCCCCCACCAGACCAAGCTGCCTGCATTATTCACCCGTTGCATCTGAGTTTGAAGCTAGGGGAATGGGGAGGGTATTGCGATCTTTTTGTCGTCTTCCTTTCCCTCCTATTCCCTGTCACCTGTTGTTCCAAGAACTAGGTGGTTTAAAAAAAAAAAAAAAGGCCGGGCGCGGTGGCTCAAGCCTGTAATCCCAGCACTTTGGGAGGCCGAGACGGGTGGATCACGAGGTCAGGAGATCGAGACCATCCTGGCT
>NW_012110918.1:7943463-7989412 GCF_000951035.1 Colobus angolensis palliatus | reverse complement strand
AAAAAAAAAAAAAAAAAAAAACTCCAGCAAGATAATATGATGTTGGTGTTTTTTATTTGTGCATGAACTCCCAACCTGAAGCTTTTCTAGAGTTGATAAAACCTGGGCAACCTGAACCCTCTGAATCAAGGGGAAAGTAGAAAAATAAACAGAGGGCCAGGCGCGGTGGCTCACGCTTGTAATCCCAGCACTTTGGAAGGCCAAGGCGGGCAGATCACTGGAGGTGGAGAGTTTGAGACCAGCCTGACCAACATGGAGAAACCCCGTTTCTACTAAAAATACAAAATTAGCCAGGCGTGGTGGCCGGTGCCTGTAATCCCAGCTACTTGGGAGGCTGAGGCGGGAGAATCGCTTGAACTCAGGAGGCGGAGGTTGCAGCGAGCTGAAATCGTGCCATTGCACTCTACCCTGGGCAACAAGAGTGAAACTCTGTCTCAAGAAAAAAAAGAAAAAAGAAAGAAAGAAAGAAAAATAAACAGAGTTCTCCTGTGATCAAAAGCAATGCCAAGTTAGAACTTGAAGCATATCGTGGAGCCTTTTGACCCTCTCCTCTGACCCCCAGCGTGACAGCACTTCCCTAGACCAATGCCTGCTGGCATCTCCTGCCAATGCACAAAGGAGCCATGTTACAGGTGCACTGGGCTCTGTAGCTACAGAGAGTCCAGCAAAGCTTCACTTTCAGAGAATCTTCTGAAAGTGCTGGGGTTTTCCCCCAGAAATGAAAGGCTCTCAGAAATGATTTCTCATTGCTTTCCAATCCACCAGCTTATTATCTCTGAATTTTCCATCATGCACAGTCTCTTTCTCTGCCTCAATCTTGTACAGAAGGATGCTGCATTTTATTTTGCCAGGTGGAGGTTTATTTTGAAATGCAAATAATTGCCTCCCAGTTTATCTCTGGAAAGTTCATGTATATGGATGTGTGTATGTATATATACTTTTTGCACTTACATACACAGAATGTGTCAAGAATTTTACAAAGGAGTAAAACCCCAACATAAAATAGCTGCCCTCCCCCCACCCCCAGCAGTTCATGCATACTCAGTATTTGCTAGGGTGGCCACCTTGTCCGGTTCACCTGGGACTGCCTGACATTAAACCTGAAAGTCCTGGGAACCCGTCCGACCTAGACAAATTGGGACGACTTGTTACCCTAAAGCCAGGCATTTTAAGTCCATTATTTCAAGCCTTCACGGTGACACTGTAAATTAGATGATACTTTTATAGATAAGGAAACATGTTGAATGAGTTGCCGAAGGTCACGTGGAATCCAGTGGCTAAGTCTTGTACTTAGGCCAACTCTAAGACCATGTGTTTTCCATCAGGACACCTCAGACCTTACACATATAAATAGGAAAAGCTCTCTTGAAGGCCCCAAACAACCGACAGTGGCTACCTAAGGTTGGAAATCATCAGTTTTCAAAAGGGACGGGGAGGCTAGGAAGAGAATGTTCCTAAATGTCATCTCCTGGCTGGGCTTAGGCAGCTCAGAGATCTCCAGCTTTGGGTTCTGAGGGAGACTTGCCTCCGGTACAGTTAACCTTCCGCATGGAAGGCTCACCTGGTTTCACCTGAAACTCCTCTGGTGTACTGGGTCTGGTGCTTCTAGGCCTCTCTCTGCTGTTAGCCTCCCTAAGGTCGTACCAGAGGAGATGAGACGGGGGACGTGGGAATTTGCCAAGAATCCCCCCGGAAGCTTGGAGACTGGATTCCTCTTCCTCCCGTCCCTTCCCCTCTCACCCCTCCTCTTCTCCCCCAGTGGTTTCCAAACAGGTTCTCCTCGCTGGTCTGCCAAACGTGCTCGAGACTGCTGAGACAAGCAGAAAGATGGAGAACTAATTACTGTTTTCTCTTTCGCAGGCCTGTAGCTCTGCCAGACCGGGATTCCCGTTCTGTGGAGACCCCAGTCCCGTGGTGGTGCCTGGAGGTGTCCCAGGCACAGATTCCATCTTGCTCATTATCATGGGCCTACTTCCAAAACCTTTTCACTCCCCCAGCTCTCCTGCCCCTCCCGCCGTGCACACCTCTTGTGCTTTCTATTCCAACTTGCTTCGAGGCCACCTAGAAAAAGGGATGGTTGGGTTTCACCTGCGGCTCGGAATGGCCAGAGTTGAACTGATAGGAAACCAGGCCGGGCCATTTCCACCCGTGAAGCCAGGAGAGCGGGGGTCCTCTTGGGAGTTTCCTGTTTTGAAAAGAAAGGGATCACAGAGGTCTGGGGTTTGAACTCCCTGGAGGACAGAGGGCCATCTACTAAGTGTTTCATGGGATAAGTAACAATTACAGAGAACAGGAGAGCCAGCAGGAATCACCCTGGGGAGCGTTTTCCCTGGCTGCTGAGTCCCATTCTGAGGGCAGAGCACAGCTCTCACCCCTGCAGCTGGGTACGTGGGTCTCCAGCACCCCCTACCCCAGCCCCACTCAGCCCCCATCCTGCTGTTCCCATTGAAATAATCACAGGGTAGGCCCAGCCTGGCTGCGTTGCCAAGACAACCGCTCTAATTTCTTTTAATCCCAGTGTTCCTTCCTAAAGGGACCTCCCCCAGCCCTTACTCCCCCCTGCAACGTGTTTTAATTGTAATAACTCCTGGGTTTTCGGGAGGTAATGACCATGTGTGGGGAGCCGGCGCTGGCCTGGCTCCATCCCTGAAGTTGCTTGCCCAGCGGCGCCAGGCAGCCCTCTGGCCCCCAGCAGGGGTCCTCTAGGAGCCCAGGGCAGGCGTGGGCAGGGTCTGCCAAGGGGGTCTGCGGCCTCAGTGCTAATGAACGCAAGCAGCGAGTAGGGGGCTGGGCCCTGCAAGGTTTATGTCATCAGGACATTTTATGACACACCACCCCTTGCCCCCATCTTTCCGCCCTCCCCCTGCCTGCACACTCACCTTTAAGAGAATCCACACCCCGTTGCCCTGCTCCAGGCCCCAGGCAGCTGCTGCTTCAGGGATGTGACCTTTCTTCTCCTGCCGGCTTCCAGCAGGTTCCTGTGTCCGTGGCATGGATGCTGGCTCTTACATTAACTGCAGGCAGGGAGTTTGTATTACTGGTAGAACAACATTTTGCAAAACCATGGTATTAGTAAAATAACTTTCTTAGGCTGGCCGGCCTTCCTTCCTTCCTTCCTTCCTTCCTTCCTTCCTTCCTTCCTTCCTTCCTTCCTTCCTTCCTTCCTTCCTTCCTTCCTTCCTTCCTTCCTTCCTTCCTTCCTTCTTTCCTTTCTCTCTTTCTCTCTTTTCAAGGTCTTGCTTTGTTGCCCAGGCTGGAGTGCAGTGGCATGATTATAGTTCACTGCAGCCTCAACCTCCTGAGCTCAAGTGATGATCCTCCTGCCTCAGCCTCCTAAGTAGCTGGGACAACAGGCACACACCACCACACTTGGCTATTTTTCAAAACTTTTTTCGGAGAGAAGGGGGTTCTTGCTATGTTTCCCAGGCTGGGCTGGAACTCCTGGCCTTCAAGGATCCTCCTGTCTTGGCCTCTCAAAGTGCTGGGATTACAGGCATGAACCACTGTGCCTGGCCAGGCTTTCTTTTTTGAGAAAGTAAAGGTAACTGCAGAAATCCAGAAGATACAAACAAGCTTAAAGAGGAGGAATTGACCATAATCCCCCAACCCAGAGGGTCACATGCAGTCTGCAAATTGAAAGGGTTCTTCCAGGCTACAGGATGGGGGAGCTTCTGAGACTTTCATCCTCACGAGCCAGTGGGACACATGCTGTGTGTGCTTGGATCACTGGGGGTCTAGTTACCATGCAGATTCTGAGTCAGCAAGCCTGGATCTGGCATTTCCAACCAGCTCCTGGGGGATGCCCAAGCTGCCTAGCCACCGACCACACTTTCCATAGCAAGGGTCTAGAGCATCCCGGTCCAACAGAACTTTCCTTGGTGGTGGAAATGTCGCATATCTGTGCTATTGGATATATTATGTCGCCACTCGCCTCCTGAGGCTATTGAGCCGTTGAAATGTGGCTCGTGCAACCGAGGAAGATAATTTTAAATTGTATTTAATGTTCATTCACGTACATTTAAATAGCCACATGTATGCTGGTGGCTACCATGTTGGATAGCACAGAAGATTCCATTGGCTCATACAAGTCCAGGTGCAAGTCCTCTCTCCCTGCAAGGAAGATGCAGACGGTCACCTGGTTCTTCATCGTGTGCCCTGAATCTGCTGCCCTGACTCTCCCCTCATATGAACTCTGCACCGGGGAGACCCATCTGCTTTGTATTCTCCACACAGTGCTTCTTTCTGGTTGCTGTCCTGCTTAAAATGGACTGCTGAGAAGTGACCATGAGATCCGATGGCCCGGCTTAAAAATAAGAACTTACAACCTGACCAAAGCCTGCAAAACTCTGCACATAGCCGTTCTAGGAAACTAGCTGCATTTAAAGCAGTGCTGAACATCCAGGGGCCACTATGGCCCATCAGATACTGTCTCCTGACTGCTCTTTCCCTCCTCGTAACATTAAGAGACAGTTTTGGGTCGATGCAACAATGCTGCAGAAGCCCTTAGGTCCACGTCTGCTCCTTCCAAAGCCCTCCCGGGCAGTGCCTTCCCATTCGCACGCTGAAATATTAGATGTTCAGTCGAGAGTCCAACAGCAAAATAGTTTTGAAATTGTGTGTGCTTTTTTTTCTTCTAATTTAATGTGCCAGACAAGCCTCCCTGTAATTAAAACCAGAAACAAGGACCAGACTTAGACAGAGATTTGAAGGCTGTAAAATTCTAGGACAGGTTTATGTAAAGCAATTAAAAAGGGAGTTAAAAATTGTTAAAAAATTAAACACTAATTACTTTTTTTTCTCCTCTCATTTCTGCTGAGCTGTTCTGGCCATGGAGCTCAGAGAAAGATATAAAAAGGAGAAAGTTTTGCCTCGTTGCTGTAAATCATGTTCAACAAATGCTTCTCTGCATTTTGCAGCCGAACCCATCTGCTGTCAATTAGTCTAAATCATGCCTTTTCAATTAAAGTGGCTTAGGGAAGTCTGGTAGCGAAACGGGTGTGTGTGAGTGTGTGAGTGCGTGTGTGCATGTGTGCATGCGCGTGTGTGAGGGGAGGGGGCCGGCCTGGTGGTTGTGGGGAATGGGAGAAAGGTGAAGTCTGATTTCAGGCTGTGAGGTGGAAATATCTTTTAAAAGGTGTGATCTTATTTTAGTGTTTTCCATATAAAATGCGGTATTATTTGCATGCTGTGGAGAGTGGCGAAGGGTGGAAACAAAGCTGAAGAGGTGAGGCTTGAGAATTGGAAGTAAATTCTTTCTGGTGAGCCCCAGCTTGAGTGGAGCTTGCTGCCTGGATGGCACCCATGGGTGTTGGTTGGGAGCTGCTGGAGAGAGGGTGTTCCGAGACCACCGTGTTATGAACATCTAAGGGGGAGCAGGAATCGTGGCTGCAACACGGGGTCTTCAGAGTACGTAGACAGAGGCTTCCATGGAGAGAGAGTGGGTTCAGTATTAAAACTGAGATACCTGGCAGGGCATGGTGGCTTACGCATGTAATCCCAGTAATCCCAGCACTTTGGGAGGCTGAGGCAGACGGATCACCTGAGGTCAGGAGTTTGAGACCAGCCTGGCCAACATGGTGAAACCCCGTCTCTACTAAAAATACAAAAATAAGCCGGGCGTGGTGACACTTGCCTGTAATCCCAGCTGCTTGGGAGGCTGAGGCAGGAGAATTGCTCGAACCTGGGAGGTGGAGGTTGCAGTGAGCCGAGATCGCGTCACTGCACTCCAGCCTGGGCAACAGAGCAAGACTCCGTCTCAAAACAAAAAAACAACAAAAACGGAGAGACCTGCAGAAACTCTGCATTCTGACTGAGGCCAGTGAGGGATGAAAGAGGAAAAGGTGCTGTTGTGTTTCCAAATACAATGGATTTTCCACATCCCAAGATGGTCTGGGTGTGATGCAGGCAGGAGCTATAAGAAAGTTTCAGTCTCTAGGGACCTGGAGAGGATCTGATGCCAAGTTGCTTTTTAGAGTCCCCCAGGCCGTGTGGGCCCTGTCCTTGAGGGGAAGGTCAGATGGTGGTGTGACTCACCCACAGGCCAGGACATTTGAGCTGAGGACCATCGGACAGGAGTGTGTGTGTGTCTTTGCATGGAGAACCCCTCTGTGTGCTCTGTGCCCATCTCTGGCTTCCCAGCCTGTGACGATCTCAGTTTCCCAGCTCCTAACTCCTCCCCAGGTGCATCAGGTGGGGCTGCACCTGAGAGATGGGGCGCGGTGGTAGTTTGGGGTGCTTGTGTTTGACTTCACGTGGCCTCCTGTCCCCTGAAGAAGAGAAACATGCTTGCCTTGACTCAACTTAGATGGAGGAATCTGTTCTCTCCTCACTGCCCTGTTCACAGTGGGAGGGGTGGGAGATGAAGTGGGTGGTCTGCTGAGGAGTGTTTATTTTCAATCACTGAGCTCCTCCTCTCCTGCCGGTCTCACTCCCTCTGCAGAACTGCCCTGAGGGATCTGCAACCTGCTGGAAAACCTGCTCCTTGGTTGGGATTTAGAGGGAGGGGATTTGGTAAGGGAAGGCCTGGTGCCACCAGCTGGGTCTTTGAGATTCAATATCCATATTAATGATAATAATAATAGCTAAATGAGCGAAACACTTGCCATGTTCCTAAACATTATGCAGAATCCCTCATTTCAGATACTTGCCCAGTGTCACACAACTCATAGGTGCAGACACAGGACTCAAAGCTGGGTTGCATGCTTTTGACCCCCAGACTCCACCACCTCGTATAGAGAGGGCCCTCTGAGAGCTTCCGTGCTCTCTGCTGCTATGCTCCTAAGTTGGGGTTTGGAGGAGGGTGCTGGTGAGGGAGGCCACCTCAGCATTATTAATGGGTGGGCTTGGGTGTGACTGATGGTGTACTGATCAGTCTTGGAGTGGGGCACACCTGGATTTGCATCCCAGCTGTGCCACCTGCTGCTGATTTAAACCACCCCCAAATCACTTAACTGTCTTGGCCCATCTGCAAAATGAGGTTCAGCCCGACCTCCCTGGACAAGGGCCACGTTGCATTGGCTGAGTGTGCCCAGCAGGGAGAAGACACTCCATAAACGTTGGGCTCCTTGCCTTCCTTCCTGGTGGCCTGATTCCATGAAGCTTGACCTGGTTTCTTTCTGGCTTCCAGCCTGTGATTTCCTGCAGGATACAGTTACAGGTCTCTTTCCAAGTGATTCACTCTAAACAAGACCCGGGTGGGACGCTGTCCGCCAAGCAGGGCAACACCCCAATGGGTTGGGCCAGAACACCCCGTCCAGGGGCTCCAAGCCCTGGGAAAGGCCACCTCCAGCCCCTGAGGGGCCCTGCCCTATGTGGCTGCTGGATGGAAAGGTTGAGGCCAACTCAGCTTCTGTTTTCTGTCCACAGCTCCTTCAAGCTGCCTCGTGCCCCACCGGCCTGCCCAGAGGAAGGAAGGGCTGCCTGGCTTTGCTCCAGGGGAGCCCAGCAGGCCCAGCCATGCAGGCTGTCCTCACTCTGAGCCCCTTTAATCCGATGACTGAGTGCAGTGAGCCATAACCAGGGCTTCCAGGAGCCTCCCTGAGCCAGGCACCAGTGTTCCCAGCCACCTCCAAGGCGGGGTGGGGGGGGTGTGGGTCGGTAGAGAGGCTGCTGCCTGGCTCCAGGAGCTGGCAGGATGTGGGATATGGAACCTGGGGGCCAGAGCCTTTAGTTGGGTGCACAAAGGTGCTTGCCCCCTGGGAGATCCTCTCTGCATCTCAGAAAGGAGGTTCTGGTGAAGACAACTGGCTGAGCTTGGGAGCTGTATTAGTTTATTTTCACACTGCTATAAAGAAATACCTGAGACTGGGTCATTTATAAAGGAAAGAGGTTTAATTGACTCACCGTTCCACATGGCTGGGGAGGCCTCAGGAAACTTACAGTCATGGCGGAAGGGGAAGCAAGGACCTTCTTCACATGGCAGCAGGAGAGAGAAGAGAGTGAAGGGGGAAGAGCCCCCTTTAACACCATCAGCTCTTGTGAGAAGTCACTATCACAAGAACAGTATGGGGGAAACCACCCCTGTGATTCAATCACCTTGCACCAGGTCTCTCCCTCAACACCTGGGAATTACAACTCAAGACGAGATTTGGGTGGGGACACAGAGCCAAACCATATCAGGAGTCCACCCTGCAGGTACCACTTTCTTCTTGTGGGCCCTCCATCATCTTCCCCGTACTCCAAGCATGGTGTCCTGTGGTTGAGCCGAACTGACTGCATTGATGAGCCTTGTCCCAGCTCTCAGCTTCGTGTCCCTGTCCTCTCTCAAGCTCTGTCCCTAGGACAATTGGAAAAGCTTTTCTTTTTTCTTTTTTTTTTTTTGAGAAGGAGTCTCACTTTGTTGCCAGGCTGAAGTGCAGTGGTACTATCTCGGCTCACTGCAACCTCCACCTCTCAGGTTCAAGCCTGAGAGGCCTCCTGCTTCAGCCTCCCAGGTAGCTAGGACTATAGGTGCATGCCACCATGCCCAGCTAATTTTTGTATTTTTACTAGAGATGGGGTTTCACCATGTTGGCCAGGATGATCTTGATCTCTTGACCTCGTGATCTGCCCGTCTTGGCCTCCCAAAGCGCTGGGATTACAGACATGAGTCACTGCTCCCAGCTGGAAAAGCTTTTCTATCTAATTGAAATGGAGGCCGGGCACGGTGGCTCAAGCCTGTAATGCCAGCACTTTGGGAGGCCGAGACGGGCGGATCACAAGGTCAGGAGATCGAGACCATCCTGGCTAACACGGTGAAACCCCGTCTCTACTAAAAAAAATACAAAAAACTAGCCAGGCGAGGTGGCGGGCGTCTGTGGTCCCAGCTACTCGGGAGGCTGAGGCAGGAGAATGGCGTGAACCCGGGAGGCAGAGCTTGCAGTGAGCTGAGATCCGGCCACTGCACTCCAGCCTGGGTGACAGAGCGAGACTCCGTCTCAAAAAAAAAAAAGAAATGGAGTAAGTTGGAAGAGGTGCTTTCATTCAGGTCAGATTATGTCTCAGGAGAGCAGGGATGCTGGGGTCAGACACACCAGCCTCTGAACTTCACCTCTGAACTCCGTGCTATCACTTGGGCTGGGTGGCCTTAGGCAGGTGACTGAGCCTCTCTAGGTCTCAGTTCCTCCATCTGAAAACTGAGGACAAATCATACTTTTCAGTGTGATTCAGAGGATCTGAACTAAACCATGGGAAGTACCTAGTAAAGCATCTGCCGCATGTAACAAGCAAGGAGTAAATTGTCTCATGTCCTACAGATCCTCCCCCTCCCACCAACAAATTCTGTGCTTTGCATCCATGCACCCCCAGGCAGTTATCACAGACTCTCTTCCATAAGACCCTATTCCACAGGACTCCTTTGGAGCCAAGTGACCAAGTTGTGTCTGGTCTTCCCCTGGGAGAAGTCTGGCCTGGGCCTACATTTAGTCACAGGATCAGGTTGAAAGTCAAACCTGTTGCTCCTGGGTGGCTGGCTGGGGCTGGGAGGTGGCCCTCTTCCCCGTGTGCAGACACATTCTCTGGGCACAGCTGAGCCTTAATGTGATGGTGAAGGGAAGCTCAACCTGGCGTCTGGAATAACACCACCGGCCTTGAGGTTTGCACTATTTCATCCCTTGGGAAGGTCGCCAAGCCAAGTTGGCATCTCGCTCTTTGCAGGCCTGGAGAGCTATCCTTTGGTGGCTTACTTGCTGGTCCTCATGCCCCTGCTTGCTGAAGGCCACTATGGCTCGAGCAGCCTGCCTCTAGGGTTCACCCTTCCAGCCACCACACTGCCTTCAGTGAGGAAGGCTTTCATCAGACTTCTCCCTGCTCCCCCAGCTCCCTGGTTCTAGGGAAACCTGCATCCCTACCCACACCCCCAGCCCCAGGAGAAAGCCACTTACTTGGGAATGGGGTCTCTGGAGGTCCTCGTAGTACTCCTAGGAGCCTGTACCTACTGTACCTAAAGAACGTGGACAAGAGTTTCTGTCCCTGAGGCTGACCCAAACTGACCCAGCAGAGCCCTGGTTGGACACAGGATGCGAGCCAGGTTTTAAATCTCTGTTCCCACATCACCTCCTTTCGAATGTGTGGATCGGAGGGGGCTTAGTTTGGCGAGGACTCAGGAGGGCAGGAATGGCTGTGGGTGGAAGGAGTGGATGGGCTATACGAGTTAAACACATATAAACCCAGGCTGGATTTTATGTGTTTTTAACATTTTTTTCCCCCTAGGTTTACAGTTTTACCCCATGCTTTCCCTAATCATATGAATCAGTTTGAATGGTAATTGTTTCCTTGACTGTCTAGCCCACCAGCCCATGAGCTCCTTAAAGGTGCAGACTCTGTCCCAGATGCCAAAAACAGCCCTTGGCTGGTGGGGAGAGGATGATGGGGGTCGGGGGAGGGGATGGACAAATGCCTGCTGAATAGATAACGTGGAGAGGTCATGGTGAGTGGTCACCTCGGTGGACATGGCATTTTAGAGATGAACCAGGTCCTCTGAATGTCCTCAAGATGCTCCCCATCTAGCAGGCAGAGTCCTGTGTTTGCTGCGTGGGTCTCAGGTGTCTGGGGGGGGGCTTCCCTGTGCTGGGAAGCATCAGGTGAGTGGAGCCAGATGCAGTCCGCAGCATCTGGCTCTAAGAGATGCTGCAGACTGCCCCTACATGAGACGCCCCAAACTGGTGGAGGGTCAGAGGCCGCATGGCAGCACCAAGGCCCAGTTTCTATGTGTGGAGAGAAGGGGAGAAGGGGGCTTAGCCTGTCTTCACGGCCCTTGGCCCGCCCTGTCCAGAGCTCAGGAGGGCAGGACTGGTTGTGGGTGGGAGGAGCGGATGGGTGGGTGGCCACACCTTCCAGCCCAGCTAGCCATGACTCAGGCTCCCGGTCTACTTTAAAGGGCAAAAATGAGAAGCATAGTTTAAGTTACCAGGTCTTAGACACACAAACACTATTTTGGAGTCAAGAGCTTGGGTAATTTGGGGCCTCCTGCCAGCAGGCCTGGGTCCCTGGTTTTTTGTATCCTGAAGTGGAGGATGTGAGCTGGTCACTCTCTTGCGAGGCTCAGTCCATGGTGTGGGAGAGCCAGAGCCTTCAGTGGAGTTAAGAGGGGACCTGGGTTCAGAGGCCTGGGGCTAGTGAAGGCTTTGCCCCTGCTTCACTGTGTGGCTTTGAGGCAGTTCCTTAACTTCTTTGAACCTCACTTATTTTTTATGTCTTTTTAATTTTTTTTTTTAAATTTCACTTTAAGATCTGGGATACATGTGCAGAACGTGTAGGTTTGTTACACAGGGATACATGTGCCATGGTGGTTTGCTGTACCTATCAACCAGTCATCCAGGTTTTAAGCCCTGTATGCATTAGGTATTCATCCTAATGGTCTCCCTCCCCTTGCCCTCTACCCCCTGACAGGCCCCCGTGTGTGATGTTCCCCTCCCTGTGTCCATGTGTTCTCATCGTTCAACTCCCACTTATGAGTGAGAACATGCAGTGTTTGGTTTTCTGTGCTTGTGTTAGTTTGCTGAGAATGATGGCTTCCAGCTTCATCCATGTCCCTGCAAAGGACATGAACTCATCCTTTTTTATGCTGCATAGTATTCCATGGTGTATATGTGCCACATTTTCTTTATCCAGTCTATCATTGATGGGCATTTGGGTTGGTTCCAAGTCTTTACTATTGTAAATAGTGCTGCAATAAACCTTTCTTATTTATTGCAATTAAAGTATTCTGCCTCATGTAGCTTCCGGAATCAGAATGACAATCAAGTGAGGTGAGATCTAGTTGAAAGTGTCTTCTGAAAAATACTCTAAAAGTGTCAGATGCTGTTAGTGTTTGTTTCAGGGGGTACTCAGTCGGGCTCACATGAGCTCAACCCTGAGATACCCCACTTTCCCCCCTTTAGCTGGGTTCTCTGGAACTTTGGGGCAGTGGCTCACGCCTGTAATCTCAGCACTTTGGGAGACCAAGGCGTGTGGATCATGTGAGGTCAAGAGTTCAAGACCAGCCTGGCCAACATGGTGAAACCCTGTCTCTACTAGAAATACTAGAAATTAGCTGGGTGTGGTGGTGGGCGCCTGTAATCCCAGCTACTCTGGAGGCTGAGGCAGGAGAATCACTTGAACCCAGGAGGCGAAGGTTGCAGTGAGCTGTGATCCCACCACTGTACTCCAGCCTTGGGGACAGAGCAAGACTCCATCTCAAAAAAGAAAAAAAAAGAAAGAAAGAAATTGGTTTTGCTTGTTTGTTTTATCTTCTGATAAAGACAAAAGGCCTCATGAGAGGTAGAGTCTCCTGACAGCCAGGCCAGTGCCCAAAACTTCTGACCTAGATGCTGCTTTCTGGACGCCTGGCCTCCGGTGATCAGCAACACTGCATGTGGTTTCTCTGCAGAAAGTGGGGGCACGTGAAGTTTGGCAAACTGTGCTACTGACCCTTCCAGCTCCTCCTAGAGAAAGCCTGCTCCATACTTCCAGTGGCAATCTGGTCCCTTTGAGCTGGGCCAATTTCTAGTTTTACCTGTGACAAAGTCCATTTCCTAGCTTGTTCCGTCCTAACCCCGCTCATCATGAAACACCACATAAGCCAATGGCGTGTCTCTCCAGGGCTCTCTGACTTATCCCAAATCCTTAATTTTAGAGTTCTGTCAATTGTTTATAAAGAAATCTTGTTTTATACATTTCATTTGAGTGTCCACTATAAGCAAAGATACAGAAAAGGTTGATGGGTAAATGAATGGAAAAGTTATGGAAAACAACAGGCCTATGTTCCATTGCAGGGATTAAGAGATATGAGCTTGAACACAAAGTGTAGTGAAGCAGAGGGCTTGTAAGGCAAGGCTTGTAAGGACCCATTTTGTCCAAACTCATTTTCAGAAATGAGTAGCCCCCACTTTGGGAAGCCGAGGCGGACAGATCACCTGAGGTCAGGAGTTTGAAACCAGCTTGGCCAACAGGTGAAACCCTGTCTCTACTAAAAATACAAAAATTAGCCAGGCATGGTGGCGTGTGCCTGTAATCCCAGCTACTAGGAGGCTGAGGCAGGAGAATCACTTGAACCTGGGAGGCAGAGATTGCACCACTGTACTCCAGCCTGGGTGACAGTGAGACTCCACTTAAAGAAAAAAAAAAAAGGGAGACAGAGACGGGCGGATCACGAGGTCAGGAGATCGAGACCATCCCGGCTAACATGGTGAAACCCCGTCTCTACTAAAAAATACAAAAAAACTAGCTGGGCGAGGTGGCGGGCGCCTGTAGTCCCAGCTATTCAGAAGGCTGAGGCAGGAGAATGGCATAAACCAGGGAGGCGGAGCTTGTGGTGAACTGAGATCTGGCCACGGCATTCCAGCCTGGGTGACAGAGCGAGACTCCGTCTCAAAAAAAAAAAAAAAACGAGTAGCCCCGAAGGCGTGAGTTTGATTGTTTTTGGAGGGCTCACCCTTCATTTTATCAAAAGCATTAAAATGCACCCACAGTTTTAAAAAGTTCATCTTATAGGTATGCAGAAATGAGGGGGTCTTCATAATTTTTGTAACTTTGAGATTTAAGAAAAAAGATCTACAGTTGGCCTTCTCTATCCATGAGTTCTGTATCTTCAGATTCTACCAAACTCATACTGCAGATAGGGAGGGCCAACTGTATTCTTAATTGAAATTTTATATTCATTGGTAGCTACTTGAGGATTGAGTTAAATTACCATTGGCTAGTTAACAGTGTTATTTTGTAAATATTTAAATATTTGATAAAAATAGATTTTGTTTTTTTTTTTTTTGAGACAGTCTCGCTCTGTTGCTCAGTCTGGAGTGTGGCGTCGTGATCTCAGCTCACTGCAACCTCTGCCTTCCCGGGTTCAAGCGAGTCTCATGCCTCAGCCTCCTGAGTAGCAAGGACTACAGGTGTGTGCCACCAAGCCCTGCTAATTTTTTTGTTTCTTTTTTAGTAGAGACAAGGTTTAGACATGATGTCCACGCTGGTCTCGACCTCCTGAGCTTAGGCGATCTGCCCACTTCGGCCTCCCAAAGGGCTAGGATTATAGACTTGTGTAGTTCTTTATGTCCTGGAGTCAGTCCCTTTTTTTTTTTTTAATTTCATTTTTTTAAGGGTTCAGATGTTTTCAGGGCCCTTGAGAAATCTATAGGCTTTAGTCACTGCCTATATCACCATAAGTCTTGCTGGAGGCAGAGGCGTGAGTTTGATTGCTGGTTTTTTCCAGACCAGGTGTTCACTGTGGGATCACTTGCAGTCTCACTTCCTCCATCTGTAAATGGGGCTAACTTGCTCGCACTGCTCATATAATTGTTGTGAAGATCATCTGAAATAATGAATGAATGGTACACAGCCCAGTGCCTCACTCGTACGTATAACGTTATCTGGATAAATACATTCACATTAAAAAGCAAATTAACAAAAGACATATGATTCTAGAGTGTGAAAAAAGAAATTACCTGAATTTGGATGATTTTCTCTTATACCCAAGTAAGAGCCTGCAAGCTTAGATTTTCTTTTTATAAGATTGTAATTATCAAGGGTTTTATTCATTAAGAATTTGGAATAATTTCACTCTGTCTTAGGTTCACCTTTATATTTTTTTGTGATAAAAGAGTTTGTCCAGGGAACTAACGATGTAAACAATATTTAACGGAGACGGGGAGGTTTTTGGTCTACTTAAGCAAACGAGCTCTTCAAGCCCTTAGAAACATCTACTTGGAAACAATTAGTGTGTTAATTAGGGTGGATTCTTATCAGATCCCACAGAACCTCTTCTTGGCCACACTCTTTCAGCCGAGGTGCTGTGTACTTGGAAATCATACAAACCCTCTCTTCCGTAGCTTTCTGCAGCTAAGGGTTTTACCAGTTCACACCGGCCCTCCTCACTGAGTTTGACCTCCGGAGCCATGTGGAGGTGGGGTTTGATGGTTGTCATGAGAGTCCCCAGGAGGCCTTTCCCCAAGTACGTGATGAACATGAACACACATGTGACGTGAGTCATGCCTGAATGACTTCAGGTAGTTTTTCCAACACAATATTTGGCAGTCATATTTCTTGTCTTTTTAATTGGAGGGGCAAAGAAGTGGACTGATGAATGGCAAATCGCAAGCTGGAAAATATGTGGGCATTTCAGAGGAGGTGCTAACAGCCACATGGCTCCACTTTAGTGGGGTCAGTTTCTGCTTCAAGGTCATGTGCTGTGGTTGTCTCTTGGTTCACTGTGCACACATTAGATTCTTGATGATGGGAAAGCTTTGAGATTCAGAACATCTACATTCCAGCTTGGGTTCTGTTAATAATAAACTGTGTGACTTCAGATACATCGCTATGACCATGGATTAGTTAGGGTTTGTAGCATATTGAATTCAACAAGAATGATATATTGGGGAAATTAGATGCTTTCAAAGAGTAAGCACTAAATGAATGAGGTTTTACTTGACTTTATCGTCTGGTTAACAGAGTAAATGTGAGCTGATAAATGGTCTTGTTCGACAGATTCCCAGATGGCTAAACAACCATACCCAAAGTATCAATCAAAGGCTCATTTCAAATCATAGTTGTGCTATCAGCCTTCATCCTGGTCTAAATCTGTATCGGTAACTTGCCCGAAGATCAGGAAAGGCCAAAGATGCCACTGGGCTAGGAGTGAAGCCGATATGATGGATGTAACATCAGGATCCCTGATAATCTCTGCAGACCCAAATGCCCAGCCAAACCCAGCAAGAGGGAAGACTTTCAACAACTGTTGTTCAGTTTCATGTGGTTTCAAATTCAGAAGCACAAGAACTAGATTAGAGAGTCCTCCGTTGGCAGCAGTTCACATGAAAGAAATCTGGAAGTTTTAGTTGACCACAAGCATAATACGATCCAACGGTGTGACTGTTGCTAAAAATGCTAAAGTATATGTAGGCTGTCTTTATAGACATGTGGTGTCCAGATCCAGGGAGGTGATGTTGCCGGGTCTTCTGGCATGAGCAGGCCATGTCTAGCGGGTAGGTTTAGTCCTCCTGAGCATCACGTTTGGGGAGAACAAGCATGACCCCTGGGGGCATGTCATGGAGGGGCAGTTGAAGATATTGAAGTGGATTAACTGGTCTGGTGGAGACCAGCCAGATGTTCAGCATCGCATGTTGACTTCCTGGGCACGCTGGAAGTCAGCATTCCCCAGCCTTTCCAGGGGTTAGCTCGGACCATTGGACTAGCTTCTGGCTGATGGAATGTGGGCAGAGCCGGTCCCGGTCCACTCTGTTTCCAGTGATGCTTCATGCTGCCCTTTTCCTGAGAGTCTGACAGGACAAGATGGATGGAACAGGGCACCTTGAATCATTTGAAATCCCGCTTGGAAGGCTCCCTCCCAAATATCCACTTAGACTGAGACAAGAATGAAAAATAAACCTTTATTGTGTGAAACCACTGGAATTTTGTCATGGCAGGTGGCATGAATGACTCTCATACAATGGTGGAAGAGAAAACTCAAGGAAGATGGATAGTTAAGTAATAATTATATATACTAATTATATATGTGGCTGATTAATCCACTGAGATACTGCCTTGGTCTCACAACGACTGCGCACTGAAGAGAATAGAATGGTGATTTTATCCTCCTGGAAAGATTCTTGGGAAAATGGCTACTATTGGGCAATTATAACCCCTCCCTAAATACCCCGTCCATTGATAGTTTTTGATAGTTTTTGTTTTTGTTTTCAGTGGTCTAATCAGACCTCTCTTGCTTGCTAGTTATGTGACCTTGAGCGAGTTGCTTGACTGCTCTGTGCCTCAGTTTCCCTATCCATGAAAAGGGTATAATACCAGCACCTGCTTCACGGAGTCTTTGTGATGATTAAAGGAGTTTATCATACAACATACAACGGTGCCAATACGTGTTCACTTTTTTGGATTTTTGTTTTTCTTTTCTTAAGGGACTGTCCTCAAGGAACTTGTCACTTAGGTCTTTGTTTGGAAGGTGAGCTGCCGCACCGTCCAAGCTCCCCACAACTGGGACAGAAATAAGATTTTTTTTTCCTTTTTCCATAGATGATGAATTCCTAGTTTGGCCTGACCTTTCGTGCCTAGTTGAGGGTGGGGGGTGTATGTGACTGCAGGGATTCTTGCAGAGGAGAGTGGTGGCAGGAAGAGGCTAGATGTTCAGATGCAGAGGTGGAGCCAGGGGAGGACCCAGCAGAAGAGGCAGTATCTAACCCTGGGGAGGGACCAACCCTGAACCTAGTGTTATGGAAACTAAAGATGGAGGCTGTGATCTGGAACACAGCAACCAGACTGTCCCCTCTGTGGCAGAGGCCACAGGAACCCTGGGGTTTGGAGAGAATGTCTGTAAAGGGCACTCCTAAAAGAGGCTAGGGATTATCTGGCACGGGGCAGATCAGTCCACAGTTTATAGGGAGACTGCTGTTGAGGAGCCCTGTGTTCCCTTTGTCTCTGCCTCGTAATTGCTGTGTGCCCTTGGAAGGGCCACTTAACCTCTCTGCATTTTGCCTTTTCCACCTGTAAAATGGGAATAACAGTATCTTCTCTGTCATCTTCAAGAGGAGATGAAGGCAAGCAGGGCTGTAGAGGTGAAAGATTTTTGCACACTCACTTGTCAGTCACAGAGAGCTACCCAGACGCCGGTGTCTTTAGCTCCGTTTTGGCTAAGAAGGAACTTTCTAACCTCTAAAATAGGACTGAGGTGTTTCATGAGGCAAAAGGCACCTGGGAATCAGATGTGAGGCCAAGAATGCAGGAGAAATGGTCTTACACAAGTGAAGATGGAACTAGACACATGCCACGGGGACTATTTTCAGGGCAAGAGCCCCCGAAAGAGGTCGCGGTTCTGGGAGGACAATGCCCGTGCAGCTCTGTAGCTCTTGGATTTTCCCAGCGTTCACCTGAAAGTGGAATTGAGACACCATCCAGCAAACAGTGGTGTGGGCCAGGGGGATAGGGGAGAGGAAAGCCTGACGCCTGAGCATCTCACTCAATAATTCAGGGCTGGTTACAGCCCAGTGAGGTGTTTCACACTCTGCAAAGGCAGATAATGAAGCATTCTTCCAAAATGAGAGAATGCGCCTTTTCTTTGCTTCCCCCCTCTTTACTAATAAAATCATTAAACCAGGATTTCCAGAGGCCTGCCACCCCACCCACCTTGGCTGTTTCTGTGGGGAGGGAAGGGTACTTAAGCTTTGCTGGGGATGGGGAAACTGAGCTAGGGAGGGGGCTAGGCTGGTGACAGAAGGAGAGCAGTCCTACTGAGAAGGGTGTTGGGGTCTCAGAGGGCAGGGGGAGGGGGCCTGCTGATTTCTCACCACCCCAGATGACATATGACTTAGCACGTCCCCAGGTCTCCAGGGCTGCAGCCGGCACTATGCTTTCCACATGTGTTTAGTATTATCGGTGTTTTTACAATAATAACTGTGGTCTTGAAAGGGACTAAAATTAATTAAAATGCCTGGCTGGAGAGAACCTCCTTGGGGTAAGTGCAGGGCATGTGGGCGGTCATCTTGTCCATCCCCCTGTCTCTGGTTGAGTCTATACCCCCGTTGACCCAATCAGCCGGTCTTAGAAGATGCCAGTGAAGGAACATCTGCAGTCTTAGAGGTTAAAATTCTTTTAGAGTAATGTTTCTTGGTATTTAAACTACAGTAAGAAAGGAAGAGCAAACACTTAGATGTTGTGTTTGCCATTTGCAGAACTGCACTGAGAAAGCCCCCACTGGTTGTATTTATCAAAGTCTGCTGCGTGCCCTCATCCAAAGACCCCGTCTGAGAGCAACCCTTGGTTCAGAGATGAACAATTTGGCTCTTGATTTAGGGCAGGGTTTCTCAAGCTCATTGCAGCCCTGTTGACATTTGGAGCTGAATCATTCTTTGTGGGCGGGGGCTGTTCTGTGCACTGTAGGATGTTTAGCAGTGCCCTTGACCTCTACCCACCAGATGCCAGTAGCATTCCCACCCTCACAAGTGTAAAAACCAAAAATGTCCTCAGACATTGCCAGATATCCCGTGGGGAACCAAATCGCCTCCAGTTGAGAGCCACTGATTTAGGGCAAGGCTCTCTGGCATCCCAATCACCTTCCCCCGTTCCCACCCACCTGCTCCCCTACTCCAGGGAAGCAGTGCTCATCTAGGTTGTCATGACATGCAAATGTGTCACCATCACACAGGGGAACAAGTGACGGGCTAATGAATAACACCCTGAGGTTTGGGAGTGATTCACTTTTTAAAAACAAATCAGAACAGGTACTAACCTAGCAACACCCCTTTCGCTCCCTTGCAGTCCAAGATGATTTTCCGAGTGGCCAGAGTTGCCCATCGCTCCTAGCCTGTCTCATGGAGGTCACAGCCAGGACGAGGTTAGCCGCTTTTGCTAATCAGCTGTGAGTAGTGCAGTGATGACAAATTATTGCCCTGTTTTATTGCCTCCTCACATTTGGGTTCGTCTGTGGGATCATGCTGCACACAGATCACGCTGCTGTTCTCGAAGTTCACTTGGAGGAGAACTGGACATCCAAGGCTCTGTTGGCCCCGTTGGCCTCATCTCCTTTCCCTCACCCATCTCTCAACACTGTGCTCCATTCAGTCGCTCCTTCCTGGACCTCCAATGCAAGTCTTCCTTCTTACACTGCCTGGAGCCCTTTCCCGGCTCCTCTGAGCATGGCTGGCTCCTCCTCCTCATGTCTCAGCGCACACATGCCCTTCTCAGAGGCTGGGTGCACCTGACGTTGAGCAAACCTGGCCCTCTTCTAGGAGTGAGTCAGCCTCTGTCCAGGGGCTCTGTTCTTTTTCCATACCATGTGTCACTGCCGACACTGGTGCTGGTTTGTATGTCCCCCACATACCAGTTGGGTTTGCAGGAAGCCAATGCAGAGATGGAGTTAGGGGTTTGTTGGGGGAATAAGCATCCTATGAGGGAAAAGGGGAGGGAGCTGGACTGGGCAGGGGGAACCATCAGAATGTGAAGGTGACCTGGGCAGTCTCCAGCAGCCCATGGGAAGCTTTGGGGCGGAGACTGCCCAATGGAGAAGTCCCATGTGGGTAGAAACCGGTTGGCTCTTTTTCCACCACCTTGTATTGTCATTAGCTAGGGCTGCCTCCAGAACAGCATGACCTCAGCCTGAAAGCTGACGAGGACCTCGAAGGCACCAGTGCAGTGGCTGTCAGCCAGTCAAGCTCCTCTGAGCCAGGCAATGAGTCCTTTTTTGAAGGATCTGAGCCATGCATCTCCATGTCTACCCTTCTGGGCTGGAATGGACACTTCCTGAGAGCGGGAACCTTGTAGATCTTGCTTGTGCCTGATCCCATTCCCTACAGCAGAGCCTGGTGCACGGTAGGAGATCAAACCTGACCTAATTTTAGTTTTCAGAGAGTGATTTGGTTGCCTTGGTTGCCCTAAACTCAGATTTCTGAGTTTATAAACTCAGAAATAGAAATGTTATAGACCGGGTGCGGTGGCTCACACCTGTAATCCCAACACTTTGGGGTGGATCATGAGGTCAAGAGATTGAAACCATCCTGGCCAACATGGGAAACCCCTGTCTCTACTAAAAATACAAAAATTAGCTGGGCGAGGTGGCGCGCGCCTGTAGTCCCAGCTACTTGGGAGGCTGAGGCAAAAGAATCGCTTGAACCTGGAAGGCGGAGGTTGCAGTGAGCCGAGATCGCACCACTGCACTCCAGCCTGGTGACAAGTGAGACTCCGTCAAAAAAAAAAAGAAAAAGAAAAAGAAAAAGAAAAGAAATATTTTAGAAAGACAAACAGGTATCTCAAACTGTGGTTCACCCTGCAGTACTTCCAAGGGTTTGAAAGCTAAAAAAAAAAGAAAAAAATTCCTGATGTTGGGGCATCCTGTAACTTGCCTCTTGCAGGGTTAAAAGACGTTAGCTGGGTAACATCTCTCTAGCCAGGTGAGGAGAGGGGAACAGAAGCTCAGGGATCCCAGAAGAAAAGAAAAAAGGAACTATCAGGTGGGTCAAAGGCACATACCGGGGGGCCGTGGGTGCTTGTCAAACTGGAATGGTTATCTGGTCTGGCAGAGCCCAGCATCTTGGGTGGCCAAGCAAACCTCAGATACAGCGTTCCCAGAGATTGGGAGTTGGAGGATATTATACTTTCCCTTTAGCCTGTCTCTTGCCTCAGTATCTGCCTCTGCCGGAGGATCTGAGCTGGGATGGGCTTGTCACCTTGGCTGCTGTCCTTTGATGGGGCAGGTCAAAGCCCGAGGCTCCAAGAGAACAGGTCTGGCTGTGCAGAAGCCCTCATGGGTGCAGTGGGCAGGGAGGTGGAGGAATCTTCTGGGTGGCAGACATGCCCATGGGGCAGGTGCCCAGCAGCCTTGCAGTGAGGAGGGGAGGGAGCAAACTCTATGCACTGTGTGGAGAGGGAGTGGGTGGCAGAGATCTGTCTCGGGGAGGTGCCTAACTCAGAGAGGCGGTGTGAACCTCAGTTTACAAACTCAGAAATGCAAGAAATAGAACTCATGTTATCTGATAACTCAATTGCACTAGAGCATTTCAGATCCTTCCTACCCTTTTCGTGGGTGTTGCCTCTAAATTCCGGGAACAGGGAAGGCTAACAGAGTGCTATGGCAATTAGGGGGTGGGACAGTGTGCTCTCCATATCACGTGTCTGCAGGGGGCTCATCTGAGACCTCCGACAGGCTACTATCTCCTGTCGTTCAGGCTACTATGGCCTGCCTCAGCCATTCATTCACCCTGGGCGCTGCCGAGCAGCCTTTTGATCCCAACCAGAGGACATGCCTCTGTCCACTTATTCACAGCACCCTGGTAGTACCCCTGACTCAGTACCTGGCATATCATCTCAGTACTCGGTAGTACCCCTGACTCAGTACCTGGCGTATCATCTCAGTACTCTGTAGTACCCCTGACTCAGTACTTGGCATATCATCTCAGTACTTAGTAGTACCCCAACTCAGTACCTGGCATGTCATCTCAGTACTTGGTAGTACCCCTGACTCAGTACCTGGCATGTCATCTCAGTATTCGGTAGTACCCCTGACTCAGTACCTGGTATATCATCTCAGTACTCAGTAGTACCCCTGACTCAGGACTCGGCATATCATCTCACTCTCTGCTTTGAGCCTGGCTCCCTTTGCTCCCCCAACACGGAATCTCTCAGCTTTTAGTGAAGGGCCACTTCAGTCCACCTCAGCACATGTTCTCCCAAATCTGTTGTATTTGCGATACCTTTCAAAAGCCTTCTTTGAAACTCAAAAACCAGGGTGTATTATGCTATTTCTTTGATTTGGGGGTGTTATCCACACTCTAATGCAGCAAATTCAATCGGGCCTCACTAACTAGATGAGGAAAGACCAAGTAGTGCAAGGAAATATTGTGTGGGAGGAGACAGAGATGAACACTAGTTAAAATACAAAAAACATCCTCCCAGCACGCTTGCTTTGGGGAGCTTTTCTGCCCAGAGCCCCGCTCCTCTCCTGCCTCACTTAAAGGCTCTTCCCCCTTGTCATACAGGTTGCGCTGGCCCAGCCAGGAGAACTAAGCAGTTGGCACTGTCTTCCATTTCCAATGGCAGCAAAAAATGTATTAATAATCAGGCACCAATGGGAGGTGAGGGAGGCTGGGTCTCTCCATTTCTTTCCATTAGCAAGTCCTTCCTCTGCAATGTGGCCGGACTTCCGTGCACGGAGTCAGGAGGGCAGGGAAGCGGACCCAGCTCTGGGAGGAATGGCACAGCCCACAGAAAAGAAACATACCTAACGACTGCCATTTGGGGACCTCAAAAGTCATTAAACCTAGACTGAAGTAAGTTTATCGGAATCCTCACCTAGGTGGTGTGTTGATGTGAATGGGCCTCCAAGGCCACCAAAGTCAGAGTGACCCAGGTTTAAATATTAGTCCTGCAGGTTATTGATCCTGAAAAACACACTTCATTTCCTTTGCCTCCGTTTCCAAATCTTTAAATGGGCATGATATTTGCAATGATTCAATACAGTAATGTTTATAGAACCCTGAGAATCCTGCTTGGCCTGTCTATTCATTCTCAATTACTGTTAATTCTATTCCTTTCTCTTAGGAGGTCCACAGATGAAGAACAGCTATCATCTCCACAGTTCCGAGTCTTTATTTAAAGCTGAGAATTCACAGGTCAACCAAATCACTCCCTGAAAACTAAAATCAACCAAACACAGAGGAAGAATCACTGAGACCCTCCTAGCATGTCTTTCTTAACTCTCATACCTGGAAGGATGGGTAATTGGGTGTTTCATCTTGGCACGGACCCTAACATGGTGTGACTCAATCTCTTGCAATGCTCTGCATTGCTAGGGCACTGATTTCATTGTTGAGAGTCTCTCACTGCTAAGAAATATTTCCTTATTCAGTATCAATTTCTTCAGCTGATTGGCTCTATTCCACATCTCATTGTTATGGCCCTTCACCTAAGTACAGCTGCAATGCCTTAGAAAGAAATGCCCAGGAAAATTCTTGCCTGTGAGTGGGCCCACCATATACTGAAACCAAAAGTCTGCAGGAAAAATGATAGGGAATGACCTTTAAGCCTTGGAGGAAGCATTTATGAGTACAACTATAGCTGCTTCTAGGCATAAAGCTGTGTTCTGCATTCTTCCAAATTCTCAGATTTTGGGCACTGTTGGTTCATGGTCACAACAAAAAGCCCCTCTGCTCTGAAGACAGAGGGGTGCTGGGATTTCAAAGGCATGGCCAGATTTGAGAGAAAGGAGAGCTCAGAGCTTGTGACTTGGAAAGGCAGAGTCCAATGACAATGGGTCATTCTCCTGTTTAGGATAAGGGCATGCAAACAGCATGTATATTGCACATTACATTTCTCAGATGGGAGTATTTGGTTGAGGAATGGGGGTTGTTGGCAATACTTCTGGAAACTGAACTATCTTTATCCTGATTCACAGAGTTGGAGCTGAGCAGGGCATAGAGGAGAAAACAGGGCACTGATATAGGTGAAAAAAAAAAAAAAAAAAGCTTGGTTACTTACTACATTTCGCCACTTACTTGCCCCTTGTCAGGAGATGATGAATCAGCAATACTACCCGTCAATTCAATAGGGTGGATTTTACTTATTTTCCTTGGGTTCTTCCAGTGGGGAGCCCAGGCAGAGATAGTGTTAAGAACCGGCCCACTTTTGCAGACCTGTTTTGCCTTCTTTGTGCCAAGTAGAAGAGGCAGGATCTACACAAAGACTCCTGCACACTCATGACCTGTCACCAGCAGTTTCCAACCATAAAAAGGCTCAAGGCTCAGGTAGAGGGCTAGACTCAAGAGTTATGACCATTAGAGCTGGAAGGAATCCCAGAAATAATTAGATTCACCCAGTACCCTCATCTTACGGATCAAAAAATTAGGGGCCTGGGACTGGAGTGGGAGGGTGCCCAAGAGCACAAAACGAGTTTGAGATGGAAGTAGAGTGCAAACAAAATACATATGCATAGCCAGATGGGAGCATAATATTTCAGGCAAAAATCTAACTGTGATTGTGCGTGGTTTTTCTCATTAGAATGGCCACTGTGCATGTGGATTTCTCTGCTTGCCCCTTTCCACTCTGCCCCACCCTGCTCTGTGCTCCGGGAGGCTAACCTGTATGAACTGTATGAACTCTGTCAACACTCTCCCTGCCCCTTAGGGCTTCTGGTTGGTTTTGGAAAATGGTGAACTTTGGTGGGAGATGGGAGAGAGTGAGGAGAGTGAGGCTGGAGTGTTCCTTGTACTAGGGTTCTCTAGAGGGACGGAACTGATAGGATAGATGTAGATAGGAAGGGGAGTTTATTAAGGAGTATTGACTTAGATGATCACAAGGTGAGGTCCCACAATAGGCCGTATGCAAGCTGAGGAGCAAGGAAGCCAGTCCGAGTCCCAAAATCTCAAAAGTAGGGAAGCCGAAAGTGCATGCAGCCTTCAGTCTGTGGTCGAAGGTCCAAGAGTCCCGCAGCTGAAGAACTTGGAGTTCGATGTTTAAGGGCAGGAAGCATCGAGCACAGGAGAAAGATTAAGGCCAGAAGACTAAGTCAGTCTAGTCCTTCCACGCTCCTCTGTCTGCTTTTATTCTGGCCGTACTGGCAGCTAATTAGATGATGCCCACCCAGATTGAGGGTGGGTCTGCCTTTCCCAGCCCACTGACTCAAAGGTTAATCTCCTTTGGCAACACCCTCACAGACACACCCAGGAACAATACTTTGCATTCTTCAGTCTGATCAAGTTGACACTCAGTATTAACCATCACACTGACCCCTCCCCATTCTTTTTTTTTTTTTTAAATGGAGTCTCGCTCCATCGCCCAGGCTGGAGTGCAATGGTGCGATCTCGGCTCACTGCCACTGCTGTCTCCTGGGTTCAAGCAATTTTTCTGTCTCAGCCTCCTAAGTAGCTGGGACTACAGGTGTCTGCCACCACACCTGGCTAATTTTTGTATTTTTAGTAGAAATGAGGTTTCACCATGTTGGCCAGGCTGGTCTCAAACTCCTGACCTCAGGTGATCTCTCGCCTCGGCCTCCTAAAGTGCTGGGATTACAGGCATGAGCCACTGCACCCGACTGTCCCCTCCCCATTCTATCCCTCTGTGTGGTCACTTGCAGCTGCTCCCTCGAGGGCAGTACTAGAGCCCTATGGGTGGCACTATCCTTCATGACACACCTTATATGACAACCCCTTTACTAACTTGCCTCAGAATCACCTAACTTGAGTGTGTCATTTATTTCCTGCCAAGACCCCCAAATGATACCATAACTGAAGGTTCAGTGGAAAAATTTGAACATTATGATGGCATTTGCTAACAATTTTGCTTACACACTCAATAGTAAGCTAAACTTTGAGAGGCCTCACCCAGGAGAATTTGGGGACTAGAGAAGATGGGACAATTCTGAAATAATGACAGGAACTAGCCTAAGTTTACCCACTTTCTTTGATTGTTGCTATTGTTGTTGTTACTGTTATCGAAAATCATATAAATGACATGTGACTACATTCTGGTTGGAAACAACAGGATCGGTATATGTAGGTTGACTAATTCCATCTCTCTTGCCCCAACACCCATCTCACTTTCCTCCTCTGGGTAACCACTAAAGCAGCCTTGTGTACTTTATTCTGGTCTTCTTTCTGGACACACATACACACAGTGCACACAAACACACAAATGAAGATAGAGCTTATAGATTTGGCTTATAGGATGCTATAGTCTGGATGTGTCCTCTCATAATTCATATGTTGAAATTCTAACCCCCAAGGTGATGTATTGGGGGTGGGGCCTTTGGGAGGTGATTAGGTCCTGAGGATGACACCCTTGTACATGGGATTAGTGCCCTTATAAAAGAAGTCTCAGGAAGCTGTTTTCCGCTTTTGCCATGTGAGGGCATCACAAGGGGTCAGCAGTCTGCAACCCGGAAAAGGACCCTCACTAGAACCCGACCATGCAGGTGCTCCGACCTTAAATCTCCAACTTCCAGAACTGTGAGAAGTAAATTTCTGTCATATATAAGCCACTCAGGCTATGATATTTTGTTATAGTAGCCTGAACAGACAAAGACATAGTATACGCATAGTTCTGCCATTTCCCCATCAGTGTATATGGATACTTTATTCTTTTGTAACTACAGTATGGTATTCCATAACATGGATATGTGATAAGTGATTTAACCATTTGCTACAAGTGGATAACCTGTGGTTCAACTTCCACATACAGTTGACCCTTGAACAATGTAGAAGTTGGGGTGCTGAGCCACCATGTAGTTGAAAATCTGTGTATAATTTTGACTCCCCTGAAACTGAACTAATAGCCTTGTATTGACTGGAAGACTTACCAGTAACATAGACATTATTTTAACACGTATTTGGTTTGTTATATGTACTATATACTGTATTACTACAGTAAAGTAAGGTAGAGAAAATACAATGGCATTAAGAAAATCATAAGGAGAATTACCATT
This sequence comes from Colobus angolensis palliatus, assembly GCF_000951035.1. NCBI lineage: Eukaryota > Metazoa > Chordata > Mammalia > Primates > Cercopithecidae > Colobus > Colobus angolensis. Next base: position 7,962,549 of record NW_012110918.1, on the reverse strand, counting down.
TGACCCAGCAATCCCATTACTGGGTATATACCCAAAGGATTATAAATCATTCTACTATAAAGAGACATGCACATGTATGTTTATTGCAGCACTATTTACAATAGCAAAGACTTGGAACCAACCCAAATGCCCATCAATGATAGACTGGATAAAGAAAATGTGGCACATATACACCATGGAATACTATGCAGCCATAAAAAAGAATGAGTTTATGTCCTTTGCAGGGACATGGATGAAGCTGGAAGTCATCATTCTCAGCAAACTAACACAGGAACAGAAAACCAGACACCACATGTTCTCACTCCTAAGTGGGAGTTGAACAATGAGAACACATGGATACAGGGAGAGGAACGTCACACACCAGGGCCTATCAGGGGGTTGGGGGAAAGGAGAGGGAGAGCATTAGGACAGATACGTAATGCAAGCAGGGCTTGAAACCTAGATGATGTGTTGATAGGTACAGCAAACCACCATGGCACATGTATACCTATGTAACAAACCTGCATGTTCTGCACGTGTATCCCAGAACTTAAAATTTTAAAAAATCATAAGGAAGAGAAAACATATTTACTACTCATTAAGTGGGAGTGCATCATCATAAAGGTCTTCATCCTCATCATCTTCACATTGAGTAGGCTGAGGAAGAGGAGGAAGAGGAGGGGTTAGTCTTGCTGTCTCGGAGTGGTGTAGGTAGGAGAGGTGGAGGAGGTGGAAGGGGAGGCAGGAGAGGCAGACACACTCAGTGTAGCTTTGATTGAAAATCCCATATAGGGAGACCTTTGCATTTCAAACCACGTTGTTCAAGGATCAGCTGTATACTACACACACACACACACACAGACACACACAGAGGCACAATGGAGGCCCAGATAGGAAAAATGACCTGCCCAAGGGACCACCACACCCAACTAATGGTGGAGCTAGAACTTGAACCCACATCTCCTAAGTCTCAGGCCTGTTAATTTCCAAAATGTAGTTCAGTTCAACTTGAGAGGCATCACTGAGTGCTGACTCACACTAGTGGCTCATGGTGGGTGGTGATTTTGAGAGAATATAGTCCCTCTATCAAAAGGCTGTCAACTGAGGGTAAAACCTACTTCTTGGGCTCTCATATGGGAGGATGGCAGAGCCCATAAAATGACCTTGGAGCCTCTCATCAGTGAGATTGTGATAGTTTTCTCTTTACACTTAGCCAGACTATTGCCCCTAAGTATTTGATCAAACATGGATCGAGACATTGCTGTGAAGGCATTTTGTGGATGTCGTTAACATCAACAATCAGTTGACCTTGAGTAAAGGAGATTATCCTTGGGAATGTGGGTGGGCTTCATCCAACAAGCTGAAGGCCTTAAAAGCAAAATCTGAGGTTTTCTAGGGAAGAAGAAATTCTACTTTAAGATTATAGCATCAACTCCTGGCTGGGTTTCCAGCCTGCCAGCTTGCCCTATGGAATTTGACCTCAAGATTGCAACATCCACAGTTGCCACCCTGTTGGCCTGCCCTACAGATTTCAGACCTCCCAGTACCTACAATTGCTTGAACTAATCTATTAAAATAGATTATCTATCTATCTATCTATCTATCTATCTATCTATCTATCTATCTATCTATCTACCATCTATTATTAGTTCTGATTCTCTGGAGGACCCTGACTGATACAGAGATTTAGTACCTTGCCCATGTTTCAACTTTAAGAATTGGGACTGTAAGACTCAGAGGCTGCTGAGGCTGCAAAACAGAATCTCACAAAGCCATTCTGGCCCAGGTCCTGCCTGCTGCTTCCAGACATACCTCACTGCTCCGGCTCCTACGCTCAGACATATCTGGCCTCTGGGTTTCCTAGCTGGCTGGTCCCTGTACTCTGTCAGCAAGAGAGATCTTCTCTAATCCTTCCTGGTGTCTGTTCATACCATCCCCACGACAAGTCAGTGTCATTGTTTTGTGATCCCTGTCATCCGCGGACAGGCATACCTCCATGGGGCTGCCACTTCTGACTTCCTCCTTCCCAAGCCATCAGCTCCAGGAGCCTGCCCAGCTGTCTCGATTGGATCACCTGCTGGAATTCCCCACTAGTGATGACTTCTTCTCGCAGGTGCTTGAGGAAGGCAAGACCTGCACAGGTTGCATGTCGGGGAAAATTACTCATGATCGATCCCCATTTCCCCATTGAACGGTCAGAACACACACAGTTCCCTATCACAGCAGCAAAATGAAAAGAAAAAGAAAAGTGCCTTGGAAAAGATTTGTCCTCTTAAAAAAAGTAATAAAAGTAAGACCTCTCAGACTATTCAGCTTTGGGGTGAGGAAGAGGTGGAAACCTTGCCAGAACAGGTCTCCAAAGTTTCCTGTTTTCAGGCAAGCGAGGAGCAGAGTGCAAACATCCTTCTTCATTTATGGTCTTTGTTCTTGCTCAGTCAGTGTGCTGTGCGGCAGGGTGGCCTTCCAGGCGCATGCTCCCATCTGTGTTATCTGCCTCAGATCAAAAGAGAAAATGCATGAGAATGTGCTCGGAAGGCCTGGATAACGCATACATGCCAGCTATAATCATAATCATGAGTGCGTGGGCTGGGACCTCTTGGGGAATCTAAGACTGTGTCTCTTTCGCTTCCATCTGTCTCCTCCAGTCTAACACTCATTGCATGGTAATGGGTCAGCACTTGGCTGAGCACTCGGTGAGGGGCTCCTCCCCGATGGGTTCGTTTATGGACCAAATTGAAGGATGAGAGTTTCCATTTCTCCCAGAGAGCACGATGACTAAAGAATTCATTCATTCAACACCTTTGAGCATCCACTCTTCGGATTCTATCTGTGAAGCTGCCTCTGCCTTCTCCCCAAAGATCTAAGAAATCCATAGTCATTTGCCCAAGACAGTCCTAGCTGGAGAGTACACCCTACGGTCTCACTGTTTATTGCCCCTCTGGGCAGCCCAGAAACAGCCAAGGACCCCTCCTAGGCGCTAGGATGAGGCTTGGCACTGAGAAGCACACTTGCAAAGAAATGTTATCAAGTGAATTTCGCTATTCAATTATCTTGGGAATTTGAAACTGACGTAAAGTACAAGGCAGGGATCTGGGAAGGGCTGTGTTTGGCTTCCCATACAACCCCCGCCAAGTGGTTGAATGTTCAGGAAGAGTAAGCAACCAGTGGTAGATGGGGTGTCCTTAGACCATGAAAAATTAGCCCCAGCTTTTAGACCCTAGCAGCGAGGTGCTGGGGATTCAGGTTAAGGTCTTCATGGAAGAAATTGGGCTTCAGGTCAGTGGCGGAGTTAAGTGAATAAACAAGTGTGGAAAGAAAGAGCCTGCTATTTTGGGCAAGATGTTGCCACACACCTAGTGGGCTGGACGGCTAGGAATACGTGTCATTTGTTTAGAATTTGGCACACTGGGAAGTACATTTGCATATGTTCCCGCTTAGGGCTCGCAGCAATGGGAGGTAGGAAGGGTTGGTACTCTTATCCATGCTCTGTTATTTTTGAGGATGAGGAAACTTTTCTAAGACCGCACAGCTAAAAGGCAGCAGAATTCGGAGTGTTGGTGAGCTCGACTCGAAGCCCAGTGCTCTTTTTACCTCGTTATCACGGAGGCTGTTTTTGAGGACTGGCAAAAGCACTTCGCATTCTGGTAGGGGCTTAGCACTCTCTGCAAAGTGAGTTTGCTCACAGAACCAAGGTTGGGGTTTTGCTGCTACTAGTAGTATTGTACTGTGCGTTGGGAGATGGGGGCAAAGCGGCTGTCACAGAACTGATGTTCTAAAGGATGGTGCTGGCTGATTTTTCATTTCCAGTTTGCAGGACTCCTGCCCAGCACACAGCCAGGGGCAGGAACCCGGCCCTGGATGCGGGGAGCAGAGGCCAGCCGTGCAGGCGGTGTGCAGTGTGGCGAGAGCGCGGCAGGGCTGGCTTCCCACTACGTGATTGGGAGCATGCGGAGGCAGGGCGGTTGAACTGCGGGTGACCCCGCGAAGCAAGGAGGCTAATTAAAGCTTCTCTTCCCCACACTTCAGTCACAAGCCCCTCCTGCCCTTCCTCCTGATGGTGCGGCTGATAAGGAGGGATTGAATTTATGAAAAGCGATGAAGATGTTTGGATAAGCCCTGGTACCGAGGCAAGCCGGCCAAACGAGTTAGGGCCTGACAGAGCAGCAGGGTGGCTGAGAGCGTCCTTAGGGGCAGGCGAGGCAAGGAGCAGAGGGAAAGAGAGAACCAAATGCTAAACGTGACAGCCCGCAGGCCTGGCCTCGGACTGCACACCTTGGCAGTTCAGGTGGAAATGGGTTTGCTGAGAGCTGGCTCCGCTGAGATTGCTGGGCTTGCAGCCGACAGCTCTCAGACCTGCCACCGACTCACCTGAGAGTAAACAGGAGGATGTGAGGCTGATGAGTGGGAAAGTGGGGAGACTAGAACCTCCTGTCCAGAGGCACAGAGGTTAGATGGCTGAGGGGAAGTATAAGGAAGATGATAATAACCATCTTTTATGAGCACTTACCACCTGCCAGGTGCTGTGCAAAGGGCTTTCTATGCAGTATCTTACTTAACCCTTTCTCATGAGTGGTGTGGTTGTTCTCATGCCCATTGCGTGGATGTGGAAAGTGAAGCTCAGAGAGGTTAGGTAACTTGGCCAAGGCCACACAGCTATAAGGGATCTAGGAATCAAAGAGAAACAGCGAATTGAAAAAAAAATTAAAAATCAAGCAGTGAGACTCTGGAGTCTTTTAACACAAAAGTTAACTTGCTTCAAGTCAGTCCACAGTGCCACATGGTGAGGTGGGTGTCCTGATGTGTCTACCAGGACTGCAGGGTGAGATCTAACTTTTATCCCAGGCAGCCTTGATGGAGCCATTGTCCAGGTGGCTCATTACCTACCCCTCTCTATTGGCCCCTCTGGCCTTCTGCAAGGGGTTATAAGGAGCAGGGAGCAGGTGCTATCTACAGACCCGGAATTCTCCCACCCCAAACTCTCAATGCTGGCTGTGGAAGCACCAGTTTCCAAGGTCTTTAGAAGGTAAATGCCCAAACACCCATGTCTTCTGTCCCAGAGGAGCCCTGGGGTTCTTATGGTCGCCTGGTATCCTGGCCTGGCCCACCTGGCCCCATTCAGTGCTCCTTGCAGCTTCGCTCCTCCTAGGTGCTGCCCACTCCCGATCCTGCCCATGATTCCTGGTTAGATGATGGAGGCAAGTGGCTGCCTTTGGTGTCCCTGAAGCTGGGGGTGGGAACACGAGGAAGGCAGGCTAGCTGTCACAAGTATAATGTCCTATGCGATGAATGTGTCACTAACCTCTAAATTAAAAGGGACACCCCCAACCCCAGTGCTTGGGAAGAAGGTAAGGGCAGAGGCAGGAGTGGGTGTCCTCAGCAGAGTTTCCCTAACTCGAGTCTCCCGGGTCGTGACTCTCTCCTGCCTCCTAGAAACCAGCCTTGGAGTGAGGCCCGTAAGCTGCACCTGCAGATGGGCTCTCCCGACACGGAGTTGTCTTCCTCCCCAGCTTGCTCCTCTTCCTCCCCAGCTTGCTCTCCTTCCTCCCCAGCTTGCTTCCCTTCCTCCCCAGCATTGCTCATTCATAAAATGAGTACTCAAACCATTTGAATTAGCCAAATTTCATAGCATGCTCATTTCAGCCAACTCCAAAGTCCAAGTCAAACGTACTCATTAATACATTATTTTGAACGCCAGATTTTCCATGCATTTCCCGGTTGTTGAGAATGCATTTTCACCAAAAAGGTAGCACTATGATCCAGATAATTAAGGCCGGGACCATCTGGTTTGGTCTGGTCTGATCCAGCTGGGGCTGGGAGGTAGTCAGAAAGAATAAAGCCAGGATGGAGGGAATGTCTGTGCATTTTGATATAAAATACCCACCATTCTGGTTAAATGCAAGGCACGATGTATAAATCAGCCTGAGTCATTTAAGTTAACAGTTCAGACTTGGCTTTAATATTGGTCATGGTGCCCACGACTCACTTCATTAGTGTCAGTTTAACAGTTGGTTACATGGGCCAGGGGTAATATTAATGATTACATATTAGTTAAGTGGACATGGAGCTTTTACATAAAATGCCAGTGGCACAGAGACCTTTCCAATGGCCATGCAGGCTGTGATGGGCAAGGTAGGGCTGTGGGCCTGGGAGAGTTGGAGCTCCCAGGAGGATGGCTTACAAAAGATCCCCTGAACCCCAGCAGGTCTGGCTGGGCCTCACCTGGAGCTCAGCCCAGGAGGCCCCTGGAAAGGTGAACTGTCACCCCTTTGGGACTGAATCATTGTCTGAGCAAGAGCTTTTCCCTGCAGAACCAGAGACCAGCCCACGAGGCAGCTCCCTAGAGCCCAGAAGAAATGGAGAGAATGGCCCCTGGGCCTCCCTCCCAGAGAAGAAGCTGCCTGTGCAGTCTGGATTGGGTTTTTCTTGTGCCAAGAGGGGAATGCCCACCGATGATTTACGCAGACATTTATAGAAAGCATACGGCTTTGCTCATTCATAAAATGGAAGAACAGTATGTTTTCTGCCCTGGCTGGGCTCTGCCACAGAGAGGCCTCGGGAGAAAAAAAAAAACAAAACAAAAAACCTCAGGGTAGTGCGGCTGATTGTAATCGTTTCTGGACATGTCCGGATTTGCCTGCGGGGAGAAGGCCAAGGTTGCATGGGAACAGGCCACAGATGGAGCCCCAAGTGCAGGCCGCCTGCCCGGTGGAACGGGGCCAAGTTGAACTGTTAGCAAGGGTCCTCTCCATGTCCTGCTGTCCCTCCAGCCCTCCACCTTCCCATGCCTCCTTCCACTCTTTCATCTTCCAAAGCCTCCTGACTGCTAGGTAGGCAGCAGCCAGGGTCAAGTGACATGAAGACATGGCATTGGTGGTGGGAGTGCCTTGTGAGAATGCAAGGGAAAGGGGATTCTTCCTGGCCTGCCTAGTCAGTCAAGCCAGGGGCTTCTCTGCAGCCTGAACTGACGCTGGCTGGCAGCACCGTAGGAGCCAACGTCGGGTCCTCCTCTGCCTGAACAGCCAGTGTCTCGGGTGAGCTGACTGTTGACTTAGGGTACCAGCATCTTTTCCACATCTGGCCCAGCAGCCTTGCCCCTCTGGTGGGTGAATGGGCGGTAGAGAACTAGTTTGTCAGACCAACAGTGAGAGATTTTATTCAGTGCTGCTCTGACCCCTAGCTCTGATGTCAAGGGCTACGGCATGGGCTCTGGGGAGGGATGTGTGTGGTGCTAGTGGATCTGGGATCTGTTTTTTTTTTTACAAAGTTTCATACTCGTCGCCCAGGCAATGGCGCAATCTCAGCTCACTGGAACCTCTGTCTCCCGGGTTCAAGCGATTCTCCTGCCTCAGCCTCCTAAAGTAGCTGGAATTACAGGTGCATGCCACCATGCCCAGCTAATTATTTTTTTTTCTGTATTTTTAGTGAGATGGGGTTTCACCATGATGGCCAGGCTGGTCTCGAACTTCTGACCTCGTGATCCACCTCCCAAAGTGCTGGGATTACAGGTGTGAGCCACCACGCCCGGCTGATCTGGGCTGTTTGAAGTGAAACCTCGAGCTGGGCAAACTGTATAGTGGTGTCTTTTCTGTTTTCCACCCCACTCTTTCAAGCCAAAGGCTCAGGAACTTGGTCAGAGGTTGGAGGCGTGGGCCAGATGACCCGTCCCCATCCTGTCTCCTGAGGAGCGAGTTTCAGCAATGCTTCACCATGGGCATCCTGGAAAGTCCTGTGGGAGCCCTGGAAAGGGCACGGGGAGCACAGAAAAGACGGAGAAGGAAGACTGGAGAAGGGAAAGAAAGGACAGGGGAAGGGGGCAGGTCGAGGCAGATCCATGAGTGCTCCAGCTGCCTGCACAGAACACTGTAGGCTGAGGGGCTTACACAGCATTTATTTCTCACAGTTCTGGAGGCTGGACACCCAAGATCGGGGTGTCTGCAGGTTTTTTTTTTTTCCTCCCGAGGCCTCTCTGTGGCTTAAAAACTGGCTGCCTTCTCCCTCTCACTGAGTTCTCACTTGGCCTTTTTCTCTGCATTTGCACATATCTATGTCCTAATGTCTTCTTCTTCTTCTTCTTCTTTTTTTTTTTTTTAACGTTCCAGCTGGTCTTTTTTCTTTCTTTCTTTTTTTTTTTTAAAAGTCAATTTAATTTAATTTTGAAAAATCAACAAATAGTAACTGTACATATTCATGGGGTACATAGCGATGTTTTGATCCACAGACTGTATAGTGATCAGATCAGAGTGATCAGCATGGCCATCGTCTCAAACATTGATCTCATCTCCTCCTTTTATAAGGACATTAGTCTTATTGGATCAGAGCTTACCCATATCACCTCATTTTTACCTTAATTACATTTTTGAAGGCCTTTTCTACAAATACAGCTGTGGTTTCAAAATATTGAGGCTTCTTTTGGTCACTGGGCTGAGCACAAGTGGAAAATACGTTGTCTAAGTTCAATCAATCCTCAGGTTATGATACAGGATCAAATTCTGCCTGAAAACAGTTCAAAAGCTATGGAAACACATTATTATATCCTCGTGGCCCACGTTTATTAATTGTATGTTGTAGCTTTAACTCTAGTGATTTGCACTGATTTGCATTAAAGAATAAGGACAGGTGAGCTTAGAAAAAAAAAAGGAAAATACATTGTCTGATTTAACCGTAACCCAGTCCTGATATGTAGGTATCATCACCCCCATTTACTGAGGAAACAGGCTCATAGAGGTTGGGAAATTGTCCCAGATGCCTGATTCCAAAGCCCCATCTCTTAAGCAAAAGAAAAATGCAAGGATACTGGAAGGAAAGAATCAAAGAATAAGTATTATATGGCGCCAGCATCAGAAACCACCCTGCACTCTCTGCAGTCCTCTGGCCTCCCCATTTTGCGTCAGTGGAAACCATTGTTCTCTACAGTCCTGTTATGAGGGTCCAGTGACTCTAGCGTCCACTCTAACTAATGGGTCACTGCCTGACCCATGTGGAAAATGATCATTTCCTGTCCCTGGAGAGACCTTAAGGCAAGGCTCCTGATTTGGGGGAACCTCAGTATTGCCATATGTACAATGGGAGTGGAGAAACCTCGCCCAAGTATTATTTATTAGAAGATCAGCATAGGGGGATGGAGTAACCCGACAAAGAATTGGACAGCTCTGGCACCAAAAATGAAGATGGTCATAGGGACCCTTGTGTCCAGGCTGTGAAAAACTGCACAGAAATCCACAAGAACTTTAAGAATGTGGCATGCAGAGCTGCCCTGGTGGAAGGAAATCATGTCTTCACATCTCTGCCTTGTGCCCCTACATCCTTTTCTTTTGGCTCCAAGAATCTGTTATGAAAGGGAACCAGCACTTTCCATAGAGTTGATTCTTTGAGTTTCTTTCTTTCTTTTTTTTTTTTTAGTTTGAGACAGAGTCTCACTCTATCACCCAGGCTGGAGTGCAGTAGCGTGATCTCGGCTCACTACAACCTCTGCCTCCAAGGTTCAAGTGATTCTCGTGCCTCAGCCTCCTGAGTAGCTGGGGTTATACCACCATGCTTGGCTAATTTTTGTATTTTTAGTACAAAATTTCACCATGTACGGTGAAGGGTTTCACCATGTTGGCCAGGCTGATCTCAAACTCCTGACCTCAAGTGATCTGCCTGCCTCAGCTTCCCAAAGTGCTGGGATTACAGGCATAAGCCACCACACCTGGCCTAGGAACAGGATATTTTTATCATCTTAAAGTGTGTCCTTTCTGACTGCTTATTAATTTGCAAGGGAAGAGAAAACCCCACAAAAGCAGCTATGATTTATGGGAAAACTGAGCAATATCATAAGCGGGGGATCAAAAATACAATCACTCAAGAGGGCAGATGACATCTCGTGCCTCCAGAAGGGACACCATGAGGACATAGCATCACCTAGTAGCACAGCTGCCCGGAATGTACAAAGTCTATGTGTTCACCAGGAAACATGAGACAAAAGCCCCGGGCGGAACAGTCTATTAAAGGAAAAGAGGTGACAGGTGGGACTGTATTCTTTAAAAATGTGATTGTTATAAAAGGGTGAGAAAGCTGTGCAATGTTTCAGATTGGAGGTGGCCAAAGGGTCAAGGCAGCTTAATGCAATGCCAGTCTCTAGACTGGATTCTAAGCTGGAGGGAAACCATGGCAGAAAGGAAAGTATTGCATTAATTGACAAAACTGGAACATAGATGGAGATTAAAGTATTAATGCAAATTTGGGAAGTTGGTAACTGCACTGTGGTTGTATAGGTGAATACTGAGAATCCCAGAACGCTGGGAAGCTGAGGTGGGTGGATTGCTTGAGTCCAGGAGTTTGAAATCAGCCTGGACAACATGACAAAACCCTGTCTCTACACACACACACACACACACACACACACACACACACAAACTGGGCATGATGGCACACGCCTGTAATTCTAGCCACTTGGGAGGCTGAGGTGAGAGGATCGCTTGAGCTGGGGAGCAGAGGTTTCAGGGATTCCAGATTGTACCACTGCACTCCAGCCTGGGTGACAGAGCGAGACCCTGTCTCCATAAAATAAAATGTTAATAATAGAAAACCCCGGGGGGAAGGGTATACTTTTTATAAATTTGAAAATTTCCCAAATAAAAGGTTTAAAACATGGCCCAAAAGAGAAAGCATGCATTGCAGGAGCGCCGCCTGGCATTCTGGTATGCTGGATAAATCTTTCTTGACGCCGTGAAAAGATCGGCATCCAGTTGGTAAAATAACCAAATCCTGCCACTCTAGTCCACCTCTTCGTCCCTGCCAGCTGCCTGGTACCAACTTCATTCCTAGTGTCTGGCTTTGGCTTGTTTCTGCTGTCTGCAATGCCTTTCCCTCTTCTTTCTGCCTTCCTGGCTCTTGTCTATTCTTCAGAGCCCGTTTTGAGCCCATCTCCTCCAAGAAGCCTTCCTGGAGTGCTGCAGCTCACAGCGTATATTCCTCAAAGACACAAGACCAATTTTACATGTCTTTGTGTGATAGTCATTAATGCTGCTGCTGAATAGTTCTAGCTTTTTGATTATGATGAATTAGTTAGGATTGTACTTCCTGGCCATTGTCAGGATTGGGTGGGGTCATGCAACCAGTTATGGTCAATGAGCTATGAGCGGCAGGGTGTGTCACTTCAGGGCTGAGCCCTCCTTTTCATCTTCACTGGTGACCAGCAATAATATTCCAGTCATGGCTGCTCCATCAGCCTGGATCAGAGAGTGGCCACAGCATGGAGCAGAGTTGCAATGGACAGGTAGCAAAAACAAGAAATAGATCTTTGTTATCTTAAGCCATGGGGATTTGGAGGTTGATATGGTTTGGCTTTGTGTCTCCACTCAAATTTCATCTCGAATTGTAATCCCCAGGTGTTGAGGGAGGGACCTGGTGGGAGGTGATTGGATCATGGGGGAGGTTTCCCCCATGCTCTTCTCATGATGGTAAGTGAGTTCTCATGAGATCTGATGGTTTTATAAGGGACTCTTCCCCTTTCACTTTCTACACATGCTCTCTTACCTGCTGCCAGGTAAGACAGGACTGCTTTCCCTTCCACCATGATTGTAAATTTCCTGAGGCCACCCCAGCCATGTGGAGCTGTGAGTCAATTTCTTTATAAATTACCCTGTCTCAGGCAGTTCTTTATAGCAGTGTGAGAATGGACTAATACAGGGGTTATTCATTCTCTTAGCTAACCTATCCTGTCCTGCACTTATACATCATGCCTTTACAAATGTTGTTCCCTCTATTTAGAATGTTCCCCCTCCTTTCACCTGGCAAGTGATCATTAATCTTCCAAAGCCCCATTTAGTATCACCTCCTCACTAACGTCCTCTAGAGTTAGAAACATCCTTCCAGGCACTGCTTCTGTTTGGTCATTCAACATCGTGTGTTTACTGTATAGCAGGTGCTATGCTAGGTGCTGGGTTCATACAGCCTCCATACAACCAAGCCCCTGCCTTCCTGGGGCTTCCATAGGGAAGACTTTAAGTTTACAGCCTCAGTCTCCTTCTCTTGATATAAATGCCACGAGGGTAGAACTCAGACCTAGTCATGTTTGCATTTCAGCAACTGGCAGAGAGTAGGATGCCAGTAACTATTTGCTAAAAGTCAGAATTGCACCTCTTTTTTAGAGCAAACCCAGCCCTCATCCATCCTACTGGTGTATGCAATTCACACATGTTTTCATGACCCCTGTTTTGTCTCCCTTCCTGGATCTCAGGCCCTTTGGGAGTGAGGCTGTGCCTTACCGTTCTATGTGTGAGTCAGAGCTGCTGGTCCGGGGAGGCCTGGACACACACGAGCTATGCAGCAGATGTCTTGCTCACAGCTCGTAGAAATGGGGATGGAGACCATCATAAACTCATTCCAACAATGACATTACCTATGCAGAAAGTGGCAAACAGGTGACGTTGAGATCGAAGGCTTTCCATCTTCAGGTGCTGCTACTGTGTTGTGGGCTTGGCCTTGGGAATGAACAATGGACTGGAGACAGAGTCCTAGGCATAGCCCCAGAGTCACTGGTGACTCGCTTGATCATTGGGCTGGTCCCGTCCCTTCTCTGGACCTTGATGTCCACTTCTGCAGAGTGGGGAGTGGATGGGGGATCTTCACTTCTCTGTTTCCTCAAAGACAACCTAAGTGGGTTCATGTGAGATAACCCCAGAAAGATCCCAGAAGGAGCATGTAGGGGAACTTGCTTTTTATGCATTGTTTAAGGGGTGGGAGAACAGCTCTGGCCTGGTCCAGGCCATTGCACACACTGTCCTTGTGGCCTGGACTGCTGGGAGCATTTCTGGCATTGTGAGGGAAGGTCTGAGTGTGCTATTTTCCAAACAGTGCTGCTTCCCCGTCCCAAGAGAAAAAAAACTGGCAGAGGAGAGCCGTGCCCTCTCACCCCTCGTCTCTGCATGGTGGTAACACTTCAGTGGGCTCTCTAATGAGCCTGCACCCCTCCCTAAAGCCATGGCTTGTTTGCTTCTCCCAGGAGCCTGGCACTGAGCCCTAGATGCTGTCATTGTCTTGGGGACAGACTCCCCTCTCCCCAGCGCCTTGCGTGGCTCACACCACTAGGTTGGGCAACTTTGCCCTGAACCAGGCTCGCACTCTGGAGATCCTTGAGCGGTTCCTCCATCCCCGTGGCTGCTGAGAGCAGCGCAAATCGCCTCAGCTGGTGCTGTGTGCACGTGTGCGCCTTTCCGTCTGGAAAGTTCTCAGGCTGGGCGAGGGGGGCCGATCTGCAGACACTTCATTCACAACTTGTTGTTGGTTGGTATTTCTCTTCCAAGGGAGGCGGAGGTGTGGTTGCAAAATAAATCTTAGGGTTTTTTCCTCCTCCCCAAAGAAATCATTGTGTTGTAATGCGGGGAGAGCCCGAGCTGATGACATTTTTATGGGGCTGCCTCTGGTGAAGACTGTAGTGTCTGCTTGGGCCATCCAGAGGGTCCGTAGATCTCTTTCTCTCTCCCATCGCCATCCCCCGCCCCCTTTCTCTCACAGAAATACAACTTCAGTTCAATACTTGTCTAGAATTCTCAGTGGGGCTACCTAGGCTAAGAGGGGGCGGGGGCGGGGGAGATGACATCATATCCTCACCAGCGGATTGGCTGCTTGCAGGCTTCAGGAATGATATCATCTCTGCTTGTGCCTCCCCACCCCCCTTTACTTCCAGTCCTTTCCTGGCCGGGCAAGGTCCCCCTCCCCAGCACCCCACCCCAGGATACCCCGTTGCCTTGGAGACCACAGTTTTCCACCCCGTTGTCTGAAGGAATGGCAATTCATTATATGTGTGACGTGGGGGTGAAGGGTGCAGGGAGGGAGACCCGGGCTGGACGGTTGGGAAGGAAGGTCGTGGACAACAAAATAATGAACAAAAATATGTTTCACGCATGAGAAGCTGTCCGAGATGGTAGTGAGGGAGAGGTCATGGCAAACAGTGTTTATGGCATGGTAAAGTGAAGATTCAAAAAAAAAAAAAAAAAAACCTAAGGAGTGGCCAAGATAGTGTGGAAAACATCCACCCCCTCCCAGAGACAGCTCATTAGGAAGGTTTTGGAGGGAGACTCGCAGGAGGTCGGGGGCTGCTGTGTTATCTTTGGAGGAAAGGCCATCCCTTCTCTTCCCCTCCGCAGACATATCCAGTGAGACAACTGTCTCCCCAGCAAGCTTTTCTCAGGGTGCAGGCAGTTTCTTGAAAAAAAGGAACCAGATGAGGATCCACCCACCTCCAGAAACAAAGACTGTGGCTGTCTCCAAGTATGAAGCACCATTCTCTTAGTTGGTATCCCCAGGAGACCAAGGTGGGAGGGAAGCATTGCCCATTGAAGTTTTATGTGGTGTGTGTCTGTACCGGGTATGTTTCCATGATCTGTGGATGAACTGCCTATGCCAATCGTGTTCACTAGGGAATATTTCAATCCTGATTTCCCTGGGACAGGTTAAAGACAGCAGCTGACAAATTCCCCTGGGTCCTGTCCTACCTCCTCACACACCTTCCCCACTGTTGTCTCTTTCCAGAGGCACTCAGTCTCTCTGCTTGCACTGTTCCTATGTGTCTATTTATCATATTTCTCTAGGTGTGTTTGATGTTGATTTTCTTGTCCAGGGCATTCTTTAAATTCAGCAATTCAAGGTTTGAGGTTTAGAATATTGGTGGGGCCTCCTGGCAGGGATTCTGCTTTTTTGGATTCCTAATGATGTGTCAACCCCTAACTCTGTCTCTTCTTGGCCTCTTATAGGCTGCCTCTGAGGCTGTTACAGGTGATTCTGAAACTATAACTCTCTAGTTAGAAGGAAAATAAGTGCATGGCAAAAAGAGACGTTAAACAGGTACCCGCACCTACCTGAGTGTTGAAGAATGTTGGGTAATAAGGGGAGAGTCGATAGATGCATTTTAGGAACAGATTGCTTTAAAATGTGTGTGCAGAGATTGGTGTATATTTTTTCCCTATGTCTACAACATACTAACGACTCAATAAAAGTCGGCTATTGTTATCTTCTTGTTTATTCTTACAGATTTTGTCAGCTAAAAGTGCAGTTTTAAATACCAGCTAAAATGGATGAAAACTCTTTATACTATACACAGACATACATACACATACATGTACGGGTCTGTGTGTACATGCGCGTCTCTCTCTCTATATACATACATGTCTCTGTGTGTGGATCTCTGTGTGTGTGTCTATGTGACTGCATTTCCTTATTTCTGTTTTTGAACTTTCTCAAATGTTTTGCAGTGAGTAGGTATTACAAATATAATCAGGGAAAAGAAGTTATTTTAAAAAAATCGGTCATTGGGCAGGATGTTCCAAAGGGCAGATGAATGTAACTTCCAAGATGAAGTAACCGGATGTCTGTCAACTCAGAAAACAAGGTATGCGTTTGTCCCCTGTGGGGTGGTGACGTGAACCTCTCTGGAGTCCTGTGGCTCCTCTTCTTTCTGCCCGTGGCCTAATTTCTTGGCTTTAGAGGGAACGCAACTTCTCTGAGTGCCAGGAATGGAGGTGATCTCAGGCAGCCTTCTAATCCACCCTCCTCCCATCTAAACTGAAAAGTGGATATTAATCCAAGATTTCCACAATCTGTCACCTTAGAATCCACATGCCCAAAACCAAAGTCATAATTTCTGAAACTGTCTCCTACCACCCCCTAAAGTTCCTGTGTTTGCCCCAAGAACCACTATTTTTATCCAAGCCAAAACATGTAAAGTCATTTTTGATTATTCTCTGTATGTCAGTCTCCAAGAGTCACCAAGAACAGTTCATGTGTCCTTCCAAGTATGCCGTTGTAGTCATCCTTTCCACTGTCCCACTTTTCTAATTCAAGCCATTTCTTTCAAATTCC
The DNA here is from genome assembly GCF_000951035.1 of Colobus angolensis palliatus. Classification (NCBI taxonomy): domain Eukaryota; kingdom Metazoa; phylum Chordata; class Mammalia; order Primates; family Cercopithecidae; genus Colobus; species Colobus angolensis. The sequence continues at coordinate 7,946,730 of NW_012110918.1, read as the reverse complement.
AGCTTAGATGCCTTCTCCTCCATGAAGACTTCCTTGATCACTCCTACCTTTACAGATGAACGGCTAACTGGAATACCAACAAAATAAACAGACTTTAGTCCTGCCATGCATTCTGGCCCATGCAGCCTGGCGTTGTTTAATGGATCACACCTGGCTTCCCACCCAGGCCACATGACTCTAGAGAAAAAGACTCAGTAAGGTCACATAGTAGGAGCTCAATATAATTTGTTGGTTAAACAAGAGGAAAACCACTTCTTCTCTTGACAAGCCATGTTGGTGTTTTACCTTCTTCCTTTTATAGATATATCCTCCCAAACACCTGACCTGAATGCCTACCACTTAAGCTAGCTTTTCTCTTTCCTAGTCTAATTTCTCACATGTTCTTGTCCTTTAAGATATTGATGAAACTCTACCTAACTTCCACCTTTAGAGTTTAATTATTCTCCCAGTAAGTAGTTCCATATTCTCTTAATTGATTTGAAAGACAGGACAGTCCAAGGTTTAAGGGTGTGGATTCTGGAGCCAGACCACCTAGATCTGGGGGGTCTAATAGGTAACCACTAGCCACATGCACCATGTAAATTTAAATACATTACAGTTAAAGAAAATTTAAAATTCACTTCCTCAGTCACATCAGTGACTTTTCAAGGACTTAATAGCCATGTGTGGCCAGTGGTGACCCTACTGGAAAGCACAGACGTGGGACATGTCTATCACTGCAGAAAGTCCTAATGCAGAGCACAGGCTAGATCCACTGTGTGTGTAACCTTAAGCAGAAATAATGTATTTGACTTTCTGGGCCAATTTCCTCATGATTCCTACCTCGTTGAGTTGTTCAAGCCTTAAATGAGTGAATACACATAAAATACTTGGAATATGTCTAGTGCATAACCACCACTCACTCATAGTTAGTTGTTACATTCTGCACCAAGCTTGTGTTCTAGCTATGAATTCTCTGTGACCCCATCATGGGTCTGTCTTGCATTTTTCAGTAACAGCATTCTCAGGGCCTTCTGCCAAGGGCCCTCTTTGATCTTCCTTAAAGGACAGCATTATCTGACGAGAGGTATTCATGGGGTCCACCTTCCTACTCAGTGCCATACACATTTCTTTATAAAGACATCAGTCCCCCTTACAAGTAAGAAGTGCTCTGTGTGGGAGCTAGGGAGGGGCTGTGAGGTTGGCAGTGAGCCCCTGTGGCTTTCAGGATGGGCTCCTTGTCTTGGTCACCACCAGGCCAGGGAAGCTCTCTTTTCTCCCGGGGACCTGGGGCAGCGAGTAGAGAAGCTGGAATGATGTTTAATCAGCCTGGGCATTCCTCACTGGTGACCTAATGAGCCGGCATGACTAAATGACCATTAGACGGAATGTTTGTGTGAACTGCAATAGAAAAGTTCCTCTCAACTTCCTGAAAAGGAAGATAATATATCTAAATAGCTTCCTGTCTTTTTGCTGCCAAGCAGCAGCCGCAGCAGCAAAATAGATTCTGCAGCAGGGAAATATTTAGCACGTTGGGTGTGCTCAGCCCGTCTCTGTTTGGAAGGATGAACCCAGCAGGGGAGTGAGTGGGGCAGGAGACATTCCCAGATGCCAGTGATGTTTAGATGATTGACAATTTGTTTCTGGAGGGGGAGATTAGGAAGACATGGGCCAGGTATAGAGGGTATTGAGGAGCATAGGACAGAGATGGGGTAACTTTTCAGGATCTTGTTGCTCACCTTGATGTGGTGAGCAACAGGTCAGGGCCTGGAGCAATCTTTGCTTTGGTTCTTAGAAACCTCGGTTCATGTTTTAGCAGGAAAGGGAAGGACAGACTGCTTCCTGCCTGCCAAATTGCTTCCAAGCCCCTATGCTTGTCTCTTTGGAAGACCTTTCCACTGCTGTTAAAAATATGCTTAGGGGCTTTGCTTTGAATGGAAACTGCTACTTCATGCAGTCAAACCACAAAACAGAATCCGGAAAATCCCATCTTCCATTTGCCATGGCTCAAGTGTGGGCACGGCAGAACGTTCTTAGAAGGTCACATTGTATGTCCCTTAAGCCCTAGTCCCCGAGGTGTTTGCCGTGTGGCAAAGGAGGTCGAGAGAGGGAGGAGGAAGCACGAGGTGTGCCTGTCTGTGCTGCCCTGGCTGGCAGTGTCCCTGAGGACCAGCTCTTGCAGACTTAGCCAGGTACCTGTGGGCTCAGCTTTGCTGGGACTGTCTCAGGTGTGGTCCCCTCTCTCCACACCTCTCCCCAGACCTCATTTATCCCTGTCTCAAACCACAGGCTACACCAAGCCCTATTAGCAGCTGTTCTTGGGATCCAGAACAGAGATTGACAAACTTTTTCTTAAAGGGCCAGAAAGCAAAAAAATCCTAGGCTTTGTAGGCCAAGAGGCAAAGTTAAGGCTATTAGGGAGGTACTTATATAATCATTTTAAAATAAAAGAACGCTTTTTAGTTAGAGGGCCATGAAAAAGTGGGCAGTGGGCTGGATCTGGCCTGTAGTTTGCTGACCTGTGATACAGGTTGTAGACTGATGAACAATTTCTTTTCCATGGATGGGAAATGTTCATTGAGAAGTTACTATGTACTAGATGCTGTACTGAATGCTGGGACATAGACGAAAAACAAAGCAAGACAGAGTGGAACACAGGATGTGTCTTTTCTAATTGCTCGCTTTCTAACGGGATGGTAGATTTCTTATGAGGTTGCTTCAACCCTAGATTGTAGGTAAGTTCAGGGGCACACATGTTCAGAAGGAAGAGGTTGGAGAGGGGTGTATGTGCGTGCAAGAGAGCGAGGAAGCGAGCAGGCAAGAGCTTGCCATATGTGGCTATTTCAACTTCAATGAAGTAAACTCAAATTAAAAATTCAGTGCTCAGTTGTATCAGCGACATTTCAAATGCTCAGTCGCCATGTGGGCTAGTGGCAGCCATATTGGAAAGAGAAGGGGAGAGAAAGAGAAAAAGAAATGTGACAAGAGGGGAACATGGGATAACAAGAGAGGGTAAGATAGGATGATGAGAGAGGGGAAGATGGGATGACTGGAGAGGGGAAGATGGGATGACAGGAGGGGGAAGATGGGATGACTGGAGAGGGGAAGATGGGATGACAGGAGGGGGAAGATGGGATGACAGGAGGGGGAAGATGGGATGACAGGAGGGGGAAAGATGGGATGACAGGAGGGGGGAAGATGGGATAACAAGAGAGGGGAAGATAGGATGACAGAGGGGGAAGATGGGAAGACAGGAGGGGGAAGATGGGATGACAGGAGAGGGGAAGA
>NW_012110918.1:7934491-7943392 GCF_000951035.1 Colobus angolensis palliatus | reverse complement strand
AGATGGGATGACAGGAGAGGGGAAGATGAGATGACAGGAGGGGGAAGATGGGATGACAGGAGAGGGGAAGATGGGATGACAGGAGGGGGAAGATGGGATGACAGGAGGGGGAAGATGGGATGACTGGAGGGGGAAGATGGGATGACTGGAGAGGGGAAGATGGGCTAACAAGAGAGGGGAAGCAGGCTTTCTAGCTTAGAGCTCAGAAGATTCCCTGTTCTTTAGGTCCCTTGAGATTGATCAGGAATCTTCTTGGCCAAGGCAAAGAAACCAGAAGGGCAAGGATTCCACACAGAAGGCATGACAGAGGCCCATATGCCAAGGTTGAAAGTGCGTGGAATTCTGGGAGCAAAAAATGCCAGCCAAGGAAGGGCAGGAGATGAGACTGGAGAGTAGGCAGGAAGGCAGAGCGCCAGGTCTGCCTGTGTTTGTTATTCTCTGGTGGAAGGGGTCACTAGCGGACTCAGCTTCCATTGCCCCTGCCTCAAAACAACCGTGAGGTGCACTCTTGTGATTGTCTCTAACGTTACAGAAGAGGGGACTGAGGATCAATTTAAGCGATGCTCAAGGGCACAGAAAAGAGGAGATAGGGCTGCAGTGAAATCAGGACCTTCGTTTGTGTTCCTTATACCATCCCATCCTCTGTCCCTCGTAAATGTCACCGAGCCACCCAGACGCTACTGCTGTGCCCTTGGTTGCTGTCGGCCCACAGAGGTTTTGACAGCACTGTGGCTCTCCAAGCCACAAGCTCTCTGTGGCTATTTCAATTTCGATTAATCAACATGAAATAACATTTAACACTCAGTTGCTCATTTGTGCAAACCATGTTTCAAGTGCCCAGTGGCCCTGTGTGGCTGGTGATCACCATATTGGACAGCACAGATATAGGACAGTTCAGATATAGGACAGTACAGATAGAGGACAGTTCCCTCATCACAGCGAGTTCTGCTGGACAGCGCTGGTCTAGATTCATCAAACTTGGGAGCAGAAATCTCTGTTCTTTGCCGGGCTTCGGGAAGCTGTTAGACATGAAAAGAAGAAAAGAAAAGAAAGCTCAGCTCTTCTTCACAAACGGGCTGTCCCTCACAATGTGGGAATGTGTCACCACCCCTCAGTGCAGTGAGCGAGGGAGAGGAGGCACAAAATGGGGCTGAGGTGGGGACTTCGTGTTTTCCCCAATATTACTAAGCAACCGCGTCCTAAAATCTCCAAAGCCAGCCACAGAACTTTGTTTACCAGGAAGAAAACACTTGAAAAGGAGAATATTTGGCGGAAATGCACTTGGGATTAACAGGTCCCCCCTCCCTTTCTTTTTCTTTTAATGCTGTTTTGTTTTTCTTCTGGGTTGTTCAAGGTACTGACCTAGCACTCAGCCCCTTTTGCCAAGAAACTCTTTCCCTGCCTAATTAGCCTGCGGTATTGTTCCTGGGTTCTGGGAAGGGAGGGGAGGGGAGGGTGGAGGGGAGGAGGGCAGGGCTGGAGAGGGCCAATGAGGAGCCTCAAAGAAGCTGGAGGGAGGGGGCGCTGGGGCTGGTCATTAGATACTGAGGTCTTGAAAATCCCTCTGTAATTAATTTTCTCCTGCATTCATTAGAGAAATGTTGGAACTGGTGGAAGAGGGAGGGATTTGTTGCCCCTGGGCTGCTTTTCAGGGAGACTTAAGGGAAGGATGGTAATCTGTTGGAGAGTTGGACTGAGGACGCTGTGGCCAGGGTTTGCAGGAGACTCTCCTACCCATGGTAGGAGAATACCACTCAAAACAGGGGCTACAGGGAGGCACGGGGTTCATTTCAACTCGAGCTGGGTAATGGTACACAACTCTTCAGAAACCTGGAGTGTCTGTGGGTGTGAGCGTGTGAGAATGTGTGTGCTAATATGTGTGCTTGTGTATACACACACACACACACACACCCCCACATACACACACAAATCACTGCTTCCCAAATATTCACCCATGGATTCTGGATATACAGATTTAGGACTCTCTCTCTCTCAAGTGCTGCCTCTCTCTTCCTTGTCCCTAGTGTTACAAATACAGTCGCCTTAAATGTAGATTAGAGCATTGCCTGCTCGCATTCCCTCAAGCAATTCCATTTTAGTCTGAACAGCTGTGATCATTTTCCCTGTGCTTTTTCTCAATTATTAAGAATTCGTTGTGATTACTCTCTTACAATTGAGTTTCTAGCACTGTGGAAAAGAGAGTCCTGAGAAGATTCCAATAAATGCTTCTAGAACCTGCCAGCCCACAGGTGTCCTATCCTGAGTCCCCGTGTGTTAACCACAACATCTGGAGGCTGAAAGTCAGTACACATTGAGAATTCAATGCCGATTCCCTGGTCCTTTTGGCCACTTTTATGGAAATTAGAGTTGAGCCCCATGTTTTCTAGATTCTGGTCCTGTATGGATTTTATCAATTTGACCAGTGGCTTAGCAGGTTTTTTTAAGTGGTGGTCCACATCCAACAAGCAGTAATATCATATCTTTAAGCTTGTCTCTAAGGCTAGCACCTTCCATTTACTAACTCAATGAAGTTCTGTCCAAAGAGGGAGGCTCAGCCTATTTGATCCTGCTACTATTTTCTAAGTGGTCAAACCAGTGAATCAGAGGTATGGGTTTAAGCTCTGGGATCAAATGGTGTCCTCTTCACTGACTGTTAACTACAATTAATAGATCTCCAGTAGAAAGAGGTCATACGGGATGGATAGGCTTGTTGATGGAATAGAAGATGGCTAGTTCACCTGGGATCAGTACTTTGGCTCCAGCTCTCTTCTGCTATTGGCTGGTCCTAGGTAACTTGGGAGGCTAAGTCAGAAACAGCAACGCTGGGCCTCTAAACACAGAGGCACAGCTCCCAGACACTCCATCTGCAATCCCTGTTGCCTGGTGAATGCCCTGCTTCCCTAAGCCTTTTAGTTTGAGGGTGTCCTTGATAGGACAAAGGCTCTGAGGACCACCTCCCCAGCTCTACCCACTGGCCATCACCAAGTCCTCTAGCAGTGGGAAGAATCTGACCCATTCCACTTGGGCCACATGGCTCTTATTTCCTTTGATGGAGGGATTAGAGGAGAGAGGACACAAAATAAATGAGAAGAATGTGGGGTGCATGCCCCTGGTAGGAAATGGGACTGGGAATGCAGGTGATAAGAACAAGATGGAATCTACTATCAGTGCCCCTGGGAAGCTGTCCGTGCCCTCTCTCTTCTCTGGCTCATCCCTACTGCATTCTTCCCAGCAGCTGTTTCAACGCTTCTCCTCCTTCCTCAGGCCTCCACATCCACCCCCATCATTCACAGAAGATGACTTCACCTCCAGCTCACTGAAAGGACTGAGCCACTGGTCTATACTGACTCCAAGTGGCCTACAAGTCTGGCTATGCCATTGGAAAGACCTGGGTTTCAATCCACCTTCTGGCATTTTTATAGTGGTTTATGGGCAATTTAATTAACCTCTCTTGGGCTCAGTTTCCTCACATATAAAATGGAGCTATTGTGAGGATTAAACAGTGCAGAGAACTTGCATGTAAACAAAAAGTAAGATTAACCATTCATTGTTACTACTACTAATGATTGTTGTTATAATACTGCTACTATAGCCACCACCACCTGTAGCATTCACTCCGTCCAAGTGCAGCCTCGCTTTCTTCCAGAGTCCCACCTCTTGTCTAAGGCTGGCCTCTCCACTGGAGCAGAAACCATCTGTTCCCACCTTACTCCACATGGTTATCTCCAGCACCTTCACACCTCCTCTTCTTGCCAGTGTCTTCCTCTTGGTGTTCAAATATGTTCAGGTTTCACATTTAACTTCCCAAATGCTTCCCTGCCCCCCCTCTTTATTTTTTAATTATTCCCTCAAACCACAGTCTCATCTCTTTCCTTCCTTTCACTAACAGATTTATCCAAAGAATCATCTGTGCTTATTGACACCACTTCCTTCCACCCACTCCCTCTTCAACCCACTGAATTTGCCTCTGCCCCACTGCTCTGGTGCAATGGAACTTTCAAAGGTCTTGCTCATCGTCCTCTTTCAACCTACTCATTCCTGCAGGAGCGTCTGGCTCTGTTGATCCGGGCAGTCATCCCCGAACCTTCTTCTCCACAGGTGTCCATGAGCCTGTTTCTCCCTGAATCTTCTTTTCTTTTGCACAAGTCTCAGTATCATCTCAGTGTGCCCCCAGTGTCATCTTTTTGACCCTCTCCCTGGGTGGTCTCACACCCTCCCTCTTCAGCCATGATTGTTCCCAGGATTCTGCCATCTGCCAAATTCACATCTCCAGCTCTGGCCTCTGCTGTGCTCCAGATTCTCATTGCCAGCTCCTTGCCCTCTTACACAAGAATATCCTGCTCAGCCTGTCCAGTCCCCATATCTGATACTAAACTGTCAGTCATCTAGTGGGTCTGCTTATTTTTTTCTCCATCACTCATCCAGTAATCATTGGTCTTGTTGGACCGATGATTCAAATTTGTCCTTTGATCTAGTACTTTGTCTTCCCATGAGTTCTCTGCCTTTGGAAGTCCCTGCCTCCTGCTTGGATAGTTGATATGGCCTCTGAATGGCTGTCTTTGGTCCAGCCTCCTTTTGCCCCTGGTTTCTGTGTCCCGTGGACAGCAGGGTGATCTAAACTGAGAGTGATCATGTCATTTTTCATCTAAATGAAAGTGCTTTTATGAGTGAATGGGGGTTCCATTGATAATTAAGCCAGGGGATTATCCTGGGCAGACAGAGATGTGTGTTCACTGTGTTAAAATGATGTTCTGATTATGTCATTTCCTGATCTGAGAATCTTATGTGCCCCTCCCCCATGATAACGTGTAATCTTGCTCATGTTTGTAATTCCAGTGATTTGGGAAAGCCAAGGCAGGAGGATCATTTGAGGCCAGGAGTTTGAGACCAGCTTGGGCAATATAGTGAGACCTCTGTCTCTATAAAATAAAAAAGCTTATCCTGGCATGTTGGTACATGCCTATGCTCAGGAGGCTGAGGCGGGAGGGTGACTTGAGCCCAGGAGGTGGAGGCTGCAGTGAGCTCTGGTTGCACCACTCCTGCCTGGGCAACAGAATGAGACTGAGTCAAAACAAAACAAAACAAAAAAGAAACCATGTCATCTCAGCACTGCATCTGTGGCTCTGTCATGATCTGACCTCCTTCAGTTCTTTGAGGAGGGTGTGAGACCACCCAGGCAGAGGGTCAAAAAGGTGACGCTGGGGGCACACTGAGATGATACTGAGACTTGCGCAAAAGAAAAGAAGATTCGGGGAGAAACAGGCTCATGGACACGTGTGGAGAAGGTTTGGGTATGACTGCCCGGATCAGCAGAGCCAGACACTCCTGCAGAAATGAGTAGGTTGGAAGGGGATGATGAGCAAGACCTTTGAAAGTTCCATTGCACCAGAGCAGTGGGGCAGAGGCAAATTCAGTGGGCTGAAATTCAGTGGGTTGAACCTCACTCACTCTGGGCTCTCTCTGCACCTGACAGTCCTTAATGCTTCATCATTTCCTGAAATGCTTTGTCCCCTCCTGTCTTCAGCCTGTGCTCTCATGGTTCCCTCCCAGAAGCCCCAGCTATATCTCGATCCTTGTCCTTCAAGGCTCAGCTCACATGCCACCTCCTCCGTGAAGCCTTTACTAATACCGGCTGTTTGAATGAATTTTTTTACTCTTCTCTGTTCTGGCAGCACCTTTCACAATGTACCCAATATTCTGAGTTATCTGTGTACACAAATGTTTTCCCTGAAGACCCAGCGCTTGGGGAACAGGGCTGGGTAACATCCTTCTCTGCAACTCTGAGAGCTATTAGCATGGTTTCTTGCTTCAAGAATGAAGTGGGGATGGAATGTTCTAAGCACCTTCCCTGTGCCGGGTGATCACATGGCCCCTGTTCCAGCTTCACAGCCCTGCATGATGGAGATCATATATATGCTTCCCACTCCCACCCTTCTCCTTTCTTTTATTTATGTTACATTTTTGTTTTGTTTTGGTTTGTTTTGAGGCAGAGTCTCACTCTGCGCCCAGGCTGGAGTGCACTGGTGTGATCTCGGCTCACTGCAACCTCTGCCTCCCAGGTTCAAGAGATTCTCCTGCCTCAGCCTCCTGAGTAGTTGGGATTACAGACATCTGCCACAACGCCCAGCTAATTTATGTATTTTTAGTAGAGATGGGGTTTCACCGTGTTGGTCAAGCTGGTCTCTAACTCTTGACCTCAGGCAATCCGCCAACCTCAGCCTCCCAAAGTGTGGGGATTACAGGCATGAGCCACTGTGCCCGACCATCCTTTCTTCCTTCAAATAGAAGATAAGCCTGGAGAGATGAAGTAATCCACATAGTTGGGGAGTGACAGAAATGCTTTTCAAACTGAGTCTTGTCTTCTACGGAGAAAATGCCTACCATGTGGGACCATGAGTGACTTCTAATCCTATGGCCTTCCCATCCACTGTGTTGCCCCTAATGATTGTTTATTGAACAAGATTTCATAAAAAGATGGCATGGGACAGTGAAATTCACAATGGGCTCTCAACGTACTCTTCCTCCAGCAAAACAATCCCCAAACATTTCTCTTCAGGGGAAATTAGAGTAAAATATCAATTGAGGTCAATATTGAGCAGAAAAGTAAGTTATCGAGCAGCTGCCTAACAGAGATTGTAGGTGGAGGTGAGGGTTGTGTATAAATATTTTCTGCCTTGGTTATGGTGTGAGAGAGACTTCTTTTTAAGCAAAATGACCTATTGGAACTTTTAATTTTTAAAATGCAAAGTCTGCTTGTTCTTTTCTCTTTCCTCATCACTGTTTGACTAACAGGATGGCTGGGTCTCTAAGGAAAGTTGACCATCGCCAGTGCCTGCCTCTTGGGTGCAATAGAAAGTATGATAGTAAGATAAAACCAGTCAGGGGAATCAAACCCAAAAGCCAGAAGAGGTCATTGGGAGGACCCTTGAATGAATGAATTTTCTTGCCACGTGAGCCATTTTCACTTGGTGGTTCTCAACTGTGCATTTGATGTGTTTGTAGGGAAAAGTGACAAGGACTTAGAGGCCCTTGGAATGCCACTGTCATCCTATAACTCCCTCACTCACCATCTGATATATGGGCTGCTCTGAGATGTCATTTCTGCCTCATGGACAAGGCCCCAATGTCTAAAATGGTTTGAACAAGGGGACTTTACTGGAAACGTACAAAAAGAATTGGAGCAGGAAAGGAAAGGTGGAGAAGGCAGAAAGGCTCCCTACCTATACCGGGTAATGACCTGTGCATGTATTAAGGTGAGTGATATAAGACTCCACTCTCAACAAGGAAACTTCCAAAGCTTTGTATCATACACATATACTTATTGTTTACATAAGTTTATGGTGCATCCTTGCTGTGAGGGTTCTATTTGTCTGTCTAATACAAAACTTTCCCTACCAAAAAACCATCTTATGGACCCTCAGAGCAATGCCTGGGACGCAGCACACTTACAGTTCATCCTTTGTCTCTCTCCTTCTCCTCCTCTGGAACACAGTGGCCAGAAGGAAGATGGAGCCACAAACCCAGGAATCTGAAAATCTCATTGTTGGTATTGTGCTGAACCCCTGTCAACTCCAGTGGGGATGGCACCAGGTTCAACAGGCTGGAGACGAGACCCAGAGCCAGCAGATGAGACATGGGCTGGGGGCTTACATACAGGGGAGAGAGTCCAGTGGTGGAGGGCTGGGCAGGAGCTACTTGCAAAGAGCATGCAGTTTATGTAACATTTTCACTTAGCACCCTTACCCTGACAGTCTCCACCTGGCAACATTTACTGAACTCCCAAACAAAGATCCTTGATCCCTGCATGGCCCATGTTCCGCAGGAAGGGCTGGACATTCTGATGTTCCTCATAGATAAAAAATGAATCTCTGCATTGGCTCCTCCTAGATTCCTTAGCTTGGAACTCTGAAAACACAGTCAGGTGCATCTGCCATACAGCGTTGTTCTCAGGGTATGCTTAAGTTATTGCTATCAGGTGCATTTACCATACAGTTGGTAGAGAGGGGAGATCTCGAATTAGCCACCAACTGTTCCAAGTCTCTGCAGCTCCTTTCAGTCATCACCTCCTATTACGCCAGATGGGATAAGGGCTGCAGTGGGTGGTGGCAAAAGAAGTACTTGGAGAGGGCGCTGATGCACAAGAAGAGGGAGGACCCATACAAAGAGGCGAATACAGATCAGCCTGGGAGTTGTACCTGTTTGATTTTCCACCGGGGCCGGTTCACCCCTCCTGAGGCAACCTGGTGGTCTCGTGCTCTCGGGAGGTCACCATATTGATCATGTTGATGGTGAATTTAGTGCAGATGCCTGATCAGCCCAGAACTCCTGGACCCGAAGATCCTCTTATCTTAGGCACATGGGAATGAAATAATGTCTTTTGCACCAACTTGGATGGAGTTGGAGGCCATTATTCTATGTGAAGTAACTCAGGAATGGAAAACCAAATATTGTGTGTTCTCATTTATGAGTGGGACTTAAGCTATGAGGATGCAAAGGCATGAGTGATATAATGGACTTTGGGGACTTGTGGTGGGGAGAAGGTTGGGGGGGTTAGGGATAAAATACTGCATATTGGGTACACTGTTTGGATGACAGGTGCACTAAAATCTCAGAAATCACCACTAAAGAACTTATCCATGTAAGCAAAAGCCATCTATACCCCCAAAACTATTGAAATAATAAAAACGAAAAAAAAAAAAAAACCAAAGAGGTGAATAAACAAAGCCTGGGAGAAGTACCCTGGCTGATTGCTTCTCAATACATTTCAGACTGATTGACTCACTAGGAACGTGGGGACAAGAACCTTACCCCACCCTTCTAGAAGTCTCCCCAACTATACTTGTTTGAGACTATACATAATTTGGGCCAGGAGAGATTCAAATCATCTAGACCAGGTGTCAG
>NW_012110918.1:7880166-7934205 GCF_000951035.1 Colobus angolensis palliatus | reverse complement strand
TAAAAATATATAAATTATATATATATAATCCTGTTAGAACACAGCCATGCCCGTTGGTTGCCATATTATCTATGACTGGTTTTGCCATACAGCAATAGAGTTGAGAAGTTGCAACAAAGACTGTATGATCTGCAAAGCCTAAAATATCTGCTATCTGGCCCTTTCCAGGAAAACTGTAACCACTGAAAGTCCGCTGTTTCGATTCTGGGCAAGATGCTATGGCAGAAGCGGGACCATGATGAACTACTTAGAAAAATACATAAGGCCATCTGAGCTCTTAAACAAGTTTTTCGGTTATATAATTGTAAAGTAGAAAATAAAGAGCCACCCCTAATTCTATCACCCTCTAGTAAAAACTGTTAATATTTTGCTGTGTTTGCATTTAGCTGTTTCTATGCACATATAAAAATAAAAGTATATATAGTTACATAGTTAAAATCCTACTGTGTTTAGTTTTGTATCTTCTATATGTTTGTGTTTTACAGTTTTTGGCGACCATTTTAAATGTCCTTGAAAATTCCTTGTTAACATGACTTTTAATAACTTTTTAATATATGTCATGACACCATTTGACTTCTAGGTAATTTTTGGTTATTCCTGATTCAAAATATTGTTCGCTGTATCAAACAGCCTGAACAGAAATTTTTGTCTGATTCTCTGATTATTTCCTTGAGATAGATTCCCAGAAGTGGAATTACTGGGTTAAAGGGTAAGGACAATTTTCAGGGTCTTGATAACATATTGCCAAATTGCTTTCCAGAAAGATTGTACCAATTTATGTTCCCACCAGTAATGTACGAAATTGCCACCTTACCCTACTCTCACCAGCACTGTGCACTATCATTTTAAAAAGTTACCAAACTGATAGGCAAAAATTGCATTTTGTTGTTTTGATTTGAATTTCTTTGATTACTGGTGAGGTTAAACATTTTTTTCATACGTGAAACACTTCTTCGTGTGTTTATGGCCAAAGGGAATCTTAATAATGGTCTTCAAGTGTGCAAAGGGGTTATTTAGTAGATTGGGACCAGCTGTTCTCAAAAAGAAACTGGAAACATTTAAACTTCAGCAAGAAAGCAATAGGCCAAAGGTTCTTCAGTGAAAGATGGTCCTAAGAGTGGTCAAACTCTACTGAAACTTATGATACAGCTCAGCATCTCTTTACTCAAGGTGCAAGGAGAACCAAGAAAAATATTTGTAAATTGCTGGGTGCTTATAAGTGCTAGAGATACTGCTCACATGTACATATGTTTGCATTTAAATGCTCACAAAAGCCCTACGAGAAACATGGGACTTAGACATAATTTATTATTGATTATCCAAAGTAGGATTGGAATCTTCACCATAAAATCCTGGATTCATAACCATTCTGCTATACTGCCTCTGAGAGAACAGAAAATGAACTTTTCTGGCTCAAAGGTTTTGCAAATTCTTCATAAAATGAAGGAAATGTGAATTCACCTCCCAACCCCTCAGCATGACATCTTCTCTCCAGCACAAATCACAGCCTAGTTGCTTGCTGCATAAACCTTTTATTGGCTGCCCTTTCCTTAGGACCAGAGCAAAACCTTCGACTTGACCCGTACCATCAGCCTGGGCTCTGCTGATTCCTGCCCTCACCTCTAGTTTGCTTCTCTTCAGCCCACCTACTGGACTAGATCCCTATCTATCTCAGGACATCTTGCAAAAGCTGTTCCCTTTGCAGAAACTGTCTCCTCACCACCAGTCTCTAACCACCACATGTGTACATGCATGCATACACACACAACAACATATATGGTTCTCTTGATATGTCTTCTCCCACTGGGACCATCGGTTTAGAAATGATGTGGATAATGCTCACCAAGTTTTTTGCAGAGCTTAGCAGAGTGGGATAGAGGAGGTATGGAACAAATATTTATTGACTAAACGGACGAATGAGTGAGTGAATGAATATAAGCTCCCTGCTGCTATATTTGGGCTGTGCATGTTCTCAGTATTACATCCAACCTGGTCCTGGTTTTTCCCTCTGCCTATCCTATCCCTCTTTTTACCCCTAACCAAACAGCTTTCCTAACCTCTTCAGCCCATCCCATTGTCAGCTCGTTTGGAAGTTCATGGAGGGTAGGAACAGCCTCTCATTTCTTCAGTGGCTGTCTCAGCGTCTAGCAAGGGGCCATGGACTTAGTCAGTACCCAGCATTAATACTGAGTGAATTCATCTGGACAACTGGTGGCTATCAACCTGCCTCCTTCTTTTCGCAGACCCACGCAGGAGACCTCACCAGGTGCACATATTTCCTGCTGCTGAATGGCTTAGACTGGGATTTGCAAGGAATCACGAAGTTCAAGACCTTTGCCTTTTTTTTAGAAGAAGGCACCAGCTGGTTCTCCAATGTTGAAGGTCTTCTCCAGAGATGTGAGTTCATTCCAGGACCCAGCCCAGCATTTAAACATTGCTCTGATCCTTTGTTCAGGGCAAGATAATCAGATGGTCAGTGCAGAGGACTCCCCATGATACCAATTCTGGCAGTGGTTGGGCAGGGTTTGCTTTTGTGATCAGACACAAGGTGAACCTGGGCAGGGATTTTTGGTTGTTTTTATTTAAGGATATCCCAGACCCTTTGAGCAGTGTCTGGCACATAGCAGGTACTCAAAATTGGATGGATGAATCTATATATTCCTGGGCCACAGGGGCATGCAGAAGGAGTGAAAACACAAGAAGAAAGACAAGGAAGACATTGTTTTGGCTGCTGACATTTCCTGAAAGAGCTGAGGAGTCCCCTTCATTTCAGGCATGGGACCCAGATGGCTGAGTGATGGGTGGACAGCCCTTTTTCTCCAGCTCTGCATGCCTCATTCCCAACCCTCTATCCTGAGCTCCAGGGAAGGCCCTCATGTGATTTAGCATCAGAGCTCTAATTAGATGACTTTCTTACTCTGGGCACATGTCTGGACCTTCTGGGCCACTGGTGGAGGAATAGAGGAAGAAATCCCAGCCTCTCTGGTGTGTGGTGGTCTGGGCCCCTTCAACTTGGCCACTTCCGTATCCCAACCCCAAGTGCACCTGATCACCATATCCCTGGTACTCCCTGCACCTGGATCAATGCATACATTTGGGCATCTGCATAGCACCATATTGTTTTCCATTTATAACTTATCTATTTTGTTATCCATCTACGCACCCATTAATCACTCACTCATCACAAGGTCTCTGAGACTATACTACATTTTAATTATGTTTCTAGGGATGAAGGGTGATACAAACCTGAATGAGACACCTCTGTAGCATTTGGGGCTTCTCTGTACCCATCCTCATTCACTGTCCATGTCAGGGAAGCAGGGAGGGTGGTGTGGATCAGGGACTAGGGCCAGACAGCTCTGGGTTGGAATATGGGTCTGCAACCTGCTCTGTGACTCTGCAGCTTAGAGAGGTTAAAGGACATTGAAACATAGAGTTGATAATAGTACCTATGTCATGAGGTTGTAGAGAAACACAGAGAAAGCCATCAATTAAGTTAATGGTTGGTATTTTTATTTACAGACCTTAAGGTGTGGGGAGATTACAACATGCTCAAGGTCTCATAGCTGGAAGATGTCAGAGTGATAACTCAAACCATGTCATGTGACTCTAAGCCCAAAGAGGCCTCTAGAAGGTTGTTTGATCTTCTGAAGGAAGCACAAATCACCATTCCAACATGAAAGATGGAGAAACTTAAGTCCAGAGAGATTTAAAGGGCTTGTCAAAGGCAATGAAACAAGTGGTATGTGAGCTTAGGTCTTCTGGCTTCCAGTCCAGTGTTCTTCGAATATGATTTTCAGCCACTGGGAAGGCCAAATGGTACATGAGAGTAAGTCACTTAGGATAAAATAAAAGTCTGTGCTAAAAATAGCCTTCCACCTTGCAAATGAATGGGATTTCCCTGAAGGAAAGATAAACTGCTGCAGAACCCCATAAAGTTAGCTTTCTGAGATCCTTTGTCTACCCAGTGTCTACCCAGCTAGTACACAGTGTGCAGCCACTCTGCATGGGAAGTTCTGGGAAGGGTTTCAACCAGCACACTCACTCCTGCTGGTTGTGACCGGCAGGACAATTGCTGAGCCACATTCTGAGCACCTGCACGTGGAAGTGGGATCTTACAGAAATCTAGGGCATAAAGGAGACAGGGATATTAGACCCTGGCTACTTTAACATACTCACTTTACAGATGAGGAAACTGAGGCCCAGAGAGGATAAATGACTTACTCAAGGTTAGCCAGTTGGTCAATGGCAAAGATTAAACCAAAATCCAGGTCTCCTCTCTCCAGCCAGAGTCTTCAAGTAAAGTCTTTAGGAAGTCAAGCCAACTCTTGCTGCTGCTGCCAGTCTAAGGACAGATGTGGCCACTTTCTCCAAAGTATCTCAGAAAGCTAACTTTATGGCGTTCTACAGAAGTCCTAGCTTTCCTTCAGGGGAAACCCACTTATCTGCAAGATGGAAGGCTATTTTTAGCATGGACTTTTATTTTCTCCTAAGTGACTTACTCTCTCATGTACCGTTTGGCCTTCACAGCAGCTGAAAAGACAGTTCCTAGGAAAATCTAGAACATTTATGCTTATGTGTGTTGCAGTTCTCCTTAGTGAGTAGAAGGGCAGAAGCCCATGGTGGGTGGTGTTTAGACTGGGAGGAGGGAGACGCTGGAGTCAGTCAGGGAGTGAGGACTAGGTATGTTCCTTTCAAGTGGGATTTGTTCAATTGCAAGTGAGAAAAAAGCTAAACTTAAACTAGACTTAAAAAAAAGAAATCCATTGGCTCATTTAAGAACTACCACAACTCCTTCAGGCACAGCTTGATCTAGAGATTTAAATCATGTTAAATCATTTAAACTACTTTATTTCCCTCCATCTGTGGTGGAGACCTTTGGGGTTCATTCTTGAGTAGTTCTTACCTTCTGGGCCACCTTGGACAGCCATAGTTCCCTGTCCCTTTGAGTTTAGGCAAGTTGTCACATGACAACTTCTAGCCAATAAAATGAGTGTATTATGTCTCTATTTCCCACTTCAGGAACTCTGAAAGTCACATGTTGAGACGGCCTCATTACAGATGGAGAGTGCCTGAACTCCCAAGTTAAGGAACAGCAGAAGAGAGTTGCCCTGGAAAATCATCTGACCCACATTGGACTTTATGTGAGGGGGAAATAAACCTTTATTACGTTAAGCTACACAATAATAATAATAACAATAATTGTGTTTATTTGTTACCTCAGCTTAGCATGGCCTTCCTACCTGACACAACATCTTTGGGTTTTGCTCTTCTCTGCATTGGTTTAATTCTCAGGCAGGTTCTGCCTCCAGGCTCCTGGGCTCACACCCCCATGTCCAGCAGAATGAGCCACCTCTCTAGATTCATGAACCAATCCCTGCAGCCTGAGGGATGTGCTGACTGGCCAGGCATGGGTCAGGTGCCCTCCAGGGCAAGACTGATACTGGGTTTTCCAGAGAAAAATGGGGACACTGGTATCAGAAGAAAGGTGAGCATCAAGACCAAGATGTCCACACAGGTCTGGTGAGTCCCCACCTCAGTGATAGTCCCCCTGCACTGCCATGGATGAAGGTTGGCCTTGCAGCTAAAACCCAGGCTCTGGAAGCCCGTGCTCTCACCCTGGTTCTCAATCACTTACTATAGGTACCATCTTGAGCATGTAGGTGAAACTCTTTAAGATTCAGTCTTCTCACCTGCAAATAGTAATAATTATGGCACTTAATTGCAATGACCTGAGCAAGGCTAGCTGGCTCTTGAGGGCAGCAGTTGAGCAGGAAGGGGAACTCTACGTGGATTCCTGTGAACCCCAGGAATAAAAGCCTAGGACACACAAGGCGCCTCTGATGATCACCACTACTACCCTTCTTGAATAGGAAAATATTCTCAAAACTGATCTTCCTTTTGTAAACCTTTGAGCCCAGGGGAGCACAGAAGTTTGCAGGTTTTCAGCTCGTGCTTCTCTTCTCCAAGCTTGTCTCTTACACTTAAGGTAACTGCAAAGCAAGATAAGGTTCTAAAGTGAGCACTCTTTGTGGGGTATTATTTACGGGCAGCAAATGGGACAGAGACTATTTCCCCTTCCAGGGGACTCAGGGTCTCTGGTATAAAAATGTAGGACTGGGGTGGTGAGAGTTCAGAGGGTGGAAATGGTGATTGGCTTCTGAATTTGCAGGCACAGCCAGATGGTTCTGATGTCGACATTACCCTTCCCAGGCTCACTGCCATCACTTGTGGGGAAACGCCAACTTGTGTGCATTTTGAGTGTGTCTTTGCAAACATCCTGCAATCACATAAATAACTGGGCTTCATCTGCCCTTCGCCTTCCCATTTTGTACCCACATTTCCCATAGCATTCCACTTCTCCACATTGTCTCGCTGCGGAATTAAAATGCTCCTTTCCAGAGCAGCAATTAGAGAGATTATTTGACCGGACCAAGACTAGGGACTGGTACTTCTTCCAAAAAGACCGGGTGTTTATTATGTACCAGGCACAGGGCTTAGAACTTTGAATGTTTTATCTGATTTAATTCTTGCACAATTTCAGTGAGGCGAATATCAGTTTCGTCTCCATCTTCTGCAGGCAAGGAAGCGGAGACAAAGAGAATTTATAGACAGGAGCCTGAAGCTAGCAAAGAGTGGAGACAGGGCTTCAGTTCAGGCGACTGGAGTCCAGAGCCCCTGTGTGTAGTCCCAAAGCTCTGTCTCCCACATCCATTGAGAGTGGCTTGGTTACTCTGTCGTGCAAAGGACAAGGCAGAATTTGGGAATCCTCTGAAACTCCCAAATTCTGGTGCTCCTGTAATCATCTCCCATGAACCCATCCCTCACATTTTGTGGTGAGGAGAATGTGAAGTTTGACTTCCCAGACCCGGATAAGAAATCCCCTAAGTTTTTTTTTTTTTTTTTTTTTTGAGTGATTGTGGGACCTGCACAGGTCCTCTGATCTTCCTTATCTTGACTTCTCCTTGGAAACCAGGTGATACGGTTTGGATCTGTGTCCCTGCCCAAATCACATGTCAAATTGTAATCCCCAGTGTTGGAGGTGGGGCCTGGTGGGAGGTAATCGGATCGTGGGGGTGGAGTTCTCATGAATGGTTTAGCACCATCCCCGTGGTGCTGTTCTTATGATACTGAGTGAGTTTTTGTACGATCTGGTTGTTTAAAAGTGTGTAGCACCTCCCTCCTTGCTCTCTCTCCCTCCTGCTCTGTCCGTATCAAATGTTTGCTCCCCCTTTGCTTTCCACCATGATCACAGGTTTCCTGAGGCCACCCCTGAAGCCAAGCAGATGCCAGCATGATACTTCCTGCACTGCCTGTCAAATCGTAAGCCAATGAAACCTCTCTATAACTTACCCAGTATCAGGTATTTCCTTACAGCAATGTGAGAACAGACTAATACAACAGGCATGGCCATCCCTGACAGGGATCTGGCAAGGCTTAAGTGACAGCGTGTGCATGGGTTGCTCAGAGCCCAGCCCACAACTTTCCCCTCCTTCCTCTACCTTTGGACTGAGTGGCAGTGGCAGGGCTGAACACACTCTAGACATCATTGAATCCAGTCGCTAGACCTGAACTCCCTGGGGCATTGCCACCTGGATCTTGTTTCTCTCTCTCTTCCTCCCTTATTTCTTTTCTCTTTGTCATTGTTATCATCATGGTCGAGTGTCCTCTTTGAACACCCTTCCTGACGCTGCCAGTATTTGCCAGGGGTTAGGAGGACCTAGATGAGCTGCAGCCCCCCGCCCCCTGCAGGTGTGCTGGGCAGCACACCACCTAATTTCTCCACCTTCCAATCACAGTGTTTCTCAGCTCTCCTAGAACAGCATTGCTTAAACTTTCATGTTCATAAAATCCCCTGGAAACCATGTAAAAATGCAGACACCAATCCTGGCTCTGGGGTGGGGCTTGAGAGACTCCACCTCTAATAAGTTTCCAGGTGATGCCAATACTCCTGGTCCACAGAGTGCACATTGAGTGGCAATGCCCTGGAATATTCTCTCCAATGCTATCTGACACATCTCTCAGGAAAGAGATTCTACAGCTGCTCCACAGTAGTCATTGTGTCTAGAGACTCTTTTGGTCCAATAGACCACTTTGAAAGGGAAATATAGGCCAGGTGTGGTGGCTCACACCTGTAATCCCAGCACTTTGGGAGGCTGAGGCTGGTGTATCACCTGAAAGTCAGGAGTTCGAGACCAGCCTGGCCAACATGGTGAAACCCCGTCTCTACTAAAAATACAAAAAATTAGTAGGGCATGGTGGCAGATGCCTGTAATCTCAGCTACTCGGGAGGCTGAGGCAGGAGAATCACTTGAACCCAAGAGGCAGAGGTTGCAGTGAGCCGGGATTGTGCCATTGCACTCCAGCCTGGGCAACAGGAGTAAAACTTCGTCTCAAACAATAAACAAACAAAAACAGGCTGGATGCGGTGGCCACGCCTGTAATCCTGACAGTTTGGGAGGCCGAGGCAGGTGGATCACCTGAGGTCAGGAGTTCGAGACCAGCTTGGCTAACATGGTGAAACCCCATTTCTACTAAAAATACAAAAAAAAAAAAAAAAAAAGCCAGGCATAGTGGCCCATGCCTGTAATCCCCTACATGGGAGGCTGAGGCAGGAGAATTGCTTGAACCCAGGAGGCAGACGTTACAGTGAGCCGAGATGGTGCCAGTGCACTCCAGCTTGGGCAACAAGAGTGAAACTCCGTCTCTAAATAAATGAATAAAACTAAAAGGGAAATGTAAACATGCTTGGGGTGCAGCCTTCGAGGCCCACATGCCATCTTATTCACCAATTACAACATATATGCTTTGGGGTCAGTGGTTCTAACAGTGTGGTCCCTGGGAGCCACCTGAGTATCACCTGGGAGCTTGCTGAAAAGGCAGACTCTCTGATCCACCTTTAGACTCACTGAATCAGCCACTCTGCAGATGTGCCCAGCAACCTAGGTTTCGTGAGCCTTCCGGGTGTCTGAGAACCACTCCTTGGATAATTCTTAACATAAGGGGTCTCAATTCTGGTGACATGTAAGGGTCACCTGGGGTGAACTTTAAAAACATAGACCAATTATATCAGAATCTCTGGAGTGTAGAGACTGGGCATCCAAAAACAAAAACAACTTTTTGGCAGCCCAGTTTGAGAGCTACTGGTTTCCCCTCTCAGATACTATTTGGCCATACCTGAATGGAGATGCGAATTCCTAATGCCAGCACAGTAGAAGGGAAGACACAG
Organism: Colobus angolensis palliatus; assembly: GCF_000951035.1. NCBI lineage: Eukaryota > Metazoa > Chordata > Mammalia > Primates > Cercopithecidae > Colobus > Colobus angolensis. The sequence continues at coordinate 7,924,976 of NW_012110918.1, read as the reverse complement.
GGGTTAGCAGATGAGAAGCACCTGCCAGGGAGGACTTTCCAATAAGAAATAACGCCTGTGAACCTGGCCCCAACTCCATTCAGATGGAGACTTGCTTTTTTCAAAGAGGGCACTTGACTCTGACATTAATAACGACAGAGAGAAAAGAAATGAGGGAAGGAGAGGAAGAAGAAGAAACAAGACTGGGTTTGTGGCAATGCCCCAGAGACCCATAATCTCCATTGTTAACCTGCACATAGAGGGAGAGGTATTGTATCTCTTGATCTCTGCCATCTCTGCTTCTCCTTCTATTGGGAAGTGGCTGTTGGTTTTCAACTATAAAGTTCCCTTGAGTGTTGAGATTCCTAATCTAATGTTTACAAGGCATCTCAAGAAAAAACAGAAAACTGTTAGATCACCTTTCTAGCCCTAGACCACCTACCAAGAAGCCGTCCTCTGCTGTGATGTTTTTGCTTTTTTATTTTTGCTGGATGTGTGAGCGTGCAGGGCTAGGGCTTCGGCTTCTTCCTTCTTTCCTCCTCTCTGTCTCACATCCACACTCTGTTCTGGAGGAGCCACAGATATCAGGTGTGTGATTCATTCCAAGCTGTCATTTTCAGCAGCGCATTGGCCAGGTCCAGCTTTTCTTTCTTCCTTCTACATCCTCCCCTCGCGGTGGGGATGATGATCGAGGTAATGAAAACCCTCCACAGCCCTCTCTCTTTTCCCCAGCTCTCCTCTCCACCACTCAATGGGAGCTTTGTCTTTGCAAAGAGCAAACCTGAAACCCATCCGGCCCCAGAAATTGTTGTCTGCCGGCTCCTGTGCTATTTGGATCCTGACTCTGTTAGAGATCTTGTAATTTAAACTTCAACCTGCTTATTAGAAATTCGAAAGAAATTATCTAATAATATTTAAAATCTCAGGAAAAACAGACAAAGCCTCTTCTCTCCCATCCCCCTTCCTTTGCTTGTCTTGCACCTCTCCTTTTGGGTCACTCGGAGACCCGGGCTCCCTACATGGTGCTGGGAATTGATTCATCTTAAACAAATGTCATGAATCGCTCACCTGTTTCCAGGGTTCTAAGGGCGAGATGTGGCTGGCTGGAGTCCTTTTATTTTGGGGGAGGAACTGAAAGTACAGCAGTACAGCTCTGGTTTTCCAGTCCCCTTGGGTTTTCAGCTGAGAATTTCAGCAGTCTCATCTTCTAGATGCTTGGAACTGTTTATTCTGTGTGGTCAAAATTGAATTATTACTCTGCTAGTGTTGCTGCAAAAACAATGAGCTTTCATCTTCCCCACTTGCCCATTTCCTACTCCCTGACTCTTTGGAGAGCTGGCCTTTGTGAACCCGTGTGTGTGTGTGTGTGTGTGTGTGTGTGTTTAGCAGGGAGTGGACTGAGGGAGCTGCTATTCTTTGTTCATTTCCCCTTGAGATGACAATTCATATATTGTCATTCCAGGAATGGGTTTGATCCTGCCCTCCTCACCTCTGAGTCAGAAGGTACTTGTGCTGCCTTGAACAGGGAAGGGTAGCTGTACTATTATGGGAAGAGTCAAAAGGTCTAGGTCACTGTGGCTCTGCCCAGGCTTGCTGTGTGGCCTTGAGAGAGTGGCCTCCACCCTCTGAGTTTCTGTTTTTTCTTTTTATGGTAAAGGGAGTTTGGCCACTACAGCCCATTCCATCTCCAAAAGCCTGCATTTCCACACTAGTGAGCATCTCCAGAGTGGTGAACAACTTGCGTTTCCAGAGTCAGTGCCGAGAGCCCTTGGCTCTTCTTCCCCAAATCTCAGATCCACTTTTCCAAGCTCTTCCATTAAGCTTCATCTCTTATATAAGGAGTAGAGGGGAGATCTAGAGATGGCAATGGGTTTGGATGCATGAAGCATAGTTAGTTCTCTGGGCAGGTGGATATCCAAGAATGGGGCGGGACCAGCAGGATTTGCATCACTGGGGAACTTGTTGTAAATGCAAATTCTTGGGTGAATAAGACATCTCAGGGATAGGTCCCAAGAGTCCAGGTTTTAACAAGCCCTTTAGGTGACTCTAATCGATGTTGAAGTCTCAAGCCCACTGTTCTAGGCTTAGTCGGGAGAGGTCAGCAAGAGAATATAGACACAACCTGCGTCTTTTTTGGTCCATTACGTATTGGGTCCTTTGTTCTCCCATGGACAGGAGCAGGGCCATGTCTTTCTGGAGAGGTCTGACATTCTCTGCATGAGCTTAGGCTCTCTAAAAATCTTTTTTTCTTTTTCCTGGAAAAGTCGACTTCTTCCCCCTCTGAGTGTGGCAGCCAGATTGTTTGGATTTGGAAAAATGGCTAAAAGTCAAGAAAATAGATAAAATGAAGAAACTATAGTTTTCACTTGGGCCACACATTCAACATCAAGTGACAACTTAGTGGCAATAGTCATTATTATTCCTCTAACATGTATTACCTGAGAAACCACAAGGCATAGTGAACTGCAAGGTAAGTAGATGCAGAAGACATGCCATCCGATCCACAGTTCAATGCTGGGGCAACCTGACTCTGTTTCTGGCAGTGAGATGACATATGCCAGGAAGTTCCCTTCCTTTACTCAAAGCTAAAAGCTTCTCTCCCAGGAACTGAGCTTCTAAGCAGCTGACTGTTAGGTCCTTAATAAATTTTTTTAAAAACCTATTTATTAAATATTTACCTGCATGTGTCTCAGTACTGAAAATTTCTAAAAACAAATAGTCTTTCAAAGCTAATCAGTTTTCTGTACAATCCAGAAACCATGCTCCCAGATATGTATCTCACTCATTGAACACTGTAGTCCACAGAAAATTCTACATACGAGTGTTTATAGCAGCTTTATTTGTAATTATCCAAAACTAGAAGCAACAATGATGTGTTTCAATAGCTAAATGGGTCAAGACACTTTGATGCATACATATGATGGAATACTATTCCGTGACACAAAAGCATGAGCTATCAAGTCATGCAAAAACATGGATGAATCTTAAACACATATTGCTAAGTGAAAGGAACTGGTCTGAAAGGGTACATGCTGTGTGACTCTATTTATATGGAAAAGGCAAAAATATACACAGCAAAAAAAGCAGGGTTTTCCAGATGTTCTGGGGAGAAGGAGTTGAATAAGTGCTGGGCAGGAGATTTTTTAAGGCAATGGAACTATTCTGTTTGATTCTGTGATGGTATGTACAAGACACTATGCATTTGTCAAAACCCACAGAACTTTACGGCACATTAAGAATCTTAATGTATGCAATTTAACTAATTGTTGAGGAGGTTGGGAAATCATACAGTGAAATGGAGAATGTGACAAAATAATCTAGATGTATTATAATTGTATGAAACAAGCTAACTGAAGGGGTTGGCGGGAAAAGGTGCTGATCTAAGTAACTTTGAAATGCAGGGGTAAGACTAAAGGCAAAGGAACTGCCTGTAAGCACTTTACTGTAGCTGATAAAGTTGTTTTCCATGGGGGTATGGGTCAACGATTCTGATACTGCTGTATGTGTAGACTGCAGTTGAACAGTCGTGCACATGGATAGTGACTGGCGGGAAGCTTGTTTTTCACTGTGGGAGTAGGACTTTAAAGCCCAGCACTGGGAGGAGTCTAGGATGATCTATGTGGTAATGGATTAGAGTTGGAAAAAATCAGTGTAAGTTTATGTTTAACTTAGTAGAGATACAGATGATTACATATAGAAACATTTGTAAACACGTGCGTGGAGAGACATGGACTAGTCTATGCACATACATTTTCTTGCTTTGTCAGCTAGGAAGGGCTTAGAATTAACCACACCCCAGTCACAGTGAGCACACTGAGATCCCAGATCTTGTTTTCTAGTACTATTCTGCAGTAAGAAGAACTAGAGCTCCTTGAAGAAACAGCTGATTCTAGAGGTGGGGCAGGACATATCCAAGATGTGCTTGGAGCATCGGTAGAGCCAGAAAGTGAGGAAATGTTCAAAATATAAGCAAACAAAATTTCAAAAACTAACACACACAATGATGGGGATGGGTCAAAGGAACATCCCCAATGGAAAGAACTCCCAATGGCCAAACCTGGAACAATTTGAACAAGAAAATAAAGTTAACTAGATTATAACACAAAGTATAAAACAAATACCCTTGAGTCCATACTGATATAAAGAAACAATTGAATCAGTAAATAAGTGGGAGCTAGTAGACAAATCTCCCATGCAGAAGAATTCAAAATAATTTAGGTAGATACTCTGCCCACAAGGAAGTAGGATCTAGTAACATCCTTTCAGAGAGTACAGTATGGAAAGGCTGGGAATCAACTAATGTTCAGTGGAGCAAGAAATAACGCTTCAGCCAGCTGTTCACAGTCAGTATCAGCAGCGATATCCTGTTTTGTCTGTACCGTTGATACAAGATGATAAGAGTGGCACTATACCTCTCAGATCTTCTTTCCCAAAACTCATTACCCCTGTCTAATGAGAAAGACATCAGACACATCCAAGTTGAGGGACATTCTACAAAAGATTTGACCAGTACTCCTCAAAACTGTCAAGGAAGGTCATGAAAAACAAGTGTGGGCCGGGCGCAGTGGCTCAAGCCTGTAATCCCAGCACTTTGGGAGGCTGAGACGGGCGGATCACGAGGTCAGGAGATCGAGACCATCCTGGCTAACACGGTGAAACCCCGTCTCTACTAAAAAATACAAAAAAAAAAACTAGCCGGGCGAGGTGGCGGGCGTCTGTAGTCCCAGCTACTCAGGAGGCTGAGGCAGGAGAATGGCGTGAACCCGGGAGGCGGAGCTTGCAGTGAGCTGAGATCCGGCCACTGCACTCCAGCCTGGGCGACAGAGCGAAACTCCGTCTCAAAAAGAAAAAAAAAAGAAAAAGAAAAACAAGTGTGAAAACTGTCACAGCCAATAAGAGCCTAAGCAGACATGACAAGTAAGTGTAACGTGGTATCCTGGATGGAATCCTGGAATAGAAAAAGGACATTAAGCAAAAAAACTAAGGGACTCTGAATAATGTATGGACTTTATTTAATAATAAGGTATCAATGTTGGTTTCATTAATTGTGACAAATATACCATATTCATGTAAGATATTGACAACAGGGGAACGAGGTGTCAGATACCTGGGAATTCTCTGCACCAAATTCACAACTTTTCTATAAATCTAAAATTATGCTAAACTTCAAAGTTCATTTTAGAAAAACAAAACGGAGAAGGTTCTTGTCCTTAGAGATTAAAGTCAAGATCAAGGACATTGATAAGGAGTCATAATAAAATACTGAGGACAGATTCGATATTGAACTGTCTGTGAATGAAGTAAGTGGTAAAGTGAATATATTTTCTGCCCAGGCAACCATGTCAGCTCCTGTAAGTTCCATGAAAGCAGGGACTTGCTTAGGCGACATGTTCCTAGCAGGTGAGGGGGATGGAGGAACTTGGGGGTGGTGGAGGGGCTGCAGTTTTAAATAGGGTGGTCAAAGAAGATTGGCTAAGAAGGTGATATTTAAATCAAAAACAGAAGGAGGAAGTAAGCCAGGTATCTAGCGGGAGGTGGGTAGGGAAGGTTGAATTTAGAACTCTGGAAATAAAACCATCATTCATGTAAGGATACCAGGGGGTGGAAAGGCAATACTACATTTAATCAATAAGTGTTCTGCTGTGTGTGAATGACCATAATTGCAATAGAATTTTAGCAAAGGGAGAAATCAGTGGGGTTTGGAGAGTTAAACAAGGCTTTGGGGGAGGGACGCTGAGCTTGCACTGGGATTGGAGGAATGGGAGGAGGTTGGAGCAATACTCTGCCTGTCTGAAGGTGCTGAGCATGCAGTGAGAGAGGAGGGATGAGAGGAGGCATGTACTGCGGAGAGCAGAAAGTCAGGCTGTCCACAAGGGAAGGGATGGGGATCAGGAATTTGAAGGGCAGGAGAGTTCTTGACCTTGGTGTATGGATGATGAGAGTGGTGTCCGGGGAGTGAAGCCCCAACAGGAAGAGGTGGAAGGATTGAAGGAGGCAGACAGAAGACTAGGGTCCAGAGCTTTCTCTAGAAATTGCTGGGATCTCTGGGTGCTTTGCCATGGAATTGGCAGTGGGGATGGAGAGAAAAGAGTATATGGAGGAATGAACAATTGGATTGGTGGCAGGTGGATCAGAGAGTTGATGGAGAGCGAGAAGTCACAGGTAAGGCCAGGGCTTCTGCCAAGGACCCTTGAAATTGGCAAGAGGAGGACAATGGCCATAAATACGTTCAGTCCTTGGAATCCATGACAGAGCCTGTGAGCTGCCCCACCTAATGGGAGTGTGCGCGGAGTCAGTGGTGCAGTCTCATTTATCTGAATTGGATTGGTGGATGTTGCTGAGGAGAAAAGGAAGGAAGTTGGATGTTTCATAATAAGAGCTGTAATTCCTTCAGTCTCTACTATGAGCCTCACACTCTTCTGAGTATTATTTTATTATCAGCAGCTCTCAACTGGGGACACATGGCCATGTCTGGAGACAGTTTTGCTTGTCATGTCTTGGGAGAGGGGTGCTCCTGACATCTCGTAGGAAGAGGCTGGGGTGCTGCTAAATGTCATACAATGCACAGGACAGACCCGCATGACAAAGAACCATCCAGGCCAAAATGTCAGTGGCACTGAGGTTGGAAAATGCTGCCTTCTATACAATTAAAATCTCAAGTCCCACCTAGGCGTGGAGGCTCATGCTTGTAATCCCAGCACTTTGGGAGGCTGAGGCGAGTGAATCACCTGAGGTCAGGAGTTCAAGACCAGCCTGGGCAACATGGTGAAACCCCATCTCTACTAGCAATACAAAAATTAGCTGGGCGCAGTGGCGCATGTCTGTAATCCCAGCTACTCGAGAGACTGAGGCAGGAGAATCGCTTGAGCCCAGGAGGCAGAGGTTGAAGTGAGCCGAGATCGTGCCACTGCACTGCAGCCTGGGCGACAGAGCGAGGCTCCATCTCAAAAAAAAGAAAAAGAAAAAGAAAAATCTCAAGTTCCTCATAACCTGGGAGGAAGGATAATGCCTTTCTCATTTTAGGAGTGAAGTTAATGAGACTCAGAATGATTCGGGGATTCCCACCTGGATAGGGCACCACCCCCTAAGAGGTATTTGTAATGCGTGGGGTGATTGTGGAGGTCCCCAAAGCCTGGGGGGGAAGTACAGGGCCCTGCTGGCAGTGAGTGGGTGGACGCTAGGGGGGGTCGAATGCCCTGCCATATCTGGACACCCCTGCCGATACTCCTCCCACAGAGAAACCCTGGAATGGAGATGCCCAAGGCCTGATGGCTGCAGGAGGCAGAACCAGGCTTGGAACTCTGGCCTGTCTGTCTCTTTCCTCTGAAGGATGGGTTTCCTTGGCTTAGGAGAACTTAAGGCTCCCTGGCCCTCCCCTGTCTGTTAGCAGAGCCCTCCTCGTGGGGGCTCCCTGGCACACCCTCTTTGCACCAGATTTTTCAGCCATCTTCCATGAATACTGTACAACAACTAATGCCTTTGTATTCTCACCTATAAAATGGTGTAAACATCCACACTCATTTTGTCCCTGGGGGTGAAATGAGATAGTCCAAGTCTCAGTCTATTGCTTTATGCAAAGCAAGCATGGAAAATCCGGGAGGAGGCCGTGTTCAAAGAGCTTGTTGCAGAATGTGTGCTAGGAGCCCAGCACCTTGCAAAAACCATGTGAAATTGTTCGCATCTTCAACTTTGTGAACGTCCCCTGCAGGACACCGGGATTCACTAATATTTGCTAAAGACGGCCCTTCAGTATAAGCTGTTATTGGTGAGTGCATTCACTTCCTGGGAGGCTTAAACAGCAGTATCATAAACTGGGGGGCTTAAGCAGAAATTGATCATCCCCCCAGTTCAGCTGGGTTGGTTCCTTCTGAGAGCCGTGTGGGTGAATCTGCCCCAGGCTGCATACCTGGCTGTGGGGAGACCCAAGCGTTTCTTGGCTTGTGAACAGCTTCCTCCCTTTGTCTTTACATCATCTTCCATCTGCGTGTGTCTGTCAAGTGTCCAAATTTCCCTTTTTTATAAGGACACCAGCCCTGATGGATTAGGGCCCATCTATATGACCTAATTTTAATTTCATTACCCCATGTAAAGGCCCTCTTTCCAAAAAAGTCACATTTTGAGTCAATAGGGGACTTCCATAGAACTTTTCTGGGGGAATGAGGGGGTATACAATTCAACCCACACAGTGAGACAATGAGAAGGCACAGCTGAATCACCTCCCCTTGCCGTCAGAGGGAACCCCAGGCCCTGTGATTAGTAACTCCTAGCCTCTAGCTCCTGTTTTTTCAGACTAACATTCCCCATAATTTTTTAAGTTTGGAAGGAATAAGAACCCGACAACACTTGTTTAAGGTAGAAGGGTGAATGGGAACTTTTTTTTTTTTTTGAGATGGAGTTCCACTTTTGTTGCCCAGGCTAGAGTGCAATGGCATGATCTCGGCTTATTGCAACCTCCGCCTCTCAGGTTCAAGCAATTCTCTTGCCTCAGACTCCCAAGTAGCTGGGATTACAGGCGCATGTCACCATACCTGGCTACTTTTTGTATTTTTGGTAGAGGCAGGGTTTCATTATGTTGGCCAGGCTGGGTTTGAACTCCTGATCTCAGGTGATCCACCCGCCTCCATCTCCCGAAGTCCTGGGATTACAGGCTTGAGTCACTGCGCCTGGCCAGGAACCTCCTATCAGAAATCACCACCCTTCTCAGCCAACCCGATTCCTCTTCCTGACATTCGGAGACACACTCTGATGCTCTGATAGTCCAGCCTTGAGGCGAGCGTATCACAGCCTGGAATCTGGCTCCTCCATAACCAACAACAAGGCCTGCAGCAAAGCAACAATGCTGCTGCTATCCTGGAAAGGAGAGTCACCTCACCTAGAGAAACCAGAACTATGCTGGGCTGTTTTGCAGATGACATGTGCAGTGAGAGCATGCAAATAGTTTTGCATCGGGCGTTCCTCGGCAGGAACGTGCAAAAGCATATTTGGTTAAGCAGTGTCTGCACCGTAATTATTACCCGCCGCCTTTTTGCTTCAACACCTTACCTCTAACCCTAACAATTTCCTGCCTTGGGATGCTCTTGCTGTGACATCCTGTGGTTTCTGTTCTGTTGCAATGAATTCCTTACTATTCCTTACTGCTGTTATCTTATGCAAATTCACCAGGGATGTGGAGGAGCATAACCTGGTGGGAGATGGTGGTACCGCTGCAACTTCCCCGTTCTCTTTCCTCTGCAGTTAATCTGTTGATAAAAAATGAACAGATAGAAGGGTCGAAGGCCAAGGAAGAGCCACTATCTGGCCAGTCTGAGTTGTTTCCACTGGATTCACAGAGGTCAGGAGCTGCTATGAGTGGTTCTGGGCATGGAGCAATCATGCTACCTTCAAGATCTGCCAGAGTGACCCTTTTCAGATGTTACCAAGTGAATGCCGTGATCCTGCTGCTTTCCAACTCATATGGAGAAGTACAGTCCCAAGTCTTGCTCTGGTTGGCGAAGTTTTGTCCCTCATTACCTCATTCTTCCCCATGCTCACCTGCCTGAGCATCTGCTGCCAACTTTTGCATTTGTTTTTCCCATTGCCTGGAATGTTGTTCTTCTAGATGGTCTCATGGTTGGCCCTTCATGTGGGGGTCTGCTCAGATGTTCCCTCCTGGCTGGGTGTAGTGGCTCCTGCCTGTAATTCCAACACTTTGGCAGGCTGAGGCAGGCAGATCACCTGAGGTCAGGAGTTCCAGACCAGTCTGGCCAACACAGCAAAACCCTGTCTCTATCAAAAATACAGAAATTAGCTGGGTGGGGTGGCATGCACCTGTAGTCCCAGCCACTTGGGAGGCTGAGGCAGGAGAGTCACTTGAACCTGGGAGGGGGAGGTTGCAATGAGCCGAGATCATGCCACTGCATTCCAGCCTGGGTGACAGAGCAAAACTGTCTCAAAACAAACAAAAACAAAAACATTCCTTCCTCCGAGGGAACTTCCCCAACCTCTCTATCCAACATTGAACCCCACCAGCCCTTGTCCTGTTCTCTTTTTTTTTACATATTTCTTTGTGCCACCCAACTTACTTCTCTCTCTCTCTGCATTATCTGCATTTCCTGCTAGGATCTGTACCAGCGCTCCTAGCCTCTGTCCAGTTACTGCTGAGCAAAGTCTGGCCCAGAAGAGGCCTGCAATGAGTGTTTGCATAAACAGATGACTACAACCTGCTTTACAATTTATGGGGAGTTTTTGTCCCCTACAGTGGCCCAGGGAGGAGGGGTATTTGCTACAATCACAATTGCTGCTGTTATTATTATGACTGCTCCCTTGAAGGCTGTCTTCGGGCTGTTGAGGCAGATGAGGGTGAGCTGTGAGATCCTCTGTCTCCTCATCTTACATCTCTTCCACCAGCCCATGGAGGGTTCCCAGTGGTAGTGTGTGGAGTAGAATGATGCTACAGCAAGCAGGAAGCAACTCGTAGGTGATCCAGACATGCATACAGGGAATCATGGTCCCTACCTGCACATATCTAACTTGGCTTTATGGCCTCCCTTTTCCACCAGATTCAGTAAATACACTCCTGTTCTGTTTCATTTTTTTCTAGACTTGTCCAAGATAAACTCTTCCTTTGCTTATTTCCTGCTGCATTTTGGATCACCACACTTGCATGATTTGCTTCTCTCCCACGATCAAAATTGTTTTGCATCATAAATATTTTAAAGCCTGCAACTGTGCCTCAGTGTCCTGACCCTGGCTGTGATCAATCCAGAAGAGATGCTTGTGGCTATGTAGTAGGCTGCTGGGGATGGCTGGCAGTGGTGCCTTGTGCCAGAGGCTGGTGATGATACTGTCTCTAGGCTTTGAAGCTTTAATGTCAACAGACAAATATACTCTCATTTATTTCCATTTGTCTTGGCTTTTCTTGGGAAGATTTAGTGTTTGCATTATAAACTGAGTCTGTAGGTGGCTGGGCATCTAGTGACAGTCTTCGTGTCACTCATCTGTCTTAGTGACGGCTTTTGAGGAGGGAAGGAGGCCCTGGTGGATGAGGCTCTGATTCCTGCCTCCCTTCCACTATATCATCTTGACACTGTTTTGCTTTATTATAAGCGCATTCACATAGAAGTGTTTGAAATTCTGCAGCTCATATTTTAGAAAATCACCATTGTATTTTTCTATGATTTGGAGCACTTTTCTGAGATTTCACTCTACATTTGCATAAATGTCTTTTTCCAGAGAAACATATCTCCAAGTCTTACAATAAATGGCTTCTGAGAAATAAACTTTGGTCCTTGGAACTGTGCTTAAAGGAAACTTTCCAGGAACGGAGATGCTTCGAGTGGGATACTCACGCAACAGGCCGGGAGTGGTTTGGATAGATTCTGCTGCATTCTGTTTTCATTATAGCATTTATTTATTTATTCATTTATTCAACACATATTTATTGTTTACCCATTATATGCTAGGCATTAAGCATATAGCAGGAAAAAAAAAAGAAACCAAGTTGGTGCTCCAATGAGCACCAATGGGATTCACTGTTGTTATTCTGCATCAAACCAACAGGACATTTTCCCCCAAAGCCCCACAAATACACCCATCCCAGGGCAACCAAGCATTTTGGAGAGGACTCAGTGGGCCTCTAGTGAGAGAGGCAGATAATACATTTGTACCATCATGTTAGACAGTGACATATGCAATGGAGAAAAAACAAAACACGGTAAAGGGGTAGATAAAGAAAACACAGGGCTGTTTCAGGTAGAGTGGCTGAGGGAGCCTCCCTGGAGGGAGCCGAGCCTGCAGGAAGTAGAGAGAAAACCACTGGCAGGTCTGCGGGAAGAACATTCCAGACAGAGGGAACAGAAAATGCCATGTCCTTGAAGTGGGAATATTCTTAGCACATTTGAGAAACAGCAAGAAGGCTAGTGTGGCTGGAACATAGCAAATGAGGCAAAAGGAGTGCAGCACATGCTCGAAAAAGGAGGTAGGGAATCAGATCCCATAAGGTCTTAATGGTTGGGGAAAGGAGATTGGATGTTAGTGTCATTTAAAAACACATCCCTGGTTGCACTTTGGGAGGCCGAGGCAGGCAGATCACTTGAGGTCAGGAGTTCAAGACCAGCCTGGCCAACATGGTGAAACCCCATCTCTACTAAGAACACAAAAATTAGCTGGGCTGGTGGCACAAGTCTGTAATCCCAGCTACCCAGGAGAGTGAGGCATGAGAATAGCTTGAACCTGGGAGGCAGAGGTTGCAGTGAGCCGTGATCATGCCACTGCACTCCAGGCTGGGTGACAGAGTGATATTCTGTCTCAAAACAAAACAAACAAAAAGCATCTGTTCATCTGTTATCCTTATGGACTCTGCATTCCTAGAAAGGAGAGAATATGGCTTCTTTGTTTGTGTATTATTTGGTATCTAGTATCATCGGGGGATAGAGTGGGTGTTTAGTAAACATATGTCAAGTGGCCTCTTCTGTTTTAGTAAATACACTCCTGTTCTGTTTTATTGGATCCCTGGTCGGTCTTCCTTGTGGTCCCAGAGAAGGAAGGGGTGTGACGGCCATTGATGAAAGAATGCAGAGTATCTTGGGGGTCCAGTTTGTGTGGGAGAATCTAATATCCCTGCTGCTTGTTTTTTCCCATCCTTTCCTCACAACAAGGTCAGTAAATGCAGATGGTCCACTGAGTCCTCTCCAAAATGCTCGGTTGCCCTGGGATGTGTGCATTTGTGGGGCTTTGGGGGAAAATGTCCTGTTTATTTGATGGGGAATAATAACAGTGAATTCCACTTTGTTTATGTCCAGCAGTTTTTAAAGAACCCTTATTGACATTGTCTAATTAGATCCTGGCTTCTTGTGTGTGTGTGTGTGTGTGTGTGTGTGTGTGTGTGTGTGTCTGTGCGCGCGCGCGCACACGTGTGCGTGTTGATAAGGGGATGAGTGGAATTGAAATAAAGGCGTAAAACGTGCCTAAGGGCTGAGTTTGCATGAAACAGCCCAAATGGTAGCTGAGAAAGCACAGTCAGCATAAAGCATTTTACTTCTCGAAGCCTCGCAGGACCTTTCAAAGCTGGGTGAATGCAGCTGGGGAACAGTCATTTCCCTGGTGGCGCTGGGTGGAGATGAGATGGGCCAGGGGAGAGGTGGTGGATTTCTCTCCTGAGTGAATCCAAGAGCCAGTGAGTCTCAGCCTCTGACCAGAAACGGAGATTTATTTCTCACTGGCTGGAAGAGCGAAGTATTTCAAAATCTTCTTCCTCCATTACAAAACTGCCCCTGGGAACGCGGTTGGCTAAAAGTGCCAGTCTTGGTTTCTTAGTCTTTTCTGCATCTAGAGTTACATCCTAAAAATGAAGGTTTGGGTTCTGGAAGGGCATTCCTCCTGGGCAGACTCGGGGTCCCAGCCATCCCTGTAGCTGGCAGCTGCCCCTCTGGGAACAGGGTCCCCCTTAAGGTGCTTCTGCACCCTGCCCCCCAGTTCTTGTTGTGCATGTGGATATTCACTCTCAGCCAAGAAGCCGGCAGAAACAAACCTCTGGTAAATGTCTGTGAGGGGGGTTTGTTTGGTTTTCTCAAAATGTTTTTATTTTAGGTTTTGTTTTTGTTTTGCTTTGCCTAACTCTCATGACAGAATGCTCAGCTTTTAACCACAAATAACTATACTTGAGCCCCAGGAAGTTAGGGAGTCCTGGGGTGAAGGAGCGAAACCTTCCACAGGGGAGGCGTCACCACTGGCTGCATCCGTTTTTGAATGGTGACCAACACTCATGTCTCTGTGGTCACATGGTATCTGTGGTCCTATTTGTTATTCTTTACGGCCTTGGTCACCATCTGAAGGTACCGTATGCTTCCTCGCTTGTTTATTTTTGTCCTCCTCCCCATCCCTGTTAGCACGTACATTCCATGAAGATGGGGATTTTTTGGGAGGTTGTTCCATGTTTTATTTCCAATCCCCAGAACAGAACCCATTCAGAACAAGTTCTCACTAAATGTTTGGTGCAAGGACAAACAAGTGAGCAGTTGCTGGTAGCCAGGCACTGAGTTGGACACTTAAAAACATTATCTTAGTTTTCCCTTTTTCCCCCCATCCAAAATTCCATCACGTGGGTACGCTCATTATTCTGAGGTGGATGAGGAACCCGAGTCTTGGGAAGGCGGCAGCACCTGCCTAAGCCACAGGGCAGGTAAGTAGCAGAGGGATCTGAGGGCTGTGGAAGGTCCAGGACCTGCCTGCAGTGCGTGGCCCTGGTGCGGGCACCTCCTGGTGCTTGGGTCCTTTGGCACTTACTGGCCTCCCCCTGACCCCTGCCTGGCCTGGCTGGGGCCCTGAAAACTTGAGCTCTTCAGCTCAAGGACTAACTCTTGTGGAGTGAGTTTATGCACATGCGCACACCCACACACTTTCAAACATACATGCATACACCCACACTCACACTAAAAGACGCACACACTCATACATGCATACACCCACACACTCACACTGAAAGACACACACTCAAACATACAGGCACACACCCACACACTCACACTGAAAGATATACATGCACCCACCCATACACATTGAAACACACTCAAACAGACATGCACACACCCAGACACTCATGCTGAAACACACACACTCATGCATGCGCACACCCACACACACTGAAACACACAAACATACATGCACACACCCACACTCTGAAACACACTCAGACATACACACACCCACACACACTGAAACACACTGAGACATGCACACACCCACACACTCACACTGAAACACACTGAGACATGCACACATCCACACACACTGAAACACACTCAAACATACATGCACACACCTGCACATTCACATTCAAACACATGCCCACACCCACACACTGTCACACACACTTAAACACATATGCACATACACTCAAATATATATGTACATACATGCCCATACATGCATACACCAACACCCATGCTAACAAGTTCATACACACTGACACACACACACACATACTCAAACACACATATACACACACCTGCATCCTCACACACATGCACACACACCCGCATGCACACCTACACATTTACCTACATACACACTCTCACACTCAAATATACACGCACATATTCACATGCTCACACAGTTACATACACACATTAACACATGTCCACACAGTCACACACATAAACACTCACACTCAAACATGCATGTACACACTCCCATGCATGCACGGGTACAAACACACATTCATATACATGCTCACACACACGCACATACTTGCTCACACACACAATCTCACAGTCACAGACACACAGGTATACACATACACACACACCCCAAGTTTAACAGAGACCATGGTATTCTGGTCTGATTTCATTGGGAGCCAAGAGATGGACATAGAGTCAGCTACTGTCCAAGTTTACATCAAAAGTGAGCAAAATGAATCCTCTGGGCCTGGGGGCTGGCTTCTGGAAAAAGCCTTCCACCTGATTGAAACAAGGTTTTGTCCAGCCAGGCCCCAGAGAGCCTCCTAGCAGTGGCTCCCAAGCCTGGATATCTGAACAACCACCTGGAACCTCCTTAACAAAACCCACCCACAGGCCTCGCTCTCGGAGAACTGGATTCGTAGTTCTGAAATGGGACCTGGAGTCTGGATTTCCACGAGGCTCCCCCAAGTGATTCTGATGCAACCAGTCGGTGGTCAACCGGAGCTGGGAAACTACTGGAACCGGCTGAAGGATGTCTCCCTAAGGACAGAGCTGGACATTAGAATCCAAGGGGCAAAAACTTCTGACTTGTATTTCTTGCAACTGAAGGCAGATATGTCTGACCTCCTGTTTAGCTCTAACACCATGTTCATAGAAGATCAACCACAAATACCTTTGTAAGTTGTTTACCATCAGAGGAAGAGGCAGGAGGAAATTCTGAATTGTTACCAGCTCTGTAAGAGCCCAGGATTTCCCTAGACTTTTCCTAGACCTTAGGAACATCAAAACCCATCCACGCCTATGCTTCCCTTCATACTGAGGTGAGCCCACATCAGCAATGTTGAAAACTCCCCAACTGATTCTAACATACCATTAAGGTTGAGAATCACTGCTCTAGGCCAGGGGTTGGCAAGCATTTTCTGTAATGGGCCAGGTTTTGAGGGTCACACCATCTTTTTCATAATTACTCAGCTCCACCATTGTATTGCAAACACAGCCATTGACAATATATGAGCAAACAGGCATGTGTTCCAATAAAACTTTATTTACAAAATCAAGTTGCGGGCCAGATTTGGCCCATGGACTGTAGTTTGCCAATCCCTGTTCTAGAGGGTCCTAGTCTTAAAAAGTCGTTGTGAAAATCACCTGAAGAACGTCTTAAATTGCTAATTTCCTGGCCCCCTTAGAGAATCTTTTCCTCAGTCTGGGTGGACACCTAGGAATCTATATTACTGAGAAGCATCCCAGAGTTTGGAGCTGCTGTGATGTTGTGGTAGGGGGGCCAGTGGGCCACACTTTTAGAAACATTGGACAATCATCTGGCTACTCAGCAACCCCAATACCTCTCCAGGCATCTACCCGTCCTGGGCTCCAACTTGACAGACCTCTCAGGCCACCTGGTCTGCTCACCTTTTCTTTCTCTTCTCTGTCCTCTCTTTTTGGCTAAGTCCTTCTCAGATGTGGGCTAACAGCTTCACGAATTTGAGGGCACAATGTGAGTCTTTTTGGCCAGAGAGGGTGGGAGTGAGATGGCAAGGCAAGGGGGCTCCTCCTGCCTGCCTGTGAGGATGGCCGGGACGTGGCTCCAGTTGTGTCTGCTCCGACGGTGTTCTCATCGCCCCTCCCCACATCATCCACAGGCTCTGCTGAGCACCCTGGTGGTCATTGCTGCCTTGTTTTCACAGGTGAAGGTGATGGCCCTTCCAGCTTTCTGGTTTGTGATGAGATGCTTATCTCCTTGGCCCTCTCCAAGCTCAGGGATGACGGCCCTGCAGAGACCTTGGCTTCTGCTCAGTTGTTCTTAATTAAATTTGAAATCAACTTGAACAAGAGGGCTTTGGGAGCTTGGTGGGCTGAGGGCCAAGGGCCTGAGCAACTGCCACGGACTAGCACCACCTCCCACAGTCCTGATCCCTGGGACATGTGTACAGATTACAGAGAAATCCCTCTGCAATGAGGTTATGTTAACTCTTTAGCCTAGGTGCTGGATTTCAAAAGCAACCAGAGAGCAAGGGCAGAGGACCTGGCTTTTCTTGCTGAATATTTACAGCTAGGGGTTATTTGGGGCAGTAGAAATCCAAGTCCCCCAGAACTCCCAGGGTAACAACTAGGGGTCCCTATGTTCTGATGCATGATCCATGCCCACCCCCACCCCCCGACCCCAGCTGTGCAGCTCAACCTTTATTAGAGCGTTTTCCCTTAAAGCAGCCCAAGGAACTGGTATATCCAGAATAGCATGTTTGGGGATTAGAGGAAGAGTATGGAGTCCAGAGACTGGGGGGATGCCTGGGTTCTGTGAAGAGGACTAAGACGTTTGGAGCTGATTTGGGGTCAGGCCAGCTATCGTGCAACCCACTGGGTGACCATTTTTAAGTGTCTACATATGCATCATACACCAATAGGTGGTGGGGAACATTTGTTATCAGTTGTGTACATAGGAAGCAGTAGGAGTTATCCATTGTAAAGTGGTTAATAATAACCACCATTTGTTAAATGTGCACGTTTTACAAATGCTCTTATTTAATCATTGCAATAACACTGTGAGTTACCATTTTCTCCATCTGCAGATGAGGAAACTGAGGCACAGAGCAGTGAAGTAACAATCTGCTCCAGGCCATATGGGTGGTATGTGATAGAACAGGTACTAGATCTCAGGTCAGCTGACACCAAAAGAACTTAGACTATACCAACGGTGACAGGATACCCTTATCACAACTAGAAAATATTTTCAAGGCAACCCAACAGCAAAGGCAGCATTCATGGCATGGTAGCCTTTGGAGGGAGTTGAATCTGGCAAAAAGTTATTAGGGGGACTGAGTGCTCTGGGTAATGGAATCAGTAAACAGACCTCCCAACTCTGCAAAGCCACCTTCTGCAGGTGCAGAGGACCAGCTTGCTCATCTCACCTGAGAGATGTAGGTCAGGTGCAGAAGGAAATCGTGCTGTCCCCAGTGCAATAGCCATATGAAGACAGGTCAAGGGCCAGGCTCTGAACCCCACCCTGGGCACTGTTGTAAGTGTGCCTCCCTCTCCCTATCTCCCTGGGGGCCGCTGAGTTTTTCTGTCAGTGTCCTTTTCTGACATTCAGGATCTGTTTCTCCTCAAGCCTTTCTCTGTCTAACTTCTGTCTCCAGAAAAAGACTGGGTAAGTGTTATGGGTTGAATCATGTTCTGGTCCAATTCTTGTGCTGGAGTCCGAGCCCCCAGCCTAGTACCTTTGACTGTGATGTCATTTGGAGAGAAGGTCTTTTACAGTGGGAATCAAGTTAAATGAGGTCATTAGGGTAGACTCTAATCCACTATGAAGTGTGTCTTTATAAAATGGGAAAATTTATTTTTTATTTATTTATTTTTTTGAGATGGGGTCCTGCTCTGTCACCCAGGCTGGAGTGCAGTGGCATGATCTCGGCTCACTGCAACCTCCGTCTCCTGGGTTCAAGTGATTCTCCTGCCTCAACCTCCTGAGTAGCCGTGATTACAGGTGTGCACCACCATGCCCAGCTAATTTTTGTATTTTTAGTAGAGATAGGGTTTCACCATGTTGGCGCTAGTCTCGAACTCCTGACCTCGTGATCCACCCACCTTGGCCTCCCAAAATGCTGAGATTACAGGCATGAGCCACCGTGCCTGGCCCACAATGGGAAAATTCGGACATGGAGACTTGCATAGAAGGAAGACGATGTGAAGAGATGCAGGGAGAAGATGCCAGGAGAGAGGCCAGGGACAGATTCTTCCCTCTAAGCCTTCAGAAGGAACCAACCCTGTGGATGCTTTGATTTTGGACTTTGGCCCCCGGAACCATGAAATGAAAAATGTCTGTTGCTTCAGCCACCTCGTCTGTGATACTTAGTTACAGCAGCCCTGGCAAACAAATGCAGTTTAAGGAATTTGTATCCTAGCGTGAATCAGGGTTAAAACAATTCCAGGAGCATTTTCAACTTAAAAGAATAGGAAATAAACCAAAGAAATGAGTTTCAAAGGATGTTATTTAGGACACTCTGAAACTTCGGGCCAATGTTGGGGGGCCACAGATCTCTGCAGGTCCCCAGGTGATAGTTATTTCACCCACTCTGTCCCCAAGGGCATGGGAGGCCCGTCCCCAACAGATGCGTGCATTTTCCTGTGAGTTCCTCCTTCTCTGAGACCCTGATGTCTGTTTAGCTGCTTAGCTTTGGTATCCTGGAGACTGAGCAATGCTAGCGCCACCACCCCAGTCAAGCAGGGCTCTCTAGAGCTGTGACTTTTGGAAACAGACTGTTCCTGGTTTCCATAAGGTGAAAACAACCAAAAAAAAAAAAAAAAAAGGACATTCTCTGGGGTTCCTTTCTCCTTGGCCGCCAGCAGGTAGTGTCCAAGCCTCATATGAGTTTTGCCCTGCAGTTTCCCAGCCTGGAGCGTTCGGCATGTGGCCCACGGGGAAATGTGCGCATTGAAATGTAGGGGAGGAATAAAGAACTTGGGCACGATTTGGAAAATCTTCGCTTGGGTCTTTCCTTGTGTCTTCCCTGGGACAAGCCTAATTCACCTGTTCGGCACGAATGTGTTAAATACGTACTCTGTGCCAGGAAACAGTGAAGGGCAAGGTGCTGGGGAGACGACATGAATAAGTCTGACACTTGTCACTACGGAGCTCACAGCCTAGGAGGGAAAAGCGACAACGGACACATGTTTTCAGAGCTGATGATTGCTCTGAAAGGGGAAGTGTTGACTCCACACTCCCTGCCCTTGACCTGTTGTCTGTATCATTGTTTGTGTCTGGTTCTATCCAGCTTAAATTATAAACTTTGAGGGCACAGTGATCTTGCTGGCATGATTTTTTTTTTCCGAGAGATTTTTCCTGCTACAGGCACAGAAGAGGCATTTTAAAAATCAAACTGCGGTGTGCAATAATTACACAGGGGAACTTGTTAAAATGCAGATACCCCGACTCTGCCCTTAGAGGTTCTAAATTCTTGGGCCAGGGGTAGGGCCCTAGAATGTGCATCTTTAAACCCAAACTTCCGGGGACTGTGGTTACAGGAACTCTGTGTGCCACACTTAGAGAACACTCTCCTAGGATTGGGGCTCTTTGCTGATTTTCTTTTATTCCCACAAAATTGAACGGAAAGCAGAAACTTGTGAAAAAGTGAAACTGATAAAAAGAAATGTCAGGAAGAAGACATTTCTTTTTGTGAAATTAACAAATCAGGTAAACACTGACTGGATTGAGCAGAATTCCTGCTACAATAGATATTGCTTGTTTGTTTTTATTAAGTCACTTAGGTAGATGATACAGTACTTAAATCAACCGTGGGTCCCTTTCCCTTTCACTGAAAAGGAGCTAAAAGAGTCACAAGCCTCATAATACCTGACTTAAAAACTTTCCAGAAGGGCGCGGTGGCTCACGCCTGTAATCCCAGCACTTTGGGAGGCTGAGGCGGGTGGATCACGAGGTCGGGAGATCGAGACCATCTTGTCCAACATGGTGAAACCCTGTCTCTACTAAAAATACAAAAATTAGCCAGGCGTGGTGGCACATGCCTGTAATCCCGGCTACTCGGGAGGCTGAGGCAGGGGAATCGCTTGAACCCGGGAGGCGGAGGTTGCAGTGAGCTGAGATCGTGCCACTGTACCCCAGCCTGTGGCAGAGTGAGATTCCATCTCAAAAACAAAAAACAAAAAAAAACTTTCCATCACAGATTTGTGTTTGAACAATTGCTTGGATTTCTTTGATATTTTAGGAATGAGGGCTTGTTAATCACAGATCCTAGACCCTAAGTGAAACAAGACAGTAAGGTAGGTGTACTGAGATTCTCACGATGGCCACCTCTGCGTCCATTGCATGGCCCACAGGTGACAACTTGTCAGCATCCCCACTTGAGAGTTGGTCTCTGATGGGCTCATGCACCAGATCTTCTGCCCTGTCCTTGCACATGTTCTGAAAGCCAAACAAACTGGCATCTTGCCAGCCAACCAGGAGCTGTATCTATGCCTTAGACAAACCCTGTGCCCTCTCTGAGTCCTGGCTTGCTTATCTGCAAACCAGCGGTTCCTGAGAGTTCCTGCAACTCTGATAGCATGTGGTGTGACCACATCAAAACCAGATCATCACCCTTGCCTCATCATCCCCACACCACCTACCCTGGCCCATTTGTCAGCCCAGCTTCCAGAACAGAACCTGGCACAGGGGAAGCTCAAACTGCATCGGCAGAGGGCTCTTTGGTTCTCAGAGTGGCCCTGGACTTGACCACTCTGTGTCTGGCATATTTTGGAAATATCTCAGTAGGAAGAAAGAAGCTGGAGATGGTCATAATTTTTCCCTTAGAGCTCCCCCTCCTCTTCCTTCAGCCCCATTCAGTTGCTGGCATTCTGGGTCCTGAACCTGATGCCAATTTTCCTCCCACTTCTTCTGACTCATATCTTTCATCATGTCTCAGGAGAGCGGCATCTGTCACTCCCCTCTCCTGGCAAACATGAGGGACTTGGGAAGAATGTCAGCCACAGCCAAGTGCAGCCAGGACTGGGCATGATCCTGGAGCAATCGGTAAAGCTGGAAGGTCAGCTGCCTACTGGGGTCTTGCACACTTAGGTGGAGGCACTTTCTTTCTCTCTCAGCCATGTTCCTCCCTTCCGCCTTGAAGCCTTAGAAAAGAGAAAAGAGAAAATACTTGCTTCTTTTCCCTGGATTCTCTTTGAGTTGTAATTTTGAAGGACAGTAAGTATCATTTGCTCTGTCGGGAGTGAAGACTTCTGCATTTTTTGGCTGGCAGCATCAAACAGCAATGGGCACATGAGGGGATGGTCCTGAAGTTAAGACCACTGGGGTCTCACCTCCCTCCATAATTCTAAACCTTTTTCCACGAGATTTCCAGAGAGAATCACAGCTGAAAAATCCAACCAGAACCCTTGCCAGTGTGTCTGGGAGAGGAAAGCTTATTCTTGCATGAGCTTTCCAGTGCCTTCCTATAATTACAGTTTGATTCTAAATGGTTATTATTACGAAGCCAATGCAATCACTGCCAAGGAGATAGGAAAGATACCACATAAGCCACACCAACACAAGGTTTAGGGAAATCAGGGTTTTTACTGGATTTCAGACTAAGGCATGGTGCTGAGAACCAAAGAGAGGCATCTTCAGCTATGTACACAAACTCTCAGATTCTTAGGGAGAGAGAGGAGGAAGACTGAAATAAGATGGAGGAAAGAACAAATCTCAGGACTGGTAGCAAAGAGAGTAGTAACTTAGAATGCAGAGATCCCAGGTCAGATCACCATTTGTAAGGACTCTGGAACCTATAGACTGCTATGATGTTGAAATGTGTATTTCCCCAAACTGTTAGTCATTTCTAAGTGTCTATATAGCTCACTACATGCCAGGCATTGTCCCAAGCACTCTCTATATATTAACTCATTTAATTAAATTTCCATTGAGTTTCACAGTTTCTAGATTTATGGAATTTTCACCTAGAGACGTTTAGCAAAATCTACGATCACTCCTTATCCAAAGAAGCTCTTGGAACTGCGACAGATCATTCTAGATTCCAACCCACACTTTCCCTGTTAGCACCTGCATCTCTGTGGCCTGACTTCTCCAGTCCTGGAAATGTTTTAACCCTTTTTTCTCCTTCAGGGGACAAGGACTAGGAAAGGGAGAACAGCCTAGAGAATGGGTTGCGGGAGGAAGACGGTGGGATGAGGGAAAGGCCCAGGATTAAAAGGCAAGCTCAGAGGAAGCTGCAACCATGTCAGTGGAGGTTATTTTTCTTAAGATCTACCATCTAACCAGCAAGAGGGAGATCTGTTCAAACTGGTGAGATGGTCTGGCATGAGCTTCTGATTCAGCCACTCCTTCCCCTTAGCTCATTCTGTGCAAGCTCATCTTGTGGCAGGGGTACAAGGAGGTTCTGATGAGCTAATGCTCCCAGAAACTCTGGGTAGGAAGGGACCATCTTCCTTGCCAGGGTATTACCCCATTCTTTGAAGGATTAGAAGAAGGACCAAAATCAGGATGGATGCAGCATAAGTGGGCCACATGGTAGCTTTGCTTGGACACTGTGGCATGCGTGTCTCCGCTCCTCTCAAGGTTTCCTTTCTGTCCTTCCTTCCTTGTTTGACACCATTCACGTGTTGGCGGTGCTGACTGTAGGGAGGTGATTGTGACATTCCTGATATGTTGGCTGAAATTATTCCCAGGAGCCCTTTGCTGTAGTGGCCAAATCAATCCCTCTGTCTGGGTGAGAAGTTGGTTTTGAGGACTCTGGAGCTGGCTGGAAGAGCCTTGGAGCAAAGGCAAGTCAGAGGTTCTTAAGGAGAGTCATGAATCAAGCTCTGGGGAGGTCATATCCAGAGATCCAGAGGTAGGATAGGAACCGGAAGACACTGGATGAGTTTGCAGCTGGGTAATGATTGGGAGGGGACCTGGTTCGGAAGAAGTGAAGAGCACTCAAGGCCACTGCTGGGAAAAGCTTTGGGAGTCCCTTCTTTGGGGTAAGCTTGGGGATAGTCGAAGGCAGAGTGGGCAAGTTTCCTTTTCTCTCTTTGTTTCCTTATCAACAAATGGAAAGATCCACTGTGAGCATTAAATGACACAACTCATGTAAAGTGCCTAATACAGTGCCTAGTATATTGTCAATATTCAATAAATTAGCTTTTGGGTTTTTATTTTGCTGAACAAAGTCTTCACAGGTCATAATAAAATTTGCTGCTGTTTGCTTGCTTACCAACAACACATGATGATATTTGCTTAAGAACAAAGGAAAAAGCCAGAAACATTTTCTCAGTCCTGGACTGACATTTTTTTTTTAGGATCTGGATCAGTAGGTCTGCGTCAGTTTGCGTAGCATATAAACATGCACTGTTGAGTTTGGGGAAAGATGAAAAATCTAGTTTCAAGTTTGATCATTTGAAAGAATTCTCTAAGAAAGTAGCACTTGTCTGGCTATCCTCACACAATAGTTTGATACACATCTTGAGAAGGAAATGGAAGAAGCCCGATTCTGTATTTTTGAATACTGGGATGCCTTGGTGGGCATGGGAAGGTGGGGAGTGATAGGAGAAGGGGTGTGGAGAGGGTTAGATTGTGAGAGGATGCTGTCCATGAAGTCATCCATTAAAGTGTTCTGTAACTGCAGACCACTCCAAATTCTATTACATGGTTAAAACATTTTGGGAACTCTTGCTCAATAATAAGCAGCAGCATGATAAAAAATTTTCTTGAAGCCATATCTCTCTCATCATCCTCTTCAACCTGGATTTGTTCCCATGAACTTTGCTTCTCTGGAGGCCCAAAGAAAGCAATGTATCTCCGAAGCTGGAAAACTAGACTGGAGTCAGGGAGCAGCCCTCCCTGGCTGGTTGCTTGTGTGTACCCTTATCTTCCCAGCCCAGGCTTGGCTTGTTGCTAAGTCACAAACCCAAGAAGCTGTGGGCAGGAGAGGCTGAACGGGTCACCCTGGCCCCCAACTCCCATCTACAGTGGACTGAGGCATTTACTGATTGCTGCCAAGACCAACAGAGAGCATCAGTGGTAGGAAATATGAAGTCATGGTGGAAAGAGTCCGTGGAGCAGAAACTAAAGGCACAAGTGGCTCGTCTGCTCTCTGGGGTATAGATGCATCTGCTCCAGGAACCACAGTCCAGTGACCAGATGCCCAAAGGGGAGGCCTTCATTCCTTTGGTGGTGGGAGAATGGGGTCAGAGGTCTAGGAGGCTTAGTACACAGTGAATGCTTCTAGAACTTGGATGTGGAGGATGATTTGATATCAGCAATCCTGCACTCTAATAGGAACTTATGTATACTCAATGGTCTTCTATTAGGTTGTTGCAAAATAGTTGTGGTTTTTGCCATTAAAATTAATACTTACAGACATCCATTTTAGTTATATAATCCAATATGTAGAATAACTTTCCTAGATAAAAACCCTCATATTTGGACCTGGTTGCATTTATTGATGTTGTTCCTTTTTCTTTCCTTTTACTGGTACATTTGTTTTAAGTGATGTATGCTTAAGATTAAAGACTAGGAGTGGCCAGGCATGGTGGCTCTAATCTCCAGTACTTTGGGAGGCTGATGCAGGATGATCCCTGAAGTCCAGGAGTTTGAGAACAACCTGGATGACATGGCAAGACCCCACCTCTACAAAAGATAAAAATATTATCCGGGCATGGCGGCACACACCTGTAGTTCCAGCTGCTTGGGAGGTTGGGGTCCCGGCTACTCAGCTCACTGCATTGAGGATGCAGAGAGCTGTGATCACAAACCACTGTACTCTAACCTGGACAACAGAGTGAGGCCTTGTCTCAAAAAACAATATAATAAAAGACTAGGAATAGTGTTTCTTTTTTTATTTCATTTATTCGTGCATTCATTCAACACGACTTTATGAGCACTCACTATACCTAAGTCTAGACCCTTGGAAGACAAAGTGAAAGAACATAGGTTCCTCCCTTGTGGAAAAGAGAGGGGAAGATGAACACCCTTTAATGGAGTTTTGTTTGATGCATAGTGATAGATGAAGACAGAAAGACGAGGAGCTCCAAAATTTTCCAGTGTGGTCATGGGAGACTTCTCAGGAGGTGAGATGCTTGAACTGAGACTCCCAAGATAGGCAAGGAGACATAGCGAGGGAAGTGGGAATTAGAGATAAGCTATGTCAGACAGATGAAAACCCACACATTAAGGCACTGAGGCTGTCAGAACACAGGCTATTCCAGGATGGTGAGTAATTATAGATATGAAGTGTCAGAGACAATGGAAACCATGATGAGAAATGAGGCTACATAGGAATGAAGGTGCCAGATCACAAACAGTCTTATATGCCATGCAAAGAAGGGTGCTTTTTATCCTATCAGCAGTAAGGAGCCAAAAAATAATCTTAAGTACATGGGAATGGGATGACCATATTTACATGTTAGAAAGATGACTTTGGTATCATGCAGGGGACGCATTGTAGGGGACTTAGGCTGGAGCCAGGAAGACCAGTTGGGAGCATTTGCAAAATTCTGGGCTAGGAAACTGACAGCAGTGTTATACAATGGTGATGGAGAGGGGGCAATTGACAAGAGATTTGGGGAGGTTGAGGTCAACTAGACAATTTTTAATTATATGTGAGTGTAAGGAATGGGAGCATTTGGGGTGGCTGTTGGTTTTCTGACTTGGGCAAAAGGCTATTGGTGGTTCTAGTCTCACAGACAGGGAGATCAAGAAAGCAAGCAGCTGGGAAAAGTAAAATGGTTAGAAGTTTTGACATGCTAAGTCTGCAATGTCCATGTGAGGTCCACGTGAAAATGTTTAGCAGGTAGCTGGGTCTATGAATTTGGAACCCATGAGGGTAGTCTGGGATAGGCCTGTCACTGAGAAGTCATTAGCATGTGGATGGAGGTTAAAGCCTCTGCATGGTTGAGATGCCTGTGGGAAATGATGTAGAGTGGTTAGAAAACAGAGCCTTGGGAAACACCAAAATTTGAGAGATGGATAGAGAAAGAGAAGTTCATCAAAGGAGGAGCAATCAGAGGAGAAGCAAGAGGAGTAGAAACAATGGAGAGTGTCTGAAATGGAAGTAGGAGAACATTTAAAGAAGGATATTGTGGGTAATAGGGTAAACATAGAACAAATAAGACGATTGAAAAAACAACCTTGTGTTTGGGAACTAGTAGGTCATGTGTAACTTGGTGAGAGCTGTGTTAGGAAAGAGAAGGAGGAAACAAATCCAGTGAGCCGTAGGATCATTGAGAGATGAAAAAAAAGATACCTTGCCAGGTGCGGTGACTCACACCTGTAATCTCAACACTTTAGGAGCCCAAGGCGGTGGTTACCTTGAGCTCAGGAGTTCAAGACCACGCTGGCCAACATGGTGAAACCCTGTCTCTACAAAAAATAAAAAAGTTATCCAGGTGTGTTGGTGTGCACCTGTAGTCCTAGCTACTCAGGAGGCTGAGGTGGGAGAATCACTTGAACCCAGGAAGTTGAGGCTGTAGTGAGATTGTGCCATTGCACTCCAGCCTGTGCAACAGAGTGAGACCCTGTTTCAAAAGAAAACAAGCAAACAATAAAGATACCTTAAAAGTAGGCAACACTTAAGAGAAATAAGGTAGTGTGAATGAAGAGAGAAAGAGAATATTATTTAGAGGACATGGAAAGTGAATAGACTCTTAAGGTAGAAAACAGTTGAGGGTGTTAATAGAATGAGAGAAAAAAGCCAATGGGGAAAGAGAAAAATATGCAAGACATATTGGGATCAATCGTGTGCAAGATGTTTTGGAAGAAATGGGCAAGAGTGCATGGATTAATCTTGGATACAAGGGAAGGTACAATTTGTGTTAGAGACCTCGGGAAAAAGGCAAGACTACAGGTAGGGTTGGGCACTAAATGAGGATGTTTACATCTGATTGCCTCTATCTTTTTTTTTTTTTTTTCAGTGAAAGAGAAAACAAGGTCATTTGTATCAGGAATGATGGCAGACGAGGCTTAAAAATTTGGCATTGCCACTGAGAAGAATGAAGGATGGAGCTGATTAGAAAATTGCAGGATTGCTGAGCACTGTGAGAGGTTTGTCTGAAAGTGGCTGTGAGCAGACTAGCGGTATGTGGTCACTCTCATGTGGGAGGGAAGCAGACCTTTTTTTGGCCTGGTCCCTAGGTGCGGTTGGAAGTGGAATGATGGGAAGCACTGTTGGAGTTACTGGCATAAGAATGACCATGGTGAAATGTGCTTGGGAAGAAAATGGCCCTAGGAGTGAGGTGGCAAACTGAAACAAAAGGGAGGGGTCCAGAGTGTGGAGATGATGATGAGGTGAGAGAATGGGCAAAGAGAAAAAGCTGGAAAGACAGGACATTGTGTCAGAGACCTCAGGTTTTAAAAGGTCAGAGGTAGGACTATTTTGGGTGATGAAAAATCCAAGACGTGCCATGAGAGTGAGTTGGGAAGAACATAGCCAGTGAAATGTATTCAAGTAACGGTCAAGGAACCAGAAAGTCTTAGTGTTCATTGGACACTGACCCCTTCTAGGATGGTTGCAGAGGTTGGTTTCTAAAGAAACTGTGAGGCAGCAAGTGTGAGATGGAAGAACCCGAGAGCTCAAAGAGATAACACTTATTTTAGGGATGAAGACTAACCCAACTCTCAAGGTAGAATTCTTGATAAACACGGTCTCCTAGGCAAAGCAGATGAAGGGCAGGGAGGGTCCATTCCTCTTTGTTTTATTACCAAGTTCTGCTAGGCCTGAACTGGTGGAACTCGGCTTATTTTAACAGTGAAGGAGCAAAGTGAGTTATTTTCAGTATACAGAGAAGTGGAAACTTCGACCAGAAGAGTGTCAATGACTTGCCCAAAATGACACCACCAAAGTGCTGACCTCTGTCACTTCATCTCCCTCTTGCTTCCCCTTGGCTGCTTTCCTGCATGTAACCTATTACAGCAGAGCCCGATCAGCATGGGCCTCCCTGTTGCGTGCCCTCTGGAGATTTGGCATTTAGATTTGATACAGGGAGGTGGAGGGGAATTTTCCCACTTGGCAGAATGTGTGAAAATCAGGAGGGAATGTTATTCCTGCACAGCAACAAGCAGTATCAAATCAGTACTTCTTTCTTTCATTGGACTCTGTTGCTATTTACGTAGATTTAACAGTTCCATAACAATACCTTTCGCTTGGAAAGGTCTTTCTCTTACCAAAAATGCAAAAAGAAACCCGCTGTATTTTTCATTTCAGAAGTAGACACCACTGGGCCAGGCGCAGTGGCTCGCGCCTGTAATCCCAGCACCTTGGGAGTCTGAGGCGGGCAGATCACAAGGTCAGGAGATCGAGACCATCCTGGCTAACATGGTGAAACCTGGTCTCTACTAAAAATACAAAAAAAAAACCCCAAACAAACCAAACCAAAAAAACAATTAACCAGGTTTGGTGGCAGGTGCCTGTAGTCCCAGCTCCCTGGGAGGCTGAGGCAGGAGAATGGAGTTAACCGGGGAGGCAGAGCTTGCAGTGAACTGAGATTGTGCCACTGCACTCCAGCCTGGGTGACAGAGCAAGGCTCCATCTCAAAAAAAAAAAAAAAAAAAAAAAAAAAAAAAAAAGGAAGAAGAAGAAGACACCATTGATTATTTATTTTTCTACTTTTATTATTTTTAAACTAATGAACTACTTGTGCATTTACCTCCCACCAACCTGACTCCTACCTAGATGTGACATCCTTAAAGATTGAAATTCTTCTGTGTCTTGATTGTAGAATCCTCTAAACTCTTCCAGGTCTTAGCACATGGCAAGGGTGTTTGTTGAATGAATAGATGAAACTCTTTTTCCCACCACTCTAAAGTGGGTGCTTTGAGGCTTTTGCATAACTGTGGCAAGAATGCTTCACACTAAGCCCTTGTCTCTTGTTCATGGCTCCCTGTGATAAATGCAACAGAGATGGTAAAAATAAAAAAGATCAGGGCCCAAGACACCCAAGTTTAATCTTGGCTTTACCACTAGCTATGTAGTGTCAAGTAAATCTTTGAATCTCTCTGAATCTTGATGTGCAAATGGAAAGAAATAATACATCCTTTGTTTGGTTGGGAGGAAGATGAAATGTGATTACATGTGGCCTGGTAACTGATATATAGGAACGGATCAATTAAAGAGAGATTCCTTCTTGACTCCCATCCATAAATTTATCCATCTACCCATGTCCCAGGGCATGTATCTCTGAGATGTTGAACTAATTAAAAAGTGTCTTCTGAAGCTGTGGAACAGCTTTCTGCTTGGTACAAAATTAACCTGCCATTGATTTTGTAAGTGGGACCTAGTGCAAGCCGTGTAGCTCAGATGCCCATGTGGGTGAACTGAGGTGGAGGAGAGCAGGGCATCCATAAATCCTAACCCATCCTGTCACTAGGCAGCAGGTTGGTTAAGAACACAGTGGTGAGAGCGTGTTTCCTGAAATGGGTAGTGGTGGTGGTGACCAGGAACCTTGAGTATCAAGAATGAGGACAGGAAAGCCTTTTTTTTTTTTTTTTTTTTTAACACTCATCATGTTCCAGGTACTGCTCTAGTTGTTTTCTACTTGTGACATATTTTAATTATTCAATAAAACTCATTCAGGCTGGGAACGGTGGCTCACACCAGTAATCCCAGCACTTTGGGAGGCTGAGGTGGGCAGATCATTTGAGGTCAGAAGTTTGAGACCAGCCTGGCAAACATGCTGAAACTCCATGTCTACTAAAAATACAAAAATTAGCCGGACGTGGTGGCACATGCCTGTAATCCTAGCTATTTGGAGGCTGAGGCACGAGAATCGCTTGAACCTGGGAGGTGGAGTTTGCAGTGAGCCAACATTGCGCCACTGCACTCCAGCCTGGGTGACAGAGCAAGCCTCCATCTCAAACTCAAACAAAAACAAAACCACTTCAAGGATTTGAGAAAGCCAGAATTTCAGAGAAAAGAAATTCTAGGTGTGCCAGCTTTAAAACTACCCCTGAGTCAAAAATTTTGTGAGTATAGATTGATTTGTTCAAAACTGCTTTATGCAAAAAGAGATGAAAGGAGCTGAAGCCACTGTAGATGGATGGAAGAGTTCCAGGGCAGCCTCTGGACTAACAATAGACTATAAGCAGTGGGGGTCCCATCTGTTTGACCCATCCTTGCACACCCCTTAACAGACGATAGGTGCTGGATACAGGATTTGATGTTTGGAGCTATAGCGGCCATGAGGAAAAGTGAAGAGAATTTCAGGAACCATGGCCCAGAGCCCTAACACATTTGAGCTGCTATTTAATAAATTAATTCACCCTGGAACCACCTACCTTAAGACTTCTTGCCCTGGTTGTTAAAAGTCATTTTTTCCCAATTTTTTAAAAAATGCACAGAAACATCCTAACTGAGCTTATCATTCTGTGTGAGCCTGGGCTTCATTTCTGTCCCTTGGTTGGATTATCTGAATCATACTCCTAGATAGGGCAACACCTTATGAGGCTGGTGGCAGCACCCATTTCTGAGGGCTAAACTATAAAATAAACTGGGACCCTTGGGTTGCTCTCCCCCACTGCTAAACAAACTCAAGCATTTCACATGAGCATTGGATTCCCAGCAGTGCAGGTGGCAGAGAATGGGCCTGGCAGTTTGGTGTTTGATTTGTCAGGGTGCCACATGGAGCCAGGTGCCAGGGCCGTGTCACACGATCTGAGTATCTTGCTGACCTGCCTGCTGCTGTGGCTCATGGAAGGCCGGGGTTTAAGAAGCATAGTTTGCATTCTTCCCTCTACTGGAGAGTTTTATGAAGAAAGACACCTGAACTGGTCCACTGGGCATTTTCCCCTTCTTTTTTATGTGGGATCTGCTGTCTCTTCAACCTAAACTGGGAGGTGGGGATGGGGGATGGCCTTGGTGTGTTCTGAAACTTTATTAACTATTCATCAGGGAAGATTGTGATTTGGATGCATATATTCTTAGGTAAGACACTCAGGAGGGTTTGTGATTCTGGTGTGTGTACATCTGTATTTCATGGAGCTGCAGAAACTAACTTCCATTCCTCAAACACAGTATCCTGACATGGGGCTGACTGCCTGGGAAGAGCCATTCCATCCAGTAGCTGCTGGATCTCCCCTTTATTTTCTCTGTGGTGACCCAAAATAGTTGGCATAAAGTGATTAGATAGGAAGACCTGAGAGGTGTCTAAGCAACGGCTCCTGGGAGAAGCAATTGTCCTGTTAATATTGGACAAATGAGAGCTGCATTTTCAATTCATTCTCTCAGAAGAAAGGAACTCTCCCTGCTCAGTCTTTGTTGTTGCCCAGTGGGCTGAAGGTCATTGGGCTCTACAGAGAGTAGCAGGCGGTATGCAGGTGGTGGAGACAGGGAGCTGCAGCACCCGCAGGTACACCCTGACTTGGAGGAGCACATTGGAGGGAAGCAAAGCAGCAAAGTCTTCCCCAGGAATCACCTGCAAAAATTAAGGCATAAGCATGGTGCCCAGGAGGAAAGGTCTATCTGCACTGAACCAGTACCAAGACAAGTGGTTTCACTTCATTGATTATCAGTTGTCACAAGCTTTTTGGGGAGAAGAAACAGGGCATCATCTTTGGAACCTTCAGTATCTCCTCTATGCCTCATTGACATGAAGTTGCACAGTGAGTCTGGAATTCTCAATTCAACTTTGGGTCCAGTCAACTATAATCAACCTTCTTATCTTGAGAGAATTCCAAGATTCAGTTCCCCTTTGGCTACTATTGGATTTGGGTATCTTCATCATGTCCACCTACCAAGTCTTTTTTACTTTTTAGGTTTTTATTTTGAAACAACTTCAAACTTCCAGAAAAATTGCAAACATGGTATAAGGAAATTTTTTCATGAGCTGTTTGAGAGTGAGTGGCCCATGTGATACTGCATCCCTGCAAAAATGTTCCTGTGTAATTCTACAAATGGCATAGCTTCCTACATGGCAACATAGCTCCATCCTACGTGGCTATAATGCAGCCATCACAACCTGGAAATTAACATTGATAACTTATTGCCACTTAATATTCAGAGCTCAGTCTCCTTCACCCATTGTTCCAATAATGTCTCTTGTAGCCAAAAGATCCAGTTGTCATTTATTCATCATGTTTCATTTGAACCATAACAGTTTCTCAGACTTTCCTTGACTTTCATGGCATTGACAGTTTTAAAGGCTGTAGGCCAATTATTCTTAGGATATCTCTCAATTTCAGTTTGTCTGATGATCCCTAATTATTAGATTTAGGGGATGTATCTTTGGCAGGGATGTAACATGATGCTGTGTCCTTCTTAGATGCTGGCACATGGTACGCAAGGTGGGCCTGTCTGAGTCCTCCCTCATAAAGTTATCCCTTTCCCCTGGGTCATTAATCAACATTTTTCTTTTAGTGGAGAGGTATTTTGAGACTATGAAAGTGTTCTGTTTCTCATACAATTTTCAATTAATTTATATCAATATGTGGACTTGAAGATTCCTTTCTTCTTCATTATCTATATGCCATTACTTCATTATTCATTTTGTTGCTCAGATTATCCCAGATTGGCAAGTGGAACCTCCTCCAAGCTGACTTTTGTCACTTTTTCGACATGTCCTCATCATTTCTTTTTTTTATTTTTATTTTTTTTTTGAGATGGAGTCTTGCTCTGTCACCCAGGCTGGAGTGCAATGGCACGATCTTGGCTCACTGCAACCTCTGCCTCCCAGGCTCAAGTGATTCTCCTATCTCTGCCTCCCAAGTAGCTGGGATTACAGGCATGCGCCACCATGCCCAGCTAATTTTGTATTTTGAGTAGAGACAGAGTTTCTCCATGTTGGTCAGGCTGATCTCGAACTCCCAACCTCAGGTGATCTGCCCATGTTGGCCTCCCAAAGTGCTGAGATTACAGGCGTGAACCACAGTGCCCAGCCTGTCCTCATCGTTTCTGAGCACCTCCTTGATTTATGGAACAATGGATCAGGTTCTTCTTGTACTTTCCCTGTCCCATACCTGAAATCAGCCATTTCTCCAAGGAGCCTTGGTTCCATTTAGTGGAGAATAACACGTAGGAAAAGATCTGGGAACTAAGTGTGCTCGTTGCTGTTGGGATGTTGCCGTTCCCAGGCCCTCTCAGCAGAATCACGTGCATAGACATATGTGGAAATGTATGCTACACACACACACACACACACACACACACACACACACACACATGAACATACCTGTACTAATATTTACATCTATATTTATTTCTGTATTTATCTATGTGTATTGAAAAGCTCACATTTCCATTATTATCTTCATTTTCAGTTCAGCACCTGGGGTTCTTTCTAGTTTTCTCCCTTCCTATAGGTGGTACTCCTTTCCCCACAGTGAGGAATTTGGCTTTTGTTATCTTTAGTCCATTTACTTATTTAGTTAATCCCCCTGCAGATAACCCAATCCCTCATCACTGTGGTCACCTTCTGCTCCACCTGGATGCCTCTTCATCCTGCACAGGCTCCACTACCCATGCTGGACCCTTCCCCAGGTGTAGACACCTTCCTCACCCTTTGGGCCTGACACCGGACCTTGGGTCACTGTGACTCATCCCTGCCTTCTAGTGTGGACAGCTACACTAATGGCTTTCAACCTGATGTGTTCCAGAAAGGACGAGGAAGAAGGAAAGAAAAGGATGGAGAAAACTCTACGTGGTCTTCACAGTGAGAATTTAGTGCCCTGAGTATAGGAAGTCATGTAAGCAGTTTGGTCTATTAAATCTATTTTAATGAGGCATATTTTTGTTGGACTGAGCTATATTGCATTAAGATCACTTGTAGTTTCTCTCCGTCTTCTCTTCGTTTCCCTCCCCAAATGACACTGTGATTGCCTGAGGCTCTTCTACCCAAAAGCCAGGCCTTGCTCCTTACTTCCATTCACTGTCCACTCAGATTAGGGTTTGGAGAGTCTCCTTTGGTGACTGGAAGGGGAAGACAAATCCCTAGGGGCAGTTTCTGCACCCTGTCCCCCTCCTTTTTGGCAGAGTCTCCCCGTGCCTTCCACTCCTGTATGGCCATTTTCACAGGCTGAGTTTCCAGCTCTTCGCCCACCCTTTCCCCTTTGGAAGCCCCATTCTATTTGGGAACAAAATGCCTGGGAGTCATGAGAGCAGGATGGGGAAAGCCAAGGCCACCCCTGATCCTGGCCTGGGTAGTTTAATGCTGTGGCGCCACATTCCTTCTACTCCCTGGGTCCAGCCTCATTCTCCTGAAGCTAGGAAAAAGAATAGGGCCCACTGCCCGGTCACCGAGGACAGGCCCTCTGATGCCCCTGGAGCATTTGGGATTAGCTTGCAAAAGCAAAGGGCCATCTGACTGTGCCACAAGAGCTATTTCTACCCTGTGACACCACTTGCCACAGCCTCCCCATCACTCTCAGACGTGGCCACGGTCTCTTTTCCCTGACCCTGTGTCAAGGTCTGTTGTCCATTCTGCCATTTGGTCCACTGGGGGAAAGAGACAGAGGTGTCAGCATGGACTGATGAATCGGCAGGAAGGCCCAGAAAGAGGGAGCTGTGGTGCCAAAGAAAACCAGTCATTTCACCCCAAAGGATGTGGGGACAAAGGCCAGCTCTGCATGTCAGGTTTGGGTTTTGTGTGTCTCCATAGGTCCTGTTTGGCTGGAACTTTACACGGAAGATGGGGACAGCTGGTTTTCTTCTCTGAGTCATGGGAGAGAAAGAACACGGCTCCTTGGGGCTTCTAAATGCCGGAGCCAGAGAACTCAAAGATGTCTCTCGGAGACATGCAGGATATTGCCATATTGGCATTTCCACCTCAACTCCATTACATCCCTTCCCTGCTCTAAGATTCTTGAATGATGTGAATCCTTCCCTAGAGAATGCAGTGGCCTGGTCATAACTTGTTAAATGCCGTAATTAAAATAGTTCTCTTATTAACTTGGTGATAACGTTTTTTTCCCCTCCTCCTCTGAAATTACATGTTAGCATTTTGTTAATTAAATTTCCAGTTCCAACAGAACTGCCATGTGGTTTTCAGGGGGCCCTCTTCCTGGGGGGGTGGGGGGCGGGAAGGTGGATGAGCAGGTCAGACTGGTTCTCATCTTTTCTGGGGCCAAACGCCTCTTCTGCAAGAAGAAGGTGGAGAGAAGAAAACAGAAGCACTCTACACCTATACAAGGTAGCCAGATTTAGCAAATAAAAGTAAAAGACACTCAGTTAAATTTGAATTTCAGATAAACAACCAATAATTTTTTTTTAGGGTTAAGTATGTCCCAAAGATCGCATGGGCCATACTTATGCCAAAACCATATCAATTATTTCTCTGATAGTCAGACTCAGGCATCCTGTATTTCCTCTGGCAATACCATATCTACATCTAAACCTTGACTCACAGCTCCAGAGAATAAACGTTTTCTACTCCAGAGAAGGGAGTGTATAATGATTCTTTAATTATTGAATTAGTATCAGGGGTTGTTTTACTCTTTTAGTCAGCTCCTTATTCTCATACTCTCAAAATATTTTAGAGTTATGTCTTTTATTAATACTAGTGTGATGATCAATGTGGATCTATTGCTGTCTTAGTCATTTAAATCGTACCTACGATGTACCAGGTACTGTACAAGAGGCTGGAGTTATAAGTTAGTAAGACAGACATTCATTTACAAAGCCAGATGGTGGCTTTGTAAATAAAACTTTATTGGAACACAGCCACCCCATGTGTTTCTTGTTCATGGCTGCTTTCCCCTCCAGTGCTGAGCTGAATAGTTGTAACACAGACTGCGTACCCTGAAAACCTAAAATGTTTACTTGCTGGCCCTTAACAGAAAGTTTGCTAACTTGACCTAGAAGAAGAGGTAGTCAAATGTGCTAAGAGAGATGTAAGCAAAGTGTGTGGGAACCACAAAGGGTACCAACTCTTCTTCTGTGCCACTGTGAATGTATCAGAGCAGACATTGGATCTGAGTTTTAAAGGAGTCATCAACGGGTGGGAAGGGGAGAGGGGTTCAGATCCGAAGGGGAAGAAACAGCATCTGCAGAAGCACAAAGAGTACTCTGGGGCTACTTCCTGGGGATGTGGAGGGTGTGCAGGGTGAAGGGTGGGAAGATACCTCCTCTCAATTTCTTAGTATGTCAAGTATTTATACATATTCAGTTCTATAATGCACACAGCAGATCTTGAAGTTGAAATTCGAATCCATGTTTTATACAGGAGTCACTGAAGGCTCAGAGAGTTTAATTAATTGCTCAAAGTCTCAAAGAAGGAAGGAGAAGGGTCATGATACTAACTCGGAGTGGACCTGTCTAGAACCATCATTCCCAGCATCCTCTATGCTAGCAGTCCCCAATCTTTTTGGCACCAGGAAGCGGTTTTGTGGAAGACATTTTTTCCACAGACCCAGTGTGGGCGCAGTGTGAGGTGTGGGATGGTTTCAGGATAAAACTGTTCTACCTCAGATCATCAGGCATTAGATTCTCATAAGGAGCACGCAACCTAGATCCCTCACATGTGCAGTTCACAACAGGGTTTATGTTCCTATGAGAATCTAATGCTGCCACTGATCTGACAGGAGGCAGAGGTCAGGCAGCAATGCTCACTTGCCCACTACTGACCTCCTGCTGTGGGGCCTGGTTTGTAACAGGCCATGGACTGGTATTGGTCCATGGCCTGGGGGTTGGGGACTTCTGCTCTATGCTGCATTGCACGATGCACATGCCCATTGTGACCAACCAACAGAGGGTTCCTGGAGGATAGGGAGCATCTCTCACTCTACAGCAGTTCTTCTCAACTGGGGATGAATTTGCCCTCTGAGGGACATTGGGCAATGTCTAGAGATATTTGAGTTGTCACAGCTTTGAAGGGAGGTGCTACTGGCATCTCATGGTTAGAGGCCAAGGATGCTGTTAAATATCTTAGAATGCACAGGATGGCCCCATAACACAGAATGATCCACCCAAAATGTCAATTATACCATGATTGAAAACCTTGCTCTACATCCCTATGCCCAACACAGTCAAATAAAGGGGTACTTGGTAAACATTTGTTGAACTGGAAAAAAGAAAGATGTGTTTAGGGAATGGAGAAAAGTTTAGAGTCATTGGTGAGAAGAGTGTAATGGTAGAAGATGATGCAAGAATATAAATTAGAATTGAATTGCAGGCATGCAAGGTTTGACATTCAGGAGTTTTAATTCTAAAGGAGGGACATTTTACTTTAGGAGAGTGACATCATTAGGTGTGCATTGGAGGGTTACACTGACCGTATAATAAAGAGATTTGAGTAGGGAGAACTATCAGGTGGCCTTAACTAAGGCAACAGCAGTGGGAAGAGAGAGGCAGAAACCATTTTGCAAGAAGTTAGAAGGTAGACTTAGCAGGAGTTGAATGTGTGAAGCAAGAGGGAGAGTCACGAAGATACTTGTTTGAACAATTACGACACTGATTGAGGTAAGGGATACAGGAGGAGGGTAGACCAGGTGTGCATGCATAGTTGGAGGTGGGAGGGATGATGATGTTAGATTTGCTAATTTGGAGGTGGCTACAGAATTCCCTGTGGCAATTTTTAGTAGGTCACTGGAAATTTGAATCTGAAAACTGGAAAATAAGATTGATACGAAAGTATTGATTAATGCATCTATATTTTCCCATTGATATATATCCTTCTTTACATGGTTTTGCCTGTTCTCCTTGCCAGACCATAAGTCCCCAATGTCAGAGATGGTATAGAGGTGATGTGCTCAGACAGGATTGGGTTTGAATTCTGGCTCTACTGTGTTCTAGCCATGTAATATCCGGGTGTTCTTTTGCTTTTCTGAGCCATAAAATTTCCTTATCTCTAAAACGGGTGTAATATTAGCTACCTTAGGGGCTGTTATGAAGATTAGATGAAGTTTTGATTGTAAAGCATGTAGGATGTTTTCAGTAAAGGTAGCAATTTATTTTTTTATTTTTACTTTTCGTGGGTATATAGTATATACAGTAGGTATATATATTTATGGGGTACCTGAGGTGTTTTGATATAGGCATGCAATGTGAAATGAGCACATAATGAAGAATGGAGTATCCATCCCCTCAAGCATTTACCCATTGAGTTGCAAACAGTCCAATTACATTCTTTAAGTTATTTTAAAACGTACAGTTGTTTACTATAGTTACTCAATTGTTTCTTTAATATTTTGCTCTCTAATCCCAGTGTGCACATGTGCATGAGCACATGCATGCGTGCACACACACACAGGCACACACATGCGCACACACACATACACACACACAGCCTAGTACAGGATTCCGTGAAGCTTGATGTTGTCTCTAGAGACCAACTGTCTTTCCCCATTAAACTGAAATGAAAAAACTCACTGTGAAGACTCATCAAGCTTTACACGTATGTTTTATGCATTCTTTTTCTGTATGAATGTTGTTTTAATACGAAGCTGAAAGATGAACAAACTGAGGTATGAGCAAGATGAAGGAAGGAAATTACTAATCACATTGTCCCCATGTCCAAATATAATAGAACATCATCAAAAGTCTCCTTCAAAGATTGGCCCAATCTTAGCTGCTTCTCAACCCTCTTTTTCTTTAGGTAAGATTGTCTTGGCTTAGTGTTTCTGTCTCTATTGCAACAACAGGGCTAGAAACCAAGTTATGGACTGTCAGGACCTCTCTTGGATAATGGAATTTCCTTGATGTATCAAAATATTATTATTGTTAGTTTGTTTTTTAGTGGGTGATAGGCTGGTCATTGAGAGGTGAGATGGTCAATTCAGTTTTGGATCCTGGCTGGACGGACAGACTCATTGTCATTTAAAATGAACTTGCGATGGACTGGGAGAAATATATATGCAACATATGTGATAAAAGACTTGTATCCAGAATACATAAAGGATTCTTACAATTCAGTGAGAAGGCAAACAACTCAATGAAGAATAGCAAAATATTCACCAAAGAAAATATACCAATGGTAAATAAGCACACGAAAAAATACCCTCCAAACTGTTAGCCATTGATCATGAAGGAAACACAACTTACATCCCTGAGATACCCCACCCACTTGAAGGGCTAATATTTACAAAAGAAAAATCCTAGGCCGGGCGCTGTGGCTCATGCTTGTAATCCCAGTACTTTGGGAGGCTGAGGTGGGGGGAATATGAGGTCAGAAGTTCGAGACCAGCCTGGTTAACATGGTGAAACCCATCTCTACTAAAAATACAAAAATTAGCTGGGCATGGTGGCGCATGCCTCAAATCCCAGCTACTCGGGAGGCTGAGGTAGGAGAATCGCTTGACACTGGGAGGCAGAGGGCAGAGGTTGCAGTGAGCCGAGATTGTGCCACTGCACTCCAGCCTGGGCTACAGAGCAAGATTCCATCTCAAAAAAAAAAAAAAAGAAAAAGAAAAATCCTGATAACATCAAGTGTTGGTGAAGATTGATAACATCAAGTGTTGGTGAAGATGTAAAGCAACTGAAACTCTCATACATTGCTGGTGGGAATGCAAAATGGCAAAGCCACTTTCAAAAACAGCTTAGCTGTTTCTTGTAACATTAAACATACACTTCCCATACCACTCAGCAATCCCAGTTCTTGATATTTACTCAAGAGAATGAAAACATGTTCACATAAAGACTTGTACTCAAATATTCATAGCAACTTTATTCCCCAAATTGGAAACAACCCAAATGTCCATTAGCTTGTGGTATAACTGACCACACAAAGAAAAACTACTCAGTAATAAAAAGAAATAGACTTCTGGTATACAGAATGATAAAGATGACTCTCCAAAGCTCTTTATGCTAAATACATAAGCCAGATCCAAAGGACGACATACTACATGCTTCCATTTAGACAAAATTCTAGAAAAGGCAAAGCTATAGAGTTAGAAAGGCAGCTCAGTGGTTGCCAGGAACAGGCTGAGGGATGTGGATTGACTGTAAAGGGCACAAGAAAACTTTCTGGATCAATGAAAGAGTTCCCTATCATAAGTGTGGTGTTGGTTTTGCAACGCAGCTGTCAAACTCATCTAGCTATAAATTTAAAACAGGAGGCTTTGACTGTATGTAAATTATACCTCAATAAAGCTAATTTAAAAAAACAGCGCATGACGGTGACATCCTCCTGCCTCGGGACACGTCATTCTTGTTACCTGGAATGCTTTCCCCTTCTTGCGCCTTTTGAGCCTGGCTCCCAATCCTAAATTTCCAATCACTCTTTTTCTACTTCCTTGGAATTTTAAAATTTCATTACAAATTTCATTTGTAATTTGTAATTACAAAATTTTTGGTCCATGCTAACATGTTGCTTTCTACAATTTTGCTGGTTTCATCAGTATATATCTGACATTACACTAATCCATTATGATTATGCCACTATCCTTAA
This sequence comes from Colobus angolensis palliatus, assembly GCF_000951035.1. Lineage (NCBI taxonomy): Eukaryota > Metazoa > Chordata > Mammalia > Primates > Cercopithecidae > Colobus > Colobus angolensis. The sequence continues at coordinate 7,884,051 of NW_012110918.1, read as the reverse complement.
TTATTATTATTGATGGAAATAAATACCTTCAGTGTACACACTATAAGACATGACTCATGGCTGGGCACGTTGGCTCACACCTGTAATTCCAACACTTTGGGAGGCTGAGGTGAGTGGATGGCTTCAGCTCAGGAGTTTAACACCAGCCTGGGCTGTAACATGGCAAAACCCCATCTCTACAAAACATTTAAAAATTAGCCAGACATGGTGGCATGCCCCTGTAGCACCAGCTACTAGGGAGGCTGAGAGGTGGGAGGATTGCTTGAGCCCAAGAAATCGAGGCTGCAGTGAGCCAAGATCATGCCACTGCACTCCAGCCTGGGCAACAGAGCAAGACCCTGTCACAAATAAAGACATGGCCCAGAGTGGCATGGGTACCACTATGGGGTATGGGGACTGTAGCATGGGCTACCTTCAGTTACCTTCCCAGTGGCTGTCCTGGCCCATTTTGTACTCTAATCCAGAAAGCTTTACAGCACACTAAGGCATAGGGGTGGTGGCTTAGAGCCCAGTCACCTGGCTGGCTTAACTGAGGATTAATGCTTCCCCATCTGTAAAATGGGCATGATATTAGTACCTAAGGTTGTCAGGATTTAAATCAATTCCTATGTTCCAACTGCTTTAAAAATGCCTGGAACAGAGTGGGCTCTATGTAAATGTTTTATTCAAATAATTTTTAAAATATGTTATTTCTAACATTGGAATGCAAATTCATATTTAGCTGCTCACCTTTTTTACTCTGATGTGAACTTAGTTAAGAATAAGAAGGACTTCTTAAACATTCCCTGTGTAAACCTGGTGTGCTCTTCTAGCTTAGCACTGATGGCGTGGTCTGAAATTCTTGGATGAGATATTGCCTTTCCTTGTAGATTTCTCCAGGGCGGGGTCTTTGTCCTAGTTATTTGCATCCCCAGCACCCAGGACAGTTCTTGGATTATAAGTAGTGCCTGGGTAGTGAGAGTTCCAACTGAGGTTCAGTGACATGCCTGAGGTTACACAGCTTTTAAGGGGTGAACTGAGGCCTCTTGAATACCAGTCCAGAAGTCTTGGGAGGGTGGACTTCCTCTGATTATTTTAATCAGAAGAGAATTCAGAAAAACAAGTCAGTTATCAATTTAGAAACATATGTACTCAACTTTGAAGGTAAGTTCTAGGTTACATAGGTTTCCTTGAGCTGTGAAGTTGAGTTCACACTCCTGAAGTCTATTCTAACTGGACTGTGATGGGAAGTGGCAGGTCTGAGATATCAAACTCCTGCAAGTGTAGTCAAGAGTTAATCAGGTCTCACCTTGGCCTGGGCTTGACTGCCTTGGGACTCTGGACATTTGGAGCCCACTCTAAGCTTTGTTCCTGACTAAATCATCTTGGAAGACGTATGTTCCACCCAGCAGGTCCACTTCCTTTGGTTGTTACTATGTCCCTGCTGTAACACAGGGATGAGCCTGCTTTGTGTGGTTTGCTTCATCTCATGCAAACTTAGATGAGTTTGACCACTGTATTGCAAATCCAACACCACACTCATAATAGGGAACTCTTTCATCACTCTGGAAAGTTCTTGTATGCCCTTTGTAGTCAATCCACATCTGCTAGCCTGTCCCTGGCAACCACTGAGCTGCTTTCTATCTCTATAGCTTTGGCTTTTCTAGAATTTTGTCTAAATCTTCTCAGCCCAAGATACCTACTCACCCACTTCTGAACTCCCCTAGTTACAAACCATGGATGTGGCCTCCTGAACAGATGCTTCCTATATCAACCTGACTAAAGCAATTGACAAAGGAAATCTGCTGAAGCAACTTATGGATTTCAAAGTCAAACTGGAGTTACTTTTTAATTCACCCTTTAACACTCTATATTCTCCTTGATATGATGATAGTATAATCCAGAAAAGGGCAGAGTAGATTACCTTGGTGTGATGGTGCATTAGTCCGTTTTCATGATGCTGATAAAGACATACCTGAGACTGGGCAATTTGCAAAAGAAAGAGGTTTATTGGACTTACAGTTCCACATGTCTGGGGAGGCCTTGGAATCATGGCAGAAGGCAAGGAAGAGCAAGTCACGTCTTACGTGGGTGGCAGCAGTCAAAGAGAGAACTTGTGCAGAGAAACTCCCATTTTTAAAACCATCAGATCTTGTGAGGCCCATTCACTAACAGCATAGGAAAGACCCGCCCCCATGGGTCATCTCCTTTCAGGTGTCTCCCAAAACACATGGGAATTATGGGAGGTAAAAGATAAGATTTGGGTGGGGACACAGAACCAAACCATATCAGATGGTGTCAACTTGATTGGATTGAAGGATGCCTAGTTGGCTGGTGAAGTATTGTTTCTGGGTGTGTCTGTAAGGGTGTTGCTAGAGGAGACTGACAGTTGAGTTGGTGGACTGAGAGGAAGACTGACCCTCCATATGGGTGGGTGCCATCCAATTAGCTGCCAGTGCAGCTAGGATGAAGCAGGTGGAAGAGGATAGGATAACCTTGCTTGCTGAGTCTTCAGGCTTTCATCTTTCTCCCATGCTGGATGCTCCTCCTGCCCTTGGACCTCAGACTCCAGGTTCTTTGGTTTTTGGACTCTGGGACTTGCACCAGTGGCTTGCCAGGGGCTCTTGGCCCTTCCATCCATCACAGACTGAAGGCTGCACTGTTGGCTTCCCTGGTTTTGAAGGTTTCCAACTCGGACTGAGCCACTACTGGCTTCTCTCTTCCCCAGCTTGCATATGGCCTATCATGGGACTTTACCTTGTGATCATGTGAGCCAGTTCTCCCTAATAAACTCCCTTTCATATAGACATAGATCCTATTAGTTCTGTCCCTCTGGAGAATCCTGACTAATACATTTGGTTTAAATCAACAAATATTTACGGAATACCTATCATGAGCCAAGTGTGGTACTTGTTTGTCCCTCAAGATTCTCAAGAAGAGACAGCAGCATGTGTCTTATCCCTGGTACTTAAATAAGACATCTCCCATTGTCCTGGGAAGACCAAGCCATTGAGCATTTATGTGTCTCTGCCCTAGAGAGTTCCTAAGGCCAGTCTTGAATTCTCCCCTCTCCTAGACTTTGAGAAGGATCAGTTTAGGAGGCAGGGCACTGCAGAGCTATAGGGCTCCTACCTGGACACCCTGTGTTGTCTGTTCAAGCAAGGAGGCTCCCCTCTAAGCCTGCAGGCTCCTTGCTGTCTGACCCCAGCCATCTACCCTTGCTTCAAATTACAAGTAGGACTAGAAGCCAAGAGCCAGCCCAATGCATCATGGTTCTCACTAAGGAGACAAACCAAGCTGCCAGCCAGCAGGGTTTGGCTACAAAAGCTCAGGAAGCAGCAAGCTTATCCAGAGAAGGTGATTTTGTTTCTAAATGCAGCTTCTCTCTCTGCAAAACCTATAGATTTCTTCCAATTGCTTTTCTGTTTAAAGATGAGCAGTCTTGGGGGTGCCATCGGGGTGTGTGTGTGTGCGTGTGCGTGAGTGTGTATGTGTGTGTGTGAGTGATGGGGCATGCAACTGCGTAGTAATTTAACTGACTTCATTTAAGATAAGGGCATGCCATTGGTTCAGTCCCCATTAGGTTCTAATTAACCTGGCTCTATTCTGGAGCCACGGAAGACACTGCTCATCCAAGATGACGCTCTTACAAATGAACCTTCGTGGTCCAAAATCTTCATGGTCCACAGGGAGGAAGGAAGTATAAGAACTGTATTTGCATCCTTTACTCACAAAATATGTGAACAGCTTCCCTCCTCACCCTGCCCCCACCATCCTCCCACACACAGACACACACTCGGCTTATAATTTGGTTTGAGGCCGGGCACGGTGGCTCAAGCCTGTAATCCCAGCACTTTGGGAGGCCGAGACGGGCGGATCACGAGGTCAGGAGATCGAGACCATCCT
>NW_012110918.1:7843040-7879886 GCF_000951035.1 Colobus angolensis palliatus | reverse complement strand
TACTTGATATAAATTCTAGTAATGGGCAGAGGAGTGACTCCTTGGGGAGGGCCCTGCTAGTTCTTAATCTCAGCAGAGGTGGATAGATCTGGGGACCTGGGAGAAGCTAAGCACTTGGAGATGCAGCCTTTGCTATTGGTTATTTTGTTGATGAGGATATGCTTCGAAATCCAGAAACTCTGAAAGGAAAGAGTTGTTGATTCTCTGATATTGCATTCATTCATTCATCACACATCCATTGAGCCCCTCCTGGTGGGGACAGGCACAGTGATTCCTGTGGGAAGTATGTTAGTTTCAAAGGCAACCCTGGGAGGGTCCATGGTCATTTCTGTAGAAAAGCCTTGGACTGGGAATCGAGAGACTGAATCTGTCCTGAGTCTTTTGCTCATTTGTTGGGTGACCTTGCGGAAGTCACTTCCCATCCCCGGGATTTCAGGTTCTCCCCTGAGCTTCCCTGCAGCTCTGACGCTCTGCATTTCAGTTCCATAAAGCAGGGAGGACCCAGATGCATGTGCCCGGGCAAGCCTCCCTCTTCCCTCCGCTCCTGGCTAAGTCTGAGGGCCAGGCTGGGTGTGGCTAGCTCTTACTTTCCCCTCAGGCTTCTCCTCAAGGTTTTCCCTCTTCTTTATCCTCTCTCCCTGCAAAAGTAAGGGAGAGATGAACAGAGGAATACGGATACAGAGAGAAGAATAACAAAAAAACAAAAAAAATCCTCAAGATTTCCTGTAGCCAGCGAGGAATATCAGGTTTCAAACCGAACAAAAACGTGCTGTTGCACTGCCTGGCTATTGCCTGACTTTGGAACCCAAATGGGTGTTCTCTGTCAAGTCAGAGATTGTGGTTCAGAGTGAAGACTGACTTATATACACATTGCCATGGCAACGTTTAGGTAAACTGGCTCAGAGGCCTCAGGATGGATATTATGGGATCGCTTCCTTTCCTCCTTTTTTTCTTTCCTCTCAACACTAGCCTAAGGTAAAGAACAGCTGAGCTGGGTTAAGTGATTCCTTTTTGGAGATTTCTTACCTTTGTACATATTTGGCTCTGACTTTGTCAGTGAAAACTCAGCTGAGGTGTCAGCTGAAGGTGTGCTGGGGTCCTTGAGTTTTATTGATAACTAGATGATGTGATTGATAATTCATGTTGAATGTGACTGATTATGTTGCTAAGGGGAGAAGGGAGCTACAGGTGCACACGTGTGTGTGTGTGTGTGTATGTGTGTGTAAACTGGATGGGGGATGCTGGTTGTGACTTTAACTTGGATGTCTACCTTCTCCATTCAGATTTCATTTGTCTGTCCCAGATTCTCTTGGTAATCGTCGTATCCAGTGACACCCAAGTTTTCTTTCATTTGCTTGCCAGAATTCGAATCATTGTCTACTTGTGCCTGATAGTCACACACCAAGTAGGGCCTTGAAAAACTAAAATACGCTTTCTCCAGGGACGCCCAGAGCAGATGCAGAAGACATCCTTGCCTCTTATCTCCTCTGGGGGTTGATGCTGGAGACCTTCAAAAGCCTATATAGAGAGCAATGGGGGTCTTGGGTTCTCCTGGCTATTTTATTTTATTGTTTTTCTGACTTGGACTTCTAGGCTACACCCTTGAGGCATCAAGCTTACCTGCATGCAGAAAGATTGGCCCAGTGAATACCCATACAGGGATTTCTGGAGCTCTCCTAAGGAAGGATGGGCAGACTTTAAGCAGGATCAGAATCTCACTTGTCAGAGTTTCGTGGGCCACACTAAGATGGGAATTAGGAAGAAAATCCAGAAGATAACACTGGTGGAATCTGATGGAGTCAGTTCTCCACTAATCCGTTCTCCACTCTGCACTTCCTCACAATCTCCCTGGACTACTAATACGTTTGTGAAATATAAACTTTTTTTTTCCAGACAGGGTCTCTCTCTGCCAGCTAGGCTGGAGTGTAGTGGCACGATCTTGGCACACTGCAACTTCAACCTCCCAGGCTCAAGGGATCCTCCTACCTCAACCTCTTGAGTTACTGGGACCACAGGCATGCACCACCATGGTCTGCTAATCTTTTGTATTTTTGGTAGAGATGGGGTTTCACCATGTTGCCCAGGTTGGTCTAGAACTGAGCTGAAGAGATCTGCCTGCCTTGGCCTCCCGTAGTGTTAGGATTAGAGGTATGAGCCACCGTGCCCGGCCTGAAATATAAACTTAATTCTCTTAGTGAGTATAATCAAGACAGGATATTCTTTTTCTTTTCCAAAGATAAAATGCCAGAAAATTACAACTTCTATAGATGTGTGTCTTACGTTTATAATAGACAGGTGCCAGAAATCCATGTGTATAGGAAAAATTTGAAGTTGGTGAATTTTAAATATATTTGGTGAAATTGTCAGAGGAAATTCTTGGTGATTTCTTTGTAAAGTGCTCTATTTCTTCAAATGTTTCTGTTACCCTGATTTTTCTGCCTTTGGTTGACTTGGAATTGAGTGTCCCCACAGCTTAGAACAAACAAAAAGTGAGCTGGGCCTGGGGAAAAATCAGAGTAAGCAAAAAAGGTCTTTGGCCTCAATCTCTTCTTCTGAGATTTACTTAGCATATTTGGGATGTGTGGATACTCTTTCTCCTGGTCTTTAAATTTGCTTAGGTCATATTTTTTCTTTAGAAATAAAATGCTTTTGTCAGGAATTCTTCTATTCTTCTTTGCTTTTTTTTTTTTTTTGCTTTTTTTTTTTAGAGACAGCATCTCGAGGGCAGTGCTACCATCGGAGCTCACTGCAGTCTTGAACTCCCAGGCTCAAGTAATCCTTCCCACCTCAGCCTCCCGAGTAGCTGAGACAACAGGAGTGTGCCACAATGCCTAGCTATTTATTTATTTTTATAGAGATGGGGTCTCCCTATTTTGCCCAAGCTGGTCTCGAACCCCTGAGCTCAAGTGATCTTCCCATCTCAGCCTCCCGAAGTGCTGGGATTATAGGCATGAGCCACCATGCCTGGCCTACTTTTCATGTTTTGGAAGCACCTATTGCACAGAGACAACTAAGAAACAGTTTCTATAATTACCTTTAAAAAGCATTTTGACCCCTATTTCTTTGAGACACTCGACTTCTTTGCCAGTTCTGATAATAAACCCCATTTTTGACATTCAGGGCATTCAGTCAGCAACCTCAACAGGAAGAGGAAGCAGGAACTAACCAGAAGAAGACTGTGGGGATACTGGATGGAGAGGGAATCAGTCCATTGTAGGTGGCCCAGGACCTTCTGACTCCAGGTTTGAGTCAACATGGAACTCCCAGGATGCTCCTCATTTAAAGAACTAGTGGCACTTGTTCTTTTGTGGGGAGAGGGGATAAAGAAGAGGAAAAGCTTTCTCCTCTGGTCCTTCCTAGGCTCTAACCAATTTTAATATAACTCCATTGCTGGCACTATGGTCCTGGAAGCCACAAGTGAACTGTTTTCTACTTTGATCCTTAGGGAAATTGGAGCAAATCAAGTTGCTTATTTAAAAAAAAAAAAAGTCAAGGGTGAGATTCCCTGGGGTGTGGTGTGAGGATTGTACTGGAAAAGGAGGAACACAGTCCAAGCAAACACTGCTGAGAAAGCCTTCCAGCTGGTTGGGTTCCTAATAGTTTCTCTGGGCAAAGGGGAGATCCACTGTCAGATAAAAAGCAACTCATCACCCTCTGAGCAGCAGCTGGGCAAACGGCCAGGCTGGGGAGAACAATGATTTCCTCGCTCTTAAATTTGATGATTAGTTCATGTTTATTGGAAGCCTCTGATGCATTTAGCCTTGCAGCCAATGTGCAGAAGGAGACAGCCCGATGGGATTCATTTTTTCCTATTCAGTTTTTCCAGTTTTCATCAACTGAGTCAGCATCTCCCTAGTTAAGAGTTGTTGAACTGAATCTCATCTAATCGTCCTATAGCTACTAAAATGGCTCTTAATGCCTTCCCTCTCATTCCAGCCCCCAGATCAAACTGGCCTATGCATATCCAGCCTCCCCAACAGTTCCACCCTTTCCTGCATCTCCATCAATGAGATGAAATGGCCTATTTCACTTCAAATACCTCCACGATTGCGGGTTTCTCATTACTGCCTGTAAACAGACCTCTCTAGTGTTTAACATGTTACTTTAATTAGCTTTAGGGATAGAAGGAAAAAGAGAGGGTGTCAGGGTTGGGGGACAGGTTTTCCCTGTTTGTTTTCCTTTTGTTTTGTTTTTTTGAGATGGAGTTTCGCTCTTGTTGCCCAGGCTGGAGTGCAATGGCGTGATCTAGGCTCACTACAACCTCCACCTCGTGGGTTCAAGCGATTCTCCTGCCTTAGCCCCCTGAGTACCTGGAATTACAGGCGTGCGCCACCATGCCTGGCTAATTTTTGTATTTTAAGTAGAGACAGGGTTTCCCCATGTTAGCCAGGCTGGTCTTGAACTCCTAACCTCAGGTGATCCACCCACCTCAGCCTCCCAAAATGCTGGAATTACAAGCGTGAGCCACCGTGCCCAGCCTGCTTTTATTATTTATCGAGTGTTACTGTCTGTTGGACTCCATGTTGTGTAAATTCTCTCGCTCACTCCTCACAGCCTCTTTATGAGATAGGCCATCTTATTGACTCAATTATACAAATGTGGAAATTGAGGCTGAGAAAGCCTTCATGGTTCCTGAGAGGAGCCACTCTGATACTGCCTCTGTGACTTCGGGTCCGAGCCACAACTTGGTGTCCCGAAAGGTCAAAAGCCAGGGGAGAAGTACTAAGGGGTACCTTTGGTGTTCCTTTAGGAAAAGAACTGGGGGACCTGATCATGAAACTCAGGTTTATAGAAACGTGTCTAAGGCCAGGTCTGACATGCAAGGCATCCTGAAGCTTGAGCATCCATTTAAACATGTATACTTATGTTTGAATTTACTCCTGAGACCAAACTGTAGCTCTCTTATGTTCAAATTGCACTTTTCAGCTGTGCATTCAAACACCAGTTGCCACAGAATAAACACCCCAGATGCTCCCAGGAGAAGAGCTGCTTGTTCACTTGTTGAAGAAGCTGGTAGGCTGTCTGGAGGTTGGGCAGTCTTACCTAGTCAGATGTGCTGGTGATTCTCCCTAGGGATTACTGGTTCTGGTGGTCTCTGAGGCTGATCCTAATGCTGAATTGTTTCATCTCCTCTATTTTGCCCATTAGTTGCGCCCTGGATGAAATGATTTGAATATGAATAAGCGCTACAGGGGGTTGGCGAATGAGGCCAAGATTTTTGCAATCCATTGCTGTTTTTCCTTCTGGGGATAAAGTGGGTGGTGGTTTACAGCCAGGTGCAGTGTAGTTTATAGACTGCCAGTAGTAGCGGAGGCCAAGAGCGGAGGGAGCTGATGATAACAAACAGTATCCTCTGGGGAATTTCATGGATGGTTCATGGATGTCCCTGAGAAAGTCAAAGTAACATGTAATTAAATCAAGTTTCCAAATAAAACACTCTGGGTCCAGAAGAGATTTATGATCTCGGAAGATTAATTAAACACATTGCTACGTCCTGGGTTAGTACTGGGCATTCAGGGGAATCTGAAGGGAAAATTGGGTCCTGGTGGAGTGATTTCTCTTTTTCAGAAGAATTAGAATCCTGGGTTAGGGCAACTGCTGAATGATCCGGAGGGAGTTATGATTGCCCAGAGGGTCATTTCGAGGTAAACCCTTCCAAAAGAGCACTTCACTGCAAGATGCAAGCATCATTAGGTTGAAATCAAGAACGTAAGCCAGCCAGACCCCAGATGCTCTGAGAGTCTAGCGGGCTAGCCAAGCAAATGCATTCTCCACTGCTCTGTGTCCCAGGAGGCTGGGCTGTCGGGATACTATCAGGAGGCTGTGTTGCCCTTAGGCTTCCTGTGGGGTTCAGCCAATGACAGTGGGGGGAGGAAAGTGAGGTAAGGATATTTCCTTCCCCGAACCCCACCTGGCAGGATGACCTTGTGCTGGCTGCATCTCGCCAGAGTTCATAGCTACTGTGGAGCTGCATCGTTCTTCCTCCAAGGTCTTGCCCCTTCAGGCCCGGATAATGATAGTCTCCACTATTTCTGGTCCTAGGGTACTGCACTGTTCCCTTCTACTTCTCGACACCCTGCCCACTCATTTGTAAGTAGTTCGTTTATTAAACTCTCCTGAAGTTACCCAACATAAGGGTGCCATCTGTTCCTGCCTAAACCCAGAATGATACAAAAGTAGCTACTAATAGGATCCCCATTTCACAGGCAAGGAAACTGCAGTGTAGAGAGACGGAACAACTTGCCAGGGGGCCATACCTTGTAAAAGGCCAAACTAGGATTTACATCCAGTTTTGTCTGATCTCAGAGCCTACTGGTTGATGACTACCCTTCAGCACTTCTGCAGGGCTCCTTATGGTGTCAGCAGTCTCTGACATAGGCTACTAGGAATTCATCAGCCACTGGCCATTGCTCTTGAGGCCTTTCCTGCCACCCTCTCTGCCTCCTGTGAGGTGAAATTGCGCAGATCCACCTGCTTCCTCATTTTCCCACTGCTGGGACAAAGGGCATGAGCCTGTATGGTGGATGATCTGGACTTGGATGAAGACCACACAGCAGTGCTAAGAGGCCACTTGAGGAGTAACTGAGCTTGGTTTCACTGGCCCGGTGTCCCTCATCTGACACCATATGCAGTGCAGGGACACAGCAGACAGGAAATGCTTTGTGGGACACAGTAATTGCAGGGCTGCTCACTTAGCACTGGGGTCATTTCTCAGCCCATAGATTCACTTCCAGGAGGCCCAGAGAGTTGGCTCAAACCTCATCCCGCACTGCTCCAGAGCCAGGTCATAGAAAAGGCAGGTTCATGTGATCAAGAGGATGCTAGATTTTCACCTGGTTTTGTGCATTTTCATAATGTTCCCTCCTCCATCGGTGCTTAGATACTAACAGGTGCTTAGATACTAAGTGTAATTTACATGGTTCATATGCCTGACACGTAGTAAACTCAGAATATTGTTGAAAAAAATGAATGAATGGGCTAAGTGATCATACTTTGGGAGCTCTAAGAAAGTGGGGGATGGAGCTTATGAAATCATTTAGTCACTTCCTATCCCTGTTTCAGACCACCAATTAAGGTCAAGGCTGAGAGAAGAAATTTGCTGGGAAAGGCATAATGCTGAGAATACTTGGTAGGAAAATAATAAGTGATAAGAGCTGTCATTTTAAGCATGTGGTATGTACCAGGCATCCTGCTTAGGTTTAAAATGCACTATCTCATTTATCTTTCCAATGCTATGACTTTGATAGAATTATCCTCATCTCACAGATGAGCATCAAGTCTCAAAGAGAAAATTTATATTGCCTCCAAATTTACACTTCTACTAAGTGGCAGCATTGGAATTAAAAGCCAAATCCATCCTCAGACCTCAGAACTTTGGTTAATTATTCAGAGTTCTGGGTTGGATGCCCGGGAATTAGGGCTGCGGATCCAATCTTATGGTTTGGAGCTGGATACCACTGTCACAGCCCACCACACCTATAACCTCACACCCCAAAGAATTTCTCTCCCTATATGATTCCTTCTCACCTTGTCTCCCCTCTTTGGAGGTTTCTTTCTTGCCAGTTTCCTCTTCTCATTGTGAAATGGTTTTCTCTCTGTTGCTGCCTGTCCCAGCCCTTAGGCGGGAGGTACTGAAACGATTCACTAGCGTTTGCCCTGACCTGTCTGTCGCATCTCACACCGCACCAGGGGATGCTGGGCCTCTCAGCTTTGTTAATCATTTCAATTTGACATTGTGTGTGTTTTATGGTCTTGCTTCCGCCCCACTTTGCCCCCATTCAATGATGTTTACCTTTTAAAGCAACACTGGAAGGGAAAAGCTACTTCTCCTGCCAGATGTTGAAAAAAAGAAGAAGAAAAGGAAAACACTCTTCCCCACACTGCACACATTTCTGCTTCCAGTTTTTTCTCTGTAACACACACAGATAAATAGGAGAGATGAGCAAACTCCAGCTCTTTGTTTGAAATAAGGAACAGCAGGGGTCTTGTCCTTGGGTATGGAGCCCCTGAAAGCAATGTGTCTCACATTTTAACACACATGTGAACCACCTGGGGGGTCACGTGAAGACACAGATTCTGATTTAGTAGGTGTGGGTGGAACCTGAGATCTTGCATTTCATCCCAGGGAGTTGCAAGGTGATACTCTAAGTGAGGCTCCTAAGATTCGCCCCCCGTCCCCTTCATTTCGGTCCTCTGTTTCTCTGTCCCTGATGTGACTCTGTCACTCAAGGAAATGTGCCCTTGTCTCCAGAGCTCTTGTGGTCTTTCCAGACTGCACCACATCTCCCACGAATGCTGCAGCTTGCTCAGTGGCATCGCCTTTTATGGCTTAGGTTGGAGTCTGTCTGCTGAGCCCTTCCAAGGATAACAGTTAGTTGTCACTGGCTTGGAGACAAAAGAAATGCATTTTGCTGGAGCCAGTTTTCCCCGAAACACTAATGGTACCTTTATCTCGGGTAATTAAAGCTCTGACTGATGAATGCGTAATTACGCATAAGCCCGTCTAAAATGATCGCCTTGGTCTTTCATCTTGAGCTCCCCTCATTTAGAGAGGTAACAGTCTTTGGGTGTGCTTTACAGAGTAGCAGTTCTGAGGTGTCTGAGTTGGGTGGAGTCACTTGGGGGGGCCGGCCACCTCCACAATTACTGTGGTTGTGTGAAGGCTGGAACTCTCTTTGTCTCCACGAAGTAGTGGCTTTACGTGGCTGAAGGGGGCAGTGGGAAAGTCAAGAAATGTGTTGAGGTTTGCCAGGCTGGAGGTTCAAGCTGTGGCCCATGGGTCTGGTCCCAATTCTATATCAGAGTGCTTCGGGATAAAGGGGGTGACAGGCCCGTGATCTGTCTTCTGCCCTTGGGCCACTGGGCACCTCTTCACCCTCCCTGTTTGGAAACAGACTCATTCTTTTTACTGTGGCTACCACTGACCCTACCTGTGCTAGTATCACTGTCATCCTGTGACCCTCCTTCCCCAGCCTGAGTTAGGACTGATTTAGCTTTTTTGTTGTTTTTTTTTTGCCTCTTGGTTGAGTGCTCATGGAAGTAGCCCAGAGTGCTAGGTCAATTTCTCAGTCTCAAAAACACTGAAGCAGAAAGAGGCCTAGAGAGTGGTGGCAGATCACATGAGTTCCAGACATGGATGAGCTGAAAACCCTCCTCTCTCTCACATGAGAACTGCAGCAAATGACAACTGTTAAGCCCTTCTGAGCCTCAAATTTCTCATGTGTGAAATTCTACTAACCTCATAGAATGGGTTAAATGAAATAAAGCCGGTACTGGCTTAGCACATGGTCTGGCTATTGTATTGGCTTAGCACTTGCTTTGGCTATTGTATTAGCACAATACAATGATCTGGTTATTGTATTGGCTTAGCACATGATCTGATTATTGTGTTGGCTTAGCATATGGTCTAGCTATTGCTTTTGGTATTTCTATTACATGGGAGGGCCATCGTATGCTCTTTGGGTGCTGTAGACCAATAGAAACTATTCAAGTCACTACCTTTGAGCATTCTCTTCCTCTCTGATAGGTCTAAAATGCTGCTGTACAATCTGAGACCCTCTGAGATCCCAAGGGATTTTAAAAAAATGGTTGGGATGGGCTTACCTTGAGCGCTCATCTAATGTCCACAAACACAGGGACACTCACTTAAGGGGCAATTAGATTGGTATAAAAAACCAGCATATATAGGAAAAATAATCTGAGGGCAACAAAAAATAATAGATGCTTAATGGGTCATTACTACCTGCCACGCTCTGTGCTGTGTATCTTCATACCACATTATTTTTGCAGTGATCCCACATGGTACATGCTATCTTCATTGACTCATGGAGATATGAAGGCTTAGAGGGGTGGCTTCCTTCGGTTTATATCTCTACTAACTAACCTGTATAGGACCATCCTATTACATTAAAGATGGTGACACTATTGTCTTCTCATGCTGATCTTCTAGCTACTTGTGAATGTTTTTAGTTCACAATCAGGTTTCTCAAATGTACCTCCCTTCCCCTATAAGACATTCATTCTTCAATCTTCTGAGTCTAGGCTTCCCACTCCCAGCCTTGTAGTGATATTGTCACCCAATGGTCAACAATGACCTACTTCTTCAGTGCCAAACTCAAACGTTTTCTCATTTATTTTTCTTCTTTTCTGGCACATACCACAGATGATGAAAACTCTTTCCTTGGACCCTAGGATGATATATCATACTGATTTACCTTCTTCCTCGTAATCACCACTTCTCTGTCTTTGCTGCCTCTTTTCTTTTTTATGCTTACAAATGGGTCTTATTCCTATGTCATATTCTCTGAGAAACTCATCTAGTGTCACGATATCAACCCTCTCCTGTATGCTTACCACTGTCTAAACTTCTATTTTTAAGCTTTGCATTTAACAAGCTATAGGCATGTATATCCTGGCTGTATCACTCTAGATGTAGTGGCATGATCTCTGGCTCCACAGGTGTAAAATAGAAGTCTGTGTCCCTCTTTGATACTCCTTTCACTTTCTGCTTTCTTAGCTTTTGCCAATGTCCCATGCCTCTTCAGTGAGAAATCTCAATTACTTTTGACTACCTTGTATTCCAACCCTCACAACTGACTTAATATCCAAGTGCTACAGCTTCCTTTGTGAGACTCTGAACACCTCACACCTGGCTTATTGGAGTAATTTTTCAAATGCTTTCACTTCCTTCATTACCTCTCCAGACTGTGATACTCTATACCACACAGCCTGAGTGTTCTGAAAATGCTACTTGCATTACATTGGTCTGCTCAGGAAGCCTACAAAATAGGTGACACAGGCCTTAACTTGACTTGAGAAGTTCTCCATGATTTCCATGTCTTCCCAACCTGTTTTTCCCACTGATACCTATGAAAACCCTTGGCTTAAGTCAACATAAACTATGTGTTAATTAGGGTTAGGTTCAATTGCCAGTAACAGTATAATCCAAAATAACAGCGACTTAAATTGCACAGAAGCTTATTTCACTCTTGTTTTAAAAACCAGGTATAGGCAGCCCAGGACGGAAATGCCAGTTCTGCTCCACCAAGGGCTCAGAGACCCAGGCTTCTGCTCTCCTGTTGGTCTACTTTGGGTGACCTCCATTCCCAAGATCACCCTCACGATTGGCCAATTCAGATCCAGTTAGCAAATCCACAATACAGCCAGCAAGAAGGAGGGCAGGAGTGAAGAAGGACATAGTCCTTCCCTTTAAGAACATTTTCTGGAAATTGTAGATATAGCTTCCATTTGGATCTCATTGGCTAAAATGTAGTCACCTGACCACATCCAGGTGCAAAGGAGGCTGGGAAATTTCTTTTTTCTTCTTCTTTCTTTCTTTCTTTTTTTTTTTTTCTGTCTTTGACCATATTTGTATATTACTAAAGTAAGAAGATGATAAAGGGTATTGGGAACAACCAATAACCACCGCTGCAGTCAACTTTATTTTTCCTCACAGGCCATGGATATTTTTGTCACTGTGCTATGGTGTATACTTGCCTCCCTTGCCTGATATCTCATCTAAATCTCTAAGAAACTTGTCAGAGAGACGTTATTACAGAGTTGAATGAACACTGACCTTAGAGTCACACAGAACCAGGTTCAGGTCCCAGCTTTACCACTCACAACTTGCTGTGAGACCCTGAACTCACAAAACATCTTTGAGCCTCAGTTTTCTTCTCTGCAAAATGGAGTAACAAAATTCATGTTGCAAGGTTATTATGAGGATCACATGGGGCAGTTTGGATTAAGTACATACCCCAGTGTTTGGAATAGCATATATAATCGAGAAAGGAAAGCTACTTATCTTAACAATAATCATGATAATCAATATATTACCTCAAAAGACCCAAGTTCTTTTCTTTCACAGAGAACTTCGTATCTGTTCCAGTTTGAGAGAACCATTCCTTGCTTTGAACTCTTTTAATAATACACACTCTATTTGAGACACTGATGATAAAAAATTAATATATGCGGTTTGTGATTTTTTTTAGAAAATTTCTGAACCTCCAGAAAAGTTGAAGGAAGAGTACTTTGACTTTTCTTAATTGCTACTTTAAGTGATTATGTACATACGCCCGGTTTTCTCAACTAAATGAAATATCTCTTGAAGTCAAGGACCATGTATTAAACAGGAAGCTTCCTTTGTTTTTGATCCTTTGTTTTTTTTTGATTTTTTGTTTTTTATTCTCTTAGTACCTCCAATGCTGCTTAAGAAAAAGGTGCATTTCACATCACTCTGTCTACTCCTGTCTTTGATGATTTTTCATGGATGTCCAAATGGCTGAAGGCAACAATGACTCTGTAGGATAAGATTTGTAAGATTTGTCAAAATTGTCCATTATTGCTTTAAGGGTGGCGATATGATTTGTCTGTGTCTCCACCCAAATTTCATCTTGAACTGTAGCTCCCATAATCCCCACATGTCATGGGAGGGCCGTGGTGGGAGGTAACTGAATCATAGGGATGAGTTTTCCTGTATTATTCTCATGATAGTGAATAAGTCTCATGAGATCTGATGGTTTTATAAAGGAAAGTTCCTCTGCACATGATCTATTGCCCGCCTCCATGTAAGATGTGCCTTTGCAGAAGGTGAAGGCACCTTCTGCCATGACTGTGAGGCCTCCCTAGCCATGTGGGACTATGAGTCCATTAAACCTCTTTTTCTTTACAGATTACCCAGTCTTGGGTATGTCTTTATTAGCGGTGTGAGAACAGACTAATACAGGCAGGCTCCAGGCAGATATTCCCTCCTCTCACTTCTTTGTATGCATCATAACCTCCAGTGATATTCTTCAAACAAACAAACAAAAACAAAAAACAGTTGCTAAGTGAGTGAATGAATGAATGCTTAGATAAATGAATGGCTGTAGAAATTCAACTTAGGGTGACTGGGAAGTTACTCAGATGGTCAGTGAGAGATCACAGACTCGGTCGTACATAAATCTAGGCCTCTACACTATATACTGCAAACAACAATGATCAGAGGCAATGAATGATCCTGAGGATGCGTCCTATTTTCTCCCCATTTTCCTTATGGAGGTATAAATTGACTAATTTTGATGCCACCTGGCAAATCCTCCTTTAAAAGAATTATATTACTAAGATATAATATACCCTCTGGGGCTCTGTAATAGTTTGATTGATAAGAATTCATTTTCTTTCTTTCATGGGTACTACAGGGGGTTAAGATGGCTTCCCAAAGGCAATCAGAGAGAGCTAATCCCCTTCAGCAACTTATCCCTTTGGCATGGTTCCATCCCATCTATTTTGCAGTAGGTAGGAAGGATTATCTTGGAGGCTTGGACAAAATCACTCCCCAACTGCATACTTGTAAATGATAAACTGATGGTCTTACCATGTGCAGTGTGTTGGATGCACACATTATCTCCCCTTTTCACAACACCTCCACGGTAGGTATTGCTCTTCCATTTTACAAGTGAATTAACTGAGAGTCAGAGAGGTTCACCTGACTCAAAGGGGCAGAGACAAGAGTTGAACCAAAGTTTGCCTAACCCAAACCTTTTTCTTATTCTACCGTGGAGGACTCTCTGTGAATATTTCATTAACAAAGAACATGTTTCAGAAAACATAAAAGTAAGCAAGTTTGCTCCAGCAGGTCTGCAAGCAGGAAGTAAACATGTAGTAATGTCACATTTCAATACTAATCTGGGCGTTGTCTTGCCCCATCTCTCTGCTACCCACTGAACTTCCAGAAAATAAACTCTATGCTTGATGTCCAGTAGAGTCGTATTACTGCTCTTTGTTCAAGCTCTTGAAGACAGGAATTAGCATAGGCATTTATTATTATCTGAAAATTATTTGGACTTTATGAAACGGCCTTTTCTCAAACATCATTGCTTGGCTTAACATGATAATCACAATTTTGGTGCAGAAGACCAGCTTGCCTCCGACAAAGCAAATGCTCACTGAGTCAGATCGTTTACACTCTCTCTTCTCTCTCTTGGCACATATTATATATATTTTACAGTCAGTAATATACACACAGACCTATGACACACACACATAATAAACTGCACAGATAAAGTGCCTTATTATGCCTCGTCTAGATCACCAAATAATGTGCTGGCTGAACAAAGCCTTTTAGCAGAATGATTGCAGAGTATGCTCTCTTTTGTCTTGCTTTCTTCTCTTTTCCTCCTTGCTACCCACCGCCCTCCACCTGCCCCTCCTCCTCTGGCTCAAAGCACTCCATGCCGGGGCTACAAAGCATCACATTCCTCAACAGGTTTAATCTTTGTAACATTCTGGCATGCAAGTTATTAAGAGGAGATTGTGAGGAGCTGTGAGGATGATTTGATGGAGTCTTTTCGTGGATAAAAGGTTCTTGCCTGGGATTATCTTTACTTTATTTGAAGTAATCCCACTCGTCCCCTCAGCTGGGTTTGTGGTTCTTGGACTGGTGGGCTGGGGGCAGGTGCACCTAGAGTGATTTGCGGGGCTCAGCAGGGCCAATGGGAAGGTGGACAGCCTTGTTGGAGTAAACTGGGGAGGGGTTCAAGAACTCTACTCTGTAGAGAGAGTACAAAGTTTGATAGGGCCCTGCTGAAACAGCCTGGCTTAGGGGAGTCTCTAATACTTTTCTTTGAAATGCAAAATTAGGCAAAACCACTTTCTTGACTGTGAGTTTTCCATTAACAACAGGTCCTAACACACTAATGGGCAGTGCCCATATCTTAAACAGGCAGTGCCTACCTCCCTGCTGCCACCTTTTTTTTTAAAGCCCTTTTCATGTTTTTCTCGACTTGCTACCTCCAATTTTGTCTAAAAGAGACATGCATTTCACTTCTCTCTTTTCCAAATTATATGATTATTTCCATTAATGTTCAAATATATATAGGCAATGATATCTGTCCAAACAGGCACATTGAATGTTATTTGTACCTCATATTAATGGGGAAGGTGGAAATCACTTTTTGATAAGGATTTTAGATGTCAATGGAAGATTTCTTTTCCATGAAAAGGGTATAGTGATAGATACTTAGTAGTGTTGTATTGTCTGGGTGCAATAGCTCACACGTGTAATACCAGCACTTTGGGAGGCCGAGGTGGGAGAATTGCTTGAGCCCAGGAGTTCAAGACTAGCCTGGGTCACATAGCAAGAATCCGTCTTTATAAAAATACAAAAATTAGGCTGGTGTGATCCCAGCTACTCAGGAGGCAGAGGCAGGAGGATTGCTTGAGCCCAGAAGGTTGAGGCTGCAGTGAGCCGTGTTTGCACCACTGCACTTCAGCCTGGGAAAACAAATAACCAAACAAACAGTGTTATAACAGGCACTGAGCAGATAGCTGGCATGTGGTAGGCAGGAAACAGAAGGGGCTACTGTGGCTGATGAGGAGATTGTGAATGAACCCAGAACATGCTGTGATTGTAGAGACTTACTTGCTTTGAGTGACCACTAAGAGCAAATGGGTCATTTGCTCAATCCATGTCAGAGCGCCAGGATTACCTGGAGAATATATTGAAATACAGTGTCCAGAGCATCTGTTTTTTGTTTTGTTTTGTTTTCAACAAAACAACTGAAGTGGCACGGCCTGGTATAGAAATCATATGGATGGATTGTAAGAGGGAATGACTAAGGCCTTGGAGTTAGATGACGGTGAATTCAACCAGAAGGGGTAAAATCTATTTTGTCTATATTGGTAGCAAATAGAAAGGGGAAGAAAAGAATAGATAAACATTTCAAAGAAAAAGGGCATGTCTTAGTTACTTATTGCTACAAGAAATGAAAAGGAGAGGGGAAAAAGTTCTACGCTTTCAAAACTGAGTGCCTGAGAGGATGGGAATGAGGGGGGTGAAAAAAATGTAAAATGACTTCACGGACTGAAATACATGTGAAAAAAATGTAAAATGACTTCACGGATATTGAGAGGGAAAACTGGTTTGAGAGAAGACAACCTGGATATATTAAGTTTCAGAGGAATATTTAGGGACTAATGAAAACCACCCAACAAGCAGTTGGGGTATGAGGGATGGAGCTTGAACAAAAGTTTAGAACTTGACTTATAAATATGGGAACCACGAGCCCATAAGTCATAATTGAAAGCTCTGAGGATGAAGAAGCTCTCCAAGGGCTGGAGAGAAGAAAAGTCCCATTACTAAACGAATACTCCCTACTTAAGGTATAAGCAACTCATCAAAAGCAATGAAGTAAATAAGAAAGCCACGAAGAGCTTGGCTGTGAATCTGTGAAGCCATTGAGCATCCACCATGTCCAAGGGCAGTGTCTCTCGTCAACTGTAGGGCATTCCCATGGCCATACCAAATAGTAGAAGGTACCAAGTAGACTTGAATGCTGCAACCAGAGGCCTGTTTCCTCTTGGCCCAAGAGACCAGGTTTGAGTATCTAACTCAATGTCCTCCTCAATGCAGGACATCTGGCTCATCAAATTTCCTCTTTGATGTCTTTCCCTGAAATATGCAGTCCTCATTTCTGCTCTTCCCTAAAAATCATGGGATTTGAGACCGCCCTCTTTGGGAATATTTGCAGATACCTTTGGCTCATGGCACTTATATATAGAACATCTTTTCTTCTCTAGGCCAAATGTTTATTGGAGTCTATGCTTACATTCTACTTAAGGGACTTCAAACTGGAAGAGTTGTATGGTGTTCTATGTTTAGAGACCAACCATTTAATTTACCTCAATCCCTGTTTTCTTATTTAAATAGCAGAGGTGGTCAAATGAGATCTTTCAAAGGCCCGTCCATTACATTCTTTTTGAAAATGCCGTTATCATGTTTCTTCACATCTGATTTATCTTTGTGTTTTCTATTGCCCATTATTCATATTGAATACTTAATAAATGTTTGTTGATTGAATGATTGGGGTACAAAGGCCAGAGTAAAGTAGAATAGGGTTTACTCCTGAACACTGATTGTACTTCCTTCCTTCTCTTTTAGTTCAGTGTTTCTCAAAACATGTTCCTCAAGATTCTAGCTCTGTAGGATATCACTGTAGATATCACTGTTAAATTAAAAAGTGGTAGAATATGTTTGTGTGTATGCAGTTTTCCATAGGAAAATTCTGTCTTCTACTTACTTTGGGAAATTTTGTGTTCAAATTATTGATGAGCTTGGCTCTCTTCTGCAGGATTTCTCAGAGCATTTACCACACTAATGTATATTGTGAATTGCTAAAACTAGTTCTGCAGAAGTCCCTCCCCATCCTTTTTAAAATAATATTTTGAGGAACCAGTTTTTAGATTGCACGTTGGGAATCCCACTGTGGTTGCTATAAAGTAAATTAGTTCAACCATTGTGAAAGATAGTGTGGCATTTCCTCAGTGAAATAGAACTAGAAATACCATTTGACTCAGCAATCCCATTACTGGGTATATACCCAAAGGATTATAAATCATTCTGCTACAAAGACACATGCACACATATGTTTATTGTGGCACTACTCACAATGGCAAAGACTTGGAACCAACCCAAATGTCCATTGATAATAGACTGGATAAAGAAAATGGGGCACATATATACCATAGAATACTATGCAGCCATAAAAAAGAATGAGTTCATGTCCTTTGCAGGGACATGGATAAAGCTGGAAACCATTCTCAGCAAACTATCACAAGAACAGAAAATCAAACACCACATGTTCTCACTCATAAATGAGAGTTGAACAGTGAGAACACATGGATACAAGGAGGGGAATATAGGGGAATATCACACACTCGGGCCTGTCAGGGGATGGGGGGATAGGGGAGGGATAACATTATGAGAAATACCTGATGTTGGTGATGAGTTGATGGGTGCAGCAAACCACCATGGCATGTGTATACCTATGTAACAAAACTGCATGTTCTGCACATGTACCCCAGAACTTATAGTATAATTAAAATAAAATAAAATAAAATTGTCAGAATACATGTATTAAATAGATACATACATGCTAGAACCAAAATTCGTTGCGATCTTTCAGAATCCCAAATACACGAAGAGGACATTTAGAGAAGAAATGAAGAGAAAGGCCTTGAATATGTGGGCCACAGAAATAGGAAATGTCAATATCTATGTGGATCTTTGAAGTATGTTTCATCCCATTCAAAACCATGTTTGTACTACAGATTTGAAGCTCCTGTAAAGAGAAGTTAAATCAAACTCTGGCACACCCTGAGTGCTATAAAATTACTCATGAGAAACTTGCTATCAATTACCAGAGTAAAACAATAGGGTGGTTTTTTTTCGTCTCTTTATTTAAAATACCACTTCTCAGCAAGCAGTCATGAGAGTGCTGTCAAGGGCCGGATGTACTGTTTCCCAGCAGGATTAGACAGGTTGCTAGGGCTCACCCAGTGGATGAATTTATGGCTTTGCTGGCTTCTGGGTGACACCAGACAGTCTTCTGAGGAGCTTAAGAAGAAAGACTAAGTGCGTATGACTGGTCTCATACTCTTCTTAAGATGGTGCCAACTCCTCAGGCTCACAGTGGTTGTCTGCACCCCTGCAGATTTCTGTTCTGACCCTGGTAGCCTAGGGCCTATGGCTTTTTGTGCTATGTACTACTGCCTGCTTGCTGTTAGAGTGGAATAGAGGGTTCCCAAAGGCCACTGGGAAGCAGCTCTACTGATTTCTGGGGCAAGCTGCCATATTGATTTCTGGGACAAGCACTGTTCTTCTGCACTCACAGGCTAAGTGGGAAGAAAATGTGTTGGCAGTGGAGTTGGGGTTTGTTCACTGCTCAATCCAAAGGGCAAATGGGAGTGTCTCAACAAATCACCACACTATAACATTTGTAATGTTGCACCTGAAACTGTATTCTCAACTAGGAAGGAACATTAGCCATGAGACCAATGTCCTGGTCTTGACTATTTAAGTAACCATTTGAGCATCATTTTGCCTCCTGGGTCTCAGCATTCTCAACTGAATAATGCCAACATTTACAAAGTACCTTCTGGCACTGAGTAATTTTGCTTACATTCCAAAGGTATGATGCTCACATTGAGCATCAGTGTCTGTGTCATACGCAATGGAGAAATTGGGCTCAGAAAGCTGAAATGGTTTGCCCAAGGGTCACGCTGCAAATGAAAGAGAGATTCAGGAACTAAACCCAGTGTATCACTCCAAATTTGGTGTCTATATTATATATAGTCCATTCTTGCATTGCTATAAAGAGCTACCTGAGACTGGGTAATTTATAAAGAAAAGAGGTTTACTTCGTTCATGGTTTTGCAGGCTGCACAGGCTTTTGCTTCTGGGGAGGCCTCAGGAAACTTACAATCATGGTGGAAGGTGAAGGGGAAGCTGGCACGTCTTTCATGGCAAGAGTAGGAGGAATAGAGCAAAGAGGGAGGTGCTACACACTTTTAAACAATCAGATCTCATGAGAACTCACTTTAATGAGAACGGCAAGGAGGAAACCCGCCCTCAAGATCCAATTGCCTCTCACCACGCCCTTCCTCCAACATTGGTGATTACAACTGGACATGAGACTTGGGTGGGGACACAAATCCAAGCCATATCAGTGCCCTTCTTCCTCATCATACTGAAGAAATTGAACTTGATCATCAGCAGGTCCTTTCAGCTTTTAGCATGACCTTACCATAGGATCAATGACCGCTTGAGGACCATCTCCTACTCATGGCAATTGTGGAATCTAACGTTTCAGAGTGCTGTCAGGAGTTGCTCTCAGCCTTTCATCTGGATAATAAATAGACTTAGAGTTCTCTCTTCTAATACACTCTTGGATCATTTGATCTCATTTTTAATCAACTTTGCTTTTGGTGAAGCACCTTTCTTGGTACATTTCCTCTGCTCTCTCCCTGCTACAGCTTAAGCTTAACTCATCGAAGATTAATTACACAGCTCAATGAATGCTATTTCTCATCCAAGAAATGGGATGCATAAGTTTCAACAGCTAGTACTGACTCTCCCACCTTTAATAAGACTTATTTTCCTTTTACTCTCCTCGTGTGTGGTTTCTATCTAAATCCCTCCTCCCCTCCCTCCTTCAGATTCCCCCAGGTCAGACACTGACATGGCTACAAGGTCATGCTATTTGATTAACTGCATCAGATCCCTTGAGGTCTCTGCCTTCATACTTTCTGACTCCCCCTCTAGCTCTCTGAGTTGTCTATCAGCTTTTAATCTTCCGTTTTGCCTCTATCAGTTTCCCTCTTCCTGTCTTGGTGTCATTTCTCAAGCTTACGTGCAGAGAAGAAAAGTGAAAAAGTTAACAGTCTGAAATCTGATGCTCCACTAACCTGTCTAATCCTGTTGCCTGGTACAGCAGGGGCTGAAATACCTGCACTGCAAAATAACAACCACAGGACATGAAAAGAGAAGAGGGGGAGATGGGCTCCCTCTCCTTTTCATTTATCCTGGAAATGCTTGTCAACATCTACAAGGGTGCCTTAAGGTCAGGAGGCCAAGGCACTTCCAGGTTATTATTTATCTTAGTATAGCTTGAGAAAGGTGCTTCTTTTACTTGAGGAGGAGTGGCCAAAATGGCATGAGCTAAATAGAACCTTATGTTCTGAGAAAAGAAAACAAACCCAAGTCTCAGTGATGTGGATTACAGTCGTGGACATATCCTCAATTAGGTTATGTGACCAAGAAAGAATCACTAACCCTTCCCGTTCACTTTATCACTAGAATCACATAAATAATAATACCGTCACCATGAATCTCACAGATTGGAAAGTTAAAAAAAAAAAAAAAAGTAAGACATGTGAGCCGGGTGTGGTGGCTCATACCTGTAAGCCTAGCACTTTGGGAGGCCAAGGTGGGTGGATCACCTGAGGTCAGGAGTTCAAGACCAGCCTGGCCAACATGGCGAAACCCCATCTCTACTAAAAATACAAAAATTAGCTGGGTGTGGTGGTGTGTGCCTGTAGTACTTGGGTGGCCAAAGCAGGGAGAATCACTTGAACCTGGGAGGCGGAGGTTGCAGTGAACTGAGATCGAGCCACTGCACTCTAGCCTGGGTGAAAGAGCAAGACTCTGCCTCAAAAAAAAAAAAAGTAAGAGATGTGAAAAGGCTTTCAAATAATAAATATATCATGTGAATGATGGGATAGTTCTTTGCCTTGTAAGCATTGCTTTATTGGTGAAGTTCTTCCAAGGGTGTATTAAACTTCCATGGGTTTCCCCTTTGGTGATATTATTTTGTGGTTCTATTTTGTGTAACCTATTCACACCTGTTTAAAGATGTGAGAATGATCAGTTGCCCACTAATCACAGGGTTTATTTGAATAATCTGGCTGGCTAAGTGAGCTTTCCCAACCCCCACTTTTTTTGGTTAAATGCACGTCTCTTCCACATCTGTGAACCCAGTTGAGAAGAGCATTCATCCTCTACAGAAAAGACTGTTTTTTCCGTCGAGTGATGTGAGTCGCCAGCCTTTTCTGATAAAACCCTTACCTCTTGCTTGTTGTCACTTTGCAGCAATGTAACATATCACACAATAGGGGAACCTCCAGGGGTCTTTTAGTTGTTACTTTTACTTATATTTCATGTCATTATGAGAAGTTCAAGGTAAGCTTTGTTCACAGAAATAAAGACTCTGAAAAGCCACCTCTCAATTATCAGTTTGCAGTGGGATAAACTAGGGAGAGATTAGGTCATCAGCATTCTCTAATTGTAACTGTCACTACCCACCCCCAGTGGATAAGTTACATCTGTTCATACTATACTTTATTATATAAGGAAGTCTCGGAAAGGAATCAAATACATTTTAGAACAAAAATTCCAGGTTTTTTTTTTTTTTTTTTTGAGACAAGCTGACTCTCTCACCCAGGCTAGAGGCCAGTGGTGCAGTCAGAGCTCACTGCAACCTCCATCTCCGGGGCTCAAGCAATCCTCCTGCCCCAGCCTCCCAAAGTTCTGGGATTATAGGCAACATACCACCACACTCAGCCCAGGGTTATTGTTTTGAAAAGGGACAAAGTCTAAACCATGTGAACAGAAGGAATGTGCATGTAAGACTAAATGGGCCATCTCTAAAAAAATAACAGGGATGATTGCTTTGGTGAAGAAGGCTTGCTTCTTGGGAAACTTGTAAGCAAATCAGCTACATACTCCTACTAAAGACGGTTTAACATAAACTTGAGCTCCCACCAGCTTTCCTACTCTTAGGACTCACTTTCTCCAGAGTTTTCAGACACATGTGGATAAGATGCTTCATTAACACCCAACAGGGTGCTAAGATTTCATGGCACAAAATAAGTAGGGAGTGAGGGGAAGGGTGCTTCCCTGAGAAAAAGAAGTGTGGGATCCATATTGGAGGCAACTATTGATAAGGAAGATGAGGAGTGGGAGACAGGTCAGGAGGAGGGGAGCATTCACAGGGGACCCCTGCTTCTCTGCATTGTGGTGGTAGAAGGGAATGTATAAGGTGAAGTTCTTCTCTACCACACTGCTCCTTGATATCATCCTGACCACGCAGTGAAAAGATGTTGGATGTTCAGTGACAGGGCTTGGGGAAGACAGAGGATCCTGGGAGCAAGGAGAGCTGCCTGCTTCCTATCACCTGTGGCCAATTCCAACAGACACAGGAGGATAGCACAGACCCTTACCCTGTGGATGCTCAGCTAAGTCATCTCAGAATAACACATATTGTGGAGGAACTTGAAGACCAGCAGTGGTCGAGAGATTTCCCAGATGCAGGAGACATAAAAATGAATTCCAGGATTGCTTCCCCTCATTGGTGAGCTAGGGCTCTGAGACAGAAACAAGGACCATGTCCTGTACAGATCATGTATGCATGACATGTCCATGCTGTGTCCTTCATATTCAGGCCGTGTTCTTTTCTCATCTCTTCTCTTTTCCATTCCACAAGTAATATGAGATCGAGGAATACACAACAACATAAATGTGAGCCAAATTGCCTTAGGAAGGGAAAGCCATGGCAACATAAAGCATATTGTGTTCATCTCTAAATGAAATAGTATATCTCTTTATGTACTCTTAGTGCAATTCTATTCAGGTGGATAATGATGAGTAGCCATTTGATCTCCAGGTTTGAAAATGAGGTGTCTTTCTTGGTCTTTTGTTTCTGCAAAGTTCCACCAAGATTTACAAAGACATGGAAGGCAGCTGTGACCAATGTCCTTTCCCTTTTCCATGGGTCTCTGGGCCCTGCTGCAGTCGTCAGCTGGGCTTCGGTCACTTTTCCAAGAGTTTCTTCCCTTCTTCTTAGTGGATGGGACTGGTTGAGCTGGTTATTGCCAGCTTTCTTGAAAACATTTCCAGATAGGAATGAATGTTCCTGCCAGGTGGTTGGAACAGGAAGAATTTCTAGGGAGGAGTTCCTGTTGGGTCTAGTTTTCAACTCACTAATTAAAATCTCCCGGTTACTAATTTGTTGGTTCCTTGTATCATATTATTGTCTTTGAGGAGGTTGTGCTATTGTTGCCTTTGTCTGATTGGGAGATAGGGGTCTAGTCACAATCTTCAGAGTTGTCTCCTCTTTGTGTTCTTTTTTCTCTGATCAAAATTCTGATCAAGAGAGTTGAGAATGACCCTTCGTCTTGGATCCCTAGGCATCAGAAATCCAAGCCCGTCTGAACCAAGCTTCTCTAAATTTAAGTAGAAGAGAATCACTGCTCATTGAGAACACTTCCTTTCCAAAAGGGGAAGTCACAACTCATTGCCATCCACCTGCCTGCCCATCAGCTTTGCAGGGTGTAGGACCAAGTGAGAGAAAAATGCTGACTTTTATTTTTTATAGAAGACATTAGGGTGGGAAATCTGAGCACTGGGCTTGGTGTCAGAAGATGTGTGTTTGAGTTTGGGCACTGTCATATGAATCTAGAAAGGTCATTTGAATTCTCTGCAAAATTGGAGTAATAATACCCCCGCTGCCTCCTTCATAGAGTTATTGATGGGGGAGAAAAATTAAAATGATTTTTTTTTGTGAAAAAACATAGAAAGTGAAAAGTGTAAAACCTGGTGGGATGTTTCAATTACCCAAGGAATGAGAAGCCAGAGCATGTTATAAATTTAATCCGAAATAAAAGATGCACCACCCCGCAACTCACTCCCTGATAAATCTCATCTGAAGCAACCCTCTGGGAATCTTTGCTAAAAATGTTGACAACTGATCCAGGAGAATTACAGATTGGCTCTTAGTTTATTACTTTTGCACCCACCTGCTGTACAAAGACAGCCTTGTTCGATTCATGGACAATCCCCCATTGGCTTTTTGGGTGCCTTCATTTGAATGTGGATGTTTCTAGAGCATGTAAGTCTCACTCTTGAATTCTTTGTTTTAGGGACTTCAAATGCCAGTGTCACAGCATGAATAGCTTATAATAAAACATTTTCCAGAAGCTCATGGCCCCAACAGTGACTGTGGTAGAAAGGCAGGCAGATCTCAACAGGCTGATGAGTGGGCAGGTCCTGCATCAGCCACAAGAAGAACCCTAGGCCAGCTGCCAAGTTTCAGCCAGGAGGGAACATCTCTCCTGGAGTTTATAACCCTGCAAAGGAGGGAGTCAATAAGAAAAGCTGCTCCACGCCCTTAATACCACAACATTACTCATGAACACCTTGCTGTTAATTAACAGCGGTAAATACCACACTTATTTCATTTTGCTTACCATTTTCTCAAATAGCAACTCTCAGACACCCGGCAGTGGGATGGAGGGGGCAGTTTATCCCCATAAAGTTCTGGAGGCCTTGCCAAGACTGGAGCACCAGTGGACTTTATGGGTCTGTCATCAAGGGGCAAACTGAATCCTGGTTTCACTGCCCACATTCTTGTACCAAATGTAGGGTATATGGCCATGACTTCTTTAGAAAGTTCGAGTTGGGACCTGCTGATCTTTGAATACTCCACCAAGTGCTTATTTGATAAAAAAACAAGTCTCCAGTTGCCTGTGAAACTCCATGCTTCTGAGAGGGCCTCCCGAATGATGGGGTAGCTCTTAGCCAGTGTTGACATATGGTCTTCCCGCTTTCCCATTGCTTGGAAGGTCTGACCCAGGGAGCAATTTCCACATCCGTACAGCAACTCGGTTTTCCCCATACAGACATACCCCCACATCCCCACTGGATGTTCAAATCTGACATATCATGTAATGGCCCTTTAACAATACTTTTATCAAAAAATCATGTACTGAAGACTTCATGACAGGCCCTGAAGAGACAAGGATGAAGAGGGCAGGACCCTGGTCTTCAGGAACTCAGAGTCAAGAAGGGTAGGAGAATGGGTAACAAGTTCAACCACTATGTTAACTCATATTTTCAATGATGGTAGAGGATAAGGGTGCTATGGTAATCCATGAGGGAAAGTAGTTATTTTTGGAGGTAAGAAATGAAATGAAAATTAAGTTTTGAAAGTTGAATAGGAGTTTCCCAGGAAAAGAAGTTCTGGCATTTCAGGGAGAGAGAGAAGCACATGCAAATATCTCGAGGTATAGAAGAACAAAGCATATTCCACACAGTGAGAACATAAACTTGTCTGGTTTTCTCTTCTTTTTTTGAGATGGAGTCTCACTCTGTCTCCCAGGCCAGAATACAGTGGCACGATCTCCGTTCATTGCAACATCTGCCTCCCTGGTTCAAGTGATTCTCCTGCCTCAGCCTCCCGAGTAGCTGGGATTACAGGCGCTCACCACCACGCCCAGCTAATTTTTGTATTTTTAGTAGAGACTGGTTTTCACCATGTTGGCCAGGCTGGTCTCGAACTCCAGACCTTAGGATCTGCTGGCCTCGGCCTCCCAAAGTGCTGGGATTCCAGGTGTGAGCCACCAAACTTACCTTGTTTCCTGATTCTTGCTTTCCTGCAAAATGTATGTTAGGTTTGCTTATATATATTATAGGCATATAATGAATTGCATTAAAGCTAACATGTTTGTGCTAACATACAATGCATGCTTGAAACATTCTTCTATCATACCACAACAACACTGAACACAGACACTGAGTATTCTATTTCTTTTGCTTCATACCTTCCTGCTCCTTACCTCAAGTATTGGGCTCAATCTTGACTCAGTACTCATAACTTCCATTTTTCCCAGGTCCATTGTCTTGGAAGGGAATAATTTTAAATTCTTTTCTTTCAGAATTGACTCCTATTCTCCCCATTTAACTAATGTTTGGGAGTGGGGTTGGAGGAGGGAGGGATGTGGAGCTCAGTGTTTTTTCTCTAGCCCACAACTCATTTCTCTCCTTCCTCCCTCATGGGGCAGCTGTCTAGGTCTTCCAATGGCCGGTTCTCCTGTCCCATGGTCTTCATTTAGATTCTCAGCTCCCCTACCACCTCCACCTAATGTCTGACTTCCATGCTCCGATGGGAGTGCATTGTGTCCTTGGTGAGGTTAACGTAAGGAGCTTGAGGGTGGTAAGATTTCTTGGCCAGAGTTTCATGGGACTTCAAATTCCATAAAGTGTTTCTGATTCATTCCTTCACTAGCCCACTGAGCTCGAGGTCCTGTGCTATGTGCTGGGGTGCTATGATGCACAAGAAAAATGGCATCTGCCTCCATGTACTTTACAGTCACAAGGTCCTGATCGGGGGCATTTCTGTTGTGGCCAACAGTCATGCTCAGATCTGGGGATCTCGGTTCCCTAGTACCTAAGCCACCTTTTCAAAAGGGCACTCTATACACTGGAAAACCACATTTCCTTTCTGGATGCATTAAGAAGCCACCTTTGACCTGGGGAGCTCCAAGATTCCAGCAAGGGTCAAGGTAGCCTCTGAACTGGCACCTAAGTTCCGGTGAGCAGGGCTGCTGGGGAGAGAAGATGCTCTGGAGAGTTTTGGATGCTTTGGCTCCAAATAGTTTCAGAGTGAAAATCTTATTTAGGCAAGATACATGGAAAGTCAACCAGCATCTGAGTCGTCCTTGGAGGCAATGCATTTGATGTTTCTAAACTTGGACCCCATCACTCACAGGCCTTCACATGTCAGATGTCTAATTCCCAGTGGTAGTTTATGAGAAGGGACAAATGAACAGACAGCTGGTCATCAGATTGGGGCTCCACTAGTGTAGATATCTAACACCAGACCTTGTCTGCAAGCTGTTTAGAACCTTTAACCTCTCCCTTCTGTTGGGGCAGGGTGTCTGTTTTGTTCATTGCCATCTCTCCAGTGCTTAGGGGAGTGTCCGCAACAGAGTGAGTGTTCAAGAGATGTTTCTGGGCTGAGTGGCTGAATGTTCATGTTGACCCAGACACAACCAACCAGCTGCCAACACCTTGTGAGAAGGAAGGCCAGGTGCTTGTTCTTCTTTGGCTTAATAACAGTCTGCAGGTACTGTTGTCTTTTATATGCCTGCTTAGCTCACTGTGAAGGCTCCATAAATATTAATTGATGGACAAGGAGCTCTGGGGTTTGGCTCCAGCCAGATCCAAGTACTATTTTTTGAGGAAGTTTATAAGAACAGAAGAAGGCAGGATATTATGTTGTGAGTTCTGAGACTCTCAGGACCCCCTCCTACTTCTCCCAGACCCAAAGTCTCAGGAGAAGTGGGTGGAGAGAGAAGGGAAGTACCTAATTATATTCATGAGTTATATAATTATGCTTTCAGGTTCTCACTGGTGGTGGATTTTAAAGGAGCTTTGAATAATTTCCATTTTGAAATGCTTTGTTTCCTCAGGCTTTGTTTTATTCATTCTTTATTCATCATCCTTGGTCCTTCCGTAGTACCTTCCAGGAGGAATTATCTGACTATCAGCCCATGGACTTGGTAACTATCCACAGCAAAACTGAGATCTGCAGAGACTTGCCAATGGTTTAACAATAGAATCCAAATACCCTGAATCAAGCCCAAGCTTCTCACCTGTTGAAGTACCTTTCGTGGTAGCACTTCCCTATGCACTAAAATAGTGGTTCTCACTGTCTTCTCCCCAGAGCAGCAGCCTCAGTATCACCTGGGAAGTTGCTGGAAAGGCATTTGCTTGGGTTCCACACAGAACTCCCGGAAACTGTAGGGTGGGACCCAGCAATCTGTGTTTTTAAGGAGCCCTGCAGTGTTTCTGATGCACGTTCAAGTTTGGAAGTCACTGCTTTAGGTTCTAGAGCCTACAATAATCCCAGCTAAGGTGACTGTGCATAATGGCCATCTAACTAGATCCCACCTCAGACCTACTAAATTAGAATCCCCAGGAGTGTGGACCAAGCATCAGATTATTGTTTATTTCTTTTAGGCTCCATACAGGTTCTAATGATGCATGGTCATGGCTAAGTGTGACTATACTAAAGCAATTATGTGTTAGGGACTATTCCCATGAGCAAGACACCACATGAGAGGCAGCTGTGGGGACTAAGGTATGGACCTCACAGATACTGCCCAAGAATATAACCAGCTCTTGCATGTTATCTAGATCA
Source organism: Colobus angolensis palliatus (assembly GCF_000951035.1). Classification (NCBI taxonomy): domain Eukaryota; kingdom Metazoa; phylum Chordata; class Mammalia; order Primates; family Cercopithecidae; genus Colobus; species Colobus angolensis. Next base: position 7,851,591 of record NW_012110918.1, on the reverse strand, counting down.
CCTTGCAGGGCCTGATTGCAGCCAGGGATACTGCCTATGAACATGCAGAGGCTGTAATTTCCCATGTTTTCAAGACCAACTGAAATGGTTCTTGTGACATCTCAATTTGTCAGTTTGGGCAGAGAAGCCTGTTTGAATCTGCAGCTCCCTGAAGGGAAAGGCTGACATAATGAGAGACAAAAGGACATCCAGACAGAAGCACATCTCAGTTCTCACTCACACTCAGCCTTGGTTGGTGTTTCTCTGGTCTTCCTCATCAGTCAGGACAGGGGTTCTTCAACTTTGGTGTATAGCAGACTCACCCCGGGGAGCTAATAAAGACTCAGAGGCCCAGGCTCATGGAAGTAGGAGAGGGCCTGGGCTTTTGCATTTTTACAAGGTTCGCTGGTGATTTAAGAACTACTGCTATAGGCCAAGCTGACATACGTTTTCTGGAAAGAGACAGATAGTCAATATTTTAGGCTTTGCAGATTATGTGGTTGTTGCAACTACTCAACTCCGGCATTGCATCAGGAAAGTTGCCATAGACAAAATGTAAGTGAGTGACTGTAGCTCTGTTTCAATGCGGCTTTATAAAATTGGATGATGGGCCATTTAGCCCATGGGTCGTAGTTTGCTAGCCCCTGTTCTAGACAATAGATCTCAACTTTGACTACATATTTAATCATTGGGAAAGTTGTGGATTTTTTTTTTCTATTGTTTTGCTTTTGTTTTTGTTTTAAATCAACGCCTGGGCCCATTCCCAGACTGGATTCAATTGTTTTGAGGTGGATCCCAAGAATTATTATTTCCTTTTCTTAGTTAAGCCTCCTTTGATTCCAATGTGCAGCCAGGATCAAGAACCATGAACTTAAGTATTTATTCAATAGCCATTGAATAATTCAGCCACTGAAGAATAATTCAGCGGCATGTGCTGAGAATGTTAAAATATGAGCCAGATCATATTACTCTTTCATGCAGCACTCCCCAGTGCTTTCCATATGACTCATAATAAAACGGATGTCCTTGTCATGTCTTGCAGTGTCCTTCAAGACCTTGCCACTAGTGACCTCTTTGACCTCACCTCCTACTGCTCTGCTGCTTATATTCTCTGGTTGATCACACTAGCCTCCTTACTCTCTCTAGAACATTTCAAACATTATCCTAAGTTAAGGTCTTTGCTTTTACAGTCTTCTATCAGAAAAGCTTCCATTGCAGTTATCTATTGCTGTATTACAAATCATCTCATCACTTAGTATCTTAAAATAGCAACAAGCCTTTATTTTGTTCATGAATCAGAAAACTTTGCAGAACTTGACAGAGATGGCTGATCTCTGCTCCACAAGATATCAGCTGGGGTGGCTCAACTAGTCTTCACAGCAAGTTGCTGCTGGCTGTCAGCTGGGAGCTCAGCTGGGTCATTGACCTGCATCTTCAGTTTCTCCTCACATAGGCTTCTTCCAAGGCCTGCTTGAGCTTCCTTACAACGTGGCAGTTGGGTACCAAGAGCAAGCATCCAATAGAAAAGAAGTAGAAGATGCTATTCTTTTAAGGCCTGGACCCAGAAACGGATAAAACATTAATTCTGCCATACTCTATTAATCAAAACAGTTACATAGCTCTCCAAGATTCAAGGGGAGGGGACATAGACCCCAATTTTCAATGGGAGGAGTATCCAAAGTGTTTGGGTCATCTTTCCTTTAACACAGCAACTTTACATATATATTCATGACTCATCTACTCTGACACTTCCTGCAGGTCTCTGCTCCAATGCCACCATGTCAGAGAAGCCACCACATGTAGATGGCAGCCCTAACCCCTCACCTCGCCCCATCACTACTTATCCCCTGACCTGCTTTATAGCTGTCAACAGTGCTGAATGCTATTGGCCATATTGTGTATTTGTTTATAATGGTCACTTATTGAATTACTTGTGATTGATGCTTAGATGGCTAGAAGAGAAATGTAAGGCACTATTTTTGACCTCTGGAAGCTTTTGATCTAGCCAAGGAGAAGAAAAACAAAAAAAGCCTCGGATAAAACAGATATAGAAATATGCTGGCAAAAAAATGTAAAATGTTTTTAGGTCTTTGATTGTCAATTGCACACAGACACTAAATGCTCAAAGTGGAGAGGCCCATAATGCCTCCTCAAGCCAACTCTTGGTGTCCCTACTGGCACAGACTTTAGATGTCACTTGGTGCTTTGCACAGAGATTGTTTTGAAAGCCAAAACATCACTCTCAAAATCCTCAGTTTTTGTTGTTCTTGATGTAGAGCTAAAGTAACACGGAAGGAAAATTTTGAGAATTCAGTTGAACATGTATTTATGGAACATTATTTTGTTCTAGCCATGTGGTAGGCTCTGAGACATACATATGGTGCCTGATATTGATGAGCTTACAATCTAGTGGGGAGACTGACATTTAAACATATTATTTTAATAAAACATAGCAAATACAATAATAAAGGCAATCCTAGAGGGTGTTTTGGAAGTGGTAATATCTGCTAGGTCTTAAAGAATGAATAGGAGTAATCTAGATGAAAAAAAGAAGAGTGGAAGATAGAGTGGGTTTGGAGAATAATAATATTTCAGCAAGGAAACAACTTGTATAAAATGAGAAACAGTACAGTGTGTTGAGAGAACAACAAGCAGTTTATCTTGGAATATCAAGGGAGAGGTAGAAGAAGCGGGCTATGAAGGATATGAATAGTAACAGGGTTTTGTCGTGAAGTGATCCTGCATCTCTCACTAAGAAGCTTGAGGTTTATTGGGTGGGTGTTGCACTGAGGATTCAAATGGTCAGAGGATATACTTTAAATACCGTGTTCTGGTTGCAGTATGGAAGATGACTTTGAAAGAGGAGTAGGAGGTAGAGAAGCTGGGACCATTAGAAGTCTATTGGGGCAAAGCGTGGTGGCTTATGCCTATGATCCCAACACTTTGGAAGGCTGAGGTGGGAGGATCACTTGAGGTCAAGAGTTTGAGACCAGCCTGGGCAACATAGGGAGACCCTGTCTCTAATAAAAAAAAGAAAAAATAGCCAGGTGTGATGGCACGCTCCTACGATTCCAGTTACTCAGTAGGGTGTGGTAGGAGGATCACTTGAGCCTGGGAAGTTGAGGCTGCAGTGAGCTATGATTGCACCACTGCACTCCAGCCTGGATGACAGACCCAGACCCTGTCTCAAAAAAAAAAAAAAAAAAAAGGCTATTGCAAAGTCCATGCATGAAATGACAAGGGCCTGAAATAACAGCAGCAGGGATGGGAAAAAAGGACCAATTCAAGGCACATTCATGAAGCAGTATCAATAGGGCTTATTGACTGATCAACTATGGAAGAGGGAGGAGAATTAGCTGACTTCCAGGTTTCTGACATGGTGGCCCAAGTATCACTGGGTCTGGATATAAAAGAAAAGGGTTCATATATGGGCCCTAGAATGTAGAAATTCTGGTCCATTTTGGCTGCTGAGTTTGAGGGGCTTTCACAGTACCCAGAAGACACGATAAGAGCCAGTTAGGCAGATATCCAAGTCTGAGGACAGAGGGGACCTGAGTCCTGGAGACATACGGCTGGGCTTCATCATCACAAGATTTGACCATGAGGTTTTGTTAAGTGAGCCAAAGAGACAGACATTCAGAGGATATCATGCAGGCAAAGCAGGCTGTGAGTGAGGCCAAGGAGGAGATTTGAAGAAGTAGGAGCAGAGCCAGCAGAAGTGGGTGTCATGGAGAACAAAGAGGCAGAAGTTGTTAAGTCTGAGGGTGCTTCAGGTGAAACAGATACAGAGCAGTCAAATGCAGTGGTGCCCTTGGGTTTAGTGACCTTGAAGTCACTTCCAGCTTTATTAAGACCATTTCCGTGGACCTTGGGGAGACGCATGCTGCCCCTGGACTGAGGGTGGCCCAAAGTTTCTTCAGCATGGACTTTCTTCCCCTAACTCCTACTTTTTACTCTTCAGGTTTTAGTTGAAATATCACCTGTTTAGATAGACCATTCCAATACCAGGTAGATGACTTGGCAAACAATAGGTGCTCAAAAAATAAATAAATAAATAAATAAATAAATAAATAAATAAATAAAAGAAAATAGTTTTTGACTGGGTGCAGTGGCTCATGCCTATAATCTCAGCACTTTGGCAGGCCGAGGCAGGCGGATCACCTGAGGTCAGGAGTTTGAGACCAGCCTGGCCAACATGGTGAAACCCCATCTCTAGTAAAAATACAAAAATTAGCCAGGCATGGTGGTGGACACCTGTAGTCCCACCTACTCAGGAGGCTGAGGAAGGAGAATCGCTTGAATCCAGTAGGTGGAGGTTGCAGTGAGCTGAAATCATGCCACTGCACTCCAGTCTGAGCAACAGAGAGAGACGCAGTCTCAAAAGAAAAATAATTTTTACAAAGCGGACTTTGCCTCTTGAGCATTGTCGTTATGGGCTTAGGCTGGAAAGAGATTTCAGTTGCTGCAGAACTCCGAGGACTGGGAAAGTTGACAGAGGGGGCAGTTGGGGAATAAATGAGAAAATGAACCTTCAGCAAGTTGCTCTGCCATCCTGAGCCTCCGTGTCCTCACACCAATGTGAACAGGGCAAACACATTCATCTTCAGGATGCAGCTAGCTCTACAAAACAGTGGAAGATCCTAAGTGCTTAACTCCTCGTTGTCATACACATTTATTGGGCTGTGTTTCATGCATTCTTCCTACTTCACAACATGTGCCAGGAGGAAGTACTAAAGCCCTCAGAGATGAGATGAGGACACAAGACTGACAGGGCTAACACACTTGCCCCAAGATCATGCAACTGATATGTTTCACAAGAATTTTAGTTCTTCCCCTGACACTGGCTTCCAGTGATTCCCCACCCACTTTGGTAAACCCCATCTTCTGAGTGTGGGCTGGAGCCAGCAACTCCTAACAAATAGAATGTGACAAAGTGGTGGGGTGGCACTTCCAAGGTCAGGCTACACAAAGGCCGTGCCTCTCTCATTCTCATGGTATCAGTCAGGGCTCGTGGAGAAACAGGATTGATATGGGGTATGTATGAGATAGAGAAAGAATAAAACGGAAACAGAAAGAGACACAGAGAGACACAGACAGAGACAGAGAGACACAGAAAGTAACAAAGAAAGAGAAAGAGGGACAGACAGAGACAGAGAGACACAGAGAGAGACACATAGAAAAAGTAACAAAGAGGGACAGAGGGATTGAAACAGAGGCGAAGAGACAGAAAGAGACAGAGAGACACAGAGACAGAGAGAGATACAGAAAGACAGACAGAGAAGAACAGAGAGAAAGACATGGAGAGACAGAGTGAAACAGAGATTCACACACAGAGGGACAAACAGAGACAGAAGCAGAGAGACACAGAGACATACAGAGACAGAGGTAACAAAGAGAGACAGACAAATGGAGAGAGAGAGGAGAGATTGATTTTAAGGAATTGGCACATGTGATTATAGAGGTCTGGTGAGTCTAAAATCTGACTGGAGAGACCAGCAAGCCAGAGACCCCTGCAGAACTTGTGGTTACAGCATGAACACAGTTTGCTGCCAGGACTCCCTCTTTCTCAGAGGAGGGCAATCTTTGTTCTATGCAGACCTTCCACTGATTGGGTGAGGCCCACCCACACTGTGGCATGTCATCTGCCTTACTCAAAGTCTGCTCAGGCAAATGTTAATCTCATTCAAAAAACACCTTCACAGAAACATTCAGCATAATCCTTTGACCAAATGTCTGAGCACCATGGCACAGCCAAGTTGACACATCAAATTAACCATCACCCTCCCTTGTTTGAAGAAAAGTCAATTAAAGGGTTGTGAGTGGCAGTGGAGAAGCCCATGTGATAGGGAACTGATGGAGTATCAGGCTAACAGCCAGGGAGGATCCGAGGCCCTCCATCCAACAGCCATGTGAGTGGGCTTGGAAGCTCACCCACCCTGACCACACCCCAGCTGTGCCTTGAGATGACTGCAGCCTGTGAGATTCACAGGGGCAGAGGACCCCACTACACTGCACCCAGATTCCTGACCACAGAAACTATGAGACGCTAAATGTTTGTTGTTTCAAGCTGTTAAGGTGTGGGGTCATTTGGACGTTAGCAATAGACAGTCAATATGTATGCCTTGTGGCTTAAGCTGGCCCTGGGATTTTTCCCAAATGTTTCATCTTAAGTATAGGTATGTGGGCCGGGTGCCTAGTGTAGAGAACTGTTTTGTGACCCATCCAACATTCTAATGGGATGATGCAGTCAGTGATTGTATTAGTCCGTTTTCACACTGCTGATGAAGACAGACCTGAGACTGGGCAATTTACAAAGGAAAGAGATTTATTGGACTTACAGTTCCACGTGGCTGGGGAGGCCTCACAATCATGGGGAAGGTGAAAGGCACATCTCCCATGGTGGCAGACAAGAACATCAATGCCAAGCAAAAGGAGTTTCCCCTTATAAAACCATCAGATCTCCTGAGACTTATTCACTACCATGAGAACAGTGCAGGGGAAACCGCCTCCACGATTTAATTATCTCCCACTGGGTCCCTCCCACCACACATGGGAATTCAAGATGAGATTTGGGTGGGGACCCAGCCAAACCATATCAGTGATTATTTTGCCACCCTTCCTCCCTGTTCTTATTTCTTCCTTGAATAGTTTTAATCCAATTTCTAGATTGGGAAACTGAGTTTTGAAGTGACCAGTACAGAATTGTGGAACGACGTGCCTCCCGGTGCTGGAGTTTGCACTTGGAGCTCCTCCACCCTGTGGATCAACAATCCTCACGTCAAAAGCACGACCTTCCTTCAGCAAGGAGGACGTGATCACATTCCACATTGAAGTGGAGACTTATTGCATCTGGGGACGGAATTCGCTCTGCTGAGCCCAGCAGCGGGGCCCTCTCAGTAGGCAGTCCATCCATGTTAATAAATGTCTCACCTACCAGACAGCTTCAATAAGGTGAACCGTGCAGGAGGGGTCATGCTTGTCAGTTTAGTTTTACTGAGACATGGAGGGCCTGTCTGATGAGGCTCTGGGATTCAGCTGTTGTCCTGGAGGGAGGACAGACTGGCAGTTTCTTCCCCAAGACCTGGCCCGCTCCCTTCCCAGACACACTCTTATTTCATTTCCATTTCTGAAGTCTAGGGACTGCTGGGGTCACACCGCCCTGCGTGTGTATGCGTTGTATGTGCATGTATCGTACTCGTGTATGCAATTATGTATAACATATGCGAGCTTTGTTCAACGTTAAAAAATGCTTCCATAGCAGCTCTCTCAATTGCTGTCCCAACAGGTAAGCTGTGCAGGCATTATTTTCCCCGCTTTGCAGATGGGTATAACTGAGTCTTAGAAGGTACCTGGTTCCCTTGAGGTTACCCTGTAAAGGAGGAGTGCTTATTCTCAGCCGTTAGGATTCCCAGTGGCTAATTCTCTGAGATGCTGTGTCCTCCTGTTGGACGTCATATCTCTTTGCATCAACTGCAAGGAAATTCACAGGACTCAGGAGTTTCCTAGGGATTCTCAGAGTGTCAGAATTTCACCAAAGGAGGTAAATGGCAAAACAGCCCAAGCTTGGGCATCCCCCTTTTCCACAGGAAGGAAACGGAAGGCAAAGCAGAACAGCCCAAGGTCAAATTTGACAACATGAGGGAATCCAGGAAGCATCTGGGTCAGGCCCTTCACTTAACAAATGAAGAATGTGAGCCTATATGGGGGAGTGAGTGCCCAGAGTCAGAAGCCAGGGCAAGATGGAGATGCGGGTCTAATCCCCGTGTTCCTGCTTCTGAACCAAAGAGGTTCTAATGGTTTGAAGGCCCTGCAGACGCAGCTGTGTGTCTGTACTGGTGATGAATCCCCTTCTGCTACCTATTCCCTCTCCCCAGGAGCAGCTTCCTCCTTAAACTCAGCTGAGCCAGCAGGGAGAGCTCCTCCAGAGAGCTGGCTGTGTCAATCTCCCCTTTCCACACCTGTGTCCCCTCTCCATCTCCGCCCCGGATTCTCAGAGGCTGCACCTGCCCCATTAGGTCTCTCTTCTTCTCCGGGGCCCCTCCTTCTCTCTTTCGACTCTGTCAGGACATGAGTAATGGGCCCTCTCCTTCAAAGAGGAAACAAGATTGATGACAGAAAAAAAGGCCAGTGAAGATCTCCTGCTCCTCCCTGCTCTAGCAGAAAACATGCTTGTTCCGTGTGGATTTATGAAGTGGTCACATCTCCCCTCCCAGATAAAGCTTGGCAGAGACTCGGCCACCCAGGGTCACGTTTCCTCTGCAGCCAAGTGCAGAGGGAAGATTCTCCAAGGTAGGTGTGCAAATAGGACCACCAGTGGGGAGCAGAGGCCACTTTTCCCAGACCAAGAGGAGTCTAGACTATCGCTCACACATGCCCTGGTTGTCTGGGGCAGCCAGAATTCTGAGAGTGCTTCAGTGGGCTTAAGGTGATGGCTGTCTTTTTTTTTGGTGGGGGGAGGGGAGGGGATTACAGGTCAAATCCTGCTCCAAGAAAATGGGATATTTCTTTTTTTTTTCTTGTTGCCCTTCCTTCCTTTCTTCCTTCCTTCCCTCCCTCCCTCCCTTCCTCCCTT
>NW_012110918.1:7839468-7842415 GCF_000951035.1 Colobus angolensis palliatus | reverse complement strand
CCTCCCTCCCTTCCTTCCTTCCTTCCCCCCCTCCCTCACCAGGCTTCAATGCAGTGACATACCTAGCTAACTTTAGAAAAATGTTTTTGTATGTGTGTGTGGAGATGGAGTCTCCCAGTGTTGCCTCAACTGGTCTCAAACTCCTGGGCTCAAGCAATCCTCCCACCCTGGCCTCCCAAAAGTGCTGAGATTACAGACATGAGCCACCCTATCTGGCCAAAATGGGATATTTCTGCCCAATGAGGACATGTGTTCTCCCTCTGGACTTTTTCCCTGTACGATTACCTCTACCTGAAGATACTATTGACAAATAAGATATAGGATGCTCAGGTGCACTCAAATTTCAAATAAACGACCAATTTTTCTTCAGTAAAAATATATTCCAAATACTATGTAGGACATGCTCATACTACAAAAACAAAACAACTATTCCTTTTTGCTAAATTGTGCAGCCTGACCTGAAGAATCATTTTGCTTGTATGTGTTTGTTCTTTGTTCTAATGATGAGTTTAAAAGCACTTTGGAGGAATAAATTCCTGAAAGTTGGGAAGACGAGGGCCTCCTTTTTGTATTTCATTTCTTGCTACGTGCCTGGGGCCCTGCTTGCCCTTGGCCATGCTTGACTTTTGGCCACTGAATTGGGGAGGCAAAAGGCGGGAGATTTGTAGAACAGTGGTTCTCAACTGGGGACAGTTTTGCCTTCAGGGACATGTGGCAATGTCTAGAGACATTTTTGGTTGTCATTACTGGGGGTGGGGGATGCTACTAGCATCTAGCTAATGAAGCTAGAGATGCTTCTAAATACCCCACAATGCCCACACGCATGCACACACACACACACACACACACACACACACACACACAAATTACTAGCCTCAAATATAAATAATGCTGAGGTGGGAACCCCTGGAGTAAAGGAAGAAAATGCACGTTAAAATAAAGGGCCTGAGGCTCAACTACAAACCCACTGCCTCAAAGTTCTCCCAAGTCGGCCAGGCACGGTAGCTCACACCTGTAATCCCAGTGCTTTGGGAGGCCGAGGCGGGCGGATCACCTGAGGTGGGGAGTTGGAGACCAACCTGGTCAACTTAGTGAAACCCCTTCTCTACTAAAAACACAAAACTAGGCAGGCGTGGTGGTGCATGTCTGTAGTCCCAGGAAAATCGCTTGAACCCGGAAGGCAGAGGTTGAGCTGAGATCGCGCCACCGCACTCCAGCCTAGGCAAGAGCAAAACTCCATCTCAGAAAACAAACAAACAAACAAACAAACAAAAAAACACCCGAGTCAGGAATTGGCACAGACAGCTTGGAAACTGCAGTCTAGCCCCCTCCTCCACCCAGAGCCTTGAGGCCCTGTAAGACCTTCCCTCCGATTTCCCCTTGAAGGCTGCCCCTGAGGTTAATTTTAACCATCTTTCGTGCAGACAACAATGTTGGGGGATGGGCGGTCTCTGAGTGGTGCTTAGTCCCTCTTTTCCATCTTCCTGCCCTTCCCTGCCACCAGCCTTCCCTAACAAGGCTCTGGGATGATGGTGGCAACAGCTTTCCAAGGCGCCCAGATATGTCCTTTCTGCCCTGGTGGAGGTTGAAGAAAAGATGCCTCTTTGCTTGCTATCCAATGGGAAATGTGAAAGCACTGAAGAGGCAACAACTATCAAGACCCACCTCTTCCCCTAAGTCCTTTCTTCCACGGGCAGCCAGGGTCTCCAGAAAGGAGACTGGCAGAATCAGTATTCATTCCTAGGTTCTTACAGCAGGAGAAATAGACTGCAGGTTACCCCAACAAAGGAGAAATAAATGCTCATCTTCAGCAAACTACATCAGCTCTCCATACCCTAGAGTTCAGGGAGGTTGGCAAGCTCAGCTCTCCTGCATGCCCCTTCATCCTTGTGTTTTCTCCTATGTACTCCTCAGCAGGGATGACAGTGAGCTGAGCCCCCACACTCAGCGGTCTGGCGAGGATGGAGATATTGAAAACGCCCCCACCAGCTTCTCCAAGAGCCCTCCGTGTGGTGTGGGTGAGCAAAATCCAGTCCTTTCTTTGGGCTGAAAAACAAAACAAACAATCAAAACAAGACAAAGGCAAAAATAAGCAAAAAAAAGTGGGAGACTTTTCCTTCTTAAGTAAAATCCTGGGACAAGTAACTTTGAACTTGTTTTTTGAACTAGAAGGGGTAAACAAAGTTCAAGTCTTACAACTTAGATTTTGTTTCCCACAGTCTCTCACATTTTTATCTATGGCTGGAGAAGCAAAATAGTTTATTTTATAGGACCTGTGATTTTTCCCTCCACCAAGTGACATGAGCCAGTGGCCGCCCATTGGGTTGCAGTAGAGAAACTCCTCTTAGCAGCCCTGGCTAGTCTCCTCCCTCCCCTGCTCTTTTTCTGTCTGCCCCTCACTTTGGCTCCCCAACTCCCTGCCCCACCCTTTCCGAAAGATTTATAGAGCCAAGTGGCTTGAGAACAAATGAGCAGACTTCAGGCTGATGTATTCTGCATACTAATGACAAGATACTGCTTCTGTACCTAGGGGCAAAGCCAGGTCAGGCCAGTTTAACCATAAACTTTATTTATGGGCTTATAACTTTGCAGCTGCGGTAGCTCTGCCCAATCTTCTGAGATCTGCCTCTCTCTATAGATGCATACATATTTTTAAAACAAATTTGGTGGGGGCTGGGGAAGAGAGTGCTGGTAGCGCTTTCTTTATGATCTCCTGAGTAATTCTAGTAAGACGTTTCAGCCAAAGGAAAAAAAGGGGTCAGAGAAGGAAATAGTAATAGTAATGGTAGTAGTAGTAGTAGAAGTCATAGACTAGTAGTAATTCTTCCTCCCAGGGAAAAATAAAGCAATAATAATAATAATACTTCCCGGCCGGGCGCGGTGCCTCAAGCCTGTAATCCCAGCACTTTGGGAGGCCGAGACGGGCGGATCACGAGGTCAGGAGATC
>NW_012110918.1:7784006-7839200 GCF_000951035.1 Colobus angolensis palliatus | reverse complement strand
ATAATAATAATAATAATAATACTTCCCTCTAAGGCAGACATTTATTCTATCTGGTACTTCTGAGTTTTCTACAAGTTAATTTTTAGAACCACCAATCTGAAATCTTGAATCACAAAATGAGTTGCGTGCTTCAAAATGGCTCAAGACCCTTCCTTCCTGCCCAGGATCTTCTACATTTGAGCATCTTTAATTTATCAGTGAACTGGTCTCTCCAGTCCAGATGGTGTGAAGCTCAGAGCTCAGCACCTGCTCACCTTGCCTCCTTCAATCCTCACGGTGCCCCTCCTCCATTCTGGTTGTATGTTATAACCCTGTTTGTGTAAGTCAGTGCAGCATGAGAAAGAGTCCATCCAGGATCGTAAGTTCAATGTAATGAAAATGGATTGATTTTGCTTGGCCTCTGTGTCATGGACTTAGCTCAAGGACAGAGATGGTGTAGATAGCTTCAGTCATTCAATAGAGATGTATTGGTCACCTGCTATGGGCCAAGCACTGTGCTTGGTGTCAGGGACACCAGAGTGAAAAAGATACAATAATCTCCTGCCTGTAATGAGTTTGAAGGATGTAGGCAAGTCCATTCCCACTGCTGAGAATGCATTTTAGAGCATGCATTAGAATGCTTGTGGCACCTGGCCCATCATTAGTAAACCATGCCAGATCTTTTCCAAGGTGAACAGCATTGGATCCACGATTCGAGATCAGCCTTAGTATCCTGGGGACTTGGGTCATAATCGCTGCCCATCCGTGGAATGGTTAATCCATTTTACCTTTCTGCACTTCAGCCTGCCCTTCAGAAAGGATCTAAGACATTAGTGGGTGAAGAGAGGGAAGAGTTTGTGAACACCTGTGACCTTCAACAAAAGCTTGAAAAAACAAGGTCACCACTATTGATTGCCACTTTTCTCTGTTTCACATTTGGGCTGGGCCACTACTGGGGTCAGAAATTGAATAAGGACATTCTTTGAAACTTGCTCAAAGCAAAATGTTCCCCTCTGGGGAAGGAGTCCAGCCAAGTGGTCATGAGATGCCAGAGTTGTCTTCTCTGACTCTCAGGAACCTACTCTTTCTATTCTACATGGATAGAGACAAAGGATTGGGGCACAAGAACTTTGGGGACATGACAATAGCAAGGGAACTGTAGGCTGGTGGATAGGCCTTATCTTGCCAGCTTGTGTGACCTTGGACAAATCACCTTACCTCTCTGAGCCTCGATATACAAATCTTTGAAATGGGTATAATAATAATTCATGTGCTAGGTACCTTGCATGGTTGATATATTTGCGAGGTCTATATAAACCTACTACAAAAATGCTACAAATAATTAGTAAAGTGCTCCAAAAATGTTAGTTTTTTAAATGGCTGCTTGAACAGTGGAAATCAGATACTGATGAGGATTTGTTATATAAATGACATACCTGAATAATTGAAGGGTTTGAATGCTCCACAGCTTTTTAATCACACTCAACCAATGCCGGAGTATATAAATCTATATAGTAATGATCATTTGTCTCACTGTGCTTTTGAATGGATTCGTTGACTTTCCTTGTAGGGCAGGGGTATTTGAGTCCCCAGGAGAGCATAAGGTTCCTGTGGGTAGCAAGTAGGTCCGTCCGTTTGCTGATGTCCCTGTAACACCTGCTGCAGAAGGTTGCGTTCTCAACTGAAGTCACTCCCCTGGCTGACCAACTGATTGACCGACAGACTAGGGCTAGGGATAGACATTCATAGACGTGGGAAGATGTGTTCTAGTCTTGTAACATCTATGATACTCCTTTGACATTCCTGGAAGTGGCATCTATACCTGCTGACTGAAAGCCGGGAGCTATACAGCATCTTGTGCTATTTGCTGGTGCTGGCTGCAGCTGGAAGGTGTGATGTAGAGTCAGATTCTTCTTCCCCAGGACAGTTAGCATTGGTGTTGCTACTTCAAAACAAGATCTTGAGGAAGCCACTTTGCTATCTGATTTGGTAGTTTGCAGAAACTCTAAAACTGAAATGCTAAAGGCGACCTTGCAGCTGTTGTGTGGATTGGTGTGTTCTATGAAGACCCTCGCACAGTGCCTGGAACATGATAGTGGTTAATAAATATTATTTTCCATACCACTTTCATACTGGTACAGACACGACTCAAGACTACATTTGCCAACTAAACGAGTGCGTGGTGTTTTCTGACAGTTTTCTTGGCAGGAAGGACCATCCTTCCCATCCATCTGCTGCTAGCCACATGGCCCATGCGTCTGTGCCGGTTGTCCCCAGTTCTGTTTCCACAGCTCCTGAAGATGTTACTTCTGCACTTCAGCAGACCCCAGAGTAACTGGTTTTTTGGGTTTTTTTTCTCTCATACATAATTCTTTTCTTTTCTTTCTTTTTTTTTGAGAAGGAGTCTCGCCCTGTTGCCCAGGCTGGAGTACAGCAGCGTAATCTTAGCTCACCACAACCTCCTCCTCCTGGATTCAGGCGATTCTCATGCCTCAACTTCCCAAGTAGCTGGGATTATAGGCATGAGCCATCGTGCCCAGCCCCATAATTCATTTCTTATTTCATCTAGCAAATATTTATTAAAAACCTCATTCCAGGTGCTATGATGGACATTGTGATACTTCTAGGCCAATACCGCTGAGCTTGGAACATAAATACAATGTAAAACAAATAAACAAAAAAAGTCTACTTCTAAATTCAGCCAGTGAAATCCGGATAATAAGAAAGGTTACTATTGATTCCCCACGCACTTCCTCAAAAGAAGAATTTTTAACCCATTGCTGAGGCTCAAGATGTTCTTATTCCTTTTTTAGAGAATGTTTTCCTTTCCAAAGCCCGTGAGGAGAAGGAGATTGTAGAAAACAGTATCACAGAAAAGATGCTCTACAATTTAAACTCTCAATTTGGGAGTCATCAGGCTTTTTCTGTAAAGGCCCATGTAGATAGTAAGTTTCTTAGGCTTTGTGAATAACATGGTTTCTGTTGCAACTATTCAAGTCTGACATTATAGCATGAAGGCAACCACAGATAATACGTAAAAAAAATAAGCATGACTGTTAAACAATAAAACAATTAAAAATACAAAAATGTACTAAGTAGAGAGATATTCCATGTTCATGGATTGGAAGACTTGATATTGTTTAGATGTCATTTCTTCTTAACTTGTTCTGTACACTCACCACAATCCCAGTCAAAATCCCAGGCAGCTATTTTATAGAGAATGACAAACTGATTCTAAGGCTTATTTGAAAGGGCCAAGGTAACATAATACTGAAGAAGAATAACAACATTGCAAGACTCACACTACCAGGTATCTCACATTAAGGCTATACTAATCAAGACAGAGTGATATTGGTGAAAGAATAGACAAATAGATCCATGGAACAGAATAGAAAGCCCAGAAAAAGACCCACACAAATACAGTCAGTTGATCACTAACAGCACAGGCAATTCAATGGAGAAAGGATAATCTTTTCAACATATGATACTGGAGCAATTAGATATCCATATGGGGAAAAAAAAAACTAGACACAGATCTTACACTTTATACAAAAACGAACTAAAAATGGACATGAGCCTAAACATAAAATGAAAAACTGTAATATTTCTTGAAGACAATGTAAAAGAAAATCTGCATAACCTTGGGTTTGTGACAAGTTCTTAGATATAACATCAATAGCATAGTTGATGAAAGAAAAAATTGATGTCAGACTTTATTAAAATGAAAAACTCCTGCTATGCAAAGACAATCACATAAAAATGAAAAGCCACAGACTGGGAGAAAATGTTCACAAAACACATATCCAAAAAAGACATGTATCTAAAATACACAATCTACAAACAACTCAATTTAAAAATGGGTAAAAATGATGAACAAACCCTCACTAAAGAAGATACGTAGATGGCAAACAGCATATGAAAAGATGATCAATATCATTTGTTATTAGGGAACTGCAAATTAAAACAGTGAAATACCTGTTAAAATGACTAAAATTCAAAAACTAACAATACCAGCTTTTGTCAAGAATACAGAGCAACAGGGACTGTCATTCATTGCCGGTGGGACTGCAAAATGGTACAACCACTTTAGAAGACAATTTGACAGTATCTTATAAAACCGGTCTTGCCCTACAGTCAAGCAATCACACTCCTAGGTATTTGCCCAACTGGTTTGAAACATATATCCACTCAAAAATCCACATGTGAACTGAGCACGGTGACTCACGCCTGTAATCCCAGCAATTTGGGAGGCTGAGGCGGGTGGATCGCTTGAGGTCAGGAATTCAAGACCAGCCTGGCCAACATGAGGAAACCCTGTCTCTACTAAAAATATAAAAAAAATTAGCTGGGCATGGTGGCACATGCCTGTAATCCCAGATACGCGGGAGGCTGAGGCATGAGAATCACTTGAACCCCAGAAGCGGACATTTCAGTGAGCCAGGATCTTGCCACTGCACTCCAGTCTTGGTGACAGAGTGAAAATCTGTCTCAAAAACAAACAAACTGCATCTGAATAGCAGTTTTATTCATAATTGTCAAAAGCTGGAAGCAACCAAGACATCCTTCAATAGGTGCATGACTAAATAAACTGGGGTACATTTATACAATAGAATATTATTCAGCAATGAAAGAAATGAGGCTCAAGACATTGAAAGACATGGACTGATCTTAAATGTATATTGCTAAGTGCAAGAAGTAAGTCTGAGAAAGCTACATGGGGTAAGATTCCAATTATATGACACACTGGAAAAGGCAAAATATAGGTCTTGTTCCTCTGTCAGTTAAGAGAACCTAGAGTTGGTAAAGAGATTGGTGGTTGCCAGGGGTTCAGAGAAGAGAGAAGGATGAATAGGTGAAACACAGGGACTTCTTTAGGGCAGTGAAATGATTCTGCATAATATTGTAATGGTGAGTATAGGATATTAGGCATTCATTAGAACCTGTAGAACTTTACAGCAGAAAAGTGCACCTTAATTTATGCAACGTTTTAAAAAAATTTTTAAGAGTTTGAGGGATCTCAGGGTGGAATGCAGATGTGACAGAAGGATGTAGAATTCTTAAAAATATATGAAAGAACATCAGTGAATGAGGTCAGGGAATAAGGTACTGACCTAAGTAACTTTGAAAATGAGTGAAGTCTATAAGACTGAAAGAAAAAGGAGCTGTAGGCCGGGCACAGTGGCTCACGCCTGTAATCCCAACGCTTTGGGAGGCCAAGGTGGGTGGATCACTTGAGGTCAGGAGTTTGAGACCAGCCTGGCTAACATGGTGAAACCCTGTCTCTAATAAAAATACAAAAATTAGCCAAGCATGATGGCGCACACCTGTAATCCCAGCTAGTCAGGAGGCTGAGGCAGGAGAATCGCTTGAACCTGGGAGGTGGAAGTTGCAGTGAGTTGAGATCATGCCACTGCACTCCAGCCTGGGTGACAGAGTGAGACTCCATCAAAAATAATAATAATTATTATATTAATAGAGAAAAAGGAGCTGTATACAAGCGCTGTATTGGCATTTCTACCCACCCCCACCAACACACTTTTTTGTGGGGAAGATATGGGTTAGCAATTCTGAAACCATTATACATAAAGGCTGGAATTAGACAGTTCAGTAAATGGATCAAAGATTGTGAGAGCCAGGTTTTTTGTTGCTAGAATGGGAGCTCACAGATAAGCAACGGGAGGAGATGGAAATGATCCATGTGCTAATGGATTCGAGTTGGAAACATAAGTACAAACCCAGATTTAGCTTAACATAGAAACAGATGATTACGTGTAGAAATATTCATTGATATGTGTATATATACAGGTTAGCACATGCATATATGTCTCCTTGCTCTGTCACTTGGAAGAACCTAGAAGCACTAACACTCCAGTAACAATGAGCACACCTAGTGCCTGGTCTTAGTTCCTAAAACCATTTGCCTATAGAAAGAATCAGGGCTCCTTGTAGATATAGCTGACTCTACTGGAGCAGGAAATGCACAAAATGAGCCAGGAGCCTCTTGTAGTGGCAGGAAGTAAGAAAATGCTCAAAAAGCAAAACTAAAACAAAGTGAAATTCAAAAAAAGCAAAACGATAAAACCCCCACAACAGTGGCTCATGCCTGTAATACCAGCATTTTGGGAGGCCAAGGCGGGAGGATCACGAGGTCAGGAGATCGAGACCATCCTGGCTAACACGGTGAAACTCCATCTCTACTAAAAATACAAAAAAAGTTAGCCAGACATGGTGGTGGGCACCTGTAGTCCCAGTTAGAGGCTGAGGCAGGAGAATGGCATAAACCCAGGAGGCAGAGCTTGCAGTGAGCCAAGATCACGCCACTGCACTCCAGCCTAGGTGACACAAGACTCTCTCTCAAAAATAAATAAATAAATAAATATATATTCCATATAACCCCCAAAATATAAAGTAAATACCCATGATTCATAATGATAAAGATAAATGACTGGGTAAACAAATGGAAGAGACAAGACACATCTGTGCAGAAGAATTCCAAATAATTTATGTAGCTACTCCACCCCTGAGAAGGAGGAGCATAATTCTCCGCTCCTCAAATGTGGGCTTCACATAGTGACTTTCTTCCAAAAACTAGAGTATGGAAAGGGAGAAACAGAAAGTACGAGAAACCCAGCAAACCCTGTCTGAGTCAGGTTAATATTGATATCAATATATTTCATTGATAGCATGGACTTTCTTTTTTTAATGTCAACAAAAGACTTTCACATAGACACGTAAACAAGCACTTTTTTTTTTTCTTTTCTTTTTTTTTTGAGACGGAGTCTTGCTCTATCACCAGACTGGAGTGCTGTGGCACAATCTCAGCTCACTGCAACGTCCACCTCCCAGGTTCAAGCGATTCTCATGCCTAAGCCTCGCAAGTAGCTGGGATTACAGGTGCACACAACCACACTCGGCTAATTTTTGTATTTTTAGTAGAAATGGGGTTTTGCCCTGTTGGCCAGGCTGCTCTCGAATTCCTGAACTCAGGTGGTTCACCTGCCTCGGCTTCCCAAAATGATGGGATTACAGGCGTGAGTCACCACACCTGGCCAATAGCATGGACTCTTGATGTGAGGAGAGTGGCACTTTCCATCTGTCGTCTTCCTCCCCAAAGCTCATTATCCCAGTCTAATCAAGAAAAAAAAAAAAAAAAACAACAAAAAAAAGGAAGACAAGTCCCAACTGAGGAATCTTCAACAAAATATCCCACCAGCATCCCTCAGAACTGTCACAGTCATCAAAAACAAAGAAAGTCACTCTGAGAATTATCACAACCAAAAGGATGCTAAGGACTCATGATGACTAAATGTAGTGTGGTGTCCAGGGTGAGGCCTTGGAATACAAAAAGGATATTAGGGCATAATGGAGGAGATTTGAATAACATGTCGTCTTTAGTTAACAATAATTGATCAATATTTGTTCCTTCATCATGACAAATGTGCCACCATAATGTAAGATGTTAATAAAGAAAAAAGGGTGTGGGGTGTGCAGAAAAATTCTGTATTCTAAATAATTTTGAAAACCTGAAACTGTTCTAAAATTAAAATTGTAATTAAAAAAAATATAGGCAATAGGCTGAATTTGGCTCCTGGCTACAGTTTGCTGACTTTACCTGAGATCAATGTTTTCAAACCTGGCTGCTCATTTTACAAGCTTTATTTTATTTTATTTTATTTTAGTTTAGTTTAGTTTAGACGGAGTCTCGCTCTGTCACCAGGCTGGAGTGCAGTGCCATGATCTCGGCTCACCGCAACCTCAGACTTCCTGGTTCAAGTGATACTCCTGCCTCAGCCTCCTGAGCAGCTGGGATTGCAGGCATGCTCCACCACATCCAGCTAATTTTTGGATTTTTATTAGAGACGGGATTTCACCATGTTGGCCAGGATAATCTCTATCTCCTGACCTCATGATCTGCCCCTCTCGACCTCCCAAAGTGCTGGGATTACAGGTGTGAGCCACCGTGCCCAGCCACAAGCTTTATTTTTAAAATAGATAATTTACATGTTTGAGAATAAAGACATTATGAAAGTCTTTTTTTTTTTTTTTTTTGAGATAGGGTCTTGCTCTGCTACCCAGGCTGGAGTGCAAAAGCATGGTCACAACTCACTGAAGCTTCAACTTCCCTGGGTTCAGTTGATCCTCCTGCCTTAGCCTCCTGAGTAGCTGGGACTACAGATACACGCCACTGTGACTTGCTGATTTTTTTTTTTTTTTGGTCTTTCTGTAGAGGCAGGGTTTTGCCATGTTGCCCAGGTTGGTCTCAAACTCCTAAGCTCAAGCAATTTACCTGCCTCAGCCTCACTAAGAGCTGGGATCATAGACATGAACCACCACACTTGGCCCTATGAAAAGTCTTAATCTTACCCATTTGGAAAGTATTCTGTCACTCCTTGTTCCCTGTTGTCACTACTTCTATTATTTTCTTTTGTATTCATCCAGTGCTTGTTTATTCTGCTCCAAGCAATAATGAAGTGTATTTTTTATTTTCTCCCTTTTTCTACATAAACAATAGTACCGTATAAATACTGTTCTGCCTCTTGCTTTTTTTTTTTTTTTGTATATATTCTGGAGATTTTTCAATATTAGTGCAGAAAAAAATCTTTCTCATTCTTTTTAACCATTGCATAGTATTCTAAGTTATGAGTTTATTTAGCCAGGCTCCTATGAGGGTTGCCTCTAATCTTTGTTATTACAAATTATTCAGTAGTGGACAATCTTACATGTCTGGAGTTAAAAGCTTGAGGAGGTCTGACTTTGATGCCTGCACTCCACTTCAAGTGAATTAAATCAGAAATTCTTAGGGTGGGTCCTAGTCATCCTTATTTTATTTATGTATTTGTTTTTAGATGATGTCTCTCTCTGTCGCCCAGGCTGGAGTGTAATGGTGCGATCTCAGCTCACTGCAACTTCCATTTCCCGGGTTCAAGCGATTCTCCTGCCTCAGCCTCCCAAATAGCTGGAATTTCAGGTGCCCGCCACCACTCTCGGCTACTTTTTGTATTTTTAGTAGAGACGGGGTTTCACCATGTTGGCCAGGCTAATCTCGAACTCCTGACCTCAGGTGATCCACCCACCTAGGCCTCTCAAAGTGTTGGGATTACAGGCATGAGCCACCGCACCTAGTCGGCATCCTTATTTTTAAAAAAAGTCCTCCAGGGAATCCTAACATGAATCCCAGACTGAGCAGCACTGCTACAGAACAAACACATCCCGGAAGGTTAAAGGAGAATGGTTCTCAAGGCGGGCGAGACATAAGAATCACTGCAGCGCTGGATAAAAATCTATACAAATATCTATGTACAAGGCTCACCTCAGAAAGACTGGATCATATTCAATGGGAGGAGTACCCAGTGTATTATTTTTTAAAGCTTCCTATGTGTTTCTAATGCACAATTAGGGTTAAGAACCATCAATCTAGGGCAAAAGTGCACCTTGTTAGAGGGAGAGCTGGAGAATTGCCTTTTCTTCCCCTGGATCTTCCAGTCCACTCTCTGTTTCTCTATCCCCTTCCTACACCTGCCTTGGAATGTCGCTAGGAAGTAGACCTAGGACAGGATGAACGGCAAGTCAGGGTGAGTGCCCACAATGCAAGAGTGGGGTGGTGGGCTTGTGTCAGCTCACGGGCAGCATGAACATGAAGGGAATGCCTGCCATCAGAGGGTGCACATCACTGCCCATCCGTGAGCTCCGGATTAATATTTTGCCAGCCCTTGATGGACTTTTGTTTCCTTCCGGCAACCTCTCTTTGCCGTCGTCAGAGCTGTGGTGAGTTCTGAGGATATGGGTGTACAAACTGAAACTTCTCTTTCCTCATCTTTACTTAATCTCAATGAGTTGGCTTGAAATCTAAGCCATGACATGCTTTGGGCATTGCTTCCTCATTGTGTCATGGGAAAAGACAAGGGGAAAGGAAGTTTTAAAGAAAGGACTCTCCCTTAGTAATTGACATGTGTTGAGTGCTTACTCATGGTACTCTTGCCCCAGATGTATGACGTTTTATTTTATAATCAATGGGAAACTGAGGTACAGAGAGGTTAAGAAATTTATCCAAAGTGACACAGTTGGGTAGTGTCAAAGGAAGTGGATCTCAAAACCAGGTTTACCCATCTCCAAAGCCTAAGCTCTGTGCTATCCTGCCTTCTTCCTATAGAGATTGAGAATTTTCTTCTGATTTCTGTATATCCTCGAGGACTGTCAGCTTCAATGGAATCCAAAATGTTGGTGGCCTCCACCTTGAGGAAGCATAAAAAGGATCTCTCTCTCTATATATATATCATCTGCTCCTATTCCAAGATTAACTTTCTGCAGGAGGCAAAAGCAATTACTTTGCATCTCCAGTGCAGCCATAGGGCTTTGTCATAGTCGTGAACTCAAGGGTTCTTCAAAAAGTTCCTCCTGGAACTCCACAAATACCATCTGCTCTAACAACCATTACAGTAACCATTAGGGTTTCCAGGCGTATAGAAGTCTTACCCTCATTGCCTCATTTAACCTTCATTCCACCTTATTAGATAAGCAAACTGGGACCCCAAGAACTTAAGTCACCTGCCGAAGGTCACAGCACTAGGAAGTATTACTGCCAGATTCAAATTCAAGTCTCATTTGACACCACAGCTTGTGCTCAAGCATTGCCCTGCCCATTCCAGTGCATTTTCTAGGGAAATTTTCTTTTTCACCCCCTGGTGAGTCTTTCCATTTTCCTCTAGCTATCCCTAAAGACATTCAAAACTTTTAAGTCTCTTTCTCTTTCTTCCCTTACCCAAGCGAGGGAGAATTAGGCCACAGTGGATGGATTGATACGTGGAGTTAACCCATGTCTTCCCCAACCACGGCCACACTAATTCTAGACATTAGAATCAGGGGCAAGGAGCTGGAGTGAGAACCCAAGGGTTAATATTGCTATAGTGGGAAAGTTATCTGCTTTGTTGTAAAACACAGCTTCCCAGCACTACAGAAGGGGCTATTAGCATGCAAATGTACTTTGCCTCATGCTTTTTAATGTTTTACTTCTGTTAATTGCTGAAACCGGTTGTAATTTCTGAGCACTGCTGGCTTCAGGGAAGCAGTTTCCTCTAAAGGGAGTTATCATTGCACCTGGAAAGATTTGAATTCTAATTTTATTAACCAGTTGGGTGAGGCATTTTTGCTACTTCTCAAAGGGAAAAAAAACAGTTGGTTGAAGTAAGAAACCTTCACGTTGTACTTAGTTTCCTCTGAATTCTTTGGTTTGGAACCTGGTGTTCTCCATAAGAGATCAAGAATCACATATGAGGCCGGGCGCGGTGGCTCATGCCTGTAATCCCAACACTTTGGATGGCCGAGGCGGGTGGATCACGAGGTCAGGAGATCAAGACTATCCTGGCTAACACAGTGAAACCCCATCTCTACTAAAAATACAAAAATTTAGCCAGGCATGGTGGCTGTAGTCCCAACTACTCAGGAGGCTGAGGCAGGAGAATGGCGTGAACCCGGGAGGTGGAGCCTGCAGTGAGCCGAGAGGGTGCCACTGCACTCCAGCCTGGGTGACAGAGCGAGACTCCATCTAAAAAAAAAAAAAAAAAAAAGAAGAAGAGTCACATATGAGATTTGATAAAGATAACAGGGAGTTTGTTAAGGACTTTAGATATCAGGCTCCCAGTTATAAATTTGCAGTGAAAAATATTTCCAATTTTTTTTCTCATTCCAGGGACAATCTAGATGAGTAAATTGCTTTTAAGGTGACTTACAAATCTGAAATTCTACTTTCTATGAAGTAGAAATGACTAGAGAAGGGAACCCCTGCTATGGTAAGACAAATTTGCTGCTAGCACCCAGCAAGGCCTTCTCAGTTTAAGGAAGTGACTTCCCACCTTACCTCCATCGACACATACATCACAATGGATTTTTTTTTTTTTCTTTTCAGCAGTGGATGCAGAGATTCTGAAACTGGACAGGGGTTCCAGAAAACAAGTCATTTCTCTAGACCTTCCATAGACGCCATTGTTGATCAAGCCATTTTCATTTTTCAGGAAGTATTTTATTATGGAAGTCCCGAAGACCATTAGCCCTACCTGGCACTGGCTTTCTGGTCGAAAAGCAGCATTGGGGAGCCTCAAACAACATCAGAGGCAACTACTCCCCCTCCCTGTGGATTTAGGACCGCTGTATGCAGAGGTCTGTACTTGAGAGCCAGATAGAGTAGCCAGCAGGGGCATAACTATGTAGGGAGACGATGCAATTGTCACCTTGACCCCACTGGATGCAGAAATGTCAATGGAAAAACAAATTCTGCGTCTGCTGAATTTGCTCTGTCAATGCTTGCATTTTCTTGTCATTTACTATATAGAAAGAATTATTAGTATCTTTTATCTGTCAGTTATTGATCCACTGTTTTTTTCTTTTCTTTTTTTTTTTTTTTTTTGGCAGTTCTCCTATTTGTTAGTTTGTTCTCCCAGTTGAATTCTGAGTTTCTGGGAATCTGTAGTGCAATGAGAAATGATGGAGAACCAATTCTCATTATCTGATAAAGGAAAGAGCCATGTACCTACAACATGTAGGTATCTCATTATCTGATGAAGGAAAGAGCCATGTACCTACAACAGCAAAGGCTCATAAACCTTCTCCTGCCTTGGGTTTATAGTCACGTGCTGTAGGTGTCTTGTCTTCCTACGCACACCTGTCTGCATCCTCATGGTGCATCCTCAGGATGTCCCATACAGTGTCTTACCAATGGTTATGCTTTTATAACAATGTGCTAATAAAAGCGTGGATTACAAAACAAAACAGAAGATGTGGGTTTCCCTGTTGATTTAGATATGCACAAGCTTTCTGGGTTGGGAGACTGCAGTGTCTGGACTGTCTAGAGTCGAAGCAATGTTGAATCTATAACAGCAAGAAGCCATTTCAGCAGAGCAGGTATCAGGCTCTGGGCTGAGCTTTGAAGGAAACTAAAGAGAGGACAAGAGGAGTTTGCTTCCCATGCAGAGAAGGCTGGAATATTGTACGTGAGTGAAGTGATGAGCTTTAAAGATTCATCCGTGCTGTTAGCCCACTGTATCAAATGATGGATTCTTTCATTTTGACTTTTTAAATTTCTTTTTAGTGGTAGTTGAGAGTGGAGGTGGTTAGTGAGAAGGGAAAGACTTTTTTGTTTTTGAGCACCTTGTTTGTACCATTTACATTCATCGACAACTCAGAAGAATCCAACAGGTAGGTTTTATCTCTATTTTCCTTTAAAAAGAAATTGAGGCGATGGGTGCTGACGAGTTGATGGGTGCAGCACACCAACATGGCACAAGTATACATATGTAACAAACCTGCACATTATGCACATGTACCCTAGAACTTAAAGTATAATAATAATAATAAGAAGAAGAAAATCCAAAAAAAAAAAAAAAAAAAGGAATTGAGGATTAGAGTCCCACGGATGCCCCAGGCTACAGGAGCAGTGAGAGAGTCCTAGTGCTAGGGTTTACATCGGTTCTTCCTGATACCAAAACGTTCCCCTCCACTGCCCCTCCCCAGAACTGCCTTCCAGAAGGACCAGAATTGCCCATTTGCAGAACTGGCAGTGGGGAGGGACTGTTCCAAGGGGGCCTTAGTCGCAAGTGGCCGAGCTCTGCTTCCCAGCCACCCACCAGCCCTTCCCCTCCCCGACAATTTCCACTTGTTTCCTTCAGAGGAAACATGACTTTTCCCATTGACGGAACTCCCAGGCCAACAATACGCCCATGGTATGCCCCCCTTCCCTGGACCCGGCTTTGACGCTGGCATGTCCCTCTCCCCACCTCCCACCCCACCTGCCCTGACCTTCCCTTGTGGGGGACGTTCTGCATAACAATGTCTGGTCCATACTGCCCGGGGCTGCCCTTTTGCTATTAGCACCTAATGAAAATGTAACCGTATTTAACCCCCCACAGTCCTGGATGGCGAGAGAGCCCAAGTGGGTTTAATTCCTTTGTATGATAAGCATCCCGCTCTCCACTTGGCAGGGTCCATCCCCTTTCTCCCTGGAGAGGACGCGGAGCTGTGTATGGCTAACTCGGACCTCTCAGCTGTCCGGGGCACAATGGGGAAAGTATCTTTTGTGGCAATAACGGCTTTGGGGAGGGGAGAGGGGAGGGTCCGGGCTGGTGGGGAGGGGGTGCAGTTGAAGAGGAGGAGAACAATGTGTGAGAAGCTGAGGCTCTGGGTTTCCCACACGGACCAATATGTGCCCCCACCCCCCTCTGGGAGAGACAGATCTGCAGCGACCAGCCCACAGCTGATCCCGCCTTGATTGGCTTTTTTTTTTTTTTTTTCATTGTGCTCTCAAGGGACGAAAATCCTTTTGTGGCGTGAAAGGAGAGGCGTTCCTGCCGTCCCCTCCCTCGAACTGATTGGCTATGTCACAAGATGGCCAAATCCACCCGGATTAATGTGCGGCCGGCCGGGCCGCGGTGTGAGGACGTCTGTGTCCGCCCCTTTGGGCGAGCGTGTCTGCTGCCCTGGGAGCAGGGGAGGGGGACACGGAGGGGCAGGCCACCATTTTCTTCATATTTATCATTCCCCCCCCAGACCTCAGCCCTGCAGGGATGTTTATTCATGGGCCACATCTGCTGGCTGGCAGGCGACATGTCTCTTGTTAGAAGGAATGTCTGGGAGTCCCCAAGGAGCCAGGAAAATGGGGCACATTCCATAGGACCCGCCTTTTCGCTTTGGCAGAGAGTCCTTCGGGGCTTTCCCAACCCACCTGTAATCTTAGCCTTCCCCACCGACCAGCTTCCAACCCTTCATCGGAGGTGGCCCCAAGCAACTCACCTGGGGATTCTGGGTTCTCTTATCTCCTGTCCCCAGTGCTAGAAAGAAGGTGCTTTCTCCCTCTGCTCTTTGCACCTTTAGTCCCTACTACCTGAGCCACTCTTCCCCTGCCTAGCTTCTCGTATAAATCAATCGCAAGCCTTTAAGACCCAGCTCAGATTTTGTCTCTGACTCTCCAGATGGGGAGACCGCTCTTCTTTCTCTGAGGTCTCATATTATTTTTGCACCTCTTTGATCACATTTACTGTTTTTTACCCTAAATAATTATGGTTTGAGGGAATGCCAAGCTCCCCCTCCCAACTTATAAGATCTCTGAGGATGATACTTATCTCTGGTCCATCCTTGTCCAACCACCTGCCCCCAACTAATGCTGGTCATAGATGTGTATCCCTGGGAGGCATCGCTCACCAGCTGTTGATGGAATGAAATGGGTGAATGCATGGAGAGAAGCATGTGGCTAGACCCACAAGTCTTGGATCTCTGTCATGGATGCTGGGATTAGTCTAGAAGGTATATAATGCCTCTTTCCCCTACTTGTAAAACGGTGCAAAATTTGCTCCAACGTAGCTTCCCAGGTGTCTGTCCTGTGTGCAGCTTTAACAGTACCATGCATTTCAAAAAAGTAGACACTGCAGAAAAGGATGTTCCCAATGCAAAGAGGACAGAGAGACCTATACAGAGATTTGGGGGGACAAGACATCCCACTGAGTCGTTCACAGGTCAGTCTGTCTATAGGGTCAACTACATGGCAGTCAGGCTAATTATTACTTTTTGGATTGGCAGCTGGGAATGTCTTTGCTATTTTCTAATATAATTGATACTGACTTTTGGAAATGGGACAACCTGCAATGTACTTAGGAATATGGGACTGGGTGTAGTGGCTCATGCCTGTAATCCCAGCACTCTGGGAGGCCGAGGCAGGTGGATCACCTGAGGTCAGGAGTTCGACACAAGCCTGGCCAACATGGTGAAACTCTGTCTCTACTAAAAATGCAAAAATTAACTGGGCGTGGTGGTGCACGCCTGTAATCCCAGCTACTAGGGAGGCTGAGACAGGAGAATTGCTTGAACCCAGGAGGTGGAGGTTGCAGTGAGCCGAGATCACTCCACTGCACTTCAGCCTACGTGACAGAGCAAGACTCTGTCTCAAGAATAAAATAAAATAAAATAAAATAAAAGGAATATGAGAAAAGAAGAAAAATAGAAAAATGTGGAAGAAATTGTAGTGTTTTAATGGATAAGCCAGGTCAAGTTTTCACAGGTTTTAAGTGAAGAAGTAACAGTAGACAAAGTTATGTTGGAGTTGTATAATTTTACCAGTGCTAGCAAGAGTTCCTATGAGACCATGGCTTGTTCTGGTTCTGAGTAGGGGCATGTCAGTAAGTCTGTGGCAAAGGATGGGTGTGGCTTCTAAGTGGGTTGATCAACTTTTAGAAGATAAGTAGGACATCTTTCAGGTATATGATTGAGGGCCTGGAAGACTCCTTCTTCCAGGAGAAACTAGAGAAGTGGAATGTGATCACAGAGACACTTTCACCTATGCTGTTAAATATTGCTTAACTGATTGTGTTTCAGCCACTCACACTTTGTCATGAACTAATTCAATCAAATTGCCTCTCTTTTAAATCTCAGCTGATAGTAGCTTCTCTAGGTAATAGAAACTTGATTACTAGGGGTAGAACCAGGAGAAGCTGTATGAAAGCTAAGAAAACCCCAATACCCTCTGAGAAAGAACTCTAAGAGGGAGAAAAATGCAAAAAAGGAGGAATGTGGTTGTCAAGCAAACTTCTCCTTCCTGCTCTTCCCCCACATTTTGCCTAAGATAATTCCTGTCTGGGAAACAAACATGGCAATGACTTCTTACTTTTCTATCCTTCTACTCCCAGAGCCCTGCATCCAATAGTTGGTGCTGCAGTCGTGCTCCCTTCTAGGTTAAATAAGGAGGCCTAAGAACCCAAAGCACCATTCAAAAAGAAAGAACAAAAAAGCCACATGAGTTCTTAGTTCCAATTAAGCTTTACAAAGTATTATTTGGAATACAATCCTTTCCCAACCTGGGATCAGTGCTTAGACTGGATGTGGGGAAGTGAAGTGAATTGGGGGATGGAGGAAGTGGCCAGGCCTCTGAGGGCATCTGATCCTTCTTGTTGGATTAGTGCAGCATCTACGGGGCTATACATAGCATGCATCTAGCATACATTTCAATATGTCAGCCAACGTGGTTCTGCATCAGTCTCTTGGGGTGTTAAAATAAAAATACAAATCTGGTCCCCCAGCCCAGACCTGCCTTTTGAGAATCTGAGAGAGGAGAGAGGACTCTGGGAATCTGTATTTTAACAAGTACTCCAGGTTATCCAAGTAGACACATCTCACTGTGAGTGAGCAGAAGAGCTAAATGCAGACCCACTGTGGCTCTCAGAGCTCAGGCAGTATTTATTGTGCCCTCCCGAGAAGATGCTGAACTGAGAAGAGGTTGATGGGAATTTCTGAGTTAAGCAGCCTTAGGAGTGATTAACACTTAAAATCAAACCTTGAAATTTATTTTCAATTCAATTTATTAATTCCAAGAGCCTACTAATTTTTCCTTAAAAGGATTAGTGTTAATAGAGAAAAAAAGTTAATATTCAAATATGAGGAACCACCTTCTAAGGCACAGGAGGATAGAAGATGGTTTTGAAAAGTGATAGGAAAATGGAAATTTTGTGAAAATGTTCTTTTTAAAGTGCTTGTCTGCCAGACATGGTGGGTTATGCCTGTAATCCCAGCACTTTCGGAGGCTGAGGCAGGCAGATCGCAAGGTCAAGAGATCGAGACCACCCTGACCAACATGGTGAAACCCCATCTCTTCTAAATATACTAAAATTAGCTGGGTGTGGTGGCATGCAGCTGTAGTCCCACCTGCTTGGGAGGCTGAGACCGGAGAATCGCTTGAACCTGGAAGGTGGAGGTTGCAGTGAGCCAAGATCTCACCAGTGCACTCTAGTCTGAAGACAGAGCGAGACTCCGTCTTGAAACAAACAAACAAAAAAGTGCTTATCTATGTGTCTATGTGAAAGTCCTTGTTGATATTAGAAAGTTGAGTGCGTCTCTCTAAATAGGCTTATACAAATTTCTATGCATTTGTTATCTGCATATGTGCATAAATAATACATTTATTCATTCCCAACCTTCTAAGAGCTCAGAGTTTAAGAAATAACTTTGTCTGAGAGGGAACTTGGCATGAATTGGCATCACTCTGGACATGTAAGTCTCCACTTATAACTGAGGGTTGGATTGGGCTTAGAACTGTTGGGGGAAAGTCTGAATAGGAGATGGTCCAATGTTTATTAAAAAAGGACATCCCTGATAGGTTTTGGTTTATGAAAGGGAAGCATTAAAATGAGTATTGTTTTTCTAAAGTTAATCTGTCCTTTTACACTTAAAAATACAATTTTTTCTTGAATCAAGAAGAAACAACTTCAGTTCTGTTCTTGGTCTTAAGAAAATCTGCTGCACACATTTTATAAATGTCGAGTTAATTAGCACTGAGTTAGTGATGTCATAACGAATTATTTCTCATCAAAGCAGATGGGTCAAGAACAACTTCCTAGGACAAACAGTTTTCTAAAGCGAACACATTAACAAAGTAGTTCCCTATAACGTTCTTTGCCTCAAGTTTTCAAAACAGCAATATGGAGCCAAAATGTTAGAAACCTCAAAGTTGTTTTGTGAATTGTATATGTTTTCCTATAGATTTTATTTTATTTTTTATCATAGTTACCCTAGTTCTTTGACTTTTTATTAAAATATAATAATATATCTATGGAAAAGTGCACAAATCATAGGTGAGCAGTTTGATAAATTTTATAAACTGAATATACCTGTGTAATCAGCGCCTGGATCAAGAAACAGAACATTAGGAAAAGTCTCTTCCTGATCTCTTTCAGCTACTCCTCTTCCTTCCCCCAAAAGGGAAGCCCCTATCTTAACTTTGAACACCATCAATTTATTTGGCTTATTTTTGAATTTTATGCAAATGAAATCACATAATATGTATGGTTTTGTGTCAGGTTTCTTCTGCTCAACATTCAGTCTGATTGTTGCATAAAGTCCCAGGTTATTTATTCACAGTTTGGTAAAATATTTCATGATGTGGAAATACCACAATTTATGTTTTTATTCTACTGGAGGTAGTAGACATTTGGGTAGTGTCCAGTATGGGCTCTTACGACTAGAACATACATACAGTTTAAAATCTTTTTTAAGTCATCTGGCAAAGCTTGTGAGATGAATACAGTTTTGAATTAGTAAAATCCTATTGATTTTTTGACACATGATGCTAAAAAACCCCACAAATTCCCAAATTGTAAACATGTCATTTTGCTAGGTGTTCTGATAGAAAACATAAATTGTCTAAAACTGACAATTTGTTTTTTACAATAAATGGATTCAGTAAAGTTTGCAGAATGTTGCAGGAAACAAAATTAATATACAAAAATCAGTAGCATTTCTGTATGCCAACACAGAGCAATCTGAAAAAGAAATTTTGGCAGGCAGATCATGAGGTCAGGAGATCGAGACCATCCTGGCTAACACAGTGAAACCCCATCTCTACTAAAAAATACACAAAACTAGCCAGGCAAGGTGGTGGGCACCTGTAGTCCCAGCTACTTGGGAGGTTGAGGCAGGAGAATGATGTGAACCTGGGAGGCGGAGCTTGCAGTCAGTGGCGATCACGCCACTGCACTCCAGCCCAGGTGACAGAGCGAGACTCCATCTCAAAAGAAAAAAAAAAAAAGAAATTTAAAAAGTAACTCCATTTAAAATAGTGAAAAATAAAATAATAAAATACCCAGGAATAAACTTAACTAAAGAAGCAAAAGATCTCTACAATGAAAACTATAAAACATTGATGCAAGAAATTGAAGAGGACACCAAAAAATGGAAAGATATTCCATGTTGATGGATTGGAAGAATCAGTGTTGTTAAAATATCCATACTACCCAAAACAATCTACAGATTAAATGCAAACCCTATCAAAATGCCAATGACGTGCTTCACTGAAATAGAAAGAATAATTCTAAAATATATATGGAACCATGAAAGACCCAGAATAGCCAAAGCCATCCGGACCAAAAAGAAGAAAACTGGAGGAATCACATTACTTGACTTCAAATTATACTACAGAGTTATTGTAACCAAAATGGCACGGCACTGGCATAAAATTGGAGACATTGACCAATGGAACAGAATAGAGAACCCAGAAATAAATTCATTCATCTACAGAGAACTCATTTTCAACAAAGTTTCCAAGAACATGTATTTGGGAAAGGACAGCCTCTTCAATAAGTGATACTAGGAAAATTAGACATCCATATTCAGAGGAATGAGACTAGACCCCTATCTCTCACCATATAAAAAAAAATCAAAATGGATTACAGACTTAAATCTAAGACTTCAAACTTGTATGAAACTACTATAAGAAAACATTGAGGAAACCCTCCAGGAATTTGGTCTGGTTAAAGATTTAATGAACAATATCCCCAAAGCACAGGCAACTGAAGCAAAAATGGACAAATGGGATCACATCAAGTTAAGAGGCATCTGCATGGCAAGGAAAACAATCAACCAAGTGAAGAGACAACCCACAGAATGAGAGGAAATATTTGCAAACTATCTGACAAAAAATTAATAACCAGAAAATATAAGGAGCTCAAACAACTCAATAGGAAAATATCTAATACTCTGATTAAAAAATGGGCAAAATATCTGAATAGATGTTTCTCAAGATATACAGATGACAAACAGGTCTATGAAAAGGTGTTGAACATCATCGATCATCAGAGAAATGCAAATCAAAATTACAATGAGATATCATCTTAACCCAGCTAAAATGGCCCTTATCCAAAAGACTGGCAATAACAAATGCTGGTAAGGATGTGGAGAAAAGGGGACCCTTCTACATTTTTAGTAGGAATGCAAATTATTACAACCACTATGGAAGTTCCTCAAAAAACTAAAAATAAAACTGCTGTATGTTCCAGCAATCCCACTGCTAGGTATATGCCCCCAAAGAAAAGAAATCAGTATATCAAAGAGGTATCTGCACTCCCGCATTTATTGCAGCTCTATTCACAATAGCCAAGATTTGGAAGCAACCTGAGTCCATCAACAGACAAATGGATAGAGAAAATATGGTGCATATACACAATGGAGTACTATTCAGCCATAAAAAAGAATGAGATCCTGTCATTTACAACAACATGGATAGAATTGGAGGACATTATGTTATGTGAAATAAGCCAGGCACCGAAAGACAAACTTCACATGTTCTCACTCATTTGTGGGAGCTAAAAATTAAAACAATTCAACTCATGGAAGTAGTAGAATGATGGTTACCTGAAGCTGGGAAAGGTAGTGGGTGGGGTGGGGGGAGTAGGAGTGGTTAATGGGTACAAAAATATAGTTGGATAGAATAAATAAGATCTAGTATTTGATAGCATATCAGGGTGATTACAGTCAACAATCATTTATTATCCATTTTAAAATAATTAAAAGAGTGTAATTGGATTGTTTGTAACACAAAGAAATGATAAAAGCTTGAGGGGATGGATACCCCATTTACCCTGATGGGATTATTATGCATTGTATGCCTGTATCAAAATATCTCACATATCCATAAATAAATACACTACCATAAACCCATAAAGTTTTTTAAAACAAATAAATAAAACCATGTCTGTCTGCCACTATAAAAAAGAAAAAAAAAAAAAGAAATTGTCCCTGATCTCCTGAGATTATCTTTTTTTTTAAGGCAGAGTCTTGCTCTGTCGACCAGGCAGGAGTGCAGTGGAGCAATCTCGGCTCACTGCAAGCTCCGCCTCCTGGGTTCATGCCATTCTCCTGCCTCAGCCTCCCGAGTAGCTGGGACTACAGGCGCCCGACCACACCTGGCTAATTTTTTTGTTTTTTTTTTTAGTAGAGACGGGGTTTCACCATGTTAGCCAGGATGGTCTCGATCTCCTGACCTCGTGATCCACCCACCTCGGCCTCCCAAAGTGCTGGGATTACAGGCGTGAGCCACTGCGCACGGCCATATGAAATAGGTCAGAGCATTAGCCTGAGACAGCAAGTCCATGGAGGATGTGAAGGTACTGAATGAGCATGGAACAATGACATAACATATTGAAATGTTCATACTTTGCACTTTGAAGTTTTTATATGGAATTATTAATGTAACCTGTATTATCAGTGCCTGTGTTTCATGTGCACTTGACCTGGTTTACACAGAGAACCTAATATTGCTGGGCCCTGCGAGAACTGAGGGCTGAGCCTGGATGAGCCTGGAAAGTCTTATCAGCTGGCCTTTCCATCTCTGCCATCTCTCAGGGGACAAATGGTCGCTCATTTTCTGCTTCGCTCAACGTATCTGCTTCCAAATCCCTTTTCCAAATTGCTTTGCTGCATTTCCTTGTAGTTTCTGCTACTCCATAACGTTGTGTACGTGGCTTTGGTTGGCCCTATGCTGAGCCAGCCGCGGGCGGGGGGAGGGTGGGGTGGGGGCAGTGGTGGGGGACTCTGCTTTCTCACCTCATTACTGCACTCTACAGCTGATTAGCAACAAATCTTTATCTGCATTTTCTAATCCTTAAATGCCCAGGGGTGAAATTTGCCTGGTTCAGCTCATCTTTTGTTCACTCGGTGAATTGAACTGCTTGCCTGAGGGTCGGGGGCGATCTACTCAGCTATCGTTTGTGTGGTGGGCACAGATTACCTGCCTGTCTAGGGCAGGGGTCTGTGGGTGAAGATTCTTCCAAAAGGGAGAGTAGGTCGACTTGCACTTGGATGTCTAGTGAGGCTCCATGTTTTCCCAACTGCACTTGAATTTCTCAGAAATACTTGGAAAATAAGCTGTATCCTGCTCCATGTTATTTTGGTTGGGTTTTGCCCTGAAGGAAAGAGTCCCTGCACATGGTCCTGAGGAATGTCAAGTACATTCTTTAGACACTCATTTAGTAGGCAGTGTTACATAAATACAGGACCAAAAAATGTTTAATGCTTTGACATTTGCCTCCACACTTTAACACATTTAGGTTTGCAATATCTGCACAACTGTGACAGATATTGCAAAAATATTGATATTTTTGCAATATTGCAAAATGTTGCAATGACTACTTGTTAGCATGGTTTAGAAAAGTTACCTGGATCAGATGGACTGAGAAACTGGGATTGGATAAGATTTAAGGTCCCTGCTGACCTGGGAATTCTGTGAACTCAATAATGAAGCTGGAGCCTTCAATTCTGTCTGTGGCCTGGGATGAGGAAGACCCTTCTTTCACTTGCTATGTGGAGACAGCTTCCTTAGCATTCATCACTGTTATCATT
The DNA here is from genome assembly GCF_000951035.1 of Colobus angolensis palliatus. NCBI lineage: Eukaryota > Metazoa > Chordata > Mammalia > Primates > Cercopithecidae > Colobus > Colobus angolensis. Next base: position 7,816,079 of record NW_012110918.1, on the reverse strand, counting down.
AATTTTGATATTAAGTTCACCAATTCATTCACTCATTTTACACATTTATCCAAATGCTAGATTTTCCTTCATGCAGCCCAGAAACAATAAGCACTGTCCTGCACCACAGGGATGGTGAGCAAAACATGTTGGGGCAGTGAGCCTGCAAGCTGTCGCAAAGTCCAGTTTAAACTGGGACCAGGGAAATGAATGCAGGTGCCCGGGGTCCCGTTCTTAAATAATGGTACTTTTAGTAGCAACACATCTTGATTCTAACTGGCTTGGGTAGGTCCTTGGCTTTTTTATGGGGAAGATATTCTGTGATTAAGAACACTTTTTCGGCTGGGCGCTGTGGCTCACACCTGTAATCCCAGCACTTTGGGAGGCCAAGGTGGGCAGATCACAAGGTCAAGAGATTGAGACCAACCTGGCCAATGTGGTGAAACCCTGTCTCTGCTAAAAATACAAAAATTAGCTGGGCGTGGTGGTGCACGCTTGTAGTCCCAGTTACTCAGGAGGCTGAGGCAGGAGAATCGCTTGAACCTGGGAGGCTGAGGTTGCAGTGAGCCGAGATTGCGCCACTGCACTCCAGCCTGGGCAACGGATCGAGACTCCATCTCAAAAAAAAAAGAAAAAAAAAAACAAAACACTTTTTGTTAACAGAAGATGTGTGTACTTTAAAGCATTGTTTTCCCAAATCTATGCTCCTCTCTGTTCCTATTGGCTCTGATGACTGCTTTTTCAAAAAGTTATGTACATATGTGTATATATGTACATCCACATACATGCATATATACACACATACATATAGGTAGGCATATAATTAAATGGAGGGCATAGACATGATACTCATATACATATACGCGCACGTGTGTGTGTGTGTATGCAGCATGCATCGTTTAACAGCAGGGATACATTCTGAGAAATGCATGATTAGGCGATTGTTGTCGTTTGAACTTCATAGACTACTTACACAAGCCTAGATGGTGTAGCCTACCACACACCTAAACTATAGGATATGGCCTATTGCTCCTAGGTTTTATATCTGTACAGCATGTTGCTGTGTCAAATACTGTAGGCAATTGTAACGCTATGGTATTTCTGTATCTAAACACAGAAAAGGTCTAGTTAAAAAACATCATATTATAATCTTATAGGACCTCCATCATCTACGTGGTCTGTCCTTGACTGAACGTTGCTATTCCAGGCATAGCCGCATACATAATTTTATTAAAAAGCAAAGTGGTCACAGAGCCAATATGACTTGCCATCCCCTAGAATGTTGGAGCTGGAAGACACCTCTTTGTTTCTATAAAGAGAAACAGAAGCATAGACAGTGAAGATGATTTGCTCAAGGTGGAAGAACAAGTGAGTAAGAGGATTGAGGGCTAGAACTCTGATGTGCTCTTCCCAGGCCAGTGCACTCTCCCCTGCTTCTCCCACTGGCTGCCTCCCCTCTGCAGTGAGGCAGAGAGGGCCCAGTTCACAGGGAACAATTCCCACACTCCCCCCAGGTGGGATGTGTGCAGGAGGGGGCCTGGTGAGGCCGTGTCTGGGATTCTTCTTACCCTTGGAAGGAGCAGGTGATTCCGAGAGGACCGACCGGCTAACATGCCCAGGTGCCCATGACGCGCACACCGTGTTTTAAAGCAAGGAGCGAGGCATTTCTGTCCCCTCCATATTCTCAGTGCCTGTCTCAGTGCATGGGACAAAACAGAGTTCCAAAAACGTTTGCAGAACCAACTTTCTTGTTTAATTGACTTTCAAATGTAAATAACTGTGGGATCGGGCTTGTGTTTTAAACCATTACTTGCTATCTATCCCAGGGCAGAGATGGGTGAATGAATGTTTGGAAGACAGGTTTTATATCAGGCAGAAGGAGATAGTGCATAATCACTGGGTTCTGGGAATAAGGGTAAAATCAGGGGTTAGAACAAGTATGGACCAGGGAGACAATAGCATCAAAGACAAATATCGAGTATTTTACAATTTGCACCCAGACTATCCTGTCCCCAGGGCCATGGCGCCCATCAGAGAGGCCTCTCCCTATGGCCAAGCCAGCACCCTGGAGGAAATCAGATCACGTTCTTCCCTTCCTGGGTGTTTGTTCATTATCTGTTTCCCCTGTTGATCGATGTTTCCTGTCTTTTCCTTACTGGCTTTAATCTCATGGCTAGTCATTTGAGATCAATTTTTAGCCTAGTGTCCTTACCTCTTGAACAGTCACTACTACGGTCATTGCTGCCAATCTTACCCCCCGTCTACCCTGGCATGATTCCTGTGGCCCTTCCCATCCTCCGATCTGTTTCTTAGTCCTAACCTCTGTTTACCCACAGTATTACCATTGATCTCATTATATCAGGCTCTAGATACGTGTGCTTATTTCATTTGATTCTCATAGTAGCCTTGTGAGAATTAAAGTCGTAGGTACTTACTTGCCCATTTTACAGATGAAGAAACTGAGCTTTCCTATTCAGTAAGTGGCCAAGTTAGAATTCAAACTCTCAGTTGTCTGACTTTAAAATTTCTGCTCTTTTAATTACACCAAATAATTGTCTTGCACCATGAGTTCTTAAACTCTGTGCTCTCCATTAATGCCATAAAATGATTGCTGGTGGGTTTGCAACAATCCAGTCTTATTCAGGTCTGTTGTTCATTCTTCCTTCCACCCTTGACATATCCTTAGTGTCCTGGCTCCATCATGTCCATAGCATCTGCCCAATTGTGCCACACTTCTGCTGTCCTGCCAGTCATTAAGGTACATCAACAATTTTGTGAAGTATTTTCTTTGCATTTATCAGCATCAATTAGAAATTCATTCGTTTTAAGAGTTGAGCTGGCATTTTAAAATGAAATGTGGAAAAAGGGATTTGATGATACTCTGATGTTGTTAAACAGGATTTAATTGGGGGTAGAAAATGTCTTGGTTGGCTGGGTGAGGTGGCTCATGCCTGTAATCCCAGCACTTTGGGAGGCCGAGGCAGGTGGATCACCTGAGGTCAGGAGTTTGAGACCGGCCTAGCTAACATGGTGAAACCCTGTCTCTACTAAAAATAACAAAAATTAGCCAGGTGTGGTGGCAGACACCTGTAATCCCAGCAACTCAGGAGGCTGAGGCAGGAGAATCACTTGAACTCAAGAGGCAGAGATTGCAGTGAGCTGAGATCATGCCACTGCACTCCAGCCTGGCAACAAGAGTGATACTCTATCTCAAAACAAAAATAACAACAAAAAAAAGAAAAAGCCTTGGTTTAGGGTGTCCACATCATTCATTAATTCTTTGCTCATTCATCCAACCCATCAGAAATATTAAGCATCCACTGAAGAGGGATACTGAACAGAAATTGGGGATACCAATATCAGCAAATCCCAGTGGCTTCTTTCCAGGGTCTGAGCCCCCTATTTCCCAGCCTAATAACCCTGTCTGTAATGCCTCTCACTGAGGCAACTTAAAAGAACTCTGGAGAAATGTGTAGAGGTCATTGTCATCAAATGCATTTTGCAATCACATGGTCAAATTAACATTTAACAGATCTCCTTCTCAGCACCCCTTGTCATTTCTTGTGTCTATAAATAGTGGTGGCAAGCCTGGAGACATTTCTGCAAACATCAAGGGCAGATTTATACTCCAGGTTATGAGAACAACAGAGCAGCTTGACCCTAATTTCCAGGGTACTGAAAGCTCATCTTTAGGCAACACTTCTTATTGATCAGTCCTGCCAAGTTTCAAGAAGGTAAAGGAGGAATAAAAGATAGCCCAGAAAAAAAAAAGCCGGAAAGGGCCGGGTACGGTGGCTCACGCCTGTAATCCCAGCACTTTGAGAGGCCAAGGTGGGTGCATCATGAGGTCAGGAGATTGAGACCATCCTGGCTAACACGGTGAAACCCCACCTCTACTAAAAATATAAAAAATTAGCCAGGCGTGGCAGCGTGCACCTGTACTCCCAGCTACTCAGGAGGTTGAGGCAGGAGAATGCGTGAACCCAGGAGGTGGAGCTTGCAGTGAGCCGAGATCGTGCCACTGCACTCCAGCCTGGGCGACAGAGCGAGACTCTGTCTCAAAAAAAAAGCCGGAAAGATGGAACTGTTTCTGGAGGGTTATTTAACCTGGAGCAGCGTGACTTGAGGAGTGTTAATACCTACCTTTATACCTGTGGAAGGAAGAAGTAGGAAACTAGCGCCTGTATCATATGTATCATATGTATCTGATATGATATGATACAGGTATGATATGAACCATGATACCTGTAGCATATGTATCATGGGTCATGTACTTCTGCTCCAGCTTCTCCAGCTAATCCTTATTACATCCCAGTGAAATTGATATTATTGCTAGACTTTCACACATGAGGAAACTGAGGCTTGGAGAGGGCAGGTGACTGGCTCCAGTGGCTCAGTCTCTTGGCAGCAGTGTTAGCTTTGGATCTGATTGGGTTAGCACCTGAACCTGTGCCCTGTGCCCCACCGCAGTGAGGGTTATCCTCTGCCGATGGTAGCTGGATCTTGTTCCATTCTTCACTAGCACTGAGACACAGAAGAAAAGGTAAATTTTGCAAACTGAAGACTTTTACATTTAAATCGAGAGTTCAACTGAGGAGAAGAAATCCAGGAAACTTACTGATCAAGAGCTTGGGGAGGAGACAGACCTGAGTTCAAATCTTAGCTCTGCCAATACTTTTCTGTTTATTACTTATATGGCCTTATGGGAGTTTTGAGTCTCATTTTTCTTATCTATAAAATAGGATTGGGGGATTAAATATTATAAGTATAAATTGCAAGCCATCCTTAACACTTAAGACAGGCCTCCATATTAGCAGGTATTATTGATATTAGGGTCTTTGCCACATTTGGGCTCTGTGATGGATTTTCTCATCTTAAGCACATACTTTTGGGCCAACCTTGGAGTGACGATGCACTTGGCATGTTCACATGCTGAGTACACTCAGCTTCCTTAAAGAGCATCTGCAGTTGAAAATCAGTCATTGGAATAATTCTGCTGCAAAGGACTCTGATCCTTTTCCCTCTGGTTTCGGATCTCAGAGCTGGAGCTGTAGAATATGGTCTAGGAGTTCAGGCCATGTCTTCCTCCACTCTCTCCTTCAGAAAAAATAGCAGAGATCTGCAGATGTAGGTGCCTCTCCTTGTGATTCCAGTTGGTGAAAGGCATGATGCAGAGGATCACGCAGAAAAGCTTCCCTGTGCCATGAATGCAGAAATGGGATCATGCAGGCAGGGACCATGAATGCTGATGCCTCTCAGTGAACTACCCCACAGATTCCAGGTCTGATCCAGCCACACACAGAAAAGGGAAGAGCCAGAATTTCTCAACTGCAGCAAGAGGTTCCCCCAAAGAGCACAAGCACAAGTTCCTTAAAGCGTCCCTGTTAGGGACCCCATGACACCTGGAGCTGCAAGACTGTCCCAGGCAATGACTTCGTTGATAGAAAAAAAGGAAAAGCATTCAAATTTAAATGAAAACCAGGACCCCTCAGAATCTGAGGGGTTCCACCCGTGCTTTTCTTGAGGATCCCAGTATATTAAAAATATTTGCAAATTCAAGGTTGTAATAATTTGGTATTTTTAAAACATTTATGTTGAATAAATGCACGCTCAGTTTCAAAAACACTCAGAATTACAGTGATGTATTCTCATGTGGAGATTAAGTCAAAACCCCGAATTTAAGGGTGCTTTGGACATAGTGCCCTGTCTTGCTGTAGGATTGGCTGGGTAAAGAAATTCTCCTGATATCACGATCTTGCTAATGCCGCAGGACTCCTGGCCCTTTATTAGCCTTAACTATGATCCGAGAGAAGTTCTAAGGCTTGGGGCTCATGGTCAGGGTGAGGTTTTTTAGGATTCCAGCCCAAAACTCCAATCACTGGGACTTGGCTGGAATTAAACAAGAACAGCAAAATCTGACTTCCCAAATCCCAAATTTGGCCTTCAGGACCCTCTCATCCTTGGACCAGATCCCTCTCTGTTCACACCTCCCACCCCCACCACCCTGATAGCAGCTGGAGTCTGTGCAGCAAATTCCCCCCATGCTCCTCCTGAAGCTCTCTGGACGCTGCCCCAGTGGGCTGGGGGCTTTCGATGAGATCTGATTTTCCCGATGGAGGTGAAGTGGCCTTTGAGGCCCTGTGGGAGGGGGCGGTGGTGGGGAGGCGGGCAGCCCGGCCGGACCGCTGACTGTGTGAATGTGGCGGGCTCATTGTTCCTCAGCTTTATTCTTCAGGCCTTGATGGGGTTGATTTAGAAATCCTAATCAGGGAGCTCTCAGGGCTTCCCGGGTGTGACACAACTTGAGCGGCTCTGGGGGATTCTTTGTTCTCTGATGACAGCTGACTTGGTCGCCAGTGGGAACAGTTTGAGCATAACTCGACACTGCATGTGCTGGCAGCTGCGGCCTTAACTCTTTGTTACCCACTCCTGAGTTCCCTCCACTTGCCAGATCCTTCCTCAGAATGACAACTCTTAAAAGTACCTTTCTATGGATGGATGAGGAGGGGGCCGTCAATGCTGAATAGGGGAGGGACACATTGTGTCCCACAGCAGGGACATTCTTGGAAAATCAAGAGTGTCCCCACCCCCATGCGATTCCACTTTGCCAGCAGTAAAGGCTGCCAAACGATGACCATTCACCGTCCACTCAGGTGCTCGGGTCAACTTTTTTTCAGCCTGGCAGAAGCGACAGGAGACAGAGGGACAGGGATCTTCAATGCTCAAGCTCTGGGGCTTCTTCTGATCTAAAAACAGAGCAAAGCAGGTCAGGATGTCTGCTGAGGAGGCTTCAGAGCAATAGCAGAAGGGGATTGGATTTGGAGCTGGGGGATCCTGCACTGGACTACAGCATCTCCATTTGACCAAACCCTGGCCAAGTTGTTTCCATCTCTCCAGGCCTGAGTCCATTCATCTGTCAAAAGGGAGATGGTTATAATTACAGTGTGACCCCACGGCATTGCTGAGGATCAAATGAGATAGTGCGTGTGAAGGTCTGTCATAGGCATTACTAAATGACTACTGCTGTGGCTCTGATGCCATAAACTCTCTCCAAACAGAAGATGCTACTGCTCAGGAGACAGAGAAGAGGGGAAAGCTGCAAATATCTTTAAAATCAAATTGTTATGTAGTTTCTCTCTTGGGTTCTGAGCTAGGAGGGCAGCCAGAAGAAGTTTGTTAGAAAGTGAAGTTTGGTATCAGACTGGTTATTAATTCAACAAACTTTGAGTACCAGCAATAAGCTAGGTTCTGAGGCTAACAAAGATAATTAAGACATAGACCTGGCTTTAGGGAGCTGTGACGATAAAAGTGGGTGCATAGTTAGGATCCTTGGTTGCATATACAGAAACTGGAGATTCAAGCATGATCAGGTTCCTTTTTCTGGCCCTGCTTCCACTTCTCTGTGTTTACTGGCTCCATCATTCTGTCTCATAGGAGGTTCTTATAAAGCATGGTGGACAACAGAGATTGAAACCATTCCTGAGTTTGGCATTGCATAGAATTCCTGATAAGGGGCCGGGTGTGGTGGCTCACGACTGTAATCCTAGCACTTTGGGAGGCCAAGGTGGGTGTATCACTTGAAGTCAGGAGTTCGAGACCAGCCTGGCCAACATGGTGAAACCACGTCTCTACTAAAAATACATAAATTTTCTGGGTGTGGTGGTGGGCACCTGTAATCCCAGCTACTCCAGAGGCTGAGGCAGGAGAATCACTTGAACCCAGGAGACGGAGGTTGCAGTGAGCTGAGATTGCACTATTGTGCTCCAGCCTGGGTGAGAAGAACAAAACTCAATCAAAAAAAAAAAATTCCTGGTAAGGAAACTCATTGACCCAAGCATGGTCAAATGCCCACTCAGAACTGAGCAATTCTGGCCATGGGGCAGGTTCATGTTCTAACATGGTCTTTTCCTCTCAACCCCTGTGAATGGGGACAGGGTGATTTGGCCAATTTGCAAAAGAGTTACTGGGGAGACAATAGTACAGGAAACCAATACAGGAGCAAGAGCCAAATAATAAAAAGAGTCTGGATGTTATCCCTAGGCCAAAAGGAACCATTGAAAAATTTAAATTGAGGAATAAAACAGCCGTGTTTATATTTTTCAACTGTAACGTTAAGAGCAAATGGATAGGAAGAGGTGATTTGGGAAGCAGAGAGACCTATCAGCAGGCTATTGCAATAGTCCAAGCATGAAATGGTGAGGGCCTAAAGTGGGGTGACGAACAATGGGGATGGCCAGAAGGTGACAAATACAAGAGATACTGAGGACGTGGAATCATTATAACCATTAACTAGATCCTGGAAGAAAGAGTGAAATATTAAAGGCGATCTTCAAGTTTCCATTCAGAAAACAAGTTTTTAGATACAGAGTATAGCAGTTGTCCTGGACTGCTTGGGTCTGATAAATTGGTGAGTCAGAGAAATCCCCAGATATTTCCATATCCATTTTTAAATCAACCTATCATCTATCTATCAATCATCTGTCTATCATCCATACAGTCTGTCTATCTATGTATCTATTTATCCATTCACCCAACCTATCTATCTACTATCTATCTATCTATCTATCTATCTATCTATCTATCTATCTATCTATCTATCTATCTATCTATCAATCAATCATATGAGGGGATTGGTTTGGTCCCTTGGAGAGCAATGAGGAAACAAGGATAGGTAGCAAACAGAATGGTGACCATTCTCTAGCTTGGCCCCAGATGCAAACTTGATTCCCTATAGAAAAAGCAGCTACAAGCAAAAGTTCAAAGTCAGAAATGAGGTATATCTAGGTGACACTATATACCTCAGGGGTTGTGGTATGGAGAATTTGCTCCATTGTTTTGAGGCTGTAGAAGTGACAATAGCCCAATGAGGACTAAGGGACATCCTTTGGCATCTCCAAGTTCTCTTCTTTCTGCACTCACTCAGTGGTCTTCCAGAGAGTACCACCAGCAGCAGCAGCAGCAGCAGCAGCAGGAGTGAGGCCTCAGCTCTAGGGTACTACATTGGGTGCAGTCATGGAGTAAAGCATTGCTGGCTTCTATATTTAAATTCCAGCATTATCCAGAGTAACTTTGCTTTCTTCCATATTAAGATTTCAATGGGAACAAAGGGTTCCATTGAAATAGTATCCTATTTTCTTATGGTGGGGGACAAAGTGGAATTCAGGACATCAACTTAGAAGCAATTCATACTGTTCAAGGGAGAAGTTAATGAGGGCCTAAAGTAGGTGGTGGCAGTAGACATGGCAAGGTGGGAGGCATATGAAAGACAACAAAGAGGCGGGCTCTTAAGGGCTTGCAAGTTGCATGAGGGGGCCAAATGAACAGTGAGGAGCAATGATGATTTCTAATTTGGAGCCTTGGCAAAGGAAAATGGCATTTCTGTTAAAAAAATTAGAGGAGTCAGCAAGAAGACATGGGTTGGTTTGGAATTCAATGAATCTAAGACATATACAGATCTTTATCTGAGGAGAAAAAAATAATAAAATGTATATGTGTCAGATCCTGGAACAAGTAAGGCCAAGATACTAGAGGTAGTCCCTTATCATGACATCTTTTGAGGTATCTGTGAGCATAACGATTATAGGGCCAGGGTGAATGATAACTGCTATTGGAGAATATATTTGGGACTAGAACTAGAGACTTCCTGCTTTGGGGGAAAATGTTTAGGACTAGATGCATTAGTGTTTTTTCCAGCAAAGGCTCTACCTAGCATCTGTCTATTCATCCATCCATCTACCCACCCATTCATTTATCTATCCACCTATCATCTACCCATTCATCCATCTATCCAACCAACCAACTAACCATTATTCCTTGAGCACCTCATATTTTCTTGACTCTGCAGTTTTAGAGAGCCAAGGAACAAAGTACAACTTAATTTCTGGATTAGGGGAATATAGCCAATAAATCATGAAATCTTCAAAAGGAACATTTGGCATCAACTTGTCAGTACTTTTGCTCACATAACAGGTCAGAATAACTAGGAAGTCTTTTTGCAGACTGATCATCTAGTTAATGCTTTGTTTTTAGCTAAATGGCAAATAGGTTAATTCCAACAGAATGCCTAAAAGTCTTCTTAGCAATTAGTATTGGGGTTATTTACATTTTAAATACTCATTTAAAATTTAATTTCCTTACCATTTTCTATATTGATCACATGGGCACCCTTGACATCTGTCTTTCACAGTGGTTTACATTTTATGCTCAGAGAATGCAAATTCATTTTAATACTGGCTTTAGCCACATATAAAGATGAATCGGTCCTCCAGAGTGTATATAATGCATTGCTGTTTTCTCTGACATTTCCCCCCATGCTTCAAAAAGAACCACTAAGAGTTTACTGTACTTCAATACCTTGGACAATGTAAGCCTGGCAGGACAGTTTCGTGGACTCCTCAGCCTATACTTCTCCAAAGAAAAGAGATTTCATTTTTCATCTCAGTCCCCAGGGCTCCAAAACTTACTTTTGTTAGTCATTAAGAGGAAAATTGTCAAACAGATGACAATTTGGGTAAGTATACTGGTAAAGATCTTTAATTATTAAAAAAATTAAAACCACTTACTAGGACTTACTTTTTAAAAAATAGGTAAACAAAAAGATATTCTACCTCAGACTGGCTTAAACAATGCAGGGGGTTCATTTACTTACTCTACTGGAAGGATAATGAATAACGTGGAATTCAGGGTTGGTTTGCTCCAAACAGATCAATGAAATCATTAAGGACCTGATTTACTTTCTCTTTGCTTTGTATACATTGGTACTATCTTTATCTTCAGGCCAGTTTTCTTTAGAGTGGCAACATGGCTAAGCTCTATGTTTATTACCTTCAAACCACTCCTAGAGTGAGAAGGTTGGTTTTGGTAGCTCTCTCTGACAAAGTTAGAGACTTACTTCCTCAGAAATGCTAGAAAATCTTTCCTCAGGAGTCAGATAAGGAAATGCCATGTGTTGATTGGCACAGATTTTACTTATTGCAAACCAATCATTATGGCAGGAGGACAAGAATCCAATCTCTGATTGGTTCAACCTTGCATCTGGGTAGTCAACCTCCATTTAATCTCACGACTACTACACAACTGAGGAAAGATAGAAGGATTGCTGGGGCTCCAACTCTAATTTCTACTATAGTAAGGCTTTAAAATTTTTCAGTATTCAACCAACCAGCATCAGTGCTTTCTATAAGCAATGAGCCCTAATAGGTTTTTGGCAACTGACTGCAAAAATCATTATATTGACCTTTATGGTTACTGAAATAACAAAGCACTGATCTGAAAGCTTAGAGTGACAGGCGGTCCTGTAGCTTTTGTGGGGTGATTGTGGAGAGTGGCTTGCTATAAGACTCATGGCAGGTACCTAGAATTTGAACAATGAAAATGACTGAGTTCCAAGGCACCTAAGTAGGAATATGTTATTTGCATTAAAAAGAAGTAGGAGTGATTGAGAAGTTTCTTTCCTCCCTTCCTTCCATGTGTATGTCTGATCACAGTTGTTTGGGGAAAATTATGTCCACTAGACCTGTTGGGCTGTGGTACAATTCCAGTTAATATTTGACCATTGGCTTCCTGTTGCCCAGAAAACTATTAGTGAGGAATAAACCACAATATAAGTTGTCTCCCTTTTTCTCTTTCCAACTTTTGGGTCTCTGCCCTTTTAAAGAGATGCCTTTCTGCCTATACAGTTGGAGGATATGTTCACTGCTTGTCCAAAAGGGAGCAAGTGGGAAAAAATCCTTTGGTGGTAGTTGGGCCTTGTCTATTTTTCAGAGTGGTTGAAGGAGAAGGTGCAGGTGACCGAGTCTCCCAATCATTCTGCCTGGTTTCACGGCTGCTTGAGCATATACTCAGCTGTCCATCTTAGAGGTTATCCAGGATTGCAGGCGAGGCAGATGAGAAAATTAGGAATGGAAATTGAGAAGAAAAGAACTTCGGTGCATGGGATCAACATGTATCAGATTGATGCAACTCCAAGTAGAGAGAAGGGAGGCCTTTTGTCCCAAGGACAAAACTGGTCTGTTTGCAACTTTGACCCGAGTTCCCCATCTCACTTCCTTTCCCCTTCGGAACTTGGATGGATTGAAGAATCTTGTCAGCATATCAATTCTCTGAGCACCTGTGTCCACCGAACTGTCCTTTATGGATATTTCCTTATCTCCTGGCTTCAGCTGGCTGGTGTCTCTGTGGTAATGGAGAGTGGGGAGGGGGACGTGGTGGCATTTCAATCCATTTGTCATCAGTTGCCACTGTTTTTTGTTTGTTTGTTTGTTTGTTTGTTTTTTGTGGAGACGGAGTCTCACAGTCTCGCTCTATTGCCCAGGCTGGTGTGTAGTGGTGTGATCTTGGCTCTCTGCAACCTCCACCTCCCAAGTTCGAGCAATTATCGTGGCTCAGCCTCCCAAGTAGCTGGGATTACAGACGTGCACAACCATGCCTGGCTAATTTTTGTATTTTTAGTAGAGACGGCGTTTTGTCACATTAGCTAGACTGGTCTCAAACTCCTGACCTCAGGTGATCCACTCGCTTGGTCTCCCAAAGTGCTGGGATTACAGGTGTGAGCCACCCCACCTGGCCAATTGCCACTGTTTTGTTCCACCTGGTGCGTGCTCTCAATTGTGTCCTGGAGAAGGAGAAGCAGAGCAGAGAGATTCAGCTGAAGGGCTGCCCCCGCCCTCGGAAACTGGGGATGGGGACATATCACCAATGGACCCGCCTTCAGGACAGCCAAGGCATCTCCAGCCAAGGCATGGAGATGGTAATAGAATGCCCACCTCTCCTGAGAGAATAATTATTCTGTAATTCAGATTTTATGTTTTAGGAGGGAACACAGCATTTGTATCAGCCCAAAGGCCTTTATTGCTGAATTAAGAGGCAAGTAATTCAGATACAGCCATCCCATAATATACTCTAAAATGTGATCTTTCTTATTCTGGGTTGGAATTTTACTTAAAAAGCTGTGAGGGCTACTACTGTACCCCTGCCTTAAACAGAGCATGAGTGTGCTCCTTGTTTTGTTTTAGGCCCCGTCTGTATGCTGTGCATTCATTTCCACCATTCACAAAAACACTGGTCTCCCACCTGCCAATGTCAGGCTTAAACAGGAGTTGAGTGGCAACATTCCTTCCTGGCCAGGCCTATGAATGGTCTATGGTCGAGGTCTGGTGAAGCCTTAGTTTTGCTCTACTTCTACCTTTGCCCTTAGCAAAGGTTCAGACCAAGTTCCTCCCAGACTCATGAAATGTGAAGCCCTCTCTCTTATTCTATGAGGAACTCACCAGTGTAGCCCAACTGAATGGCTCCTTCATATTTGCACTATTTGGCCTCTGCATCCTTTACAACATCACCCTTCCTCTAGAATTTCTTCTCTTTGGTTTCCATCACAAGGAGTGCTGTGTTGTCTTCCTGTCTCTGCTAGTGCTTTTTGGATCATCCTTCCTGGTTCTTTTGTTTACTCCCACTCTTTAAAAGGTGATATTGGCCCCTCTTTTCATATTGTTCTTCCATGTCATCTACTTCTACAGCTGTAACTGAATTCTCTCTCTCTCTCTCTCTCTCTCTCTCTATATATATATATATATATATATGTATTTTTTTTTCTCACATCTCCAAACAGCCATTGAATGTAACTGTGAATTCTGAAGTGGAATCTTAAACCTTGCCTCTAACCCAGATCCCTCTCCTAAGCAACCAGCTCTGAGAGACAGCTGTCTGGATGGGTATAAACTATTGAAAACCAGATTTGAGTTTCTCTTAAAATTTCCCTCCTGCCATTTTCTCTGGCTTTGACAGCATCTTTATTCTTCCAGTTGCTCAGACTCCAAATCTTTGTATCATTTATGACTCCCCTATATGACGTAACTCTCATCTTCCTCCTCCTCCTTTTTTTTTTGACATGGACTCTTGCTCTGTCACCCAAGCTGGAGTGCAGTGGTGAGATCTCAGGTCCCTGCAACCTCTGCCTCCTGGGTTCAAGCGATTCTCCTGTCTCAGCCTCCTGAGTAGCTGGGACTACAGGCATATTCCACCATGCCCGGCTAAGTTTTTGTATTTTTAGTAGAGACGGGGTTTCACCGTGTTTAACAGGATGGTCTCGATCTCCTGACCTTGTGATCCATCCACCTTGGCCTCCCAAAGTGTTGGGATTATGGGCGTGAGCCACCATACCTGGCCTCTCCTCTATCTTTTTCTTATTCTTCTCCTCTTCTCCACTCCTTACCCCCTACTTTGTCCTTCCTGAAGCCTCTGCCACTTCTGGCCAAGTCATCCTGTGCTCAAAAACTTTCATACCTCTTTAATCCCTAGAAATCAAGGTTCACTTTTTGCTTACTATCACACAAGGTTCCCCCAGAGATGGCTTGCACTCTGACTCCAGACCTCCTCTTCTCCTAGTGTACCCTTTGACTAAGCTTTCTGTAGCTGGGACTATTAAAAGGGACATCCTAGCCAGGCACGTTGGCTCATGCCTGCAATCCTAGCACTTTGGGAGGCCGAGGCAGGTGGGTCACCTGATGGCAGGAGTTCAAGACCAGCCTGGCCAAAATGGCAAAACCCTGTCTCTACTAAAAATACAAAAATTGGCCGGACATGGTGGCAGGTGCCTATAATCCTAGTTACTCGGGAGGCTGAGGCAGGAGACTCACTTGAACCTGGGGGGTGGAGGTTGCACTGAATGAGCCAAAATCATGCATTGCACTCCAGCCTGGATGAAAGAGTGAAACTCTGCCTCAAAAAAAAAAAAAAAAAAGAAAGAAAAAGCACATCCTTTGGTGAAATACATTGAAAACTGTATTAGTCAATTTTTACACTGCTGTTAAAGGCATACCTGAGACTGGTATGTCTCATTTATAAAGAAAAAAAGGTTTAATGGATTCACAGTTCCATGTGGCCGGATAGGCCTCACAATCATGGTGGAAGGTGAAAGTCACATCTTACATGGTGGCAGAGAAGAGAGAAATGAGAACCAAGCAAAAGGAGTTTCCTCTTATAAAACCATCAGAGACCTCGTGAGACTTATTTACTCCCACAAGAACAGTATGGGGGAAACCACACTCATGATTCAATTATCTCCCACTGGGTCCCTCCCACAACATGTGGGAATTATGGGAGCTACAATTCAAGATGAGATTTGGGTGGGGACACAGCCAAACCATATCAAAAACCTTCATGGTATGTTTGGACCAAGTTATTCCACTTCCAGAAATTTATCTTAAGAAAATGATCAAACATCTGCACAAAGATATGTGCAGAAGAAGATTGATTACAGCATCATTTGCAATGACTAAAAAATGAAAACAATATCAGTGTCCAATAATATCAATACAATGGAATACTAGGCAACCATTCAAAAACAATACACACTTATTTCCTGACATGGAAAGATATTTCCAGCATTTTTCTATGTTCTAAGGGAAAAGGAAGTTATGGAGTAATATATATGATGCTTGCATATAGTATTTGTATATGTAAAGGAATAAAACAACTCTAGAAGGAGATGAGAAAGATAATCAGGCAGCTCTGAAGTCTCCATGGAGTTACCAGACAGGCTGGCTCAGGACGTGGTGTTTTTTCTTCATGGATTCTAGAGTTAAGCATTGCTTTAAAATTGCTGAAAGGAACAGGAAGTGCTATATTATATATACATATCTATATATCTCTCTATATATAGTTAAACAATTTCTGCCATAACTGTGGACTAACAACATAAAGGAATTAATGGTTAAATTTACAATGTGCTGCCGGCCGCGGTGGCTCACGCCTGTAATCCCAGCACTTTGGGAGGCCGAGACAGGTGGATTACCTGAGGTTGGGAGTTCCAGACCAGCCTGACCAATGTGGAGAAACCCTGTCTCTACTAAAAATACAAAATTAGCCGGGCATGGTGGCGCATGCCTGTAATCCCAGCTACTCAGGCGGCTGAGGCAAAAGAATCACTTGAACCCGGGAGGCGGAGGTTGCGGTAAGCCAAGATCGCACCACTGTACTCCAGCCTGGGCAACAAGAGCAAAACTTGGTCTCAAAAAAAAAAAAAAAAAATTACAATGTGCTGAGGCACAGTAATGTATTTGTTTTGAGACAGGGTCTTGCTCTGTTGCCCAGGTTGAATACAGTGGCACAATCATGGCTCACTGCAGCCTCAACTTCCTGGGCTCAAGCAGTCTCCTACCGTAACTTCCCAAATAGCTGGGATTACAGGGATACACTACTATACTCTGCTAATTGTTGTATTTTTTGTGGAGACGGGGTTTCACCATGTTGCCTTGGCTGGTCTCAAAATCCCGGACTCAAGTGATCCACCTGCCTTGCTTCCCAAAGTGTGGGATTACAGATGTGAACCACAGAGCTCGGCTGCAAAGCAATTTAAAAAAATTCTTAAAAGAAGACCAGGCGTAGTGGCTCATGCTTTTAATCCCAGCACTTTTGGATGCTGAGGTGGGCGGATCGCTTGAGGCTAGGAGTTTGAGACCAACCTGGTCAACATGGTGAAACCCTGTCTCTATTAAAAATACAAAAAAATTGGCCAAGCATGGTGGCAGGCGCCTGTAATCCCAGCTACTTGGGAGGCTATGGCAGGAGAATCGCTTGAACCTGGGAGGCAGAGGTTGCGGTGAGCCAAGATTGCACCAGTGCATTCCAGCCTGGACAACAAGAGGGAAACTCCATCACACACACACACAAATCTTCAAAGAAAACATCCTCCACTGTTTTGCCTTTTGCCTTTGTTGACCTCATCTTTGTGCCTAGAAGGCTTCATGTCCCCATGTTAATAAAGCATTATCCATTCTCAAGTACAGTTAAATTCACTCTGCAGGGGAAGATCGAAGGATCTGGAGCTGGAGGTTCCAGGTTTATATCCTCCTTCTGCCTTTTGTTAGGCTGAGTTTCCATCTCTGTAAAAGAGGAAGGGGTTACAGTGCCTCATTCACAGGCAAGGCATGAGGATTGAACAATGCATGTAAGAAGCATTTTAAGAACTGCAGAGCGTCACGCAGCAGTCAGGGAGTGTGATTCATGATTATTATGAAGGCCCTGGGGTTTAACTCTGTGGACCGAATTGCCACACGAGCAGCTGGAGCTGCTTCAGCCTCAGCCTTGAGCCCAGTGTGGATACAACCCAAGCTTCACACTGGTTGGAGCCCTGGTCCCGACAAATAGGCTGTGTGGGTAAAAGGGGGTATGATTCCTCCCCACATGTCCCCAGCATTTCCTGTTCCTTCCAGTGTTTCCAAAGCAATGCTTAACTCTAGGAGTCACCGACAAAACGCTGCGTCCTGTCTGAGCCAGCCTGTCTGTTCGCTGCATGGAGACTTCAGATTTGCCTGTTATCTCTTTTCTCTTCCAGTTCTGTGTTCAGGATCTGAGGAGTTGAGCAGTCCCCAGGAGCTGGAGGCCCTGAGTGCTACCCACTGCGTGGATGATAAAGAGGCCTCCATTTCCCATCATAGCCCTGGCTGGAGAACAGGCTGGCGGCGCTTTGGGTCTCTCTCTCTCTCTCTCTCTCTTTCTGTGTGTGTGTGTGTGTGTGTGTGTGAACTAGTTTAAAGTCTTCTCTGCACACACACAAGATGATTGGGCCTACTGCATGCTTTTTAAAGTGAGTCAGGACTCCAAACCACCTACTCAGGTCCTGACTGAGTGGGAAGGAGAGACTCTGGGAAGAAGTAAGGAGGGACCCAAGGGTGATGCCAACCTCTGACAAGATCACCATGATGTAGGGCAGGGAAAATAGGAGCAGTCTTATTTATCCTGGTCTATGCATTTGCCTGTGGGAGAAGGGGTGAATTCCAGATGATCTACAGGGACTCTTGGAGGTGAACTGCCATCCAGAAGAAGGACTTGGAGGGATAAGGGGGTGAGAAAGCCCGAGACCATTTGTCTTGGCCTGGTTGGAAGCTGCTTGGCCAGCCTGACTGAACCTGTCAACAGCTAGAAAGTGAGGTCAGCTGGGCTAGAGGCATCGTTAGCTATCACCAGAGCTTGCATCTCAACCTCTTGAATCATCCATGATGAAACTCTTTATCAGCCTGGGAGGAGGCAGCCCCAGGGAACAAGACTCCTGGATAAGGCTTGATTTTGAGCAAGGCTACATCCGGAAGGACTGGCCAGGATGAGTTAGCCCCAATCCACACTCCAAGATAACCAAACAAGTTGACTTGCTGAAGGGAGTTATTTAGTATTCTCCATCTGGGATCAGGGGAATGCCAATCTTCTTCTCCCAAATCTGGCCTGACTTAACCCTCGAGGTCCCAGGCAGCGGAATTTCCAGGCTTCATCATCTTTCCCTCTGAACCTCCACTCCCACTCTCTGGAGGGATTCCAAAAAAACCACCAGCTAAGGGATGGGGCATGGAAACAGTTTTACTTCTGGAGAAAGATTAGGGCTTATTATGTGACAGGGAGTGATAACACCAGGGGACAATCAGGAGTTTCGTCAGAGATGTTCTACTAAAAAGAAACAACTGCAGTCTTGAAGCAACACATTTGAGAGATAGGAGAGAAAGAGAGAACGTCTTGTACCTCCCCTGACCCCCGGGCCTCTAAATGCTTCAAGGCTGCTCCAAATTGCAGTGGGGAGAGGCTGGCTTTGGGAGCTGTCTTCTGAGTGACAAGGAGGTCCTGCCTGCCTGAAATGGTAATTCTGGGGTTAGAATCAGGAGGGAGGCTGGAATTTTTAGTACAGCCTTGGAAGAAAATATCAGCCCACCCGCCCCACCCCTGGGATGGGAATAGGGTAGGAGGCTAGCAAAATAAATAAAATCTGCTGTCTGTCCTGACCAGGCATAAATTGTTACTTGAACGGCAAAGGAAAAAATGAGCCAGATATTCTTCCTGGGCTTGTTTTCCATCTTCTCATCCTCTTGTCCCTTATCAATGTGTTTCTAGAAGAGTCCCAAAGGGAGCAATTGCATGAGAGTTACAAGAGGGTCATTGCTGGAAAATAAAGTGTGGAGCTGAGAGGGGCTGAGCAGAGAAGATGGGGGATCGTGCAACACCCTCAGGGCAGCATTCCCACACTGGGAGACGCCTCTTTGGCTGACAACGTCAGAGTGAGGACTGGCTGTTTGTATTCAGTGCCAAGATTTCCCCAAAATCACCCGGGAAACACAGCACCAACTGAAAGGAGGAGAAGAGTGCACTTCACAACACCTCCATTGACCATGTGTGTTAATGCTTCAAAAGAGAATTCAGTTATCATGAAAGTAACCCAGTTTGGGCCAGGTGTGGTGGCTCATGCCTATTATCCCAGCACTTTGGGAGGCTGAGGTGGGCTGATCAAGAGGTCAAGAGATGGACACCATCCTGGCCAATATGGTGAAGCCCTGTCTCTACTGAAAATACAAAAATTAGCTGGGCATGGTGGCGCATGCCTGTAATCCCAGCTACTCAGGAGGCTGAGGCAGGAGAATTGCTTGAACCCAGGGAGGCAGAGGTTGCAGTGAGCCGAGATTGCACCACTGCACTCCATCCTGAAGACAGAGCGAGACTCCATCTAAAAACACACACACACACACAAATACTAACCCAGTTTGTAGTTCTGGGGAAGTTTGAATTATCCTTCTTTCAGTTTTAAGACTGCTGTTCTTAAGTTTTTCTATGTTGACTTCACTGGGAATCAAGGGAGATGATTGAAGCTGGTCCCTTCAACCCTAGTTCCTCAACCAAACTCTTCAACCCTATTGCTGCCACAAGCCATCAATGGTGATGGCTGGCTTGGGTGTTTTTATGAGTGTTGATAATTTCATTAGAAAGTGATTTCATAGGCCTGGCATAGTGGATCACACCTGTCATCCCAGCCCTTTGGGAGGCCAAAGTAGGGGAATCACTTGATCCCAGGAGTTCAAGACTAGCCTGGGGGAATATAGGGAGATCCCATCCTATAAAAAATTAGCCAGGCATGGTGGTGCATACCTGTGAAGGCTGAGGTGGGAGGCCTGCCCGAGCCTAGAACATCCAGGCTGCAGTGAGCTATGATTGCATCACTGCAGTCCAGGCTGGGTGACAGAGTGAGACCTGCAGAAGAAGGAGGAGGAGGAGGAGGAGGAGGAAGAAGAAGAAGAAAGTGAGATCGTTATGCTCTCAGGCCAATGATAAGAGCCAGGCAAGCCACCTAAAAGGTGCATTCATTTGTTTCAGTGGTTGGCATAGTGCTGCCAGACATCTGGGCAAATGAAAGTGTGGTGTGTTGGGACCACACTGGGTGAGCTATGAGATGGGTAATCTTTGCTTGGGTTCTGGTGGCACAAAATGACCAGAGGAGTATGAAATGGGAAGTACTTGACCCCTTCCACATAAAGACAAGTTGGGTGCTCCTTGGAGCATGGCCGCTGTTGATGTCTCTTAAATTGTCTCAGCACAGTTTGCCTGAACTTATTAGACAAGATGTGAACTGAGACACGGGTGGCCAGCCCTGGGAATGAGTTAGCTGTGAAGGTTCAGAAGAGTCAGCTTTGTAATCTGGGTGCTGCCTAAACTTCCTGTGTTTTCTTTGTTTGTCTTCCTTTTGGTTTTCTCTTCCTAGTCTCTCCCACACTTAAATTCCAGTCTCTCATATGGGCTAAGGGAAGCCAAGAGAGAGAGAGCTGGCCACACTTGGGCCAGAGCTCTGAAGGACAAACAATTATTCACTCCCAGGCTGACATAGCTGTGGATGTGAGAGTCAGAGGGAGAGATGGGGGAGGGGCAAGCAGAAACTCAGGTGCCATGTTGACACTGCCAGGTCAACCCCCATCTCCCCACCTGGAGAATCAGCTTCCCGTTTTAAAGCCTTGGGGACTTTGCGTTTTGTCTGAATAAGGGAAGCTGTTTCCCTTACATCCTTTCAAAAATAAATAAATACAAGGCTGTCATATCATTTTACAGATGCTGCTACCCACAAACAAAGGGTCAGAGCTCTGGCCAATTTCTACAAACCAGAAGATCAGAAGGCAAGGAGTGCAATGCAAGGGAGGATTTTAGAGACTGAGAAAGCCAATTAGTTGGTTTATCTACGTTTCATGTTACTCCCACCACTGCTACTAGTAACAAGAGCATGCCTCCATTACTACCACCCTCATCACCATCATTATCATCACTATCACCACCATCATCATCACCACCACCATCAACACCACCATCACCATGAACACTACCACCAGTATCATCACTACCACCATCACCATCACTACTACTGCCACCATCATCGCTACCACCATCATCACCACCACCACCATCACCACCATTGCCACCACCATCACTACCATCGTGATCACCATCAACACTACCATCACCATCACCACTACCACTACCACCACCATCAACACCACCATCACTACTATTATGATCACCATCAACACCACTACCACTACCAAATACCTGCATCGTCACTATCACCATCATCACCACCACCATCACCATCAATACCACCATCACCATGAACACTACCACCATCATCATCACTAGCACTGTCACCATCACTACTACTGTTATCACCATTATCATCACCACCATTGCCACCATCATCATCACCACCATTGCTACCACCATCAACACCACCACCACCATCATCACCACCACCACCATCTCTGCCATAGTGATCACCATCAACACTACCATCACTACTACCACCACCACCATCACCACTACCACTATCACCATCAACACCCACCACCACCATCATCACTACCACCACCTCCACAATCACTACCATCACCACTACCACTACCACCATCAACACCCACCACCACGATCATTACTACCATCACCTCCACGATCACTACCATCACCACCACCACCACCACCATCAACACCCACCACCACCATCATTACTACCACTACCTCCACGATCACTACCATCACCACCACCACCATAACCATGACCACCACCACCACTGCTACTACCACCACTGCTGCCACCACCACTGCCACTTTTGGTCCCACTCCCTCTACTGTGGTTATCACCTCCAAGTAGCTCTCAGGAACACCAAAGTTGGGGTCAGCCGACCTTAACCAAAACAATGCATGCCAGGTTGTTGAGTCAGATGGGGGCCACTGAGCCTACAGATGCATAATTCTAGCTGATAGGACTGAAAAACATAATTTATTTTATAAAGGTAACCCCAAAGCTACTGGACAATAGCAGCAACCTGATGTGAAGTTTCCAGTCTCAGAACCAGAAGACCTAGGTTCTTGTCTTTGCCATCTGCCAACTGAGTGACCTCAAGCAAGTCACTTCTCTTTAGGGACTCAATGTCTTACCTATAAAATCAGGACCATCAAAACCTATGGTCTTACAGAGTTTAAAGGAGAAAACACATAAAAACACTTATCGCATTATCAGACTGATTAAAGGTGCTAAAAATCCTTCACTTCATACCTCCCTCCCTCCTTCCCTCTCTCTCCTCCTCTTTGTTCTTCCCATTTTCCCTCTTATCACTCCTAGATCTGAGATCCTCATCAGTCCCCAACCTCAATTCAAACTCCAATAGTCATCAATATAGGACACTAATAAACCTTTATTACTACTCCTCTAGTTCATAACATCCTATTCACAATATGCATTTGTCCCAAAGAGGAGAAAAGCTAGCCCCAGTACCCAGGCACCCAGCACGTGAAGGACGGATGAGGAGCATGGCAGGGGAGTGGAGAGGGAAGGTCCATCTCCTCTAGAGAATGAGGTCAGGCCCTATGCAAGGGCTAATTAAAAGGTCAGGCTTCATTTCTTGTGTCTTCCAGAAGAGCTCACAGGGTGAGCAGGCGGGGGAAGGCCAGGCTTCCTGAAAATGCCTGCCAACTTTGTATTGCAGCTGCTTGCTGGAGAGCTGGCTCAGGAGAGCTGTTTGCTTTGGCCAGATGCGCTACACGGAAACAGTAGTAGGATAATGTTGGGGGAGTGGCAGGGACTAAGGCAGAGGGGGCCCTGTGCATTTTCAACAGAGAGAAAAGTTTTCTTTACAGGCGGTGTTACGCCTCAGGCTGCCTCAAGGAGCCAGCTGTGACTTGGGTTCAAGAGCCTGGCCGATCGGGATGTCGGATGACAGGGCCGTGTGTGACAGGAAGAGCATCTATGCTTGTTCGTGTAGAAGCGGGTTATGTGCCTCATGGAAATCAAGCAGGGGTCCGAGGAGAGTCAGACTTTGGCTTATTTTTGCCTGTCTCCCTTTGGGTTGAATTCTCATGGGATGATAAAGAGCTTGCAGCTAAGGGGCATATGTGTGCTGTCAATCCAAAGAGGAGATGACCTTAAGCTGGGTGGGGGACAGGAGCAATGTGGTCAGGACATGGTACCAGTAGATGTGGCAGATCCAACAGGGATTTCCAGATGTCACTATTATCATTCTTAACTTTTTTTTTGCAATAATAAAGTAAGATTCCCTGAGCACCACGTGCCATTCCAAGTGTTAAGTGCTTTACATGCATAACCTCATTCAATCTTTAAAAAATAAATTTATTTTATTTCTTTTATATTTTTTTGAGACGGAGTCTCGCTCTGTTGCCCAGGCTGGAGTGCGGTGGTGCCATCTCGGCTCACTGCAAGCTCCGCCTTCCGGGTTCACGCCATTCGCCTGCCTCAGCCTCCAGGGTAGCTGGGACTACAGGTGCCCGCCACAACGCCTGGCTAATTTTTTTGTATTTTTAGTAGAGGCGAGGTTTCACCGTGTTAGCCAGGATGGTCTCAATCTCCTGACCTTGTAATCTGCCCGCCTTGGCCTCCCAAAGTGCTGGGATTACAGGCGTGAGCCACTGCACCCGGCCAAAAAATAAATATTTAGAGATGACAATCCTAAAGCTCAAGAGGTTCAGATAGGTACGTCACACAGCCAATACAAGTAACAGATACAATTTAGACCAAGATCTGTCTGCCTACAAGCCTGGGTTCTAATAGTAGCCCTGTGATGCTGCAGGTAGTGATAACTCCTCCCTACCAAGTTTTACAACTTACCCTAAGGACCACCCATGGATGAGACTGACAAAAGGTTGTGGATTTCATGAATTACAATATAAAGGCGAGAAGCTGAAATGAAACCAACTGTAATCCCAGCACTTTGAGAGGCCAAGGCAAGAGGATTGCTTGAGGCCACGAGTTCAAGATTACCCTGGGTAACAGAGCAAGACCCCATTTCTCCAAAATTAATATATATATATATGGTGGTACATGTTTACCCCCACTACCCTTTAAAAAAATTAGAGGCAGGGTCTCACTATATTGCCCAGACTGGAGTGCAGTGGTGTAATCATAGTGTAATCACTGCAGTCTCAAACTCCTGTCCTCAAACAATCCTCTTGCCTTAGTCTCCTGAGTAGCTAGAATCACAGGCATATGCTGCTGTGCCTGCTGATCTCCCTTTCTTGACTCTGGGAAAAGGTAGATGATCCTTCAGCATTTTGCAGAAGCTGAGTCTCTGAGAACCAACCTTGATCTGCAAGAATAATTCAGTTTCTTTCTACAGTGCTAGGACTGGGCAAAAGAGAAGGCTGAGCAGGCTGACAGATGAAGACAACCTCATGCCCCCAGTTCCTTGAGAAGAATTGCAAGGGCGGACTTGAATCTCACGCTTCAGCCTCCTGAGCAACTCTGAAAGGCAAGTGTCTTCCGCACAAGCTGTGTCGACTGAGGAAACCACAGTGGAGTTTCCAGGGTCCCCCGCGGCACCTGCTCCTTCCTCCAATAGAAGACAACTGATTGTTCCTGGTCCCTTGGTCCCATACCTTGTTGTGCTCTGGGGGGATTAAATACCTAGTAAGGAGTTTTCTACATATTTTGCTGTCTCAGAATTCAAAACATCTGGGACGGGAAGCAGCAGTGCTTGACTGCTGGGGTTGTCTGGGGGCCGCAGAACTAGTGAAGAGGGAATTGGAGGAAGAATCAGCTACTCCATCATTTAAGGAGAACCCCAACTGCGTCTGTATCCTCTTAACTTCCGGTCACCGCAGTGGGTCCCTCCTGCCTGATCAGCCACCAGTCGGTCACTGCAGAAGAGCTGACCACCCCCACCTATCCTTTGTCCGGGGAGGAAATTTGGACTTGAAGGCTCTAGGCCAGAGCCTGACCCCAGCTTGCTGCTGCTCGCTGTAATCTCCTCCCCCTCCTTCCTCCTGTCTGACTTTCTCCATGTCTCAAAGAGCAGGTTTCAAAAAGAAGAGGCTAACACACCCTTGGCAAGTGCTGGGAAGAGGGAAATGTGTTTGACACATGCTCACCCAGAGTGCATGGAGGGCTCCCAGCAGGATACAATTAATGATCAAGGAGGAGGAGGGGATTGCAACAATATGGGGTTTTTTTCCCCTTCTCCATATCCCTAGTTTCTGGAGTTTGGCAACATTTCATGGTGGAGAGAAAAGCATCCCAAGGATCTGTACATAAATAGCTGGTGCACATCGGTCTCAGGTGTAAACAGAAGGAAGTCCAAGGTATGTTGCTCATCCTATAGTACAAATGCAAGGATTTGCAGGAAAACTGGGGCGTCAACTGGAAACCAGCTAAAGGGCATTAGGAAAATTTCCCCCAAGTTTAATCTTTTGAGCCTTCAGGCTAATTTTGAAAAAAAAAAACAAAAAAATTAGAGAAGTGAAGCAGGATAATTAAAGTTATTAAAAACTGTTCATAGTTAGGCTAAGAAATCCACAGGCATCTGAGCTTCATAGGGGGTCAGCATCAAAAATGGGAACAGAACTTTGTGTTCCACATCTTTAGAAGGCCAGTTTGGTTCCTGGGCATTTTAAGACTCTAGAGAGCCAAAACCTTCCTCCTAATGAGAAAATTTTATTTTAGAATGGTTGAATCTCAGAGTTTTCTTACTCAATGAGGTAATGATGCAATGCATCTCCCTCCTCCCACGTGGAGGAGGCCTGTGTAGCCTACCAGCTGCCGAAGAGGCTGCATGTGATAGAAACACTCCAGGAATCCCCAGTTCCTTTCCTCCCAGACTCCCCAGGAAAGAAAAATAAGGAAATAAGAGAAGAAAATCAAGTAGATTATAAAATGTTTAAGGGAAATCAGATTTTTTTTTTTTTTTGATATGGAATCTGGCTTTGTCGCCCAGGCTCGAGTGCAGTGGCGCGATCTCAGCTCACTGCAAGCTCCACCTCCCAGCTTCACGCCATTCTCCTGCCTCAGCCTCCCGAGTAGCTGGGACCGCAGGTGCCTGCCACTACGCCCGGCTACTTTTTTTGTATTTTTAGTAGAGACGGGGTTTCACCGTGTTAGCCAGGATGGTCTCAATCTGCTGACCCCATGATCTGCCCATCTCGGCCTCCCAAAGTGCTGGGATTACAGGCATGAGCTACTGCGCCTGGCCAGATTTAGAATTATTGGAGTAACTGCGTGCGTGAACCAGTTGGAAAAAATGTTAGGAAAGTCTGTTTTTCCAATGATGCCTTAGTTTGGGATAATAACAATACTCAATGCCTGTCTAACCTCAGTAGGCCCCTGTGTGATGCCCTTTGTGATTCTGGACTATCTTTCAAGGATAAGTAGGGCAGACTTTAAAATCCCAATCTTATAAAGAAAATAAAGCAAACAAACGAAACCCCTAGAGAGTTCAAATGACTTGAGTAAGCTGCACAGCTTTCAAGGGTTAGGGTTAGGACCCTATACCCCTATTTTGACTTTGCTTGTTTTTTTTACTCCCTTCCACTTTTCCTTCCCCTTCAGCATGGTGCACAGGTGTGGGGAGGTAACCTGGATGATTTTATAAAGATCGAGTGGTTGGCATGTAGAGGAAACCAAGCCAGGAAGGTCTTAGGATCCATCTTCTCTCTTTCCCTTCCCTCCTCCTGCCTTTTCTCAGGACAGGGTTTTCCAGGAAGTTCAGGGCACCAGGTGCTCAGCTGTAGAAATCAGAAGCATACACTCTTTGCATATATTGAGAAAACTGGGAAGAAAGAAGCAGAGATGTCAGACACTGACGACCCATCCCCTTTCATGAGCATCTGCAGGTTTGTCTGCTCTGCTCTTGGGTGGTTGTTACCCATTGTATGCTCCGTGATCTTGCTTGACACAATGCAGAAACTAAGTTGGGCAATCTGGGTGTGGACTCAAGAGAGCTTGGGCCAAGGCAACTTCCTCCAAGCTGAAAACCATGGGACATTTCAAAGACCAACATTGGGAGTGCCAACCATGGGTGGAAAAGGCCCTTTTGGAAGTGCCTTGTGTTGAGCCTGACATCAAAAATTGGAAAGTGACTTTTCACCAGTGCCAACGAGTGAGTCTCTGTGCTTGTGTCTCACACAGGGAGGAGGTACAACTGGGCTGGACGTTGAGAGAGGTTTGTAAGTGTAGGGCTTTTAACGGGCCCATCCCTGCTCCCTGGCTAGCAGGGGGATGGTGGTGGGGCTGACGGAAGAATTCCACATTCCTTTTGCCCATCCCTTCTCCTGGCCAATCTAGTCTCTCTCTTCCCTTTCCCCATGTGACAGTCACTGTCACAGAAAAACTTTCAACAAATATTAGCACAACCTGAATTTGGCTGCAATCCATCTTGTTTCCAGTGCCATCTCAGAGTTTGCTGAGGCCAGTCCTTTGGTGCCTGGCACCCTGCAGAGATTTATAGAATTCCAGAACAGGGAGCAACCTTACAATTCTTATTGTCCAACCTCCCCTCTTGGGAGAGGGCTCCCAGCCTTACACCGGCCTCCTCTAGCCTGCGCTGGTTCTCCACCATTGCTTGTGTGCTTTTCGCCTCGGCCAGTGTATAAAGAGCGATTTTAGGGGTCCCGAGCTGCTAAACAGCGGAGGGGGAACAAAACTACCCTGGGGGTGACAAATCCCCAACCTTAATCTTGGCCCTTGAAGCAAGGGCCGCTTGAATACAACGTGCTGTTTATGCAAATCCCATGCAAATCAGGGCAACTGGATTAACTGGGGGGAAAAAATCCCATGGTCTTTCTGAGCCTTCCCAGCACTCAGTGTTGGCCTCAGAAAGGATGAGGTTTTGTTTTGTTTTGTTTTGTTTTAAGTGCTGTTTTCTGTTTTCGAAAGGTTTCTGCACTGGTAGCCTCAGCCAGTAGAGAGTCAGTCTCCCAACTTGGCTCTTCCATGCACCAGGGCCTGTGTGTGAACAGGGAGGTTTGTTTTAAGCTCTGTCAACAGGGGCCTTTTGGAAGTGACCACACCTTAGCCAGGCTTGCCAAGATCCCTGTAGGGGGTGAGCATGGGGAAGTGGCTGGCAGTGACCAGGGGATAGGGAGGGTCCAGTTGAGGGACATTTGCTCAGCTAAGACATCAGTGTGTCTCCCCATCACCAGGACAATTGAAGATCCTTCTTTTGGGTGGGAACCCTGTGTTTGTAAGATCCTGAATATCCTATTTGAAAACACAGCCCGTTGCCATTTGACATCCTTGGAGACTCCAGCTCAGCCACTCAGCTTGCATATTTATGCAAAACAAAATGCAAATGAGCCCACTGAGTCCTTTGTCTATATCCTGCCAAGCTGGGAACCTGAGTCTCCTGACAGACTCCTTCTCCATGCCTTTATCCTCCCCAGAAAACTTTCCTAATTAGGACATGCAGTCTCTGAAACTTTGCTAGTACAGTGAAATTCAACTCAATAAATAAGCTTTCTGAACTCCTACTAAGCACAAAGTATTACGTTAGGTTTCTAGTGAGTTGCAAAGAAGAAAAGACATTAAAGTTATTGCCCTTGACGAGCTCATGGTGTCTTTCATGAGATCTCCATTCTGGTTAGTCTCTCATTTAATTATTCATTCAACAAATGCATATTGAACACCTACTATGGGCCAGTCCATGCACTTGGCACTGGGATACACTGAGCAAGTAGGAGAAGGTTCTTGCACTCATGAGTTTCCATCCCAATGGAGAAGAAAGACAAAAAGAGGTAGTGACACATAAAAGAACAAGATAATTACAGACCGTGATAACATCTAGGATAAAATAAACAGGGTGACATTTTATTATGACAGAAATGCATTATGGCCTGGTTTGATGTCTTTATAACAGTTACATCTATTTTTTAAGTGAATTAAAAGCAGCCACAGGAAAGGCAAAGGGCAGAAGGCATTTTTGCTTATTACCTGCATCTTTGTTTGCTTTCATTAGAATAATGATGTTCCATTAGTCAATGAATTCCATAAATATTTATTGAGTACCTCCTTGAGAGAGGAGTGTTCTGGATACTGGGGATTCATTCATGAAGAGAACAGAACAAAGTGCCTGTTCTCATGGGCTCATCCAGCAGACCCTATGCTAGTCTATGAGACATGTGTTTGTGTGAGGTGGGAGGATGGAGTGTCGTGAAGTGGGGCAGTGATAGTGGGTGTAGAGTGACAGGAAGGTGGTGAAGGTGGCACTACAATGAAGTGCAGCCCAGGTGCCAAAGGCAGCAGGAAGAAAGGATCTGATGAACAGGTTTGAGGGGCTGGTGTGAAGTCAGTGAAGGAGATGTGGAATGAGGTGAGCCTGTCAAGGCAAACAGGGGAAGAGGATGGGCCAATGGAAGGTGTTTAGAATTGATCATAAATGGGGTGGGAAATCTTGGTGGATTTTGAATAAGGAAGTGATCTGGTTAGATTACAGCTTATAACAGGTCACCTGGTGGTGGCTGAGCAGTGATGAGACAGGAGAACAACAGAATAAGCTGGAAATACAGAAGATTGTTGTTGTCATTTGGGCAAAAGGTAGTGTCAGTATTAATTAGAGGGACAATGGGGTAGATTGAAGGGGACAAATGCAGCTGTCTTTTGAAGGTCGCGCTCACCTGACCAGCTGATGGACTGGATTTGTGTGTAGCAAAAATAGAAGAATCAGGAATGACTCCTAGGTTTTTGTCTTGTGTGACCAGGTGAACAGCAATGCTGCTCTGTTCTTTGTAGAAGGCTGGGAGGAGTGGTTTGAAGGGAATGAAGGGTTATGTTGAAGACATCTGAAGGTTGAGATGCCTCTTGGACATCCAGTTGAAGGTACTGAGAAGGCAACTAATGTAAGTCTGGAGCTTAGAGGCCAGTTAGTTTACAGCTAGCATCTTAACCCTTCTTCTGATCTTTTTCCATGATTTCATAAAGACATTGGATGAAGTGAAGTGAGTCATTGCAGTTCATGGGAGGGAATGGAAGGGGCTACTCTTGAGGGTTAGGGACCATGTGCATCCTTTGCACTTTCCTGGGGCAGGAACAGGGCATGGCACCCTCAAAGCCTGTTCATTGTCAGTGTCCTGACCTTCCATGGATTACCAGGCTTGTGTCAAAGAGGTGACTTCCTGGAGGCAGAGTGGGAGAATTGTCATTCTAATCAGAGGGAGGGTTTGGAACCTCAGGTGTTTTTTCCTGGGAGTGCCTGAAATGAGGCCAATGAAGAAGAAAGCAGCCTTGTCTTTCAGGCCGTAGCAGCTCCTGGCATTGCAGGTGAAGAAACTAAGGCCTGCAGAAGAGACATGGTTTGACCAGGTCTGCACTGTTCAATTTAAATGCAGAGCTGGGCCTTGAACCATGGGTCTCATTTGCTTCTCACATTCTTTTATGTAGGGCTTTGCAGACAGTACTAGCATGGATGAATTGGCCACAGGTGTGATGTAAGAGAGGGGCAGGCTCCCTGATAGCCACCTTTTGCATCTTGACACAGTCTCATAAGAAGACTGTTAAAGATGAGTTAACATTATCTGAGTGTTATCTAGATATGAGTTAATATCATCATTATCTGAGTGCAGGAACAGTCAGATAACCCATCTTTCATGGCTTTGTGTGTTGCCTGTGCCGACGATTCTATTTATCAGCTCACCTGTGAACAACTTTTG
Organism: Colobus angolensis palliatus; assembly: GCF_000951035.1. NCBI lineage: Eukaryota > Metazoa > Chordata > Mammalia > Primates > Cercopithecidae > Colobus > Colobus angolensis. Next base: position 7,785,386 of record NW_012110918.1, on the reverse strand, counting down.
AACACACAAAAAAATCAGACCGTTAGAAAACAAAGCAAAACAAAAGGGATACACTGCTATTGTGGTGACAATAAAGTGCTTTCATTTGCAGAGGTTTCCATTTGTAAGGCTAGATCTGTTGGTGAGTAGGTGATGGATGTTTGTGCTGGTTCTCTGTGGATACCCCCACTACCGCCTATAACAAATCTCACTGTGTGTATTAGGAGACATCTTTAGATAGAAAAGTTAGAAACTTGAGTTTTCTGGGTAAGAGCTGGTTTTGCATCAATTAAAAGAGACTAAATACTAAATAGTTTTAGTAAACACGTGCAGTGAAACTTGATTGATTCCTGGTGAGGTAGCTGGGCCATTCCAGTTTGCCTAGGACAGACTTAGGGGAGATATTTCTCAGGCTTTCAGGGCTAACACTGGGACATGTCTGGGCATACCAGGATAGTTGTCATTTTACTTCCAGTTCAGAGGAAAAAACAGAAAAGAAAATGAAAACAAACAGCTCTAAAAGACATTTTTAATACAACTAGTGGCTTTTAATGTGGGCTAGGTAGCAGATGATGATGGCAACCATTGTGACTTTCTTAGGGGCATCGGTTGTAGGTGGTTACCCAGGGGATCACTGATATTCTGGACATTTGAGAGGCGAAGCGTCCTGCAGTCTGCAACTTATCATCAAATGGTTCAGGAATACAACACAACACAGCAATCCAAGATCACACGTGCACGTATGATGATAAATAAAATATGACAAAAAAATTAATAATTACTAGGGGCTAACTGTACAGATGGTTCCTATACTATTCTTTTCAATTTTTTTCTGCAATTTTGAAAATGTTTATAGCCAAAAGTTGAGATAATGCTTTTGAGTGGAAAGACCACCACTGCCTTCTTCTTAAGGATAACATTTTTTGTAGAAACTGAGATTTGGTAATTCAGCTCTTTGTCACAACTCTGTTGTGAAGGTTGCTAGATGCTATGAGAATGCAGTTATTACGGTTACTAATTTTTATTTTTTAGTAAGTTATTTTTTTTTAGTAAGCAAAAACCTATTGAGGTTATTAATCAGAAGTGGGGGAAACTTAAGACAAACCTCCACCCAATAAAGAAAATAAAACAGGCCAAGTGCGGTGGCTCACGCCTTTAATCCCAGCACTTTGGGAGGCCAAGGCGGGTGGATCGCCTGAGGTCGGGAGTTCAAGACGAGCGTGGCCAACATGGTGAAACTCCGTCTCTACTAAAAATACAAAATTTTTTTTTTTTTTTTTTTTTTGAGGTGGAGTCTGGCTCTGTTGCCCAGGCTGGAGTGCAGTGGCCGGATCTCAGCTCACTGCAAGCTCCGCCTCCCGGGTTCACGCCATTCTCCTGCTTCAGCCTCCCGAGTAGCTG
>NW_012110918.1:7761555-7782661 GCF_000951035.1 Colobus angolensis palliatus | reverse complement strand
GCCTCAGCCTCCCGAGTAGCTGGGACTACAGGCGCCCGCCACCACAGCTGGCTAGTTTTTTGTATTTTTTTAGTAGAGATGGGGTTTCACTGTGTTAGCCAGGATGGTCTCAATCTCGTGACCTCGTGATCCACCCGTCTCGGCCTCCCAAAGTGCTGACTGCTTGTGTAATCTTAAACCAGCTACTTAACCCCTCTAAATTTCAGTTTCCTCATCTTTAAAATGAGGTAAGATAATAGTACGTTCTTCTTAGAGTCTGGGAAGCTTAAAAGCATCCATGCAGGTAATTAGCATGATATCCAAAATATAGTTCACTTTCAGTAAGTATCTATTATTATGTCACTTGCTGCTAATAAAAAAGAAATAGGTCTGATGAACCGTATTAAACTTGCTTCCTTATTACCTATCTCCCTGCCACAGCATGATCTCACCATGACAGGGAAGTAGACTAAACCCAGGAAAAGTTACTTTGAGGACCACACTTCTACAAGACTTCTCTAGACACATGCAGCATTCTGGGGCTATGACCTTCATTACATAGTTGGCTCTTCACACACAGTACTTTTTTTTTTTTCATGAAACCACATGCTCTCATTTAGAAGGACTTGAAAATGTCCACGGTCTTGGAATTTGGGGTTAAGTCCTGGGAATGAGGGGAATGAGAAGGCAGGACTGAAACGAAGGGAGTACAGGATGAGAAAAACAGAGAAGTAATATTCTTCCCCTGCTCAGGAATACCTGGCCCCAAGCATTCACTATGGAAGGCAGGTGAGCAAGGAAGGGCTCCGGGACACTTTATAGAGCATAATAACCATTGCAGCTGTGCAAGCAGAGATCAAAGATCAAATCAAATTTCAAGCTGCAGGGACCTCAATCCGATCACCTGCAGAGGTCAGGGAAAGGAATTTTTCTTCCTTGAAGAGCCCCAAGATTGGCTGAATTCCCAACAGGGGGTTTGGCACTGCCTTGAAGGATCACATTACTGGCTACTGCCCAGAAGCAAGGGGACACGGCCTTGGGGTTGATGGTACTGGTGGGGCCATTGCTATTGTTCCACCGCAGAGTGTCTGCCAAACTGAATGGGAGAAATTCAGAGAAAGCCCAGGGCCTGGTATCCAGGGGCTCCAGCTTGGTCAGTGATCAAAAGCCTCCTTTTGAATGTCCACTCTTAAGGTAGGTACCTTGAATGCTAACTGTTGAGGCTTTTGTGGGTGTTAGATTGGTTTCTATTGCATCCTCTTTTGAAAGGAATCATATAGTTGGTGAGCCCAGGCTGAGATGGGACTTCTGCCAGAAGGAGGATGGGCAATTGACTTGCAGGGCCATCTGCACTGTTTGCACATCCACCCCATTTTTCCCCCTGTGCCAACCCCAACACACACACAAAAGAAAGTAGCTGAAGCTGGGAAGCTCAGGCCTATGCCCAGCTTTGTGGATACTTGCTCAGTATGCTGTGCTGGAGACAATTCCATCTGGTCAACATGAAGACCCTGGCATCTCTGCACAGTTGGAGAGAAGCAGGTGGCCTCCAGCCTGAGCTCTGAAAAGCTCCATGGAACTATCTGAACGTGGATCTTCAACTTCAGCCCCCTCTCTTTTCCTTGCCTCTCCCCACTCCCATTTGATGACATTACACATGGGGTGGAGGCGGGGGTGGGGGTCAGAATTAGGAGGATTTATTGCAGTGGTGGGAAGATTTAATTGGATGATAAAGGGAGAACAAAATTTAATTCCAGAAAGATTCAGTAGATTGTTTTTAAATATCCCCAAATGGCATTTCGATGGTCTTATCAGAAGATACCCTTCAGGGTGAGAAGGCAGTGTGTATAAAGCATGGGGAGGAGTGGTTGGTGGGTCAAATTAAATGTATTATTAAGTGAATAGGGAGAACCAAGTGACGGTGAACTTGGCCACTTGGGCTGTGGATGTCAATCAAACTAATGTGTTGGGGGAAGGGGGGAGGAAGTTTGTCACCCGTTTTAATATCAGAAATTCCTTTACGTGGGTGGTAACTGGGGAACAGCTGCAGGTAGCTGAATCACAGCCCAAATCCTTGCAAAAACGCTGGTGGGACCCCTGCCAACAACTGAGCAATGGCTTTTCAAGCTGGAATGGAGCAAGTGGGACTAAGTGAGGTGAGGTGGGGGGACGGGGGGTGGTGCTGGGGGTGGGGAAGCAAGTTTTTAAAAAGCTGAGTTTTGAAGCCGGTGCATATTTAATAGGATTAGAACACATGAGTTAGAGGCTGAAAATTCTCAACCTGCCTCGTTAAACAGCCAGCCTGCAGGAAGGCCCGGCTCTCGCAGCAAAGGCAGAGAAGCAGGGAGGAAGGGAGGTGAAACACCTGGGCTTTCTCCAGAGGTAGCCAAGGCCAAAGGAGAGAGTTTGGAAGTTCTTTTCTCTCCTGCACTCTCTGTGCGGCCTCGGAGAATCCATCCTTCCCATTCTAGCCCCGCTTCGTCCATTAACACACCCAGTTTGTCAATAGTGCCTTCAGGTGCCATGTCCCTGTTTGCCTTGGCCCAGGCTTGTCCACCCACTGCCTTGGTCAGTCCTGGGAGGAAAAGCGTTTGCTTTTGCCTCCTCATGCGAGGTGAGTGGGCCCAGCCCCGGCCTCAAAGGTCTCTCTGGATTCTGGCTGGATGTGTCTGGGAGGCAGTTCTGAGTCTTGGGTTTTCAGGTGACAGGTGGTGCGGAAGCGTTAGGGTGGGCGTGAACATTTTTCTTCTTCTAACTGTGGATCCTTATTTGCTTTCCTGATGACTAGCCCATGGGTGACAGAAGGCTGTCCTGGGCCCTGAGAATTTAGCTGAATGGCACGTGATGCTGAAAGAGAGTTGGGGTTTCCCTGGCTTCGGGCTCTTGCACTAACTCAGGGAATGGCTTCAGATAGGAACTCTTACCTCCTGGGACTCCAGTTTCCTTATTTTCCTCCAGAGGCCACAGGTCATTCCAGCCTTTCTTAGGACAACTTTCCGTGCCACTGAAATGAGAAACACATCCCAGCAGTACTACAAATATTTGACCTCAGACACTCTGCAAATCACATCATGAGGGTGAGGGATGACAAATGCAACCGTATTTACAAGATTGAGGACCTACTGGGTGCTTTCCGCTGTGGCCCAATGTGTGTCTAAACTTGAAACCATCGGTTTGCTCTTCACAGCCTCCTAGGTACTGTCCTTAGCAGCTGAAAGAAATGCAGCCTCCGTGAAAATAATTACCAGAAGTCGTTGAGGCTTAAGTGCACGAATAACCTCCTTCCTTGATTTTTCATTATGCAAACTGTCTTCTTCCTGATGTTCTAAATTAGAAAGAGGAGAGTAGATTTGCTTAGAAGGACACAAAGTGTTTCCTTGATGTTCTGTCTGTCTTCCAGGCTGGAGTGCAGTGACATGATCTCAGCTCACTGCAACCTCTGCCTCCCCAGTTCAAGCGATTCTCCTGTCTCAGCCTCCCAGGTAGCTGGGACTACAGGGACTGCCACCATGCATGGCTAATTTTTGTATTTTTAGTAGAGACGGGGTTTTACCATGTTGGCCAGGCTGGTCTCAAACTCCTGACCTCAAATGATCTGCCCACCTTGGCCTCCCAAAGTGATGGTATTACAGGCGTGAGCCACCACACCTGGCCCTTGATGTTCCCTATTAAAGGTAGGTGAGGCTGGAGCACAGAGATCAAGAACCTAAGTTTTAGGACTGGATGAGCTTGGGTTCAAAAGCTGGCTGCCACTTATTAACTGGGCTAACTTGTGAGAGGTAGTGAGTCTTTCTTATCTTCAGTTTTTTCACTCTAAAAATCAGTCAAAAGTAGGATTCCATGCAAACAAAAAACAACACCTGCATGTAACATACTTGGTAGACAGGTACAAACTTCATGTACGTGGAACAGAGTTTTACCAATGGCTATTATTAATTGTAACCAACATTAAATGAGCTTTTTGCATGGGTCAGACGTGTCTGTCAGTGTGACATCCTTCGTTCATTTGCTCTCCTCAGTCCAGTAGCCTGTTCGGCCAGACTATCTCCCTTCTTGGTTGAGGCAACTTCCCAAGTCTTCTTTCCTGACTTGACACTCAGTCCCAGGACTTGGCTTAGATAAGGACCTGGCCCCTGCCTGGGGTGGTCCTGGAGGGCTCCTGTCTTTGGACAACCCAGGGGAATTGTGGAGCCCCAGCACCCGGATGCGGGGGCCTCAGGAATCCCGGGAAGCTGAGACCATTCTGACAGCTCTGGGGAGCCCTGAGTGAACAGTGTGTGTCCTGCCGGCTGTGTAAACACAGTAACCAAATACACTGATGGTTTCCAGGGCCCACCAGATGGCAAGAAGTACAGTGGGTGATGCAGTTTCCGTTGCTTCTCCTCCCTTCTGATTTTCATTTGCTCCTTGTGCCTCGGGATAGGACAATGTGAGATGCCCAGGAAGCTTTGCTGTCATCCTGAATCTTTAGGTATTTACATCTTCCTTCACGTTGTCTTTCAGGACTTTCTTTGTTCAGGTGGCATCTTCTCACTGCAGGCTGCTTGGATCCGAATCGACTGACTCCTAGTACATCATATACCCTTTCCAATTGTCTTTCTTCCACAGCACTCACTATCTGACATCTATAATTTTAATTACTCCAATGTTTTTTAATTTTTTTTTTTTTTTGAGATGGAGTCTTGTTCTGTCCTCCAGGCTGGGGTACGGTGGCACGATCTCTGCTCACTGCAACCTCTGCCTCCCGGATTCAAGCGAGTCTCATGCATCAGCTTCTGGTATAGCTGGGATTATAGGTGTGCACCACCATGCTTAGCTAATTTTTGTATTTTTAGTAGAGATGGAGTTTCACCATTTTGGCCAGGCTGGTCTCAAACTCCTGGGCTCAAGCAATCTGCCAGCCTGGGCCTCCCAAAGTACTGGGATTACAGGCATGAGTTACCATGCCCAGTCTGTTTTTTTAATTTTCTGACTCCCCTCCCCTGCCCCCAAAAGCAAGTATCTAGAAGAGAAGATTTTTTTTTTTTTTTTTTGTCTTTTTGTACATGACTGTATCTCAGAGCCTCTAACAGGGCTACATTTTTTGAATGCAGGGTTGTGAATGTGTTTCTCCTGGGCTAGGCTAAGCATGAAGCTGAGTCCTGCTGAAATATTTGCTGGAGTCTTAGGGACACAAAATAATTTATTTTCAGACTTTTCTAGGAGACTTGGGCATCACAAGGTCAAAATAGAAATCTTCACACTCAAGTTTTTAAGATAGAGAAAAGTTCCCTGAGCAAATGCAAGAAACAGTGAGTCTGCTGGAGTCTAGCAAATTGGCACTGTCACCCCCCACCTCCCTGTCTGGGGAGGTCCAATGGGTAACTTATGGAGTAAGCCAATGGGGGCTAAGGATATAGTGATTCCAGCTGTTTTTAAAAATGGATGCAGAGTCTCCCGACACATTCAGTCCACCCCAGTCATCCTCTCCACCCAGCTCTTACGCTTACCAGAGACGAGAGCTGGTGCCTGGCTCTCTAGCTCCATTCTTTCTTGGAGTACAGCCTGTGGCTGCCAGCGGCTACAACCCAAGCTCTCCTTTAAATGCTTGAATCCACTTTCCCTTTCCCAGAAGTGAAATACGCTTTTATATTTTATTGTACGCATATTGTTTTAATTGCTTTTGGTGGTGAGACTGAAGGTAACAACAGTGGCTGGTGTCCCTGGATGGTTACCAACTGTTAGTATTCCTGGCTCTGTCTCCACTCAGCATGGGATCCTCAGAGAAAACAGAGCAAAGAAAAGGAAACTGGTCTTGGGACAGATGGAGTCATTTGATAGGAAAGCTGGGAACTGGGGAGAAGGGAGGAGAGGAGAAGTGAGGAGAGAGGAGGGGGAGGAGAGGGGAGAGGGAAGAAGAGAGAGAAGAAGGCACACTGAGGTTGGGCTTGTTTGTGTGTATTGGTTTGGTTGCAGGGGTGACAGCCTGAGCTGGGTCTGAGAGTTTTAATCTTCCAGCTACCCTTCCTGTCACTCCAGAGAAATAAAAGTCAAAGCTCAAAGTGATTTCCAGTCCATTTTAGGCTTCCTGCCATTTTTATTCATCGGATGTGCCCAGCAGCTCCTCTTGGTGGAGGCAGCTACTTTGCCAACATCTCTGTCATTCAAGTTCAGGCTGAAGTTATGTAATAATGTAATGAAACAGTGAAGGCCATTTCTTGTCATTGTTTTTTCCTCACTTGGATACAAAATTTGTATCTCACTGCTCTATTTTCTTCTTCTCCTTCTTCTCCTTCTCCTCCTTCTCCTCCTCCTCCTCCTCCTCCTTCTTCTCTCTCTCTCTCTCTCTGTGTATATATATATATACACACACACAGAGAATATATATATGAGATCATATATATATTCTTCTCATATATGAGATCTCAAGGGAGGGGCACAAAAAACAGACAGTTGAGGGGATATTTAAGGAGACTGCTTTAATCTCTTTCACAAGTTTCATTGTATTTTATGATTTAAAAGCTAACATGAAAGAATTTTCCAATGCTGCAAACTTTGAGTGTTCCTTAAACTGTAATCTCTACCCCTAGACCCAGGAAGGACACAGGCAAAGACACAAGCGTCCATGCTACACCCTGCAGATTCTCTAACTGGCAATAGAGGCGCTATGCAAAGTAGGGGAAGGGATGAGGCAGGGGTGGTGGGCGGTTGAGGGGCAGCTTTTCAGAGTTTGCCTGGCAGTCAAAGGGAGGAGGGTCATTGTAGGCTAGAAATACCTCCACAAAGGTACTGAGGGTGGAAAGAGCATGGTACTTGTGGGGAGCTGGTTGTCATTGTATGTGGCTGGCATGTTGGGGGTGAGGCTGAGGAGGTGAATGTGGACTTGGATGAGACAATAGCAGTGGCAGGGAGGCAGGCTGTGGCCCCCTGGGTTTGCCACTTTAGCACATGGGACTCATTCTATGGGTAACCGTAAGGCATGGGAATACTTGCAGTGTCAAATAATGCAGCCAAGTATGTGTTTCAGAAAATGAGTCTCACCCATTCAGAGGATGGACCAGAGGGTATATGAGAGTAGAGTGGGGAGACTCATTTGTTTACTTACTGGTAGGAATTTTTTTTTTTTTTTTTTTAGAGACAGGGTCTTGCTTTGTCACCCAGGCTGGAGTACAGTGATGCCCAAGCCATCCTCCCACCTCAGTCTCCCAAGTAGCTGAGACTACAGGTGTGCGCCACAGCATCCAGCCAACTTTTTGTATTTTTTGTAGAGTTTGGGTCTTACTATGTTGCCCAGGCTGGTCTTGAACTCCTTAGCTCAAGCAATCCACCCACCTTGGCCCCCCAAAATGTTGGGATTACAGGTGTGAGCCACCACACCCTGCAATAGCAAATATTTATAGAAGAGAAAGCCAATGATAAATATATATAGGAACTAAATGTGTAATGTACATGAACAAAATATGTGATATATATCCAAATATATGATGTAACTAAATATATGATAAATATATATAGTTATATATAGATATGATATATATTTATATACAAAGAAATATAAAGCCAATGATACATATTTTATATATGTGAACTAAATGTATGATATATGTGAATAAAATATGTGATATATAACCAAATATATGATATATATTTATATATGGATATGATATATATTTAGTTTAGAGTTTGCTAAAAGAAAACGAGGTGGGTAAGGATAAAGAGTCACAGGGAGTCACATTTTAAATCAATTGACCAGAGAAGAGCTCTCTGAGGAGGTGGAATCGGAGCACAGAATTGGATGAAATGATGGATCCAGGCCTGCCAATATTTAGGGGAACTATAATCATATTTTGGAGAGAATAAGTGTGGCCCAAATTCGATGGCAATGATGGAGAGAGATGACAGAACATTTGCAGAGGTGAAATTGAAAGTTCAGCTAGCTATGGCAAGTGAGAGAAAGAAAAAGCCTCCGGGGGGTGAGGGGGCGGTTCCTGTTTTTGTGTTTTTATTTTTGCCTTGATCATCTGGGTGGGTGGTAGCACCACGAACTAGGACAGAGAATGAAGGAGAAAGAGTATTTCTGCAGAGTGAGATAATGAATGTGTTGCCCTTCAGTGGCTAGTGGCACATCCTGGAATTTTCTTCCATTTTTCTAGGCATTGTTCTAGATCTTGGGAAAGTTTTATGTAATATTCATTCTCCTTTAAGAATGGGAGGGAAGATGTCAACCCCAAACATCAAGAGTTTAGGAATTGGTCTAATATTTTACTTGGCTTATTTTCTGTTTTTCTCCTTCCCCCTTTTTCATGTTTTTTCTTTTTGAGTCCAGCCAATGAGACCACTTACCGGACAAGGTCAAGTCTTCTTAGACCTTCAGAGAATGTGATTCAGACAATGTCTTAAAACAAGACTATTTACCTTCTTGGTGCAAGGCTTCTGCTACTCGGAATCCCACAGTCCTGCTGCAAGCCTGAGTTTAAAACCAGTCTATGCATATCCTGCATTTTTAAGACTAACTGTAAAAGGTCATTGATGACAAGGGAGAAAGAGGTGACAATGAATTTTCTGAGCTGGATTCTGGAAGAAGTTTTCAAACCAAATGTTTGTTATGGTCTAGAGATTTCTGAGAGACATTTGCAAAATTGCCAGTAGGGTCAGATGTTCAAGTTTTCTCCACCCACACATTAAGGGCTATTCTTGTGTTCGTTTAAGGGACACTCTAGTGGCACTTGAATTGCTTACATATTTCCAGATCATGTTGCTAATTACTCTGTGGCTTAGTTCACCTTCTGTGCTGTTATTATTAAGCTGGAAAGGGTGGCTGTTGGTAAAGCTACCTTCCCATGGGGCAGGGGCTGCTGCCTGTGTCGGGGCTTGCGAGGATGGTTGGCTAAGCCATGGCTTGGCCTGAGTGAGCGTGTGCTAGCTCCTCAATGGAATGGTCCATTGCCCATCTCAGTTTCTAAACACAGATATTGTGCCATTTCCCATATTTTCATGGCTGACTTCTGAATTGATCGCCTTTACATTTGTTTTCCAGCCATGCTAAGATTCTGGTCCAGGCTGGGAACCCGGGCTCTTTCTAGCATTCTCATTGCTGACTCTCAGACTCTGGACACCCACTCTCTGTCTTCTTCACGAGGGGCGTGTGGTGTCAAGGAGCTATTGTGAGTGGCGTAACATGAAAGACCAGCTCTGGTTTGGGGGAAGGACTCTTAGTGTGGATGGATGCAAAAAATCTTAGTGCAAACCGGAGGGGTGTGTCCCTTCTGGAAAAGGTGGGACCCATGGCTCCCCACTGTCCCCAGGCTGAATTCCAAAATCCTTGTGATGGTCTCTGGGGCCTCCTGACCCTGAGAGACCAAGCTGTGCCTGCCTCTAGGATTCATCTTGCACCTTTCTCTGCCACGACAATGAAGCTCTACCAACTTTAGCCCTGTTATTATCGTCCATCTCCCTGACTAGGCTGTGAGCTCCATGAGGTCAGGGATCATGTTCCTCTGCTTATCTGGTTTTGCTGGTTGAATGAATGAGAGGTTGTAGATGAATGAAGGAATGAATGAATGACTTGGGGAGCTCAAAGTCGGAAAGCTACCTTAGCACCGTATTCAACAGTTCAGCCTTCCGAGCTGGGGCTCAAACAGGCATCCTTTTCTAATAAACTACCCAGGACAGACAAGGGCCTCGAACTCTGGGGAAGGTGTTATTACTCTGAAGCCACTTGTGAATGTGGGTCTGAGTCTCAGGCTAAGGCCAAATGATGCTTCCACATAAACCTGTACAGCTAAGAAGATCTAGGTTTTAAAAGCAGGGCCTGCATTCTTTAGAGCACAGAGGTGAAATGTCAGGCCAATCCTTAGAAGGGAACTCCGAGAATGATTTGGCAGTTGATTTTTTAAAAATGTGACCCAACTTCATTTTGTAGCTTTAAAAATAAGCAAACTCAAAAAAAAAGAAAAAAAAAATAGTACACTTACCACCACTTCTGCAAAAAGAAAAGAAAAATAAAAGCAGGTCAGATGTTAAGCCCATATCACCTTGACCGAGTGTGTTTAATGTGTATAAAAGCAGAGGGAGGTTTAGGCAGCCGATTTTCTTCCGTTGGGAGGCAGATACCCTGTGCTGCCTGGGGAGAAGCTGAGTGCAGACAGGATTGGGAAGGCAATCCTGTCAATCCCTCCAGAGACAGGGAAGACCTGGGGTTTACTTCCCTGTAAAGAACCACTTAGCAGGCCGGGTGCGGTGGCTCAAGCCTGTAATCCCAGCACTTTGGGAGGCCGAGATGGGCGGATCACGAGGTCAGGAGATTGAGACCATCCTGGCTAACACAGTGAAACCCCGTCTCTACTAAAAAAAAAAATACAAAAAACTAGCCGGGCGAGGTGGCGGGCGCCTGGCCCAGCTAAACCCGGGAGGCGGACAGGAGATCGAGACCATCCTGGCTAACACAGTGAAACCCGGGAGGCGGAGCTTGCAGTGAGCTGAGATCCGGCCCCAGCCCTGGCAACAGAGCGAGACTCCGTCTCAAAAAAAAAAAAAAAAAAAAAAAAAAAACCACTTAGCAGTGCTAACTTCCTCCCAGCAACCTGTAACTTTTTATACTATTTATCTTGCAATTCCTTAAACCTTGGAGTGGAAAGGCAAATGCTTCAAAATATGGGATATGCTTGCATTTGGACTGGAGAAGCGAGGAAGGGGTTGTTCCTGCTGTTGGAAGAACTCAGATCAGACATGGTCTATAGGCAGTGGAGGTCAAGCATTGGAAGTCAGTTTTGTAGACTCTTCATGCAATGTGTTTGGCTCCCAGGATCTTGCCTTTTACCTCGGTTTCCTACTTTGAACTTTCTTTAGGTCATCGTTGCTATTTTTATCACTAGGCTCTACCTGCTATATTAACCCCTAAGAACCCAAAGAGGAGTGAGGAGCTCTGATGCTTGTGGAAGCAGTGACAGGAGGGACTGGACATCAGTCAGCCATCTGGGAATGTGTGTGATGCCTGTTGTTGTGGCATGGTGTGTTGGAGAGGATGAATGCAAGCATTGCTGTACCCTTGGCCCAGCAATGTGAGTAACTCTGATTGAGGTACTTCTTCCTGGGTCTCAGGTCTTGCATCTGTGAAAGGAGACAATTGGATAGATGGGCAAATGCGTTGCTTTCAGAGTCTTTGAGATGGTTCTGTGTTGGGAGACACTTCCATGCATAAGGCTCTGGAGAGCCAGAAGGTTGCTTTGACCCTTCCATGTCAATTGTCTCATGGAGGATCCTTTTGGAAAAAGCCACATGTCACTAATGTAGAGGGGTGTACCGACTCAACCACCTGCAGAGTTGTGTACATATGTGTGTGTGACACACACAGAGGAACAGGGGATGGAAGACAGAGCCTTTATGACCAGAGTCCCGATATGCATGTTACGTTTGCATCCAGTGACTGAAAAACACCAGGCTGGGTGTGGTGGCTCACACCTGTAATCCCAGCACTTTGGGAGGCCAAGGTGGGCAAATCACAAGATCAGGAGATTGAGACCATTCTGGCTAAAATGGTGAAACCTCATTCCTACTAAAATTACAATAAATTAGCTGGGCATGGTGGCACGCACCTGTAGTCCCAGCTACTCAGGAGGCTGAGGCAGGAGAATGGCGTGAACCTGGGAGGCGGAGGTTGCAGTGAGCTGAGATTGCACCACTGCACTCCTGCCTGGTGACAGAGCAAGACTCTGTCTAAAAAAAAAGAAAAAAGAAAGAAAAGAAAAGAAAAAGAAAAAGAAAAACACCAGATTCAGCATAACGCAGAAGATAGGAGGGGTGTATGGCCAAAGGGAGGGTGTCAGTTTGCTGAGCAATCAGAAATGTCCCTGTTTCCCCTTGTTACTGCTCCACCCCTCACCCCCAACTCTTGTCTCTCCTGTGAAGAGCCAATGTGGAGCTTTTGAGCCTGGCCTTGTTTACAGCTACCGGCTCCACTGCCACTGTGGCCTGGGCACAGCCAGAAGGCGTGAATTAGGGCTGTTACTGAAGCCAGAATGTTGCAATCAGGAGTTCGCTGGTGAGGCCATGGGTCACCAGAAGGGTCACTGCTAACTTATTTTCATGTCCCCTGGTCCTGCCAGGAGGCCCGTGGAGGCACAGAAAGCAAATACAAGGGAGGGCTCCCATCAGAAATAACCTGTGACCTTTCCTGGCCTAGGGACTTCACAACGGTCAAATCCTCCTGCAGCTCCCTTAGGATGGTAGAGGCGAAAAGTGTGCATCTGTGTGCCTATGAGGATGTCTTTGTACTTTGTGCATTTCTGCAGATGCATGCTAATCTGTGCAAAATACGCATGCATTGCATGTGAGCATGCAACACTCACGGGAAGAGAGCTTTCTGGGGATACAAAAGCCTGTAAAAGTCTTGCGTGTGGTGCCAGTGGGTTCAAAGTGACCAGCCTCTCCGGCTGTGTCTCAGTGTCCCTGGCCCTTTTGTTAGAAGGCTTGAAGGAGCCATCCTGAATAGCGTGGCTAATGTACAAGCGGATCAGTCTGCCCTCCTGTCACTCAGTGGATTTGACCAATCAATCAGTATCAGGTCTGATCAGTATGGGAAGGCGATGAAGGAGAACTGTTTTGAATACAGCCTTGAAAGGGATGGGGAAAGCAAGCAGCAGTCCCGGTTTCTGTTTCTCGCTCTGTTACCGCCTCCACCTCGCTGTCCCTGCTTCATGCTTGGTGACATTCTTTGGCAGCAATGTTCTGTCTTTGACTATCAGATTCCTTTCGGAATGGAATGTCCCCTGCTAGTTTCATGGGCCTCTTATGGTCTTTTGGAACTGTTGTCCTGTACTTTTAATATGCATAGTACCTCACCTATTGACTTCATATAATGGTTCCAATTTACATGTTGCTTTGCATGTGATTTGCATTACATTAGGTCAGTCCCCATTCCAATGAATATTTATCAACAGTCACATACCATGGAAGATGCCATATAATGAGAACGAGGACCAGGGATACAAAATCCTCTAACTAAATCTTTGTGGCTTTTCACCAGCAGCCTCTAGCCCTTTCCAGTCCACTAATCCATCTCTCTACCTACTTTTCTTTGACAGTTTCTTAATAAAGGTTGATGTTCTTGGGATAATCACTGGTTTGGCTTCTCAGAGTTTAGTCCAGCCTGAAATATGTACCTGAAGAGTCAGAGCATACTAAAATTGTACACAGATGTGGTTCTTTCAATGACTTCTACCAATAATGTGGATTTCTTGGGCTCTTCCTTTCAGATGCATTGAGGGACAGCCACAGGTTTAGCTCCATTTACGTTAAAGGAAAGAAGAAACTGAGACAGAGAATTTAGGAGAAATTTACCAAGGACTATTATACCAAGTTGAAGCCCAACGTGAGGCTAGACTAGATTAAATTCAACATTTTTTTGGGGGGATCCTATAATATCTGAATACTGTGTTCGATGAAGAGAGAGACACACAAAAAAGTATTCTCTCTAGAGTTCGTAACACATCTTACTTATGCACATGCAATCCTGAATTCATTTTGAAGTAGTTTCACTGGCTTGGATGTTCTACTGGTCATAGTGAACCTGTGTAATATTTGGCTCCCATTGCTTCAAAGATCCTCCACTAGAGTATCAGGGGCCCTCTTTGAATGGGATCTTTGTAGAAGTGAGAGTACTTTAGGTCATGCTTTAGTAATAAATACACTTGAGAATATCCACTGCATAATTATCCAAAAAGATGGCTGTCTCTCCTCCAAGGGGTGACTCAAAGATCCTAGCTCTTTTTGTCTTCTCTGGCTTGGCCATTGTGGAGTCTTTTGCTTCTGGTCATGGGGACAGGAATATGCAAGATATTTCAGGGGTCCAGCTGAGAAGTGGGGGGCGTTGCTTCCATCTGCATTCTAGAACTCAATCACATGACCAACACTACTGCAAGGAAGACTAGAAATTGCACGTGGATGTGGATGAACACTAATGATCTCTGCCAGAAACACTTAGCTGTGGGCCTCAGACAAATAACCTGTTTTCTCTAATCCTTACTTCCTTGTCCATAAAATGGGGACAATATCCCCTCACTTGTAGATGTTAAACACATATGAAAGTATCTACCAGCACAGTGCTGGGCACAGAGCAGAGGTTAAAGGAACGTTCTCCTCTCATTTTGATCTCATCTGTCCTTTCTACTAATTGTTTCTGAGAGGCTGTAGGAAAAGAGGGGGCAGGATGGTCTACATACGGTTTTCATTGGATAAATCAGGATGTGAGAAGATTCTGTTTGTATTCTTTACTGATCTTCTCCAGGCAAATGAGTAATAGCTAGCTATTTGGAAAGAAGAGGTCTTCCTAGCCCACCTCAAGCCCTTCCTGACTGTTTTGGTGGTTGTGTTTCCACGCTGTGTTAGAAAAGACAATGGATACTGCCCATGAGCACTAGCGCACTGAACTCTAACGCCATAGCAGTTTTCTGGGTTGTTCTTGTGAGTTGCACATAGAGAAAGGCAGATTGCATGCCCTCCAAATTATTAAGACAGGTGGTGAGAGCTGACTCAACTATACTTTGCTTACAGAATAAGCTGAAGGTGGGTGGAGGCTGTGTGTACAGATGGGCTCTCTCTGTGACTCAAGTCTCAAAGGTGTTGACACCAAAGGCACAGCTTTGGGAAATGCTCTATTTAGAAAAGCTTGGCCTATGTCCTGGGCTGTGTTCTTATCATTGAGAATATGTTAGAAAAGTCAATCACATTGGAAATCTGGCCTTCATCTCTTCACGTCCAAACTCCCATTTAGGCTAGCTGGTATGACACACTTTTTTTTTTCTCTCTGTGACCCCTTGACAGTTTAAGCTTATTTTAAAAATAATTTTTTGAATGTCCAATTTAAATACATTGTAGAAATCAGTATGGGCCCATTGCCTAAAAGAAACAAATATTGTAGTAAGGTAAATAGCTGCTTTAGAGATACTGTGGGATCGCTGGGCGTGGTGGCTCATGCCTGTAATCCCAACGCCTTGGGAGGCCGAGGCAGGCAGATCACTTGAGGTCAGGAGTTTGAGACCAGGCTGGTCAACATAATGAAACCCCATGTCTACTAAAAATACAAAAATCAGCTAGGCGTGGTGGCATGTGCCTGTAGAGTTATTGGGAGGCTGAGGCAGGAGAATCGCTTGAGCCTGGGAGGCAGAGGTTACAGTGAGCTGAGATCATGCCACTGCAGTCCAGCCTGGGTGACAGAGCGAGACTCTGCCTTGAAACAAAACAAAACAAAACACCACTTTGAGTTGCAAATAGTAAAGTTCAAATAACAGAGGTTTACAAATTTAATTGCCTCACAAGGAGGTCTGGGGGTTGGTGGTACAGGGCTGTTTTGGTGCTCAGTGGTGATCACCAAATCTGTGCTTCCCTCTACCTTTCTACACTTTTCTTAGCTTACTACTCTTTCTAAACTTAGCTTAACTTGTTGGCTTTTCATCCTTATGGATGTAGCCTCATGGTCACAAAACAACTTCTGCAGCTCCAGGCATCACATCTGCATTCAAGGCAAGAAGAGGAAATAAATAAATAGCAGTAGCTCTATCTATCTCTTTTATCAGGACAGCAAAAGTTAATCTTAAAATATACACTAGGAAAAACAATTATTTCCAAGTAAAGCCAATACCACTTAACTTTAATTCCGAGTTTTTTGGTTCATTTGTATTTCTGGAATCTCCCTTTTCTCCCTTACTTTCCTCACAGAGGGAACCCTAGTCCATAATTTGGGATTATATTCACCTCTTTTCCTCTGGCATATTGCTGAAAGATGAAGGAAGAGACTTCCAGGAATAAGGCAAAGCTAGATAAAGTAGTATCCAGGACATAGAGAGAGGTTTTTTGATCTATTTCAATCAATGTAAACCAGTGCAGTTCATATTGTTTCCCTCCACCCCACCCTGCCCAGACCACATCTTTAACATTACCTACTTCGAGTTTACCTGCTTTCCAAGCAAGGTGCTGCACCTAGTGTTTTACGGTAAGATTTCAGAATCAAGTGCTGATTCATGGGTAGGAAGATGTCTGCATAGTCAATCTTATTGATAAATTATTTTAGGGAGGCAAAAAATGAAATTAGTTACAAATGTAGAAATCGGCTTTTTCCTAATTGTCTAGGACTGGATCTAGTACTTAGAGAGGGGATTTTCCATACCTGCTTTAACATATGTAAATCAAAACTGACTTCAGACACCAGTTCGTTCAAACATTAAAAGTAAACCAATGTTAGTTCTTCCTTCTCCTCTCCTTTCTATATTCAATGACAATGAAAATGAAGGCCCAGGAATTTTTAGGAACTATTCAAAGATTCCTTGGAAAGACTGTATGTAAAAACTAGATATTTTATTTCATACTACTCAAGGCACACATCCAAGGCCAAGCTTATGGCATTCATTGCTAAGCAGTCACTGTCAACTTCCTCCCCCACACATGGCAGACATTGCTAATCAATCACAGCCAGCTTCATACTGATTTGTCATTTCACAATCCTTTTTTTTTTTTTTCGACGGAGTCTCGCTCTGTTGCCCAGGCTGGTGTGCAGTGGCATGATCTCGGCTCACTGCAAGCTCCACCTGCCAGGTTCACGCCATTCTGCTGCCTCAGCCTCCCACGTAGCTGGGACTTCAGGCGCCCGCCACCATGACTGGCTAATTGTTTTGTACTTTTTAGTAGAGATGGGTTTTCACCATGTTAGCCAGGATGGTCTCAATGTCCTGACCTCATGATCCGCCTGCCTCGGCCTCCCAAAGTGCTGGGTGGCATATGCCACTATGTCCGGCCTTCACAATCCATTTTAGTGGAGTCCTTCAGGAACCTACCACAAGCCCAACAGGGTTGATTGTTGAGATGCAATAAAACCTATTTGTCATACATGTCACAGACATCTTCCGTTGCTTTATTTGAATAGATCTAAAAACCAGAAGACTACCTTATTCATTCAAGTAAACTCTATTTAATTTTTTTCTAAGATGATAAATTTCCATGCAAACATATTCTATCCCCATATCCCAGCTTCTATGATTATTACCTTGGACTATACACAGCTGGCCTTGGAGATGTTCCTGTGGAGAGGTATAAATTTCTTCTATGCAGGGAGCTCCTCCAGAGAGGAATAGTCAGTGGGTGAGGTGAGGTGGCATGCAGCTCTTATCTCATTGGAGCTTCCAGCTCTCTTTCCCACAGCTAGGAACATTTGCCAGTGGACGAGGTGTCTTGTGTAAAGAGGCCTCTCCCTGGAATGAGTGATGATAGCTTATCCCTTTTCCCACTGGCTTCCAACATAGCTATAGCCTGACACCAGGGAATTGAGCTCTACAAAGCTGGCCTGAAAGGACCTAAGAAAAGTAGATCTTTAGATTATGCAATAAGAGTAGTGAAGAACTGACTTGGAAGAGGAGGGACAGAAGGGTTAATATTCCATTGATGGTGAGGGTAGCCAGGTAATTACAGAGTAGCTAAGGTTGCTAACTATCCTTAGTGACCAAAGAACAAGTTAGAACTTGGCCCCAACTAGAAAGTACTAGCAAAAGGAAAACCCTGTTTGAAGCATATCTTTCTTCTCAAGGCATGTTGTTGTTGTTGTTATTTTAGTTACGTCTTCAACCTTCACTAGGTGGGTTGTTGAGTCTGGCTTTCAAGGTGAGAAATGAGGAATCTGAAATTTGCACTTTTGGCCGGGTGTGGTGGCTCACCCCTATAATCCCAGCACTTTGGGAGGCTGAGGTGTGCGGATCACAAGGTCAGGAGATTGAGACCATCCACAGTGAAACCCCCTTCTCTACTAAAAATACAAAAAATTAGCCGGGTGTGGTGGCAGGCGCCTGTAGTCCCAGCTACTCAGGAGGCTGAGGCAGGAGAATGGCGTGAACCTGGGAGGCGGAGCTTGCAGTGAGCTGACATGGTGCTACTGCACTCCAGCCTGGGCAACAGAGTGAGACTGTCTCAAAAAAAAAAAAAAAAGAAAAGAAAGGAAATTTGCACATGTTTGTATAACATAATTTTCATTTGCAAATTACTGTTACTTGATAGAGACTCTTTGAGTTCAGAATTGTGAATACACATGCAGTGCTTTTGATCTTCTCTGCCCTAAGGTGGACATTCTATAGGAGGTAAATTTATTCTTACAAATTAATATCAAAATAGTTGTTAATAGTTATTGAGTTTTTACCCTTGCCAGACATTGTTTTAAGCATATTATATGGGGATATTTTATCCTTCTAACCCTTTAAGACAACTACTATTATCAACCCTATTTTTAGATGAAAAAATAAAACCTAGAGAAGTTAAGAAGTTTCCCAGGGTCATATGGCTAAAAAGTGGCAAAACTTGGATTTGAACCCAAATAATATGACCTATGACACCCAACACTTTACTGTCCCTTTCACCTGTGAAATGCACTGATTATGGCTCAACATGTGTTTCTCCTGAATAAGGTGAAGCGATTTCCTCTTTAAGGAGCAGTACTGGTTCCAGACATCAGTCTCCACCCTGGCTGGTGTTTTCTGCTTCTTTATGCCATGGAGAATGCCCCAAATCCTCAAGGCATCAGACTGGCTTCTGGATCTTTCTATTTTTTCAAACTTATTTAAATGTAGCCCTTCCTAGTCTTTCTTCCACTTCCTGATGACGTCCACTGGGCCAACATTCCAAGGGCAGCAAAAAACTTTAGCCAGGGAGCCCCAGTTGTTGTTGTTTTTCAACTTCCTTTGATCCTATTTTGTGGTTGACTTGGCGAAAGTCCACATCTGTCACCAATGGGCTTTAAAGCCCATATCGGATTTGACCTCAACACACCCAGTTCTAAGGCATCCATTTCCTTTCAATATTGGATGAATAAACGGGGTTTCTCTTATTCCACATTCATCTTTCTTGTTTTCTGTCTCTCTCTCTCTCCTCCCCCTCAATAATCCTTCAGACTCAGGAAGGACCTTAGCATGTTTCTGTTGCTGTGCAGCATATGTTGTGTTCTAATCCTTCCTGTGTTTGCTGTAGGTATGGCGGCTCTCCAAAACAAATTACTGATGTTGTCGAGGAGGTCACCAGGGCATCTTTCTGATGGGGGATGGAGGGGGAAGATATCTCTGGCGATACACTCTCGGGGCCGCCTCCGCCTCTTGGCCTGTTTGGTGCTTGTTTGACGCTGAAGTGCTAGACCTTGGGACCCCAAGCTGTGAGCTGGCAGAAAGGGAAGGAAGAGATGAGTTTTACCTACTGGTCTTGTCATTTGATGAAGGAGAAGCTTGTATGGGGCAGGCCTCAGGCAACAGATGTTGGTGGAGGATCTGCCAAGACTGGGTTGAGGCCGAGGGAGTGATGCATATGTTACTTGACACGGGAGGATTAGGGAAACCATGAGGAAGCATGCCTGGGCCCTTCACACCGTGACACCTCGGGGAAGTGAATTATGAGGACAGAGCAGCACAGTCCACGCACAGACAGGGCATCATGGGCTCAGGGCAGGCAGTTTGAATGATGCCTTTGCTTTTTTCTCCCCCATCAATGGTCCCCCACTCCCCTGCTGGGACGATTGGCAGGCGTAGTGGGATGTTTTGTGCGAGTTGTGAAATCAAAAGCAGAACTCATTTGATGGAAGAGCTGCCTTCAGGGTTGTCTTCCGTTGTTCCGCTCTGTTAGCCTTCCCCGCCCATCCCCACATTGATAAGAGGTTCTAATGCAATGCCCAGTCCTTTTTCCTGGATTTTGCAAATGAAGTCGTGTGGAAGGTAGCCAGAGGGTCCAACCATCCGTCTTTGTTGATGGCACAAGGGGGCATCTAGGGAAATGAAAACAATTCAATGGGC
This sequence comes from Colobus angolensis palliatus, assembly GCF_000951035.1. Lineage (NCBI taxonomy): Eukaryota > Metazoa > Chordata > Mammalia > Primates > Cercopithecidae > Colobus > Colobus angolensis. The sequence continues at coordinate 7,762,895 of NW_012110918.1, read as the reverse complement.
TCAGGCCCTCGAAAAAAGCCGGCAACAGGGTCATTGGACATTTAAGACTGGGTCACATGAGAACCAAGTAACAAGTGGGAAGGAAATGAGTTAGAGCCCACGGTTTCTTCTTTTTCCCTTTGTGTTGTGGTTTCTTGGGTCTCTGCATTCTCCTGGTGGAGCTAGAGGCAGCAGAGGATGCAAGCACTTATCTGCCTCCCCCTATCTGTGAAATTGTGTGTGTAGGGTAGAGGGTGGCAGAGAGTGGTGAGTAGAAGAAAGAAAGAGATGATGGAGGTTGGGTGTGGTGGCTCATGCCTGTAATCCCAGCACTTTGGGAGGCTGAGGCAGGGAGATCACGAGGTCACAAGATCGAGAACATCCTGGCCAACATGGTGAAATCCCGTCTCTACTGAAAAGACAAAAGTTAGCTGGGCATGGTGGCAGGCGCCTGTAGTCCCAGCTACTCAGGAGGCTGAGGCAGAAGAATCGCTTGAACCCGGGAGGTGGAGGTTGCAGTGAGCTGAGATCGCGCCACTACACTCCAGCCTGGTGACAGAGCAAGAGTCTGTCTCAAAAAAAAAAAAAAAAAAAAAGAGAGAGAGATGATGGAAGATTGGTGTAGGAAAGACACATTTTGGTAATGAAAAGCCTTTTGGAAATGATCTCAGGATCTCAGTTTCTTTTTTGGGCTATCACACATTTGGAGGAGGAGTAAGAACAACCCTACTGAAGTCCATGACTGAATCCAGTGACCTCTACTGGAAAAAGAGGTCAAGGTTTATTTCCATTAAACGAAGCAAGCCTCTCAACCAAGTCTTGGTTCCCTTCTGCAATACCAACCTGTTTCCGCCACTGGAGGTTCTAGAAAGGGTAGAGAGAGGGTGGGAAAGAAGGAAGGGAAAGGGTTGGAGAAAATGAAGAGTGTGTGGAAAAAAACACAAAATGTGGAGAGAGACAAAGAAGGGAAGAGAGGAAGCCAGTGAGAGAGAGAGAGAAGAATGAGGAAAAGGGGCATGGAAAGAAGAAGTCAACCTGGAGGTATGCTAATGTGGCTGCATGTTTGTGGCTGCGTGGGTCTTGACATGCTCGGTGCCTGGGCCTAGTGCTTTCTTGCTGCAGAATAGTGGAAGCAATTTTGAGGCACTTCATCAAGTTTGGACTCAGACAAGAGGCACTGGAAGAGCACAAACACTTGGGCCAAGTCGGTGTGCTGCACCCATCAACTCGTCAGCACCCATCAACTCGTCAGCACCCATCAACTCGTCATTTACATCAGGTATAGTATACATATATAACAAACCTGCACGTTATGCACATGTACCCTAGAACTTAAAGTATAATAATAATAAAATAATTAA
>NW_012110918.1:7758213-7761291 GCF_000951035.1 Colobus angolensis palliatus | reverse complement strand
GCTTGCAGTGAGCGGAGATCTCGCCACTACACTCCAGCCTGGGCGACAGAGCGAGACTCCGTCTCAAAAAAGAAAAAGAAAAAGAAAAAGAAATCTGACTGCAGAGTTTGTCAGGTCCTCAGACTCTACAGGCTGTTTTCAGATTGTAAGAAAGGGTTTATGAGAATAGTATTAAAATGGAGGTAGCTTTACATACAACAGGAATAGGCCAGAGGTATTTCCTTTATCGCTTGTCATTTTTGCCAGAATTCTCCCATTAGAGATTTATTCCATTAAATCTCAAAGGTGTTCTAGAGTTTGCTCTGAAAGTTTAAAAAAAGTGCTCTGGGAGGGTGTATCAGTTTGCTAGGACTGTCATTGCAAAGTGTCACAGGCTGGGTGGCTTAAATCATTTTCTCATGGTGCTAGAGGCTGAAAGTCTGAGATCAAGGAGTCTGCCATGATTGGTTTCTTTGGAGACCTCTCTCCGTGGTTTGTAGATGAATGTCTTTTTTTTTGAGACGGAGTTTCCCTCTTGTTGCCCAGGCTGGAGTGCAATGGCACAATCTGGGCTCATTGCAACCTCCACCTTCCGGGTTCAAGTGATTCTCCTGCCTCAGCCTCCCGAGTAGCTGGGGTTACAGGCATGCGCCACCATGCCTGGCTAATTTTGTATTTTTAGTAGAGATGCGATTTCTCTGTGTTGGTCAGGCTGGTCTCGAACTCCTGACCTCAGGTGATTCCCCTGCTTTGGCCTCCCGAAGTGCTGAGATTACAGGCGTGAGCCACCGTGCCCGGCCATGTAGACGGCTGTCTTTGCCCTGTGTTGTCCTCACGCAGTCGTTCCTCTGTGTGTGTCTGCATCCTAATCTCTTCTTGCTGTAAGGATAAGAGTCATATTTGATTAAGGCCTACCCGTAAGACTTCATTTTACTTTAATCACCCCTTTAAAGACCCCGTCTCCAAATACAGTCACATTCTGAGATATCAGGGGTGAGGACTTCAGCATATGAAGTCACAGGGAAGGAGGGAATTTAGCCATGACAGAGGAGTCCACACTTAATTCTTTTTTTTTTGAAACGGAGTTTCGTCCTTTCGCCCAGGCTAGAGTACAACGGTGGGATCTCGGCTCACTGCAACCTCCACCTTCCGGTTTCAAGTGATTCTCCTGCCTCAGCCTCCCGAGTAGCTGGGATTACAGGCACCCGCCACCACGCCTGGATGATTTTTGTATTTTTAGGACAGATGGGGTTTCACCATGCTGGCCAGGATGGTGTCGAACTCCTGACCTCATGATCCGTCTACCTCAGCCTCCCAAAGTGCTGGGATTACAAGCCTGACCCACTGCGCCCGGTACAAGCCTAATTCTTTATCAGCCATTCAGAGTTTAGTAGGGATCTGAGAGCTGGCTGAGAACGAGCCCCACGGGTAAGGAAAGCCAGGCTCAGGGGAGTTCAATAACTTGCCCAAGGACACAGAGGAAAAATCTGGAATTTCAAGACAGGTCAGTGGGACTGCAATATTCGCTCTGTTTCCATCATGCAGAGAAAGAGAAAAGATGGAGGGAGTGTGAGGTTGGGATGTGAATCTGGAAGGAGCCGTTTGGGCTAAAGGAGAAGCAGCGAGGCTGAGGATGCGTGTGGATGGGACCTCAATTCCTGACTCGTCCCTGACTGACAGTGACCAACACCATGCTGTCATTCCTGATGGCAGTCACTCTCACAGCCCGTGACTCTCCAGCCCCACACCCCTCACCCATTTCTAGTTTGAAAACATGCCCAGCGCTGCAAGCTAATAAACAAATCAAGTCTCTATAACATGCCTGTTCTTCTAGTCCTTCCAAAGGATTTCAAACTTTCAAGGGTGCCATATATAAGCAGCACTGAATAATTATAAAAGTTCACAAAGTCTCTCTTCCATCACACACAGACACACATACACGAAATTTTTTATGATGGTTGTTTTTTATAGTTTCAAATTATGTAGTTTCCGGAAATTTCACATCTCTAGTGATTCCAAGTGGAAATGAATTGAGCTCTGGGGTTTATTTTAGCACATGGTTTATTTTAGTACCAAGTGCTGAAGTATAAAGGGGGTTGACTTTGGTCTGGGCCATACCATGGGCATAGACAAATAACAAGGATTATCAACACTATAGCATCTGCTATGCAATTGACACAAAAGTCTAAGCATTTTGCTTATATTAAGCCATATAATCTTTCCCTTTGGGACACACACTCTTATTATCATCATCATTTCCATGTTACAGACGAAGAAGCGATGGCCGGAGAGTCTGAGTAACTCCCCATGCACAGTTCCTGAGAGGAAGGGCTGGGGTTAGATCTGAGCAGTCTGTGTCCAAAATCCCCTATAGTTGAGAACCACTGGTCTGCACCCTTTGCCCTGACAGAGTACTGGGTGTGGAGTCTGAGCAGTGTGCCCTTCTGTGATCGAGGCCTCTCTATCACATTCTCCTCTGAAGGTTTCTTCCCCCCAGACAGCAGGTCCTTCCTGAATTCTGCTCATCATACAACCAGGAAGCCTTAAGAATGGGGTTACAAAGCTTTGATCCCAATCCTGACTTTTCAATGCTAGTGCTATTATTATTAATTAATAATAGTTATCATGGGCGGGTGCAGTGTGGCTCACGCCTGTAATCCCAGCACTTTGGGAGACCGAGGCGGGTGGATTACAAGGTCAGGAGTTCGAGATTAGCCTGGCCAATATGGTGAAACCCTGCCTCTACTAAAAATACAAAAATAATTAGCCAGGTGTGATGGCGCGCACTTGTAGTCCCAGCTGCTTGGGAGGCTGAGGCAGAAGAATCGCTTGAACCCGGGAGGTGGAAGTTGCAGTGAGCTGAGATCGCACCACTGCACTCCAGCTTGGGTGTCACAGCAAGACTCCATCTCAATAAAAAAAAGAAGTAATAACAGTTACCATTTATTTAGCATCTGCTTTATTCTAGAACTTCTGTTAGGCATTTAAGATAAATTGACTTCCGTCTTCTCAATAACCCTGGGCATGATTATTATCTATTATTTTATGTATATATATATTTATATACATCAAACTATATATATATATAGTTTTAGCTCT
>NW_012110918.1:7752036-7757878 GCF_000951035.1 Colobus angolensis palliatus | reverse complement strand
GTCTTGAACTCCTGGACTCAAGAGATCCCCTGCCTTGGCCTCCCAAAGTGCTGGGATTACAGGTGCGAGCCACCACACCCAGCTTATTATCTGTTATTATCTTCTGTTTACAGATGAGCAAAGGCATACATTATTGAATAATTTGCAATAAGGAAAAATTGGAAGCAAACACATGTGCCAATTGCAAATTTCTTACTCTTATGTGAGTTTTTGTGCCCTTATATGAGTTTATTTTAGTCTAGATTCTAAGAACTTGAAGAACATATATTTGAAATGACAAATATTGCCATGTTGCCCTACAAAGGACCACAGTTATTGACTCACCCGCTGTCAGTGTATGGGGGTGCCTGTCTTTCCACACTCTGTGTCATGCTGGGTAATACCAATTTTTTGAAAGTTTTTGCCAGACATTTGGAATAGTGTTACCTAACTAATACAGTAACCACTATGCATGTATGGCTATATAAGTTGATTAGAATGAAATAAAATAAAAAATTCAGCTCCCCAGCCATACTAGTCAAATTCCAAATGTTTGATAACGGCACATTGCTCTAGAGGCGATCATATTAACAATGAAGATACAGAGCATTTCTGCCATCACAGAAAGTTCTACCAGACAGTGCTGCTCTTGGACAAAAAAATGAAATCTCATTGGTGTTTCATGCCTGTTCCCGATACTAGTAAGATTGATCAGCTTTTCATAGAATGATTATAGAAAACTGTTAGGCACACCTGCTGTGTAACAAGCATTAATCTAAGTGCACGATGCAGGTAATCCACTTAATATATTGATTGACCCGTTGTTTGAATGCAGACAAGAAGGCTCAAGAAGTGAAAGGGAATTTAAAGGTGTCCCAGAGAGAGGACTAACTGAGCCTGCAGGTCTCTGGGGAGGATTCAGAGCAATTAGTCTTTGATAGCAGAAGGGAATTGTTTTCCCCGGAAGCATCAGGGAAGGAGGAGGAGAAGATGAGTAAAGTGGGGCTGCACCTGTAGGTTTAGTGGGGATGGCTTCCATCTTCTCTGTGAAGTATAAGGCATGATCATCACCCGGAAGGCAAAGAACAGGGGAAATTTCCAAAGAGAGGGTCGAGGAAAGCAGAGGTAAAAACCATAACCACTCACTACACTAGAATGGGAACATGAGTTGTCTAAAGAAACATACGCTATTTCTGGCTATTTTGAGGGCCCAGTTGAGGTTGGGGATCGTGAATGTATCTTGACAGCAATGTAGTTATAGATCTGATTTTCTTTCAGCAATTATGCTGGCATTAAACTTAGAGCAAGGTATGCCCTCTGAGCCTGAGTTTTCTCAGTGTGGAATGCTTAGCTTCTGAGAAGCTTAGATGAATGCCCCTATGTAATGGCTGTGGGGGGCTGCCCAACATTCAGTAGAGCCCCAGGAAGATTCTGTTGAATGAATGAATGAAATAGTTGTGGTTTTTTTTTTTTTTTTTTTTTTCCCTTTTCCACTTTCTGCCCCCACCTCCAAGCAGATTAGTTTATGCGTTTTTTCAAATTTGGTCAAATACCTAAAACAATGTGAGCAAATCCTGGTAGAGTGAGCATCAGCAAGCCCATGTCCTCCAACTGAAATTAAGAAACATACCACCCAGTTCCCCAGGCAAGTAGCCCTTGTCCAGCCCAGCCCAAAGTCCCTGAGGGGTCTGTTGTCCTTTCTTTAGCGCTTAGCTTGTCCACAGTCATCCAGGTCATTTCCTCTTTGTCTTGGCTTGGGGTTGAATGGACGTAGCCCTCCCTTCGGTTGGAGGTATAAGCTGCAGTAATCTTGGCTTCCTGGTATCTCTTCAGCCTCTGACCCCTGACAAGCAGGTAGAATGAACTTCTTTAGAGAATTATAGGTACCTTGGAATCTTCATAATGAATTCCCAACTAACCAATCAGAAAAGAAAATGCAGCTTGGGAAGTGAGGGTGAAGGGAATAGGAATGTCTCCTCAAGGATTTTCTCCCTGGGCCTAAAGTATTTACATTCAGATTTGCATATAATTTGCATATAATTTGTCTGGCTACAAAGCCTTTCTGTTGTTCAGATAATGTGTAAGCTACGGTTGATTTCTACTATGTCCTTCTCTGCCCCCGTCTTTCCTTACCCTATTTACTCCGATGTGCGGTAAAAATGTCAGGACTGTCAGGGACCAGTTCGGTGTCTGGGCAAGCGTAGGCTCTGGGTCACATTCTTTCTGTGTTAGCAATGCTGCATGATATTATGCATTTTATTGTTGCAAAACATTCTGTACAGCAAAAGAAACCAGAACAGAGCTGCCCGGAGTAGGGTTGGAAGCAATAAGTAGAGGAGTGAACTTGGCTAAATTGGAAAGGGGAGTTAGTCAGATAAACCAAAAAAAAGGTGACGTCTGGGAAAATTAATGAATAACTCTTGCTAACATTTTATTTAAAATGCTTACAGCATGCCAGGCATCATTTTCAGCACTTCCCATGTAGTATGTGTTCAATCATTACGGCAGCCTTAGGAGGTGAGTAACAATTGTTACCTCCATTTTATAGATGAGTAAACTGAGGCACACAGAGTGTAAGTAACGTGTCTAAGATTGTGCAGCTAGAAAATAGACAGTCAGGATTTGAACTTGATCTTCAGAACCTGGAGCTGTGCTTTAAACTAGTCTAGTGTGCTGTATACAGAACAAGAAGGCATAGTTCTAGAAGTGAGAGCGAGTGCCAGCTCTTAACTTTAGGCTACAGGGATCAGATGCTCAGGCCAGTAAAGGGTTAGGGACAAGGTATCTGGATATCCAGGGGGTGGACAGGTGGAAAGAAGGTTTAGAGCCTGCGCCTACAGCACAAATGAGTTGTAGCTCTGCCATCACCTCCTTCTGGCTTGGTCCGAAGCCACCCTTGTTTGCTCTTTCTCTTGGCTCTTGGGTTAGAGTTGACAGATGACTCGCTTCAGGGTAAAAACTGGCCTCAGCCGGTGGCAGTGGCCTGGTGGCTGAACTTAAGCCTGCTGATGTGGATAAGCGGGAATACTTGGTCAGTGGCTGGGACTAAGAGGTTGGCAGGACAAACAATGCCAAGGATGAGTCACCGCTCTGTAGTCAAACCCACAGGATCTGTCTTATCAGGCCCCAAGTGACCCACAGGATGCTGCTTGCTGGAGAGAAAAGATGCTACTTGGAATCTTTCCACAATGGGAAAAGGGAAAAGAGGAGCTGTTGCTCCGTGGAAGCCTGGAAATTATTTGGTTTCTCTGTTTAGTCAAACTCCGTTTTCAGCATCGATCTGAAATGTAACTTTCCCTCTGGTTTTTATTCATCTTTTAAAAAATTGTGTTTTGTTTATGGCAATGATGTTGACTGTTCCGGGATGAAAAGGAGCCAACAGCAGCTGGGAAGTGAAGGGGGATATAGCTGAGAACAAATCTTGCAGGAGTGAAGGGGAGAAAAATAATTAATGAAAGATGGCGTAGAGGCCCGTTAGTATTGGCTGAGACAGTGTGAGAAACTTCCTTGTGCTGAGGCAGTGTTGTCGAGGAGAGAGTGTTGTCATCTGAATTAATTTGCATGACAATAGGCTGAACCCTGATTATGCATAGGGATGCTAATGGGCACCAGCCACAGTGCATTTCCATGGGAAAAGCCTCTTCCTTTCAGGAGACAACCTCTTCCTCCTCCCCTTCCCCACCTCCCCTCGCCCTTCCTCCTCTCCCAACCTCTCCTTCTCCCCTCCTCTCTGTTCTCCCCTCCTCCCCTCCTCCTTTTCCATTTTTCTTCCCTCTTTTCCCTCTTCTCCCCCTCCTCCTCACAGTGGAAGCCCCAGCCCCTCTCCTAGTGGAATATCCCCTTGGGGTGGCCACTCTTAATGGGAAGGAGAGGGTGCTATGAGATGGAAGGAATGAATGCTTTCCAAAACCTCCCCAGACCCGCATTTCTCCTTCCCACCTCTTAGGAAATGACCAAGGAGGAGGTGTGAGTGTGTGTAGTATAACTGAAAACAAACGGATCCCAAGTAGTGTCAACCTAGTTGTCACTGGAGATGCTGGGGGAGAAGCCACTGTGTGGGAGCAGGTGGGGCAGAAGATACCGAGGTTTAGGGTGAGAGTAGGGCCCAGGAAACAGGGCAGAGACAGCCTTTATTCAAGGACTTTCAAAATGTGTTTCGGTGCAAGCTGTTCTCTTACAGTGTTTCCATTGCACGCCCTTGAAGAAAGACTTAAAACTTGGCATGGTGGGGCTGCTCTATCTCACTTCCCACACCACACTTGGGGAGGCTGGAGAATTCAAGGGCAGAGTCTGGATCCAGATTATCTGGGTTCAAATCCCATCTCTGCCGTTTACCAGCTATCTGATGCTGACTTTGTGACTTAACTTTTTATTGCCCTAGTTTCTTCACAGGTAAAATTGAGCTATTAGTGCCTTTTCCCCATCAGGCTGTTTGGTTGAGACAAGTCATGCAAAGTGCTTAGAACATACCTGGCATATTGTAGATACTCAAGGAATGTCAGGTATTACCATCTGCCTTTCTTCTCTAGCTAGTTCTCCTTCTACTCAATGGCCTCTGTTGTCTCTTGTTCCATTAGAAAATCTCTTCAAGTGTTAGGTGACTGATGGCATTGACTAATTCCCCAAAGCCCTATGCCTCTATCCCTGTTCCCCCTGCCCACCCCTCCACACTACCACCCTGCTGGTGGCAAAAGAAGTGAAGACCAGGCTTTGTGGGATTGGACCGCTCATGATCACGGGAAGAGTCTGTCCCTGCTTTGTCACACGGCAAGATAAAATGTCAGCTGATGAACCTGATTATATCGTGGGTGCTGGGAGTTCTCAACGGCTAATCTATAACATGCCTCATGGTATAAAGTGTTCTCTCTTGTCCAGAACAAGATTTGATTGTCAAAGTTGAAATAACTGCCTCTTAAGTGATTTTGACTTGCTTAGCTTTGCCTCACAGTGTCCCTGAGGAGGAAAGATAAGGACATCTCATTAATGGGGCTCCTGACCTACCCAGAGGCTTGAAGGGTGAGACTTGGGCACCTCAGCAGTGGTTCTCACACTTTTTCTTAAAGCTCATGTTTGAGAAATATAAATATTTCAATATTGTCATTTAATATCTCAAAATGGATATTTTCACTAAATGTAATTCAAACAGGTGATAATTCTAAATTTACTTTTTGTAAGGCCTTTATTTGAGGGTGTGATGAGGACCAATCAACAATCTGGTATTAACTCATGAAGCTCTAGCGTGGTACCTGTGTTAGAGGCATTTGAATCAGAGCAACTCTGCTTGAATAGGAGCTGGGTAAAATAAGGCTGAAACCTACTGGGCTGCTTTCTGAGAGAGTTAGCCATTCTAAGTCACATGATGAGATAGGAGCTCAGCACAAGATACAGGTCATAAAGATCTTGCTGTTAAAACAGGTTGCAGTTAAGAAGCCGGCAAAACCCACCAAAATCAAGACAGCGAGGAGAGTGACCTTTGGTCATCCTCACTGCAACACTCCCACAACCACCATGACAGTTTAAAAATGCCATGGCAACGTCAGGAAGTTACCCTATATGGTCTGAAAAGGGGAGGCATGAATAATCCACCCCTCGTTTAGCATATCATCAAGAAATAACCATAAAAATGGGCAGCTGGGCACAGTGTCTCACGCTGGTAATCCCAGCACTTTGGGAGGCTGACGCGGGCAGATCATGAGGTCAGGAGTTTGAGACCATCCTGGCTAACACAGTGAAACCCCGTCTCTACTAAAAAATACAAAAATCATCTGGGTGTGGTGGTGCATGCCTGTAATCCCAGCTACTTGGGAGGCTGAGGCAGGAGAATCGCTTGAACCCGGGAGGTGGAGGTTGCAGTGAGCCAAGA
>NW_012110918.1:7726069-7751636 GCF_000951035.1 Colobus angolensis palliatus | reverse complement strand
TTTTTGTATTTTTTAGTAGAGACGGGGTTTCACTGTGTTAGCCAGGATGGTCTCGATCTCCTGACCTCGTGATCCGCCCATCTCGGCCTCCCAAAGTACTGGGATTACAGGCTTGAGCCACGGCGCCCGGCCTATTCTTTTACTTTCTTAATAAACTTGCTTTCACTTTACTCTGTGGACTCACCCTGAATTCTTTCTTGTGCAAGAGCCAAGAACACTCTCTTGGAGTCTGGATTGGGACCCCTTTTCGGTAACACCTAGGTGGTACCCATGACAGGATGGAGAGATTTGAGGTGGATATCAAGCTTCTTTACCCTTGTGCTTAGGATGGCCACATCTTACAAACCTTTTTTGACTGTTCCATGCTATTACTAGAAGGGTGTTAATGTGAGGGAACATCTTCAGGGGAAGATCATTTGAGTTCTACTTTACCATGGTCCTACTTAACACTTTAATTTAAAAATAATTAGATGAAGTCATAAAAGAAATGCTTCTGAAATTTGTTGATGATCAACAGTTGGACAGGATAACCAATATTGATAGTATTACCAATCAGAATTAAAAATGATCTGAAGAGTCTGGTAGCCAGGCATCAAAACAAGCCAAATGAAATTCAATGGGGTCAAAAGTGAAGTCCTGAGAATTTTAGTTTCAAAAATCCATTGCATAGAGATGATGATGATGAAGAACATCAAATGTGGAAACAGTTTTGATGGGAATAAAGCAGGATGTTTGGGTTAATGACAAGTTCAGTAAGAACTGAAGGTATTGAGAAAGCAGATAGGAATACTGACTCCAATCTTCTGGTTAATTAACAAAGACATGTGTCATCTCCACGTTAAAAAGAGAAGTCTTTCCCACACCTTCATTTGCAACCTTGTTGTTTGGAATTTGGAATGTATTTTTTCCCCTTGGAAACACTGTTATAAATTAACCAGGCTTTGATAAAGCTTCAGCTAAAATCTAGCAGAACAACAGTACAGTAAAAATAATCACTTTGATTCCAATTTGCAGACAGAAGGACAACCCAGGCCTCATTACCTCCAGGTACGGGTGGTCTGCTTTTAGTGTCCCCAGACCCTGCTCCTCAACAATCAGACTCCTTTTCATGCAGCATGTCCCACTCATTCCTACACAGCTGGCTGTGGGCAGCAAGAAAGGGGGTTACCAGAGCTGCCACTGCGAAGAGAGATCACGAGTGTGAAGCAGGAGATGGCAAAATTCAAACATTGCGCAGCCTTCATTTTGGGAAAAGCCTTTCTTAATTGATTTGTTCAATACCTAGAATAGTAACCCCAGGTAAAACGTTATTATCTGCAGCTATATATTAGGTTGGTGCAGAAGTAATGGCAAAAACCATAATTACTTTCCTACAGAAGGAAAGCCCTACAGAAGGCTCAAGGCCTAGACTGCATTCTGTGGGCATTTCAGGACTTGGCAATTTTTTTCTGTATTTTTCAGAGACCTTTGTTAGATCTCACTGCTCATATTGTCATTTCCAGACAAAGGGAGAGAAACTGTAGCAACCTCATGGGGGTTTCCAGTTTGTAGATGGTTAAAAATTTCTTTTTAATCAGGAAATTTCGATGTGACTTACTTTATTTTCTCCTCCTCCTCTGCCTTTTCCTTCTTCTTCTCCTTCTTCTTCCCCTTCTTCTTCCCCTTCCCCTTCCCTTTTTCCTTCTCCTCCCCCCCTCCTCCCCCTCTTCCTCTTCCTCCTCCCCCTCTTCCTCCTCTTCCTCCTCCTCCTCCTTCTTCTTCTTCCTCTTCCTCTTCCTCCTCCTTCTCCTCCTCCTCCTCCTCTTCTTCTTCTTTTTTACTTTCTATTTCTCCACACATCTCAGTTTTGAACATGGTTAAAATAATGATGTGTCACTAATGAGGTCATCTCATAATAAGAACCCTTGGCTTGGGTACAGGGAAGTTGAAGTATTTCCATCAACTCTCCCAATCTTGCCAGGATGAACCAGATGAAAGCTAGCTGGGCAGGAGTCCTGACCCTCTTGGAGCATCGTGTTTTTGTTTTGAATCTTTTGAAGGAATGGGAATCTTAGCAATTAGGAAATAAACCATTCTACCAAAGTTTCATATTGCCCCAATGACATTTACAAAGTGACCAAAAAAAAAAAAGCTGGGGAGTTACTCTTTATTCTGGTTGCAAACGCAAACAAAATAAAATACCATTTTCACAGAAGGCTCAGTCTCATGAGAGACACAGGTATGAGAAAAGATGACTGAAATATAATGTGGTAAAAGGTAGGAGGAGATAATAAGAAAGTGGTCTGAGAGTGCAGTGGAGAGGCTGACACAGCCTGGGAGGAGGGGAGGCTTCCAGACTTTCAGCTAAGGCTTGGAAGATGAGTGAGTAGGAGTACCCAGGAGAAGAGATCAGAGGATCAGCACAAAGAACTCACTCATGTGCAGCCACAGCTAGGGGAGACACAGCAAGGAGCATCAAGGGGTATGGCATTGCTTTCTCCTTAAAGAGCGAAGCAAGGAGAGGCAAGGGATAAAGCTGTTCAGAGTAGAGAAAGACCATATAACCAAGAACTTTCCAGTCTGGATTAAAGATACTGGACTTTATTCTATAAGCAAGGGGAGGCTTTTAAATATTTTAATCTGGGAGATTGGTACATCAGGATTGTTTTAGATTGATCACTTGCCGGACAAAATGGAGTATGAAGTAGACGAGTGTAACCCTTGAGTTGGTGAAACCCATAAGAAGGATGACGCAATGATCTAGGAGAAAGGATTTCTGAACTAGGACAGTGGTTGTAGGGAAGAGGGGTATGGGTTAAAGGAATATTTAGTAGGTAAAATCAGGAAGCCTTGGGGATTGATTGTAAAGGCATGGGAGTAGGGAGAGTTGAGGATGCTTTGAAAATTTTTAGCTGGATGGTGTTGAGACCCCTCACTCTAACAGAAAATAAAGACTTGGGGGACAAGATGACTTCAGTCTTGGACAAGTTGGAAAACTATATGCAGATGAAGCTGTCTAGCCAGTGTGTCTATTTGACTACACCTCTGTGTCCTCATTAATGTATTAGTGGCTATGGAGTGCCTATCACATACTAGGTTTAAGGCACTGTTCTATTCATTCTAGCTCTATCAGGGAGAATTGAACATGACTTTTGCCTTCAAAGAATGTACAATCTAATAATAGGAGAGAAGATACAACTACAAAAAATACTACTCCAAGAAAAAGTTCTTATTGCCATAAAATGGAATTCAGGGGTAATAACAGAAGGCTTTATAAAAGAAGGAGGTAACATTTGAGATGAGATTTGAAATCCAAGTAGAATTTGAATATACAGAGATTTACAGTTAAAAATAAAGGCATCCTAGGCCGGGCGCGGTGGCTCAAGCCTGTAATCCCAGCACTTTGGGAGGCCGAGACGGGTGGATCACGAGGTCAGGAGATCGAGACCATCCTGAGCTACATGGTGAAACCCCGTCTCTACTAAAAAATACAAAAACTAGCCGGGCGAGATGGTGGGCGCCTGTAGTCCCAGCTACTCGGGAGGCTGAGGCAGGAGAATGGCGTGAACCCGGGAGGCGGCGCTTGCAGTGAGCCGAGATTGCGCCACTGCACTCCAGCCTGGGCAACAGAGCTAGACTCCGTCTCCAAAAAAAAAATAAAAAAATAAAAATAAAAATAAAGGCATCCCAGATGGAAGGAGGAATATAAACCAAAAGAGACCCAAGAGATTTGAGGATGAAAAAGGAAAGGGAGAAGGGGGGAGAAGAAGAGGAAGTAGGAGGAGGAGGAGAAAGAGAAGGAGGAAGAATAGGTTGTTTGATGTGAATGGAGCATAGAATGGTTGAAGAGCAGGAGAATAGTAAGATACCAAATCAGCAAGGTAAGTTGAACCAAGATTATGGAAGGCTTGCTTGTTTGTCTTTTTTCTGTCTTAGTTCCCCACCATCTTGGCTCATGAAGTCTGAGCAATAATCAGTCTTGCCCCACACTTTCCTTGTTAAGACACATGCATTTACTCTTGGCATCACCCATCACAATGCTTGGCTATGGTGCTTCTCTTCTGAGTTGGTGGCCATGGCCCCTATGCCAAGGATGAGAGACCTGCTCTGTGCACCAGTGTTTCCTTCTGCTTTGCTACAGGAATAATCTGTACTCTACGATTCATGCACATGCCCTCAGCCACTGACAAGCATGTTCACTTGGCCGTTTTGCTATTTGCCCCTGCTAAGTATCTACTTGCATATCAATTTCCAGGGACAGAGTAGACTAGTAAAAATCAACAGGCTGGTATCTTGTAGGACTTACTTGCATAGCTGCTCCAAAAAAGTGATCAGGGTGAAAAAAAAAAAAAAAAAACTGGTGCTACTGTGTTGACTTATAACCTGTACGAGCATCTGACATGTGCAGAGCCCTCCTTTCTGGTGGCTGACTCTATCTCCCTTTTCAGAGTTCCTCCTGTCTCCACGGCTTCTGAGAGATTCTAACTCTGAGAGTCGAGGAACCTTCCTAAGCTTTCGTTAATATAAAGGGGTTGGACATGAACTTGAATGGCTATTGAGCTGATTTTCCAGCTGACAGGAGATGGTTAATTGTATGCTGTCTATAGGAGTCTTACAAATCTGTCTGGCCATGTTAATAACAGTTTGAAATTTATGGCTTGAGACCATTGGGGGTGAAAATGAACTCAGGGCCCAGCAAGGGTAATAATCCCTTAGGTGGAAAATAAAGTCCAGTGGGCAGATCCCAGAGCCCTATAAAGAGAGATGATCAAAAGTAAACATGGTGCGAGTTCAGCAGCTCTGGTGGTATTATGTTCTCTCCTTCTGGGATATCATCTGTCTTTTCAGAAGCATATACAGTCAGTTAAGAGTGGAACTAAGAGTTGGTGGTTATAACATAGTCTGCTTATGTGCTATAGGGATGGGAACTCTGCATCTTTTCCAGGAATCACCTCCTCCCTGCTATGGTTTTTGATTCTAATAATCAAAAGGCAAGAGAGACAATTTATTATAACTGAATATGTGGATAGATTTCTTTTTCTCCCTTGAATCCTGAGTCGAAATGCAATAGTGACACTCATAGAAGGAAGAGACCCAATCTTTCTCCCAGAGAGAATATGGGGAACTTCTCCAGAGTTCTTCTGTTGCGGGATTCATTCTTGTGTTATCTTTGGGAGGAGGCAGTATCTGCAGCGATGTGAGCTGCAGCCCCCCTGCCCAGAAGCTTAGGGTCATAGGTGAGGATGTGGTCTGTGCAGTTTGCTGCCAGTTCCTTTCTTTCCAGCACTAGTTTGGTTCTCAGGCCTACCCTGACTCTGTGTCTCATTGGTTCCTCTGATTGCTGCTTCCTCATCTGTATACTTAGAAAGTAGGGCTAAAGGGCCCTACCTCTCAAGGTCATAGTGCGGATCAAAGGAGACAGGTGCACAGCACAAGGTGCTAAACAAATAGAAGTCCAATAAATGGTGTTGCCTTACTTCTCATTTGCATTTGCAGGGCACATGCGCAATGGAAGGGACACATATGCAGTGGTTAGTGGAGGTTTCCGCTGGGAGCTGGAGTGCGGGGGTTCTTCCACTTATTTCTGTAATTTCTGTATTTGTAATAAGCTGTTCACAGCATGTATGATATTTTTATAGTTGAAAAGGAAAGCTTAACTGCATTCACAATAAAGAAAATTGAGGGTCTCTTATCATACCCTCCACACAGTGTGGTAGCTAAGGGGAAATGTGAATAGTAGTTACTTAGACTCATAGAGCGCATGACAAAAGGCAACAGCTGTGACCGTAGTTTTCAAGGGTTCTCTAGCTCATGGGCTGAGCTGATCCCATTCCTTCCTTCACCATCCATGCAGCCACCTTAACACAGATGCACACAATCTATTTTAATCCAGTTGAGTGATCTCCCCTCTCCCGCTCCATGAGATTGCATCTTCAACTACAAGGAGTGTATTTGACCAAAGGCCTGAGCATCTACTCTCTGAAACTCAATGCCAAGTTTGCTCCAAAGCCATGACTCCCATAGGCTGCTCCTGACCAATGGTTGAGTGCAGCAAGGATGCTGTGCTAAGGAAGACCTGTTCTTGGGAGATTCAACTTTAGCTTGACAGTTCCCCTGTGGCCTTGGCCAGTGGTCTAGGAGGCTTTTACCAACCTTCTGTCCTTAACTCAGGGTCAGATTTGCATTGAGGCCTGATGGCTGTACCAACTTTTCCAGCTCTCTCTATCCCCTGCCCCACCTCCCTGCCCTCACAAGCATTTGAATATTTAATAAAATATTCACTTATGAGACTGGGCACGGTGGCTTATACCTATAATTCCAGCACTTTGGAAGGCCAAGGCTGGAGGATCACTTGAGGCCAGGAGTTTGAGATCAGCCTGGGCGACATAGCAAGACTCTATTACTACAAAGCCATTGAAAAAAAGAAATTAGCCACTACAAGTGGTGTGCACCTGTAGTCCTAGCTACTTGGGGGACTGAGGCAGGAGGGTCGCTTGGGCCCAGGAGTTCCACACTGCAGTGAGCTATGGTTGCACCACCACACTTCAGCCAGGGGGACAGAGTAAGACCCTGTCACAAATAAAATAAAATGATAAAAAATAAAATCCATGCTCATTTAATCTTATCTCAGCATCTGCTTCTCAGTAGGCCCAGGCTAACACACTTTTGTTTGTTGTTTGTTCTTTATTTATTTGCTTTTGTTTTCCTATCTGCAATCCCTAGGAAGTCAAGTGGGAAGATCCTTGCTAGTTTCTCCCTCTGAGGAAGGAGGAAAATGCCATGATTCCCTGTATGGCCTCTCTTGGAACCATATTTTGAGGTACCCTACTTCCTTCTTGAGTGTCAGCAGAGCAACTTGGGACTGGCATGAGATCTGGTCATTTCTAGGAGAGCGAATACCTTTTGCCTCTTTGATGAGAAAACTAGACGAGACATTGTTTAGCAATTCTTGAGCTCAGACTTTGGCATTATGACAACGTGCATTCAAATTCTGCCCCAGCCACTTGCAAGCTGGGACCTAAGGTCATGAGCTTCTGGTTGTTCATCTATAACAAGCGGATCTCAGTACCTACCTCATAGGGCTGCTTTGAGGAGTAAAATAAAATGCATCCATCAGCCAGCTTGCAGTGTCTGCACTTAGCAGCTGCCCAGGTGCAATACCTTGACAGTTTGTGATGTTTATTCTCTTCCTCATTAGCATGCATATGTGTCTGTATCTTGTCAATATAAGCCAATATCTTAAAATGTATGAGTCAGGCTTTTAAAAATATTTAAGTACACATTTTAAATTACAAAACCTAATGAATTGAATATATAAGGATTCTTGAGGGCAAAAATGCTTTTCACTCTTACTGTCATTTTTCCATATTCATATGAATGTATACTGATGTGTGTTTGTGAATATAGCACCAGCACTGCCCTAGGATTGATGAGAAACACAAAAGTTGATCTGTTAGAGATCATGCCTCTAGGAAGATGTCAGTTCAGAAAGGGAATGCACAGTAACTACGATCCGGGATAGATGTATAGGAAAGATTAGGTGTCAGAATACATATTTATCTCACTGATTATAAAAAGCACACTTTGTCTTTCAGCCAATGGCATCTTAGATTTGACCAAAATGCAAGTTTGTGCAATATGTTTCGGTAGTTTAGAGAAAAGAAAGATTCTTTTAGCTTAGGCATGAGCGTGGAGAGGACAAGGCTCAGGAAAGGCTTGAACATTTGGATGGACAGAATTTGGGTAGAAGGCAATGGGGACAAGCACTTTGAGGGGAAGAATAGAGTAAAAAACATACAGGCAGTGAATGAGAGTAGCGGGGAGAGAGGTGAGAAAGGCGAGGTGGGATAGGGAAGCTCAGGGGTTTGTGGATTTTATTATGCAAATCAGAGAGGGTCAACAGAACTGTTGCATGAGAGGGTGGGGAAGTAGCAGCGAATAATTAGGGCTGTGTTTCAGGATTTGATTTGACAGGGGCACAGAGGTCAATGGGAGGTAGAGCGTGAGGTGACTTGGAAGGCTATTATGACAGCCTGGTGGAGAAGTAATGGAGAGAAAGGGAAGCCCAATTCTTGGCCCCATACAATGCAGCAGTCATTATCTCATGTGTCCTTTAAAATGACCTTGGAAATTGTTGGGAAAATTAAATGAATTGACTCTGTCTTCCGCAGCTTCAGTTATCTGCTTCAGTCTTACCGCAAGCTTGAACAGACCTTGCCCCAACTCTAATCCCCACGGCTGTGCCTTGTGGGAGCTGTAGTGAGAGGCTATCCATTTTGGTTGCTTTGTTTTCATGCCCTCCACATGTTCGGCAGTGGTGTGCCTTCACTTGCATCCTGGAGGTGGCCTTAGTTCTTTAGTGTTTGGATGGAGAGACATAGGGCCCCGGTTTTTACTTGTAGCAGCTCCTAAGTGTGTTCCTCAGTGCGGGGGAAAAACTGGAAACACAGAAGCCATAGCTTTTGGTGTGTGACTGTGGCATTTAGGGAAGTTTTCAAACTGAGGTCATCAGAAAGAAATCTTTGCATCCAGGCCCAAAGCCAAGGCCACCTGGACTTAGGCTTTCTGATGATTCCAGTAATTTGGGAAGCAGGTGCCAGTAAGGGCACAAAGGAGTACTCGGATCAGGACAGAAACAATTTAGGAGAACTGCTAATTTTCTAGTTCTATGAGAAATCATTTGATATCTTCCTTCCCTCTCCACTTCCCTCCAACCCTCCCCTCCTTCCTCCCTCTCTTTGTTTCTTCCTTCTATTCTTCCCTCCTGCCACTGATGTTTGTTGAGGGCTTACTACGTGCCAGGTACTCTGCAATCAGTGCAATGCTGCATAGGTTGCTAAGTGCTACAGGTGGTACCTAAGAGGGAGGAAAGCACAACTCCTGTGGTCCAGATGCTTGAGAAGTGTTGCTGTCAAGGAGACAAAGCCGTAAAACAGTTGGGAGGCAATGACAACACAAAATACAAGAAGTAGCTACATAACCCAGGAACAAGACATAGGAACATAGAACACACAGTTCAAGGGTGACTGACTCAGGTTCTTTGGAGGAGATGATTCAAGTCTTCAAAGTTCTAAACAAGGAGAGGTAATAGGAAGGGGTATATTTCACTGAGGATCTCGTGAAATGCAGCCGTAATTATTCACCGCTACCTCCCCACCCTCTCATGCAAGAGTTCTGTTGACCCTCTTTGATTTGCATAATAAAATCCAGAAATCCCTGAGCTTCCCTATGCAACCTTGCCTTTCTCACTCTCTCCCCGCCACTGCCGTTCACTACGTGTATGTTTTGTTTATTCTATTTTTTCCCTTAAAGTGTTTGTCCCCGTTGTCTTCTACCCAAATTCTGTTCATGCCACAACGTCAAGCCTTTCCTGAGCCTTATCCTCTCCACTCTTGTGTCCAAGCTAAAAGAATCATTCATTCCTCTAAACTACCAAAGAATATTGAATGAACTTGCATTTGGTCAAATCTAAGATGCCACTGGCTGAAAGACAAAATGTGCTTTTTAAAATCAATGCAAAAAATAGATATTCTGACACCTGAATCTTTCCTATACATCTATCCTGGATCGTAGTTACTGTGCGTGGGTTGTTCTCCCTTTCTGAAGTGCCATCTTCTTTTTGTTTGTTTATTTTTGTTTTTTTGGAGATGGAGTTTCGCTCTTGTTGCCAAGGCTGTAGTGGAGTGGTGGGATCTCGGCTTAGTGAAACCTCTTTCTCCTGGGTTCAAGCGATTCTCCTGCCTCAGCCTCCTGAGTAGCTGGGATTACATGTGCCCACCACCACATCCACCCTGAGTAACTGGGATTACAGGCATCCACCACCACGTCCAGCTAAGTTTTGTATCTTTATTAGAGATAGGGTTTTGCCATGTTGGCCAGGCTGGTCTTGAACTCCTGACCTCAGGTGACCCACCCACCTTGGCCTCCCATGAATGCCACTTTCTTAAAGGTATGGTCTCTAACAGATCAACTCGACTGGGGCAGTTTTCCTTCTTCCCCCACCCAACTCTCCTCAATCCAAGGACATCTGGAAATATCTGGAGACAATATTGGGTTGTTGGAACTAGGGAGGAGTGTTATTAGCATTTAGTGGGTAGAGGCCAAGGATGCTGCTAAACACCAAGTTCCCCTGCAACAAAATGCCACAAAATGCAGTTGTGCCAAGGCTATGAAACCCACATGAATCATCTCACAATGCAATGGGGCATGGGACCGATTATCCAGAGAGGTGGCTGGAGATGGATCCATTGAGGAGAGGTGTGCTTGAAAAAGATTATAAAGTTTCACAGAGTGGTCTTTAGGATCCCATGCTGTTGGTTCCTGAACAATCCAGAAACAAGACAACTGGTGCTTCCAAGTGTTTGGATGACAGTATAAGTCAGGAGACAATGGCATCAACTGCAGCCTGAACTGCAGTAGCATTTTCTGGGCGGGTGGCTCTGAAGAGATGCACTGGGAGGGAAAAATGAACAGGACATGCAGACTCGCTCCTGCTCCGTAAGGAAGGAAGAACAGTCATCGAAAGTTCAATTTTGGTACTTTCATGTGACCATGTCTTCAGAGACCTAGCTTTGAACTTGGGGCCGTAGGGACTTTGCCTTTTGTTTTAAAAATGACACTGTTTCATTCCATCTTGAAGGGCAAGTTGCTCTATCAATTAGTTTCTAACATTTTTCTTCAACCCAAGATCGTTTATCTTAGGTTTTCTGGACTTGAGATAATTTGCACTGCAGACTTTGAGATAATTTGCACTGTGAGCCCTGTTTTGTGTGTTTGTTTTAATAAGTTGAAGTAAAAACAGAAACAAAACAAAAAGTCCTCCTCAGAAGAAAACCTATTGTTTTCTTGAGAAGCTTTTGCTCCTGTCTCTGATGCTCCTTCCACGGAATGCTCTTCCATCAGGGCTTCTGAGGACACTGCCTCCTCCCCCAAAAGGCTGCCTTTCCTTTCAGGTCCCTGGAGTGTTGCTGGGTGGGTGATGTTCACTTCTGGTTCCCATTCATTGTCCTAAAAGGAGCTTGTGGGGTCTGGTGTGGAGTGTGTATGCACGCGTGCATGTGTGAGCTTTGCCTCTGGGAACAGGCAAAAGAGCAAGAGAGGAACAGATGGGCCCCCTGAGCTTCTCTTTGGCCTGAAAAATGAAAGGCGGAGAAAATTGTAATAAAAAACGGAAACAGCTGTGGCAGGACAACAGCAGCTTGTGGGGTGGGCCTAAGCCTGAGGGGGAGTTGCAGTCTGTCAAGATTCTGCTCCTCGGTTGGTTGGGTATCACCAAAAAGAGTGTCCGGAGGTCATCAGATGTGCCCTGTGGCCTTTCTCCCTCTTCACTCTCCAAGCTAGACTGTAAAAATGGAGACTGAATGATTTTTTAAACATATCAGAGAACATGGACAAAGAGGTACCATAACTGCCACTGAACCTATCCATGCAACATGACTGTTCTTTCTTCGATCTCATGTAAGCTCCCCCAACTTTGTTGAAACCTGTTTTTTGTTGAGTTCTTGGCACATAAAGTCAGCAGCAGGTTAAGATGGCATTTGCCAATGACCGACCAGGATGATTCACTGAATAAGCAGAAAAGACATTTAGTCATAATCATTGGCTCCCATTCAAGAACAACTGGACTCTTTCTCCAGAGGGACTTTTAGACCGGGTAGCTCTGAGAAATGAAGACTGAAAATGTGACAACTTGAAGGAAGACTGCAGATATCATATCAGAAGAGACAAAGAGTTTCTGAGAAAGTGAGGAGTTTGCTACTCCTTCTCTACTTCCCACCATCAATAATGAATAGTAATGATCATTTCAGTTGAATCACTAATGCAGTAATAAAGTATAACCTTGCTATGTAGAGCAATCCAGTTGCTAATCAAATGACAGGTGGCTGTACAAATCAGGATATTACTTTTTGTCAGGTAACCTATTTATTTATTAAGCAACCTTTTATTTTTTATTTGGTATTTAAAAGCAACACACATTTAGATGATGAATTTTAGAAGCTAGGGAACTCCTGACCATAAGCTCTTTATTTGCTTAACTCCCTTGACTATGTTTAATGAAGAAACATAAATATCCATAATTTATTAACATCATTTGTTTAATGTTGGTCTCTTCCTACTAGGTGTGGGGTCCCTCTGTCCTGTTCACCTCTGTGCCATTAGCGTAGCATGAGCCTGTCAGGTAGTAGATGAGCAAGAAACATTGGTTGTCTTGATGATTACGACTTCCTGGACAATGTGGCTGGATAGACCTGAGCATGTCAGTTCTTTCCACACTGTATGCCCATGAGGACGGTTTTGATGAACAGCTGTGGGCGCTGGTCTCTAGCTGGAAGCTGGATTTTATTTGGTCCCATGTCCATTGATTGACTGCTATGCATGGCTGATTTCTGTTATGCTGTTGGCTCAGGTTATGTTCCTGCCATCTTAATTTTGTTGTCTAGCATGAGATGCAAGCTTGGTTCTCATAGTTGCCGACTTGCACTGTGGTTGAATCAAAATGATCAGATAACACAGGTGAACATTGGAGGGAAAGGAGTCTTGGTGGGAATAGGGGCTCAAGGGGCAGGGGCATTGGGGAGACTTAAATATGCCATGTCATTTTTTTTTTCCCCTTAAATCCCAGAAAACAGCTGCAGGTGGAGAATGGGATGGATTTCAAGAATTCTTCATGGAGGCAGGGGTTCACACAGGGGCCAGCTGGGTGATGAAATCCACTGAGAGGTCAGATGTGTGCTCATGTTCAGTGAAGACTTCAGAAATTTCAGGGACTTTCAAAATTGGCTCTGGAGGGAGGCAGATCTGTTGACTGGGAAGGACTCACACATGATGATTCTGAGACCCAGGGGCCTCAACCAAGAGGGAAAATGAGGACCCAGACTCCTTCTAGTTCTGCTTTGGGAAACCCTTGCAGAGAAGTGTCTCTTCTTTTCTAAATTTACAGAGATGTAGGACATTCAGAATAGGAGCAAATCTTACAGTTTCCAGGGGCTTTAAGCTATAAAGTGCAGAAGTCCCACAAACATTGTCTTTCCAAAGGTCCTTTATTTGCATAGATGTGGGTCAGCTCCTCACAGTTCCAGGAATTAGAGCAATTTGCATAAGTGCCACCTAGAGGGCCAGATGTTTATTTGGGCTTTAACTTTCCTCCCTTATCCCTTGACTTCTTCCACCTCCCAAGCTGCCTGTAAGTGAGCCTGAAAGTCTCACATTAGACACTCCTGAATTCCCAGCCCTATTTGTCACCAGCTGGACCTAGAGGACCAGCATAATCAGCTTCTTCACAGAGCTTGGCACGTCCCCACATGGGTCTAGCTAGATTCATACAGTGCTGAGGCAGCTGCAAATATGAAAAGTCAAAAGAAAAACGGATATCTGAGCTCTTCCTATCCAAATAAAGGAAATAAACATCTGGGTTCCAAAAAGAGTGTCAGGGTCATCAGATCTGATGTCCCTCGAATTCCATAAGGCCAAACAGTGTGCAAGGGAACTGGATAGGGCATTGAGGAAGAAGGGGTGTTGGAAATGTAAAGTGAAAGCATGAGATACCATTTTACACCCACAAAAGTGGGTGTCGCAAATACAAAATCTGACAACAGATGGGAGTGTTGATGTAGAGGAACTGTAATTCTCCTTCCCTGCTTGTGGGAGTGTAAAATGATTTCAGCACTTTGGAAAATGCTTTGGCAATTTTTTTTGTAAGATTGAACGTTTATCTATGCTATGACTCAGCAATCACGTTTCTAGGTATTTACCCAGGAGAGATTTATATCAGCTTTATTCACAGTAGCCCCAAACTAGAGAGTGCAAATGTCTGCCAGCAGGAAAATGGACAGATTCTTGTCGATTCATGCAATGGAGTACTAGTTAGGAAGAGAAAAGAATAAACTACTGATACATGCAATGGCATTGAGGAATCTCAAAAATCATTTTAAGTAAAACAAACCAGATGTGAATGGGTACCTATTGTATAATTTCTTTCATATCAAGTTCAAGAACAGATTCTAATCAAAGGTGTTAGAGATCAGACCAGTGGTTGTCTATGGAAATGAAGACGGACTGAAACAGGGAAGGAGCAAATGTTCTTGGGTGATTAGTTTGTTCTCTAATTTGACTGGTGTGGTAGTTGCTCAAATGTATACATATATCAAAAATCATCAAGTTGCACACTTAAGACCTATGCATTTCACTGCATGTAAAGGATTAAGGAAAACAAAAACCAAACAAACATACAAAGAAACCCCGTAATAAAGCAGGACAGGAGTCCAAGAGGGGAAAGGAAATCTGTAAAGGATGCTTTTTGAAGAGTTGTTTCATCAATGGATACTCATCCTCCCTTCACTGGGGAGGTATGGTGTATTACTCATTGGCCCCAGGTTGAGTAAATGGGGCTTTATTTTATTTTTTTTAAGATTAATTTTTTTTATGATTAATTGTTTTTTTTTTCTTTTTTATTATACTTTAAGTTCTAGGGTACATGTGCACTATGTGCAGGTTCATTACATATGTATACATGTGCCATGTTGGTGTGCTGTACCCATTAACTCATCATTTACATTAGGTATATCTCCTAATGCTATCCCTCCCCTCTCCCCTCACCCCACAACAGGCCCTGGTGTGTGATGTTCCCCTTCCTGTGTCCAAGTGTTCTCATTGTTCAGTTCCTCACATGAGTGAGAACATGTGGTGTTTGGTTTTCTGTTCTTGTGATGGTTTGCTCAGAATGATGGTTTCCAGCTGCATCCATGTTCCTACAAAGGACATGAACTCATCGTTTTTTATGGCTGCATAGTATTCCATGGTGTATATGTGCCACATTTTCTTAATCCAGTCTATCATTGATGGACATTTGGGTTGGTTCCAAGTCTTTGCTATTGTAAATAGTGCCACAATAAACATACATGTGTGTGTGTCTTTATAACAGCATGATTTATAATCCTTTGGGTATATACCCCGTAATGGGATGGCTGGGTCAAATGGTATTTCTAGTTCTAGATCCTTGAGGAATCGCCACACTGTCTTCCACAATGGTTGAACTAGCTAAAGTCCCACCAACATTGTAAACATGTTCCCCCTTCTCCACATCCTCTCCAGCACCTGTTGTTTCCTGACTTTTTAATGATCGCCATTCTAACTGGTGTGAGATGGTATCTCATTGTGGTTTTGATTTGCAGTAAATGGAGCTTTAAAAGAGGTCACTTGCAAAGCTTTGAGAAGAGTTCTTGCAGTTGAGAAGCACGGAGAACTCGTGCTTGCCTTGAGAATCTAGTTATCTAGGGTGAGCTGTGAGAAGTGTTGACTTTTCTTGGGTAAGGGAGGGACGTGTTTCCATCGACCAAATGTGGGTCCCTATCTAGAAGAGAGAGCAAACATGGCACCGTCGTGGGTCCTGTTTACCAGAGTTACCTGCAAAGGTGAGGAGACTTCTGCAGAAAGAGGCTGGAGGTGTTCTGAGCATGCTCTGTGGTGGGAAAGGCAGTGAAACTACCTGTCTAATAGAGATGTATCTGCCGGAGTCAAGACAGCCGTATGAATGAACAGTTCATGAAAGCGCCCAAGGGGAAACAGTGCAGCGCTGCTCAGGTGCCTGGCCCTCCAGGAATACCAGCCTTAACCATCTACTAGGACTGGAGAATTTGGCACCATCCATATAAATACCCCTTTCTCTTACTTTTCCTCCCCTGTTAGTCTCATCCTCTTTGACTCTGTTGGGCAGAGAGGAAAAAGCAGCCAGTTAGTGGGAGAGGGGAAAACAGGGAACGTGCAGAGAGGTGCACCATCATCCTCTTCTCCAGAGTGGGTTTTCGTCCTGGAGCATATGTGAGTTGAGGAGGGAAGATTTACTATTAAAGCCAATTTAGACATTTCCTGGGAGGGACATTTCAGTTTTCTAAAATGAGACTTAAACAAAGCATAAGCAGCCGGGTGTGGTGGCTCACTCCTGTAATCCCAGCACGTTGGGAGGCCGAGGTGGGCAGATCACCTGAGGTCAGGAGTTTGAGACCAGCCTGACTAACATGGTGAAACCCCGTCTCTACTAAAAATACAAAAATTATCCAGGTATAGTGGCAGGCACCTGTAATCCCAGCTACTCAGGAGGCTGAGGCAGGAGAATCGCTTGAACCCAGGAGACAGAGGTTGCAGTGAGCCGATATCAGGCCATTGCACTCCAGCCTGGGTGACAGAGCAAGACTCCATCTCAAAATAATAATAATAATAGAAAAAAAAAACATAAGCATAGTAGTTTTTTTTCCCTATCATTCTGAGAATAATAGGAAAAGTCATGTCTCCCTGCCTTCCCACCCGCTTTCCTACTTCCTGTGAGCACTAAGGGTCAAGGGAAGATCCAGCTCCTGAATAGAATCCAGAGTCAATGAAGGCAAACAGAAAGTGCATTTTGATCACGATCCACATAGGTTACATGTGTTTCTAACTGACTACTAAGCATGTCCAACTACATTCCTATATTCCATGATTTGTTCAGATGACACCATCTCTCACTCTGCCACTGAAGGTAGGGCATAGAAGTTAGCCTCGATGTCACCTTCTGAGTGGTCTGCATACCAACAGTTCTCAACCCCCATCACTTCTAGCCCTTGAGTCCTCTCTTAGCCATCCGTCCTCTCCATTTTTATTCCTGCTGCCTTGGCCTTAGCTCAGGCTTTATCTCTTCTATGATGGACTAAACTAGAGACTTCTAAGTGGTCTCCTTAATGATCTGATTTCCTGGATTTTGACAGCAAAGTCAAAAGTCTGGGTTGGAGCAGGGGGAACAATGTCCACTTTTAAATTTGTATATATAGTTTTTGAAATAGAGTCTTGTTATGTTTTCCAGGCTGGCCTCAAACTCCTGGGCTCAAGGGATTCTCCCACCTCAGCCTCCTGAGTAGCTGGGATTACAAGCGCAAGCCACCACACCCAGCTAATGTCCTCTTTTTTAAAACACACAACAACTCTTGCCATTTCCTGGTTCAAATCCTTCTTAAGTTCCTTATGATTCTGCTTATCTCGTAACTAATTTTCTGCTATTTACCTACCCATATCCGATACTAGTCACAGTGAACTAACTTACAATTGCCCCAAAGCACCAGCCTGTTGAATATTTCCATGTTCTTGCACAGTCCCTCCTCTGTGCCTTAGTGTCTTTTCTTAGCTGGACAAGTTCCCTCTCCTCCCCTTCCTCTGCATTCTTTATATATATCTCTAACTCAATGCTCAACAATCTTGTCTGTTTAATGTCTTTATCTTCACCCTTCTTTTTGTGAGCTCCTTATCTTACTAGTTTTGAAGCCCAACTGCTACATGTCATATAGTGAACATTAATCAAGTGTTCATTTAATTTAATTGATAATTTAATTAATGAGTAATTTTTTTTTTTTTTTTTTTTGCCTTCTAACCCCTAATACTTGATTCCCATCTCAGGATCTGGGAGAATACAGCAACTTAATACACCAATGAATTTGTCAATAAATGCTGACTGAGCTCCTGTTATGTGTCAAACACTTTCCCAGGTAATGGAGATAAATTGAGAACAAGACAAAGTTCAAAGCCTTAGTTGGAGGAGACAAACACATAAATGACAAAGATTATTTCAGGAAGTGATGGTGTTACAAAAATGGAATGATGGATTAGTGAGGATTGAGGTGATGGCAGTGTCGACTACTATATCCAGGATGGGCAGGGAAGGCCCCTTGGACCAAATGGCCCCTTGGTCCATTTCAACTGATAACTGAAAGATGAAAAAGAAATAACAGGGAAACTGATGAAAGGGTGTTTAACTCACGAAAGTAAGGAGTGCAAAGGCCCTGAAACAGCAAAGAGTTTGAGAGATTGAGAATGAGAAAGAAGGCAGAGGGGTGGGGCCTTGGGAATAAGGAGAGTAGTGGCAACAGATGAAGTCACAGAATTAGGCAAGGGCTACATTGTGCAGGGCAGCAGTCAGCAAATCTTTTCTGTAAAGGGGCCAGCTAGTAAATATTTTGCACTTTGTTAGCTACTGCCTCTGTTTCAACTACTTAAGTCTGCCATGGAGCAGAAAAGCACATAGACAATTCGTAGACTAATGAGCATGACTTTGTTCCAATAAAACTTTATCTGCAACAATAGGAGGTGGGCCAGATTTGGTACATGGGCTGCGGTTTACCAACTCCTGGAGTAAGCCAGTTGAATCCTATGGTAAGGAATTTGGATTTTATTCCAAGAATAGGTAGCCATTGAGAAGTTTTGAACAGGGGGGTCATACGGTCAGATTTTGCTTTGAAGAGGTTCCTGTAACATAATTTACAACATAAGAATTGTCTTTCCCCGTTTATTATTCCTTTCCCATTATGAACTCTATTTCTAATTTTCTTTTGAAAACTGAGAGGATGGGGGGAGCCTCTGGTAGTTACCTATGTCATTTACTAGTCACATGACCTTAGGTCAATTGCTTAATCTCTCTGAGCCTCAGTTTCCTTCTTCATAAAACTGTAATAAGAACACCTGTCTCAAAGGGTTGTTAAATGGATTACATGAGATCATGTATATACAACATCTGTCACAGTGACTGCCAAAGTAAGGGCTCAATAATGCAAATCCCTTTGCCATTTTTTTCTTCCATTGGGCCTGTATATGTCATACTCCAGTCAAAACAGGAGGATATGTAAAACTTGGGTTGAAAAATCAGGCCGGGCGCGGTGGCTCAAGCCTGTAATCCCAGCACTTTGGGAGGCCGAGACGGGCGGATCACGAGGTCAGGAGATTGAAACCATCCTGGCTAACACGGTGAAACCCCGTCTCTACTAAAAAATATGAAAAACTAGCCGGGCGAGGTGGCGGGTGCCTGTAGTCCCAGCTTCTCGGGAGGCTGAGGCAGGAGAATGGCGTGAACCCGGGAGGCGGAGCTTGCAGTGAGCCGAGATCGCGCCACTGCACTCCAGCCTGGGTGACAGAGCAATACTCTGTCTCAAAAAAAAAAAAAAAAAAAAATCAATTGCACAATTATAGGATAGGTAAGAAATTACTTAATATAACATAACTGGGTGACTTGGCTGCTATAAGAGCTAACATGATTTTAATTTAAATTAATAGAAACATGATTCCTGATGACAAGAATGATGAATCTATTTGTCTTCCATGTTAGCCAAGTATTTGGAGTCCTGGAAAAAATCCGAGTGCACTCATTTGAGAATACTTGTAAGTGAAGTACATTCGAAGAAGGCTGTCAAATATAAAAGGGTTTGGGAACCCTATCATACGTAAAATGTATTGTAAGTGTTTAGATTGGGAAGAGTACAAGAAAACTTTAAAACTGCACACATAGTTGAAAGGCTGTCACTTGGAAGAAGGATAAGACACACACTATTCTGCTGTGGAGGTGGGCTACCTTGGGCCATTGCATGGAAACTGCAGAGGTAAGATTTTTCCACAATTAAAGATCTCCATGGTGGATGTGAGCTCTCAATCTATGCAGGTATTCTGGAAGCGATGGAGGAATATTCAATAGCTGAGATAATGTATAAGAGATTTTTGCAATGCAAACACAAATAAATTAAAAGACCTTTCTTTATACCTTCCTCATTTCTGATTCCTTCCTCATTTCTGCAGGGTACATTAACCAAATCTCTAGAGATCCAAAGACTTTGGATACTAGAGACTGGATTTTTCTCTTGGGGTCTCCGCTAAAAAGAGGATTGTGAGACCCGTGAATCCATGGTTCATTAAGAGGTAGAGAGACTAATAGAGGGTTATTGCGGGGTAGGGCAGAGGGGCAGGAGAGAGTGGCTAAGGTAAAAATAGAGTGGGTTCCCTTTATGTAAATGGAGTCCATTTTATATCACTGAAAAAGAGATGAAGATCAGGAGAGGAAAAATGAACTCAGCATGTTCTCACCAAAACAATTTCCAAATCCATCAACTCCTCCTTCCCTGTGCCTGTTCTCCCAGTTGGCCCTAATGAGTTGCATTTTTTCCCCATGGCATGCAAACAAGGAAAGACCAGGAAGTACTATTTATTTTTGCCTACCTCTTCTTCATGAAAATGTAAGCCCCATGGGGCAGTCTTTCTTGTTCATGGTTGCATCCTAATCAAATGTTTACAGAAAGAATGAGGAGTAGGAATCATTCTAGAGTGGAATATGACAGCAGGAAATAATGGTGATCGGATGAAGCTCAATATAAAATCCTGAATACTCAAGGGACATGTCTAACAATAGCTTCAGGGAACTATTGCCCCGAATTTAGCCTGGTTGTTTTCTGAGATTACCTGGCCCATGTTGTATCTGGTCATAAAAGAACAATTCTCCAGAAATTCAGAGTAAAATAGTTCTAGTCTGTGCTTGATGGAGGAGGAATAGCTCAATCAGGGCCCAGCAAAGTTTTCAGCTGTCGGAGTCAAGGGGAGACTCTGAGAAAACGCAGGGGAGAGGTGGCAAAGAAAGGAAAAAAGGTATGAGCAGGAAGAGGGAAGGGAAAGAATAGGAGGGCAGGTCATTGCGTTTCTTGTGTGCAAGAAACCTGTCTTATGCCCACAAGTGAATGTCATTCGAGAAGCGAAAATTCATTTGACTCTTAGAGGGATGAGAAACTGTGTAAGGACAAGTGGTAGAGTGTTATTGCAGAGATTCCAGTGTGTTCTTTGGCAATACCATCATGTTCATGGATACAGTGGAAGGGCACCTACTATGTTTCAGACACTGTTGAGAACAGAAAGAAAAGTATCTTGCTATCTTCTATGACAGCCTCTAATGCTGCAGTTTACTGGCCAGTAGGTGTGGTCAGGGGCAGATCTAGCTTTTGTGGGGCATGAAGCTTATTTTTTATTTTTTATTTTTTTTTTGAGGAGAAGCTCTTTAAGAAAAAGAATTTAAATTTTAAAAAGTCAAGAATAAGTCTAGAGCCTTAAAAGGAGCCTGTGCTTTTGAGAGGTGCTGAAGCTTGGGCTTTGTTTGCTTCATAGTAAATCCATCTCTGGCTGTAGTGATAGTTCATCAATTACTTTAATATAAAAAGTGCCACCATGCTGCCTCAAAAACATTCATTTTGGAAATCAGGGAAGGAAAGGGATGGGATGGAGTTGAAGTGGGAAAGTCAAACAGCTCAAACGAATCCACATGGTTCTATTTTAATAATAGAGGAAAGGACTGATTCTTAAATGAGTTTATTATTATTCTCTTTTGCTAATAATTCCAGTTTTGTTAAAATGGTTAGAAAAGAAAAGGTTTTATTTTAAGTACAAACAAACAAATAAATAACCCTGGATCTACATACAAACTCTTTCCTTTCCAGTGTGGAGGACTCTCCTTGGTTTCCAATCAATATGTTGCTGTTGCCAGGGTGATAAGCTCCATGTTTCTGGATTTAGACTAAAAATTCCTCCAAAATATTTTATAATCTGTTGATGTTGGGCTTTGACTAGATCTGATAGATATGGGGATGAGTGGGATTCTGAGGAATTCTCTCTCAGCACTCCTGTGTCTCTTGTGTTTTACTGTGTATCAGAGCCACTCGGGTAGCTTATGAAACTCTTTTGCCTGGGTATTACTCCCAGGAATTTTAATGCAGGGGGACTGCTGTACAGACCAGGAGACTCCAATGCAGTCAATTCCCAGATTGCTCTGGCTAAAATCTCCCCTATTAACAACCTGCTCTATGTAGGAGGAATTATAAACATACTCAGCAAAAGGGGAAACTGAGGCACAGGAAAGCGAAACAACTTGCCTCAGGTCCCTTCACAAGTTTATGTTCAAACAGGACATTTCAGCTTCAAGAAGTCCTGGCAAAGGCCACATACTGGGAAAAAAAGCATATTTCTGGAAGAAAGAACAGTCCAACAAGCATACAGATTTGCTAGGGAAGGGGGTAGTCACAGTGGAATGGTGTGTGTTGATTTTAATAGACAAAGGGATTAGAACGAATAAGGTAGACAAGAATTAGTGAACACCACAGAGACTTTTTAAAAGGACTTTGTGAGTGTTGGCAAGAGAAAAAAAAATAGAGATTTTGTAAGAGCCGAGGGCCTCAGTGCATGGAAGGCTATGTCACAAACAAGGAACAGAATTTGATGTCTGAAGGGGTAGGGAAGGATTTGCACAGTCTCCCGCAGATCACAGGCCCTCAATCAATGTTTGTCGAAGGAATTTGCAAAGGAGGCCGAGTACTAATGTAGACTCGATTTGATAACTACCATTTTCCTGGTTGCCATGTTCCTGGTGTGGGATGTCAGCCAGGAATCCAATAAGCAGAAACAGACAATGTGAGGTAATGCCAGAGAGGTTGGACTCTGGTTAAGACTGTCAAAGACACAGGCCTAGTAGTAAAACTAGCCTGAGAGGGTGAAGGTGACTGATTCTTTAGAGACACTTCTCCAATCAGCTGGGGTGTGGAGGTGTGCCCATGTGAGGGAAGGAGTGATTTCATCTATTTAATGAAAAATGACCTGAACATTTCTCTGAACCTGGAAACTCCCCATCTAACTGGGGCCAAGGAAAACAGGATTAGGTCTTGTTTCTTCTACAGTGGCTTTGCGTCTGCTTAGAATGAGTTAAACTACAGAGAGCAGAAAAATCATCCCCTTTCATTGTTTCTGCAGAGAAATCTGGAAGGCTCTGAATCATTTAATGGGTTAATACGACAGGCTCCTCTCTGGTTCCCTGTAGACATTGTTTTTCTCTGGCTTCCTTTGCTTTTTAAATGGACACTCCATTTCTTGGGTATGTGTTCATAGGACAGAAAGTTTGCCATATTAAAACCAGAGAAGCAAGTCACCCCTCTGGCATTCTGTCTACTGACGAGCTCCTGATTTCAGGTCTAATATTCCCTCTGACCTCCACAAGGGACAGCTTTTGCCCTGAAGCATGAGGTCATGAAAACCACAACAAACATTTTTGCCAGAGTGGGCAACTACTGACATATAATTTTCTGTGTGATCGAAATATTCAAGTGGCACTTTTTCAAGATTTCTCTGCCTAGATGTTTGGAGATACACAGTCTTTTCCTCAGCGTGTTTTCTAGGACTGCCAAAGGTGCTCATAAAAACATCACAGTCATCAGCACTTCACAATGTCTTTTGTGCTCAAATTTGCCAAATCGTCCAAGAGGAGAACTGGGTGAATAAATCCACAGGGCCATTTTCTTTTTAATGCAATGTATATTTATTGTAAACAATAATATACAAAAAAAAAAGAGAAAGAAAAAGGGAAAGGTAAGTTTCACAGAGAGAACAAAAGGCTTGGGGACGGGAGGGAAACAAGTGAAACAAACAAAACATGTACACAAACCAAAGCTTACCTAAAGACAAAATATGATTTAAATGCCAGGTTTCTTAAGTTACAGAAATATCTTTTTAAAAAGATCTGCTTTTATACAGAAATTGAAGGATGCCATATTATGAGTGCTTTAAGATTTTATTCTACTGACTTCTAAAACTGTTAATATATCTTTTTTTAAATAAAAAAAAAAGTTTGCTGTCTTTTTTAAAAAGCAATCCTCAAAACTCTCCAGCCACAGCAGTAATTAAGATTAAGGTCTGTCAGTGGGCTGATCCCCTCCAGGTAGCCTCCCTCACTCCAAGAGAAGATGCAGAGGAATTATCGATGACACATGCTTGCATTGTTTTTGTGTCAAAACACACACACACACATACACACACACACACACACACACACACACACACACACACACACGATGTAGGGCGGCCCAAAGGTCTGTGGCAGAAAACGCTGCAAATGACTCAGTGATACACTACATTTGCAATCTCTCATTTGTACAAAAAGAGAAACAAGTTTCCAGTTTGTTTTCAACAAAAAGAAAAAAGGGATGGACAAAAAGGCATTTATACAAATCTAGGATGAGGAATCCAAAGAAACTTGCTTTTAATAATAAAAAAAGATTAAAGAGATAAATAAAAAAAAAAACTGGTTACAGTTAAGAACATAATTTAACAACAGATGACCATACCCTTTGAGGAAGGCTCCAACAACCTATTTTAAAGAAGGTAAAATTGAAAAAAAAAAAAATTTTTTTTGTTTTAATTAAAACCTCTCCTTACAAAATAAATAATTTTAGCACGTGGAATGTCTTGAAGGTTAACTGCTGGTGTTCAGAGAGGCACAGGTGACAGAGCGAGCAGGCATCTGCCTTCCACATGGGGCCCAGGCAGGCAATGGGGGGCAGTGTGCTCGGGCACTTATTGGCTGCTGAAACATTCCCAGAACAGATTTTGTCTCCTTTGCTTGCCTTTTACCTCTTTCTTAAGACTGCAGTGAACAAGCAAAGGCAGGAGGAAATGCACTAAAAGAGAGCGCAAGTGTTTCCCAGCAGCATGGTTTTAAGGCTCAAGGTGTTTTTCTCTTGTTTAAAAATATATATATACGATAAAGCTTACCAAATGCTTCTCTAAACTATTGTTTACTCTCATAATTGCAAAATAAGGCCTTTATTATTTTTTTAAGGCAGCTCCTCCTTGAATCGCAAAGCCTGAGGAATTAAGCAAAGTTAACCCCCAAAACTGATCACATAACACAATTCTTTTTAAAATGTTAATACAACAGGATTTTTTTTTTTCTTTTTGTAAGAGAAAGCAAATCTGTACAAAAATACTCTGGTTGCAAGAAAAGCTAGGGCACACTGTTCAACTAAGAGTAGTTTAGCTGTTGGAAAAATAAGAGCATTTAATTTTATCTAAAAATATGTATAAATCCCCTCAAAATGGTAATGAATCATACACAGTACATACTAAAAATATTTAAAATAGAGAATATTCCTCACAGAGGACTTTTTTCTTTAATTACTGCTAAAAAAATAATTACAAAGTCCAAACAGGCAGAGAGATTTAGCACACTGATCACACGGTTCTCCATCATCCTCCACGCTTGCTCTGAAGAGGGTTTAAAAAGTCCAGTTTCTCGTTGATTTCGCTGCTCCATTTAGCCAAGGTTGGCCTGGCTACTGATTGGCCACAAGTGGGTAATGC
The DNA here is from genome assembly GCF_000951035.1 of Colobus angolensis palliatus. NCBI lineage: Eukaryota > Metazoa > Chordata > Mammalia > Primates > Cercopithecidae > Colobus > Colobus angolensis. The sequence goes on along the minus strand of NW_012110918.1, from coordinate 7,726,712 downwards.
GCTTGGATAGGTCATGTTTCTGTCTTGGAAATTTGGGTACGAGTTGCCTTTAGCTTAAATGTCTTTAAGGAAGAAGAAGAAGAAAACAAAAAACGAAATAAAAAACAAAACCCACAAATGTCCAAAGGGAATTCTGGTTGGTCCTCTCTTTCTTCGGTTATTTTTAGGATCATCTCGGCCATCTTCGCCCTTCATGGGAGGCCTCCTCAAGGTCGGGTGAGCTGTGTGTAGACGGGTTGTTCCCAGTGCTGGGGACTGTGGGTCTGCGGGATGGAAGGGACCCCAGAGGTGTCGGCGATGGGGGTGTACATGGGGCGCTGGGCGGGGTTCATGTAGGTGAAGGTGGAGTAGAGGCCGGTGCCCTGGCCCGCCGCGTGGCTGTAGTAGGAGCCGGAGTTCTGGTGGTCGGTGTAGTCGTACTGCGAGCGGGTGATGGGCGGGTAGGAAGGGCTGTAGTGCGGAAGGTTGAAGGGGCTGTAGGCGATCTGCTGGGGCGAGTGCTGCTGCTGCTCGCTGTAGTGGCTGGGGCTCAGCTGCTCCGTCTTGATGTGCGTTCGCTGGGACTGGCCCGGCTCGCTGCTCAGTGTGGTCAGCGTGTGCGCCTGTGGCTGCTGCGGGGGCGCGGCTGGCTGCTGCGGGGGCG
>NW_012110918.1:7662321-7725924 GCF_000951035.1 Colobus angolensis palliatus | reverse complement strand
TGGCCGCGGTGCTGCTGATGCCGTAGCTGCCCGTGTAGGTGACCTGGCCATGCGTGGCCGGCACCCCCGGGTGGCCGTTGGGCGGCAGGTACTGGTCAAACTCGTTGACATCGAAGGTCTCGATGTTGGAGATGACATCGCTGCTCAGCTCGCCGATGTCCACGTCGCGGAAGTCGATGGGGGGCTGTCTGCCTCCCTCTGGCAGGGGGCGCCCCTCTCGCTTCAGGTCAGCCTTGCCCGGCTGCACGTCGGTTTTGGGGGTGGTGGGTGGGGTCGGTGGGCCCTGGGATTGCCCTGCAGACAATAAAAGAACAAGCACAGGAAAATCAACAAGGGCTGTGCAGATGCCCTAGTCTTAGGCACCCTCCGGGAACCCTCCCTCGCTGCTAAAGTGTAGTAAGGGCCCGTACCCGCGCGGGAGGCGCGCTGCACCGGAGATAACTCGCCCAATGATTAACCCGCCGGTACACACTGGACAGCCCCCTTTTATCAGGGGAGGGTCTGGGGCCCGGAGGGTCCGGAAGAACAAACTGCTACTTGTAGAAGAGCCCTGTGTATGCTTTTGGGGTGGGGGAGCAAAGGAAGAAGGGGGAGGTCTCATAAGGCTTGTAAGGGCATTTTACCTCCCAATAAAAAAAGTTAATCTCTTCGGATGCTGGGATTGAGTTGGGGTGTGTGCGTGTATGTGTGTGTGTTTGGGTGCCTCTTAGGCTCTGGGTAGAGAGGGGGAGCGGGACAGGCGCAAAGGGTAGTGTGTACCTCCCGGGAAGCATAAAGTCCCCACGAAGAATCTCCTAGGTGGAGGGCAGGGGATGTGCCAGGCGGGTCGGGGGTGGTTTGTCCTTCGGGGCTGAGGGGCGACTCACCCGAGTGCTCGCCGGGGGAGTGCACTTCACTCATGCCGGAGGAGGAGTGCGGCGAGTCAGCCTGCAGCGCCTTGAAGATGGCGTTGGGGGAGATGTGCGTCTGCTCCGTGGCCTCCTCTGCCTCCGCCTGCCCGTTCTTCACCGACTTCCTCCGCCGCGGCTGGTACTTGTAATCCGGGTGGTCCTTCTTGTGCTGCACTCGCAGCCGCTCCGCCTCCTCCACGAAGGGCCGCTTCTCGCTCTCGTTCAGAAGTCTGCTCGGGGCAGGGCGGGGGGCACAGAGAAAAAGAGGGAGAGGGGTCAGTGAAACCCGCCAAACTGTCAGGTCGGCCGGGAGGAGGCGGCGACCCAGACGACTTGGCTTCCTTTGCATACAACCCCATCTTCCCTCCTGCCTGCAACCACAGCTCATAATAACTTTTCTTAAAAATAAACAAATAAATAAGTTCTTGCAGTCCAACCTGAGCGGTCACTCCCCGCCCCCTCCCTCCCCTCCCCTTTTATTTCTATTTTGGAAACGCTGAAGATGAAAACGACTCCCGCTGCTGCCCCCTAAACGCCTTTGCTGCTGGAGTTATCGCCCCCAACCCCAACACCCTTAAAAACTTTTCCCCAAATTACTTAAGCTGCAAGAAGCTCTCCAATTCTCACCCCCTCCCATACACTCCCACCTATTTCCAGCAGCCTCCCTCCCCCCGCCTCCCAATTCCTGCCAAGGGTCTCCTCCAACCTCGGTTTCTCCCCTGAACCATCTCCATGGGTGTGGGGTGGGGGTGGGGGGCTGCATGAGAGAGTGCAGTTTTAAGGGGCGGGGTGGGGGAAGGCAAGCTTCACTTCCCCGCCCTGATTGAGCTTCCAGGCGACGGGAGAGCAGGATGGCAGCCCCCTCCTTCCGTCTCCCACCAGTCTTCGTCCATCCTCCAGCTACCTCCCCCACCCCTTCCAGTTACCACCCCCTCCTCCGCTTGCCTGCGAGCAGCCCAAGAACTTTGACAAACTCTGAGCCACAGTTACACCCCGTTCCCACTCCCACCCCCATCCCGCCGGCTCCCGGAACCGCAACTCCCAGGCGATGGGAGGCGGGGCGGGGCAAGTCAGCCCTGGCCAGCGCCCCCCGCCGCCGCGATGCCCACCCTGCCGCGCCGCCCCCGCCGGGCCCTACCTCCAGAGCTTGCCCAGGGTCTTGCTGAGCTCGGCGTTGTGCAAGTGCGGGTACTGGTCCGCGAGCTTCCTGCGCGCCGCCTGCGCCCACACCATGAAGGCGTTCATGGGCCGCTTGACGTGCGGCTTGTTCTTGCTGGAGCCGTTGACGCGCACCGGCATGGGCACCAGCGTCCAGTCGTAGCCCTTGAGCACCTGGCTGACCGCCTCGCGGATGCACACAGGGAACTTGTCCTCCTCGCTCTCCTTCTTCAGGTCGGGCTCGCCCTTGGGGAACGTGTTCTCCTGGGGCCGCGTGTTCTCAGTGTCCGAGCCGGAGCCCGACGGGCAGGGCGAGCCCGCGGAGTCCTCGGACATGGTGGGGCTGGGGGCGCCGGACAAGCCCTTCTCCTGCTCGTCGGTCATCTTCATGAAGGGGTCCAGGAGATTCATACGCGGGCCCGGGGCAGGGGGCGGGTGGCCGGGAAAGGCGAGAAGCCGCGGCGGCTCGGGGACTCGAGGCGCGGGCTCCTCTCCCCTCGGCTGCCCGGGTGCGGAGCGAGCGGCTCCCGGGGAGGCTGGCGCGTCGGCCGGCTACCGCGGCGAGCACTTAGGGAGGCGCGGGGCCAGTCCGCAGCTGCCCGCTCCAAGTGGGGGGAGGCGAATTGGAGAGGAGGAGGTGGGGAGGAAAAGGAGCAAAAGTGGGGGCGCTTGCACCCCTTCTCTTCTCCTCCTGCAAAGAAAAGTTTCCGGGGTTGGAACTGGCGAGTCTCCGCGCCACTGAAGATTCCAGTCAGTTTCGAGCTCCGCTCTCCGCTCTCCAACTCCCAGCCCCGGGTCTCTTTAATAAATACTCCTCCTCACCTTAGAGCCACCCGCCAATCACAGCACAGCAGTCCCAGGGTTGGCAGGCAGCTGATTGGACCCGATTTTGGGGAGGGAGGAGGATTGTGGCACTGGGCTGGGTGACGAGACGGGAGGGGAGGGGAGGGGAGCGCAGCCGAAGGGTGGACGGTCGGGTAGGGGGGGCGAGGGGTGCTGCGGGGAAGGCGGGGGACCCGGGACTTCCAAGTGTGTAAGTTTGTTGAACTCTCGGAATGCCAGAATTTTAGTGACTTCTCCGCGCGAATCTTTGTGTGTGTGTGTGTGTGCGCGCGCGCGCGCGCAAGTGTGTATGTCTAGACTAAGATCTACCCCCACCTCCGACATTTATTTTTACTGCTCTCTCCGCGGCACAGGGGACTTAGCTGGAGTTTGTAGTATTCGAAAAGCAGCCGCTTCTTAATGCGTAGCCGAGTTTACGCGCCTGGGGCCTGCCTGCCTGCAAAAGTGCTTAGAAATAGTCTTTTGAAGCAAATGTTTTGGTGACTCAACGCCCGCTGTTCCTCCGTAATAATCCACATAAATAGATTAACATGCTCGGGTTCGCCGGGGCTGGTGCGGCTGGTCAGGATTCTGCTGCGCTTTTGCAAAGGGAGTCAATGGAAAGCAAAGCTAAGTCCCCGCGAAGGTTGGCAGCGGCGGCCGTGGCCACGCAGGATCCCCGCGCTCTCGGGGCCGCCCCGCGCCACACCGACCTTGAGCTCTGACAAGTCTTTCTCCAGTCCCGCGACCCCGCCGACGCTCCTCAGTAACAGGGCTACTGCTCAGACGTTTTGGTCTTTGCCTCCTGGCCGAGTCAGAAACGGCAGCCGAGTCGCCCTGCCTGGGGAGAGTTTGCTAACTGCTCTGGCTTTGAGAGATCGAAGTTTGCCAATGCGGCTGTCCCGGGCCGCGAGGCCCAGGCCGGTCACTTGGTTTGTAAAAGGCCAAACAAATGGGCACCACGGCAGACAAAATGCTCCACTCTGGCAGAGTCGTGCTGCTTGCCCGCTTTTGCTGGCATTTACTAAACACCTGAAGGGGTGAAGCGCCAGTGCTTCTGACTCCAGTCCGGTTGGTTCAGACCTGCATGTAGTTTGGAGTTCTGGGGGAGGCATTGGTGGTGTCTCTCGTGTATTCCAAGTGTGATTTGAGCACAACCTTTGTGTTCACACGAAATGCTTAGAGCCAGGTTGGGTAAGTGCAGAGCTGTCTGCTCTGGGACAGAAGAAAAATCTTGGTCGCTTGCGGGTTCCGTGCTTTCAGAATCCCAAATAAACGCACAACACTGGGAAAACTCTTTAATTTTAAACTCCCCCCCCCCCCGCCTTTGGACTCTTGCAAAAATTCGCCTCTAATTAAATTATTGTTCTGGTGAATCGGCCCACATCATATTAAAAACTTGTTTTTTTTCCCTTTCTAATTTGCGAAGTGAGGACACTATCACAAGATCCAAATCAATGTCCTTCCGGGAGAATTTTTAAAAATCTTGTTTTCTCTCGTTGTCTTCGAAAGAAGCCCGACATTTCTTATAGGAAATGGAACTCTTCATCTCTTCATAAGGTAGTAAGTTATAGCCTGGTTCAACAGCGTTTTTTTTTTTTTTTTTTAAACGAATGTAACTTATTCAAATAGGATGTTTCCGGTGCCCTATAGTTTGTCTACAAATTTAAGAAATTTGCATACAATAGCTTCGTATCCTTGGCTCTGTGATTACTTTCAGAAAGTGTGAGAACAGTATCGTCCTTTCCTAGGAGAAAAAAGTCCGCGTAGTGTGGACCTGTTTCTGTGTCCTGGGTAGAAGGGCATTGTGTGTACACTATAACTGTGTGATTCTCAGACACCTGATTCAGGAGACTCGGAGACTAGCGGGCAGACGTTTTAGCCAGGTCGTCTGTACTTAGTTGTGTTATATTGTAATTACCATGTTTGCTGGCATAAAGTCAGTGAAGAGGGCTGTGACTAAGATATTTTGGAATATTTCACTAAATATGTGTCAAGATATATACGTATATGTATAAACATATTTTAATGCAATCATGCAATAAGATACTAATATATAGACTTTTACGTCATAAACGCCGGGGATTTATACATTTCCCGTTGATTTGATGCAAGCATTTTTAAATTTTACATCTTCCTGAAAACTTATGATGAACAGGCGACTTAAAAATGGACTGCAGTTTTCATCTGTATCCAGAGGGGGCGCCAAAAGCCCAGAAACGGTCTCCAACTCCGCGAACCAAGGAAAACTTGGATGGTGGTGGCTGGGGGTGGTGTGTTCCACTCAATCTGGACTGCTTTGCTGCTGAGATTTATATTTGCAGGAATTCCTACGCAATATTCCCTCCTGTGCGGATCCACCTCTGCGCAGCTCAGTGAGGGAACTTGTGTCTGTAGAGAACCGGGTTGAAAAAGAGCACTCGAGATGCCAGCCGTTTCCATTCTGCGCAGAATTTGGGGACTGAGGCCAGGAGAAGGCCCCTATCCCCCAGGTGCCAAGCATTGCCACAGTCAGGCCAAGCCTAGCGCGTGGTACCGTCAATTCGCGAGTGGATCGGTCCTGCATTTTCCCCATTCAGGGGCTCCATTCGCTTCGTTGTGTCTTTCTCAGGTGGCCCCGACCCCTCCTCCCTGACTTGGGAAGACGCGCGCAGTCCCCGACCAGAGGACCTCAGGCACAGGTAGAGGGAAAGGAACCCGCTCCTGATGTTCAGGTTGCAGATCTGGAAACTGAGGCTGTTGACCCAGTGTTAGCTAGAACATTTAGCCAGGGGTGAAAGGAGTCAGGGTCCTCCATCTGATGCGGTGAGGGAGGGAAAGGGCGTAGGTCAAGAGGCAGGAGACCCAGGGCGCTTCTCCGTGCTCGGGACCTGCTTTCGGATACCGGCTCTTGAGCAAGCGCCGCGAGGTCTGCCGCCGGGAGCGGAGACATGGAGGTGCGAGTGGCTCCCCAGGGAATCCCTCGGGAAACCGAGGTCTGGGATCTCCGCCTTTCCCCCTCTTGCACGTTCCGGGCCGGCGCCGGGCTCAATTTCCCCAGCGGGGGCCGCCAATTTCTCCTCCGCGTCTACGCGGGAGCTGAGACCCGAGCCCAGAGTTGCTGGCGTAGGGCAAATTTCGCGCAAACACGCAGTGCTCAGGATGGCGGTGATGGATGCGAGCGGATGGGGTTCCTTTCACCTGGCGAATTAGGGACGACAACCTCCCTATCCAAACTTCCTTAGCGAAAGTGGGGACAGTGTTTAAATCCGTTTTCAGTAGGAACACTTCTCTGTCCTTAGGGAAAGTTTGGTGGGGTAAGCAGCGGTGTCTCCCAAATGTCTCAGCCCCGGGCAATGTTCTCATTAGAGGTGAGAGAAGGGGTTACCCCTTCTCCATTCCAGTTCCCCGGGCCGGGTCCCTTGCAGGTAGAAGACTCCAATCCTTGGGGGGACAGGTCCCCGGGTCCCGGGCTCCCAGCCTCTCCTGTAATTAGTACTTTTCGCTGGGATTGGAGAGTGTTTATCGTTCGCCCTTCACGCCGGACACGAGTTTCTTGTGGAATGGAGCAGCCGGTAAGCCCGTCTCAGGATGGGCGCTTGGCTGGACAGCAACAGCTAAGGGGAAAAGGAAAGTAGAAGATAGCGTCCTAGGTGCGGAATAAATATCTGTTGCTGACCGAATAGATGTGACCTTTGGACGTGTTGCCCGAGTGAGTGCATGTCCCATCACAGCCGCCAGACCTCCCAGCGACAGTTGCGAACACGCGATGAATGTGCATTCCTGCGTGTGTGTTTCTCCCCACACGGGAGCCCGGCTTTGGGAAGTTGTTCAGCATGTGCCACCCAGGGCTGTGGAATCCCGACCCCGCTAAAACTGAAGACCAAGAGGGGTGTTTCAGTTTTCTTCCCTTTCCTGTTTTCGATAAAAAGAAAGATGAGGTGGACGGGAGGTGTCGGGTGAGGGAGCGCGAACCTCCAGTCTGCCTCGGTGACCTGGCCGGGTCTGGGGGCGTCGGGCGGCTGTAACACAGCAGGGCGCCCCGGGGGTACGGACCGGAGCCCAAGCCAGAGACCGGACGAGCTGGCTGGTCGTGGAGCTGCGGAGCCGAGCAGGGAAAAAGGAGGGGTGGAAGTGGAAGGCCCCAGTCCCAAAGGAACTGCGCTCCCAGAGGGAGTGTGCCCTTTTTTCATTCTGGGTTTTCCGAAAATATCTGTCCTTAGCGGTGGCACCGGGGGCCGCGTGTCCTGCGGATTCCCTCAACTCATCCCTAGAACGCCCTGCGGAAAATATCCTAGGCCAGCTCTTCCCCCTAACGCCCACTCCCACTCTTGTAAAAAGTCTTTTAGGCAGTTTTAGCTGAAGGTGATTTTAAATAAAGATAAAATCAGCGCTCAACGCAGTGGTGCTTCCTTTGCGACATACTCGGCGGGGGCCACTTCGGCCCCTGGAGCTTCCTCCGCACCAGCACCTGCTCCTCCCCCTCGATCGCCCTTCAGTTTAGGTCTATTCAGTCTCAGGTGCGGACCAAAGACAGCCGAGATGCTCAAGATGGTTTTGTGGGGTGGGGTTTCCCTAGGGGAGGGCAGGCTCAATGGCGATGATTTCCTCTCAGCCTGGAGGTATCCTAACCAGCGCTTCCCTCTAAGAGATCCCATTGGGTGGGCGATTATTCCGGATCTTAATCGGAGAATATGTCCCCATCAAGCCACGGAAATAGAGGACATGCTTGTAAGGTACAATTTCGAAGGTAACGGTCAGAGTTAAGGATGAATTATCCTGTCTTCCCTGCAATCCTTTCCGTCTCAGCAGGACCCGGGAAATCCCGGGCAGAGCGCATCTCTCTGGCTCCTGCAAGCTACAGCTTCACCCAGCTTCGTGTTGGGTTCCGTTTTGGTTTAGGAGCGGCGTGAGGGAGTCTCGGGGGCTAGGTCGACGGCCACTGGCCTGAGCTCCGGACTCGGGGGGGGGGCAGCGCGTCCTGTCCCAAGGGCCCCCCGCCCCTGGGAAGGCCAAGGTCATGAGGTCAGACCCCAACTTTTGGGCTTCCGCGAGAGTAAAGCCCCCTGATGGTCCTCGGAGCTGTGACATCACAAAAAGTGCTTGGGGTAGGCAGACCCACGGCTTTGTTAAACAGCCCAGGGGCTTTGAGGAGGAGTGGGGGCCCAAAGCAACTCAGGGACCCGTTGGGCTTCCTGCTTTGTCATTGTTTATTTCAAATTAATTTCATGGTGCCTGTCGCTGACTGCAGGGCTGCAGGAGAGACAGGCTGCCCTCGGGGTCTCTCCCAGCCTGGATAGGCAGACCAGGGATTTTTGAGAAAGCAGAGATTTTTGGTTTTCTTTCTTTCTTTTGTCTCTGTGCCATCTTTCTCCCAAGGCCCTTTCTCTCACTGATGTAAAAGGGAGAAGTGGAATAGTAAATGTCTTCTTTTTCTGTCTTCAGCCTTGTTTTCTGGATGGGTTGTGAAATTTGGACTGGCGTAGGGGAGGACAGTATTTTTGGACCCTCTCCCCTTCCAAATCATTAAGACCCGGAAAATATAACAGTGTTCCTGTCACTATCTTTTGGATCATATGTGTTTTCCTCCATGAGAAAGGGAAAGTTGTTTTCTTTTGCAGAGTTCTAGGACTGGAACCTGTTACTTTTTCTTCCCTAGTTTCCAGGTTGGCTAAAATGTGAGGGAAGTCCTGAAAACACAGTCGGAAGGCATCAACTGTATTACAGAAACTGATTCCCTCTGGGGTCCCCCTAAAGCTTGCCAAACTGTCAGCTTTGGTCGGCAAAAGAAGACTTTTTGTCTCATCTGCCTTAATATCCACAGGCAAAGCGGAGACAGATAAAACAGTTACTAGTATAATTTAGGGGTAGGGTCACTATAGATTCAAGTATATGGGCATTTAATCTTTCCCCTAAATACTCATTTTCTTGGAGCAGTGGAGACATCTCATAGGTTGAGATGTTTTCCTCAGCAGCCAGGAGAAAAGGTGGTGTATGACTGCCTGAGGGAGGGGTTGCTACCATACCTGGAAGGTATTGCTTTCTACCGTATGATTGGACAGAAAGGCAGAGTGGGTTTGCTCAGATATTCCACGCAGGTGTTCACCCCATCCCCATGCCTCCAGGGTCCACTTCTCCCCAGGGACCTGGCTCTAGAGTTTTCCTAGGGAGCTCCCAGTAGAGCATTAGTTTGAACCCCAACTATGTTAAATATATGCGGTATCATGGGTGGCAAAGCAGGTGGTTGTGAGTGCTTGCAAATTTGCAAAGCATGGACGAACACGAGGCTGGGCAGGGATTAGGGGAATGGGGTGGCTACATCTAAATGTTTCTGGGACTCCAGATGACGGAGTAGAGTTCTGGGTAGAGGAAGTACAATGCAGTGGAGACACCATGTCCTTTCCATCCTGTCTGTCCCTGTCACTTGTCATGTCTCTCCCATTTAGCACAACATCAAATCGTTCTCATTTTTGAATAAATCAATTCAGTGAATGTTGCTTGAGGGCTGACAATGTGCCTAAACTTCTGAAGGAGACAAGATTTGGTCTCTGCTGTTGTCTCCAGGTCTGATTTCCATCAGAATCCAGCCTCTGTCCACATGAACTCTGCTCTGCCCTCTGGGCTTATAATGTTCTGAGACTCTCTCTTGCTGCCTCTTTCATGGATTCCCCCTCTATTTCCCTGAGACGACTCACAGGTCACAGAAAGCTGCCTCCCGTCCTTGCAGCTCCATCAAGGTGCCTTGGAGGCAGGTAAAGCACAGGTAAGGAGTGGCACCCCAAGCTCCAGGTTTGGTGGCAGACTCCATCCCATCTCTTTCCTCTTGGCCCCAGGAGCCCTGCTGATGCCGTGTTGCTCTTTGACTGGGCCATCTTCTTTCCCCGCCCTCACCCCTTCTTGGTCCAAGCCCAGAAATGCCTTGTAGTGTGTGGTACGCTTCACTCTCTCTTTGGGGGACATCTGCCAACCAGCACAGTGGTGATGACAGTTTCCAGATGATTTTCCAGGAGCAAAGAAATGTTCTGGGGGAGGAGAGAGTGGCACTGGCCAAACACTGAGTGGGCTGAACATTGTGGTTCCGGAAGAGGCCCAGGGAGGTGGAGTTTCATGAGGCTCAAAGATTTCTTTTTCCCCTTTAGATTCTGCCTAAAGCTAAAGTCACTAATTGCTTTGTATTTTCCTGGCACTTAAATGGTTCTCTGGTTTCTGACTCTCCTCCAGGAACTTAGGTTTGAGGAAAGCAGGGCTTCAGGGTGATATCAGCGGGGACATTTGCCTCTAAGCTCACCTTCCTCAGCTCAGCTAGGCCCAAGGCCTACTTCAGCCAACTCTTGGGTTATTATGGGATCATCAGCCAACTGGCCTGCACAGTCTGGGCAGAGGATAGAATACAAACTCACCTATTCCCTTCTCCTGTCTCTGGGATTTCCCACTCCAAGTTCACTTTGCTCAAAGCATTTTGATATTTAGTCAGGCAACCAGGAAGTGCTAGTGAAGTTGTTTTGGAGACTTCAGAATGGGTTCAGTCCAGGCGAGGTGGCCCACACCCATATTCCCAGCACTTTGGGAGCCCGAGGGGGTGCAAATCACCTATGGTTAGGAGTTCGAGACCAGCCTGGCCATTATGGTGAAACCCCGTCTCTACTAAAAATACAAAAATTAGCCAGGTGTAGTGGCACATGCCTGTAATTCCAGCTACTTGGGAGGCTGAGGTAGGAGAATTGCTTGAACCTGGGAGGTGGAGGTTGCAGTAAGCCGAGATTGCACCATTGCACCGCAGCCTGGCTGACAGAGTGAGACTCTGTCTCAAAATAAATAAATAAATATAAATACATAAAATAAATAAATAAATAAATAAATAAAATAAAAGAATGGGTTCAGAGAAAAGATTCAATTATCTCTTGATTCTGAAAAATCTTGGATTTATGTGCTGACTTATACCTCATCTTCACTCTTCTTTTTCATATACCAGGAAGGCTTTCTTTCAGTCCTTTCTTTTTTTTTTTTTTTTGAGACGGAGTCTCGCTCTCACCCAGGCTGGAGTGCAGTGGCGTGATCTTGGCTCACTGCAAGCTCCGCCTCCCGGGTTCACGCCATTCTCCTGCCTCAGCCTCCCGAGTAGCTGGGACTACAGGCATTCGCCACCAGGCCCGGCTAATTTTTGTATTTTTAGTAGAGACGGGGTTTCACCGCGTTGGCCAGGATGGTCTCGATCTGCTGACCTTGTGATCCGCCCACCTCGGCCTCCCAAAGTGCTGGGATTACAGGCGTGAGCCACCGCGCCCGGCCTCTTTCAGTCCTTTCTTGCAACTCTCCTTTTCAGGGAAAGGTGTCTCTCCCAGATAAAAGCTGTCTGCACCTATCTTACCTTGGGAAAGATGTGAGACTTATTCAGACTATGGCGTAAATGACTACTAAGGCTTCATATGTTCTCAGTCTAAGAGGCAGTGAGACTTAAATAAGGGGTAGAGATCTAGTTTAAATGTTAACCCCTCTGTGAAGATCTGAGGACTCCCTAGGAAAAGCTATTGGCTCCCCTCTCTGTGTTTTTATAACATTTTGTTCAGGCTTCTATTGTGCTGCTGTCTTTGTGTGTATATTGTCCACCACTAAAATGTGATCTGCTCGAGGACAAGCATGTAGTGTTATCCTCTTTGTATCCTCAGTCTGTGCGCCACATAGACTCTGCTGAATAAATGTTCATGTAGGGAATGAATGCTAAAATATAGCCAAAGCAATGAATACCTAATGGTAGAATTTTAGTCATTAGGCACACAGTGGGACATCTTGATCACTTAGATGGAATGTCCTTAAGGCTCCCTTTGAAATGTGTTTGGCAGATGGTTCCTTATGCCACTTACAAGGAAATTTGTCCTTGTCTTGGCACCTTCATATAAATTTCCTACCCTCTGATTTTTTTTTTTTTTTTGAGAGAGGGTCTCATTCTCATCACCTAGGCTAGAGTGCAATGGTGTGATTTCAGCTCACTGCAACTATGACTTCTTGAGCTTAGCTGGCCCTCCCACTTCAGCATCCTGAGTAGCCGGGACTACAGGTGCACCATTATGCCCTGCTAATTTTTTGTATTTTTAGTAGAGATGGGGTCTCACTATGTTGTCCAGGCTGGTCCCGAACTCCTGGGCTCAAGTGATCCTCCTGTCTGGGCCTCCCAAAGTGCTAGGATTATAGGCATGAGCCACTGTGCCTGGCCTTGGCTTCCTTCTACAAGAAAGAGTGTTGTAGACCTCCTTTGGAGAATATTTGGAGTGATGGATATAAAGCTTTCAGACTGTAATCTTTATACATTTCTGGCCTGGATTTACAGGTTTTGAGAAAACAATCAAACCGCAAACTGAAATCATTATTAACATATCAGAACCTCTAAAACTCCCAGACCTTGCTGCCCAAATATACAATGAAAATAATTTTTTTTTCTTCCTGGTTTTTTTGCTTGCTTTTCTAAGTTCAATGCACAGCCCTTTCACAGATGAGCCCTGGTGGTGGTGTAGCTGACTGGTGAATGAATTGTGGGCGGAGATGGTGGTTGTGGGGAGTTGGTGCCTAGGAGACAATTATGACCTGGCCTTTCTCTGCAGCTCCTCCTGGGAAGGCATTTTCTTCTTTCTGCAAACCATGCTGCTGTTTGTTTGGAGAAGGAGAGCTGTGGGTACGGAATTAGCGGGTGTCATGTGGGCTGCACGTGTTCCTGGAGCTACCTGAAATCTGTAGGCTAATCACTCCCAGATGGCCCCAGGGACTGCAGTCCCCAGAGCCCCAGAAGCACAAATCCCTTCCCAGCCCCTCCTGTAGAAGGGGAGGGGTGGGAGTTAAAGGGAAAGCGAGAATGGCAGTGAGTGTACACAGTGTGTGTTGTCTATATCATTCGTGCCTCTCTGACTCTGCATCCTCTGACCCGGGGCATTCGAGAAACAAAATCAACCACCACTACTCCTGCCCCTAATCCAAACTGTGTGATTTATTTGGAAGAAGAAGGAGGAGGAGTAGGAAGAGGTGAAAGGAAAATGAGGACAGGAGGAGGAGAGAAACATTAGCTTCAGCAACTGTTGCATTGGCTTGGGGGTGGGGAAGGATGGGCGGGGTTCATTTCAACAGCTATTTACTTAGTTATTAAATGTCAAAAGTGCGGTAGCTTTTTGCTGCTTCTGGGTGAAACCTGTTGCTCAGATGGGTGGGGTGATGCACTGAGGGGTCACAGGAGAGGCACTCTCTTCCAGCCCGTGGGCAGCCACCACATGTAGGAAGTGTGGGGTGCCGGCTTGGGGAGGAGAAGCCTTGGTTTTGGCCCCCTGTCTATTTAGAGCCTGTATTCTCTCTTCTTTTTCAGCTTCCACCCACAACTGTGGCCTCTACGCCTCTCCCCTGCAACCAGCCTTTGCCTGGACTCAGTAATGACAGCTCTATGCAGTCTCCCCGAATAAACACCCATTCGCACACTGCACCATCACTCACTGACGTGGGGGAATCCTGGGAGGACACGCCTTTTCATTCTCTCCCTCTGTCTCTCTCATACACACACACATGCGCCATCCCAAAGCACACATATTCATTTGCTCTTGTTCCTTCTCAAATAGTTCCATCACTAATACACGTTCCTTGCTGCTGCTTCCTGCTTTCGCTTTTGAAGTTCCCTTCCATCCACTCCTCAGCTCTATTCCCTGCATATCTCTAGGAGGCTGTGAGGGGAAGGAATTATTCTCTTTGTTTTCCACCTAAAAAAACAAGCTCTGGCAATAGCTGGCTGCTTGCTCAAGGTCATACAGTTCATGGAGAAGCAGATCTCTGGATGCCGCGTCTCAGGGGCCACGCCTGTCTCCTGCGCCGCTGCGTGCACACACAGAATTCCTCATGCTGCTGCTATCACGGAACTCAGGGTACGGGTGTCCCGCAAGCCAACTCCTCCACAGTCTTCTTGTTCTCCCTGTGCTCTTCTTCGCTCTTTTTTGGGTCACGTGGAGAGACTGGGACTCCACTCTTTTGTGAAGTGTATCTCTGATTTTATCTCCTCCCTTCTCCCCTAATCAGGGTTTGGCTGCCTTTGTCTCCGAGGAGCAGAGAACAAAGTGTGACTTGAACCATGCACGTCAAACGTGTCCTCCATTTGTTTAATTTCCTTTTCATGAGAACTTCTCCCGGGTTTGGGTTTGTAGGAATGGTGTGTGGGTTGACTTTGTTTCACAGCGATCGTTACTTTATTTTACTCTGCTGTGTGCTGGGATTTCTTTCTTCTCTATGGGATGTGGCAGCCTTTTTATAACTTGATGCAGATTTTAAAAATCATTTTACTCTACGAAGCAGAACTTGGATGCCACCATCCTCTTACACCTGGAAGAGTCCTCATCATTTTGGAAGTGCAGGGCCCGCTATTATTACCCTGTCCTTTCTCTGCTACTGGAGGCATTTCTTTTTTTCTTTTCTTTTCTTTTTTCTTTTCTTTTTTTTTTTTTTGAGACAAAATCTCGCTCTATCACCCAAGCTGGAGTGCTGGAGTGCAGTGGCGCAATCTCAGCTGACTGCAACATCTGCCTCCCAGGTTCAGGCGATTCTCCTGCCTCAGCCTCCTGAGTAGCTGGTATTACAAGCGCCCACCACCACGCCTGACTGATTTTTGTAATTTTAGTAGAGACGGGATTTCACCATGTTGGCCAGGTTGGTCTTGAACTCTTGACTTCAGACCTCAGGTGATCTGCCTGCCTTGGCCTCCCAAAGTGCTGGGATTACAGGTGTGAGCCACCGGGCTGGGCCTAACATTTCTTAATGAAAGGAAGTACTTGCACAGCTTTTCGTATGAGCTTGGTAATCTGCTAAGCACTTTACCTGGATATATTACCTTGTGTGCCCCCAGGAACCTTTTGTGGTGGTTCTTCTTCTTTTCCTCATTTTACAGATGGGAAAGATGAGGTGTAGAGTGGTGACTTCACTTGGCCCAAATCTCACAGCTGTAGGTGTTAAGGGGTAAAAACCAACACTAACAACAACAATACTGAAACAAGAAAACAATAGCTACCAAATTTTGGAAGCTTACTATGTAAAAACTCAATACAAACTGGGATGGGCTATCCTGTCATCATCTCTGTTCTACATCGGGGGAAACTGTGTTTACCATGGCCTTGTTTCTTTTTGGCTTTGCCTTGTTTTCTTTGGAATACAGGTTTTGTGGGGCAATGTTAGTTCACATTTAGAGATGGCAGTCCCTGAGCCAAGTTGTCAATGGAAGAGAGTGGGTTAGAAAGGAAGAGGGGCTGCTGAAAATTTCTTTTTTTTTTGCTTTTTTTTTGAGAGACAGTCTTGCTCTGTCACCCAGGCTGGAGTGCAGTGGCGCAATCTCAGCTCACTGCAACCTCCGCCTCCTGGGTTCAAGTGATTCTCGTGCCTCAGTCTCCCGAATAGCTGGGACTGCAGGCACGCGCCACCGTGCCTGGCTAATTTTCGTATTTTTTTTTGATAGAGATGGGGCTTCACCATGTTGGCCAGGCTGCTCTCGAACTCCTGACCTCAGGTGATCCACCCACCTTGGCCTCCCAAAGTACTGGGATTATAGGTGTGGGCCACTGTGCCTGGCCTGCTGAGAATTTCTGAATCTCCGTGGTTGTCTTGCATTTTGCATAAGCCATTGCAGGTGTGGTACCCAAGTGGTTTCTTCTGTTATCTGCATCTCCATTGCTTCAAGCCGTTTGCTCGTGTGTCCATTCTCCCCATCTACCCAGAGTTCCCAATTGTCCCCTAATGCTGAAGGACCATGTCGAGGAAGAGTGCATTCTTTTTGGGGGAAATTGAGGTTAGAACTCTCTGGTTCAAGCCAGGTCTGAATGATAACACATTTCCTTGGTACAGCAAACACGGGTTCTGAAAACTTGCTCATGCAGAACAGGTGGGAAGAGGGTTGCTCTATGCTCCTTTAAGGAAAAAAGAGGGCAAAACACAGAGGGGGTGGTTATGACTCGCTGAAACCCATGAGGTAGATAGGGTTAGGGTTCCTGAGTATTTTGGTGTCTGTCCATTGTTCTCTAACTGTTTTCTCCATGAGAGAGCCAGATTCCAATTCAATTGGGGTTAGTCTTTTAATTTTTGGCAATTATTCCTGTATAATTGGTTGGAGAATGGAATGGATGGGGTGAGGGCATTGCTAAGGATTGACTCCGGTGAATATAGACAGAACAAGGACAGGGGATTTCAAGAGAATGACAAAGATCAGTCAGTTCAAGAATATATTTTATTGACTTTCCCTGAGCTCAGGCCCCTCTACGGGGAGCTAGGAAGGCTGAGGGGAGCGGCGGGCAAGAACAATGAAAAATTTAAATGTTAAAACTCCTGCCTTGGGAAGTGTCCAGTGTGCTCTAACAATGACAGCGTGTTCTTTAAAAAAGCAGTGCACATTCATTCCACAAACATTTCTTGAATGGCTAGGAGAGGCCTGGCTGCGTGCTATCCAACTGCCCAAATTTACCAACCCAAGGGCAACTTCATTCTTAATTCAGCATGTCAGGCAGTGGTGCTTTCCTAGCTAAAGCCCTTGTCTATGTGGCCCCTTTGCAAAGAAATGCCACTTTGGGGACCTGATTAGGAAAAGAGAAAGCAACACATTTGTGCCACATAGCCGGACATTCGCGGATTCCTTCCCTGTTTCTGACACTTGGTCATAGCTCTGTTCTAAGTCTGTGGTCACAAAGGTTTCCATGGATATTTTAAAGTGCTTTGTGTGTCGGAAACTGTGAATAAAAAGGTAAGGGGGGAAAGGCTAAGCAGCAAGCTCACCCAAACCCTCAACCTCAGACTCTTGGAAGGAATCAGCTGCATAAAACAGTCCCAAACTGCAAATACGCCGTCAGCCAGGACGACGAAGGAGATGTTTCCAGAGACTGGTGGTTCTGCAGTCTCTGGAGGCCTTGGCTGCACACAAGCCCACACTGAATGAGTGGAGATCCTTTTTAAGTCTTGGAAAGCCAAACACTTTCTCCCTGCCGCACCCCTTACCTTGCTCCCTTCTGATGGGCCTTCTCTCCAGGGTGCTCCTGGCTGACCCCAGGGCTCACACCAGCCTCCCTCTTGACAGTGGCCACCTCTCCTGCCAGCTCTTATCTGGGAGAGCAGGAATCGTACCTTTCAGATTCCCTACAGTTTCTGAAAGAAGGTATTGTTATTTTCTCCAAAGTGCCCAGGTTAGGAACAAAGGCGGATTCTGGATCTTCTTTAAGCAGGATAGAATGGAATTGGCATTCCTTTAAAATGGCTTGTTATTACAGCTGATTTCTGCTAACAATTACCTGACAATATAGAAAGAGGATCTGACTCCTTTAGGGTGTTGTTGCATTTTGCTTTTCTCATTTTCTTTTTTGCGGAGCCTTAAAAAATCTGTGTGTAGGCCGGGCGCGGTGGCTCAAGCCTGTAATCCCAGCACTTTGGGAGGCCGAGACGGGCAGATCACGAGGTCAGGAGATCGAGACCATCCTGTCTAACACGGTGAAACTCCGTCTCTACTAAAAAATACAAAAAACTAGCCGGGCGAGGTGGCGGGCGCCTGTAGTCCCAGCTACTCGGGAGGCTGAGGCAGGAGAATGGCATAAACCCTGGAGGCGGAGCTTGCAGTGAGCTGAGATCCGGCCACTGCACTCCAGCCCGGGCGACAGAGCAAGACTCCGTCTCAAAAAAAAAAAAAAAAAAAAATCTGTGTGTAGTTGGAGTTTAGATTTAGACAGGTCTAGTATATTTATATCAGTGATGTGTAAATCCTACTTGATAAATTATTATTTTATAAAAATGTGTGTGTGTGCTTCCCAGAGAAGAGAAAATGAGATATTTTATTTCCTTTGATAATCAAGTTGTCTCTTCTTGAGAACAGAATTTTGTAGGAAAAAGGATGAGTTGCTGAATTTTGAAAACATGTCTATGAAGAGTATGATGAGATGGTTTGTTTCACAAGTGGACTCTGTATTTTTTATTATTTGATTTGAGCAAATGCTTTGCACAAAACGGATGCTCAACATATATTTGTTGAAAAGAATTGTGCCTGCTCTACTTGATGTGCTGAAGTAGGAGGAAGTCCCTGCTCTATGCTAGAATGGGAGATTGGAGGGTTGAAGACTGTCCTGCAACAAAGCCTGGGCAGATGGTCAGGGCGTTTGGTTAAACCTAAAAGCCAATTTTTGTCAATACAGTGCAACCTCCATAGATCTTTCAGGGAGTAATTCTAAATCAGGAGTTCCTTAAGCCAAAAATGTGATCTCTGTGTTTCTGTAACCATGTTAATGTGACCTGTAAAACAGTTCACTTCTCAACAAGTCAATTTCCTCATATTTAAAATGAGAAGCTGTCTTGAGTTTCTAAAGATGTTTAGGCTGCATTGTCTTGGGCCTGCTTAGGATTTTGACCTCTGAGATAAAAGCTGGATTTAAAAAGCCAATCCAAGCCAAACACCTGGCATTATTAGCATTGTTATTCCATCAGATCTGTTTGTTTGATAGAGAAGCTGGGGGTGGAATTGGTGGTGCCTTAAATGCTCTAGCTTGGTGGAGAGGTAAGATACTCTGTCCGGGCACGGTGGCTCATGCCTGTAATCCCAGCACTTTGGGAAGCCAAGGCGGGCAGATCATGAAGTCAAGAGATTGAGACCATCCTGGCCAATATGGTGAAACACTGTCTCTACTAAAATTACAAAAATTAGCTGGGTGCGGTGGTGCACACCTGTAGTCCCAGCTACTCGAGAGGCTGAGGCAGGAGAATCTCTTGAACCTGGGACGCGGAGGTTGCAGTAATCCGAGATCACGCCACTGCACTCCAGCCTGGGCGACAGGGTGAGGCTCCGTCTCAAAAAAAAAAAAAAAAAAAAAAAAAAAAGATACTCCTTAAATATCCTTGCAGCCTGACATACATCAGGAACTCAGTAGACAATCAACAAAAATTCCCTGAATACTGGAGGATTTGACGGTTTGGAGTTGAGTGGAAGCTGCCTTAGGAGTTGGGCTGTAGCTTTTCAGAGGCAATTTGTCAGGAGGAGTCATGTCCACATCATATTCTTCATACTGTGTGCCTCATCCCACATACATACAGTCCCTCCAGCCCCTCTTTTTTTTGGAGACAGTCTCACTATGTTGCCCAGGCTGGCCTAATATTCCTGGGCTCAAGTGATCCTCCTGCCTCAGCTTCCCAAGTAGCTGGGACTACAGGCACACGAGACACCAGAATCTCTTTTTGATGAAGATGGATTTGATGGCAGATAGATAGGTTGTTGTTTGTTTCAACCAAAGCTAGATGTCACCTTCCCCTTTCACCCTTTGTTCCCACCGTCTTGTCTCCCTCTTGCAGGCCCCACACATTGATTTTAATTTTCAACACTTAGCACCTGACTTAGTGATCTAAGATCACTGACTCAGAAAACAGGAAAGGTCAGTCTGCCTAACACCTCACCCAGCGTCCTGGGATTAGCATCCAAAACAAACAGATTAAAGATGGGATGCAGACTCCCAAGAGAGATTCCCACGTGTGAGAAAGCCCAGGAGAAGCGATGGTGGATGGCGTTTCTCAAGCTCACTGACGTCACTCAAGTTCATGATCCAAGGCTTCACCCTACTGGGGTTGGGGGGATGGGTACTACCAGAAGAGTGAAGTTGGTGGATTAAGAAAAGTGGTGGTAGGGAGAGGGAAGGAAAGGAGTTCTTTCTGCTAATCAAAGGAGAAACCAAATAAAATGAATGAAGTCCAAGAAAAATACAACTCTATTGTTTTGGGGGACTAAGAGGCTGGCTTGGAGGCTTCATTGAGTAATTCGAGTCACACCCTTTCTCTGTGGGACTGAAGGAATGTTGGCTGTTTCTCTGGAGCCCAGGTGGGAGGTGGGTAGACAGGTCTATGGAGATGAGAATTTCTTGGAGCTGTAACTCTCTGAACATCCCCACGGCCTTGCAAGCTGGGAGGCTGGGACACAAAGAAGCAGGAATGCAGTGCTGAATCAAGGCCAAGGAGCAGCGGCCATGGGAGGGGACGGCGGGAAGAGAAAAAGGCGGAAGAAACCTAGAAAACAGGGAAGGAAGTGACCCTGTTCTTTTTCTCCTCTTCTGAACAGGGGCTTCTCTGTCCTCAAGAGCCCCTTGGCTCCCTTTCATTAAGCCATAGGGTGGATACCCAGGGAGAGGTGGCGTGTCTGGGTCGGGGGTGTGATGGGAAGCAGGAAGCACCAGTCATTTCACAAGAAGGCTTGACATTGGAGAGGGAGCCAGTGAAAACTGGCAGACCCCCAAGGTGGGGTAGGAAAGTCTGGCCTAGCGTGAAGAACACTTGGCTCCACAGAGTTCTGTGGGTTTGTTGAAAAACAGGGCAGTCCACAAAGTTGTGCTGCCAGCCCACCTAAAACATCCCTTTCTCTCCTCATCCTTGATTGTTTCTCTGCAATGACACGTCTACCTCTGGTGGTGAACTTCCACAGCCCAAAGGAGGATTAATGTGGCCAGATGTCTTGGCAGGATTGTCCGTCCCAATAGCAAGTCCTTAATCATAATTGTCAAGAATGTATGTGGACTCCTGGTGGATCCTACTACCTTATCTCATCCCTCTTTGCCTTTCACTCTTTCTTCTCTTTAGATTTCAGCAAGAATCATATTTGTGTAGATATAGCTCTGGAATTGCCTGTAACTCTCCTTTGGGGAGAGTTTCACTGTTGGATTGGTCAGTGTTCTGTTCCTTCTGTAGCTCTTTGTCCCTTTCCTGGACTGGGGATCTTTTTCCCAAACTCTAGCTTCAACTCCCCAAATTCCATATTATATTCGTTAACTATTAA
Source organism: Colobus angolensis palliatus (assembly GCF_000951035.1). Classification (NCBI taxonomy): domain Eukaryota; kingdom Metazoa; phylum Chordata; class Mammalia; order Primates; family Cercopithecidae; genus Colobus; species Colobus angolensis. Next base: position 7,705,287 of record NW_012110918.1, on the reverse strand, counting down.
TGGTGAAGATGCAGGATATACCTCTTCGTTCTTATTCTGGATACACGATTTATTCGACTTATAAAGTGCCCTGTGTTGGTGTATCTGAAACTTCACCCCTGTGAGAAAGATGATGTCATTAGGGAGCCTTCCATTTTTTTTCCCCCAAAACACTTGTTCTACAGTTGGATATGTTTTGGTTCCAAGGTCTCTGAACTTATGCTAATGGAAATTATTACTGATCTAATGCACAGTAGCACTCTGGATTCAGAACTCCTGGTTTCTCTCTTTCTTTTGACCAACTTGGTCTGCGACTTTAGAAAAACTATGCCACGTTTTCTGTGCTTCATTTCTACCTCTTACTCCAAGAAAGTTCTTCATCAAAATTCAGCGTCTGCTCGCCCTTTCTTTGTCCTTTTCCAAGGCCAGGATACTTACTGTAAAGATCTTTGACATGCTTCCTTGTGGGAGAGTTTGTTTAGAGTGAGTTTGGAGGAGCTTAGGGTGATGGAGGGGTTGGAGGCAGTTAAGAGGTTTTTGGGCTGAAAGATGGTAGTCCATTTGCTTTTAAGGAAACCATACCTTACCCTAGAGAAGAGCTACTCATTGATGGGGCACCAGCCCCAGAATCTTTAGGGTTTAGAATTTGTATGGCAACCACTGTGAAAAATATCTTTGAACTGAACAGAAGAGGGATGAACCAGTCTGGAAATACTTTCACCATGCCAATAGCCATATTTACAATAGAGCATATGGACAGAGTTTAGAGTTGATATATTTCCATCACTTAAAAAAAAAGATGATCCATCCAATAAAAGGTATACCTTAGCGAGTGCTTTTGTCTGAATTCTGTTTATGCAATATGACACAGAAGTCCCTAATGACAGCACTTCGACATTTCCCATTTCCTTATCACAATGATACCATGCAGTGTTCGGAATTAAAAATCAGAGAACTCAAAGCCGTGCTTTGCACAACAGTCTCTGCCAGCTACACAGAAAATTGCTGTCCAAGTAAAGCCTTGGTTTAGGAGTGCTACCATTTAGTGCTAGGCCACTGATAACAAATTCAGATGCTAAAAGAATGGCATGTAGAAGGCCAGGACAATGAGAAGCACTTATTGCAGTCTGTGTTCTCAGCTACGATTGTGTGCTGATTGGGTGCCCTCTGCAAAAATGTTGCCACTATTGATAAGAATGATCCTTGAATTCTTTGTTGAAAAGCCACTATGAGTGAAGGCTTTGTGCTAAGTGTGTCATAAACACTCTGCGTGCTTCCTACAGCACCATAGGCAGTAGGCTTGCGTTTCCAGCCTGATTATCTACAATGGGGGATAGCACTAGTGCCTCCCTTTGTGGTTACTATGAGGATTAGAGCCTGTGGGTGTCATGTGGAAGAGTTGCTGGCATCTAATAAGTGCTCACTACAGGGTAGTTGGATTGGCTGTCATGCCCACCACCAATTGAAGGCAAGCTCAGGCTCAGAGCAGTAAAGAAACACATCCAGAGTTTAGCTAGGAAGCTAGGAAATGGAGGGATTGACACAGAAACCCAGATCTGTCTGTAACTGAAGACTGGACTCTTCTCATCTCTGAAAGAAAACCGAGAGAAGCCCTGGATTGCAACTTGAGCAGCCATGTGGGGCACTGACATCCCATGCCACACGTATCCCATGACAGGTATCTTGAAAAATGTTACTTGGAGGAAAGGAGAAGAATTCAAGAGCCATTCACGAGAGAGTATTAACTTAAAAATAGGTCTCAGGAGTGGTTCAGATTCTCTGGATATTTGAAAAATTTCATAGTAAAATGTTGGGAGAAAAAAGTATGATGCAATGGAAGCAAGAGGAGGCTTATTTAGAAGGCAAGAAGACCTTTGCCCAGTGTTCCAAAGCTCAGCACTTTCTAGAAGAAAGAAGCAGCAGCAGTGGCCTGAACCTCTGAGCCCCTGGCCTGGGGTGTCGCCACAGAGAGTTGCTTGACTTGATTGGGAGGACATCCACCCTAGGTGGACGATAAGATTCTAAGGAACAAAAAGCCACTTTTCTCAAAGCCTTGCTGATTTCCACATTACATCATGTAGAGTTATGTGTCTGCTGTGGGGTTGGCAGGAGTCTGAATGTGATATGTTGATAATACATGGAGTCTTGCGTGCAAATTTTGTTTATACGCTAGGCCCTCCCTCTGAGTCCAGGGGCAGGTAGATGGCTGCACAGCCTCCATCAGAGCCTGGAAGAGTCAGTGTTTTATGGCCACTCATGTTTATTTTGCTGTCTAACTATGTTAGCCATTGTTAATTTGGTTAAAGAAAAGCACTGTAAAGAAAATGGAGAAAGCATTCTCTGATATAGAAGCAACTACATTTCTATATGTATCTTCCCTGTCAGATGGCATCCCTGTCCAGAGAGAAGGGGCCACCCAGGGTCAGAAAGGAGACTAGGGACCTGTTTTGAACCTTTAGCTACTTTCCTAAAAATTTTGCTCCTATGCGAGTGTCCATTTAAATATTCAACCTAAGTTTTATGTCAAAGTTGGCTGTCAGCTACTGAGAACGGAGAACTGGCATTCCATCTTTGAAGGGATGGCAGAGAGCTGCATTTCACTTTGTCACTTCCAAGCCATCTGATCTGAGTGATCAGAAAAGAGATCAGCCCTTCTCAAGAAGACTTTACCATCCCAGCCAAGAGGGAGCTCAGGCCTCAGGTTGAGGCAGGTTCCCATGAAGCAGCCAAATGTTTGCGAAACAAGCACTGAGATGAGGAGGCTCAGTCTGCAGAGACGTCCCAAGGTTGCGACAGTCTTGGAATATGTGAGTGAGCTGATGGAAGAACCCTAGGGAGCCAAGGCTGGGAGACAGCTGCCTAGGCAGAGCTGGGGTCCCTTTTGTCCCTTCTAATCGCTGCCTGAAACGCAAGTGTGCTGAGCAAGGAAGGGCTAACTTGCTGGTGTAATTGTCTGGTGTTTATATTTGAAAAGGGATACTACACTTCCAGGATAATTCCCTCCAGCCTCCTCTAGGGCTAAGATTTCCAACTGGTCTAGAGTCCTGAAGAGAAATCAGGGGCTGATTACCTGGCCGACTGGGCTGCAATCACACCCTTCAATACTAATTATCTGCTCTTTGAGTTCAATGACATTGAGCGTCCAGGCTCTGGTTGGGGTGAACCTTGCTCATTGGTTTGCATCACTGGCTTAAGACAATGATTTGAATGGACAAAGTACCCGCACTGTGCCTTGATAAGCAGGAAATGAACGCTTGTTTGCAAATAAGATTGGGAAATGTGATCAGCTTTTTGTTTGGCATCTGTCTTTGGCTTACAAGCCTGGTAATACTAATATAGAAATAATATGTGAGGAGACACCAGTGGTGGAGCCTTTTTTATAACTACCCCCAACTTTCTGTACCTGAAACCACGGAAGGAGAAAAGAGGATGCCTTTTCCCCTGCCACCCCTGAAAGTATTCTAGTTTGAATTTTTTTTTGTTTTTTTTTTCTTTTTGTTTTGGTGCAGGTTTGGAGAAACAGTTCCCAACATGATACAAGATACCTTTACAGTGTTGTCGTGTTGGTATTTGTTCATATATGTGGCTTTTTCTAAATGCCTGCCTCTATTCCCAGCCATCTGTGATTCCCGCCCCCTCCAAGAAAGCCCTCCTTCATTGAGTAGAATATAAATTTTACTCCTACTTGGATGCAACGTAATGGAGGTTCATTAGTCACATAAACAGCTTTGGTGCAGTTTCATTCCAGTGGCATTTCTTGGTGACAAGAATGCATTAGGAGTGTTTGGCAGCTCATGGGGGAGTCAGCTGTGGGCTAAGTGAAGAGAGAGAGAGATATTATAAGCCAGTATCTGGCTTGAAACTGCTTGTGTTGGCATCCAGCAAAATGTACTGTTTCTGGTGAAGGGACACTGGGGACAAGGAATACATCCTCATGGTCTTTAATCTTTCAGGAATGTTACTTTCAAATCTTGACCCCTTGATCATAGATTACAGAAGCCCATTGTCATGGGTCGAATCGTGTTCCCCAGAAGATGTTGAAGACCTAACCTCCAGGACCTCATCATGGGACCTTACTTGGAAACAAGGTAATTGCAGATATAATTAGTTAAGATGAGGTCATATTCATCTTTGGGTATAGCTCAACTACCCCAGCCAGTAGGGTGGGCTTCTAATCCAATATGACTCATGTCCTTATAAAAAGGGAAAATTTAGACACAGCCAAATACAGAGGAAAGATGGTGTGATGTGATAGAAGAAACCTTATGAGAAGGTGGGAAATTGAAAGGAAGCATCTATAAGCCAAGGAATGCCTGAGGCTCCCAGAAGCCAGGAGAGAGGCATGGAACAGATCCTTCGGAGGGAACACGGCCCTGCTGATACCTTGATTTTAGACTTCTAGCTTTCAGGACTGTGAGAAAAAACATTTCTGTTATTTTAACCCCCCTCCCCACCTACCCCCGCCCAGTTTGTGTTCCCTTGTTATTGCAACCTTAGGAAACTAATATATCCAGCTTCCACAGACCCAGATAGTTTGGAAAGGAAGAGCAGTATCAGCTTACCCAACCCAAACAACACTCATGTTCTTTTGTTTGCCAGCTTGGGCACTGGGAAGTGCTCAGGATCCTTGGTTTGGTTACCACTGGAGCCTCAGCAGTCCCAGGCCTATCTTGGAGGTGGTTAAATGTCAGGGGACTAAACCAACTGCAAGCACACCCCTGGCTACATTACTAAAAGGGGTCAGTATGTAATTGAGACAGCTCTTTGGTATGATGGACTTGCACTTTTAATTCCTACTTCATCCTCTTAGCTTCTCTTCCTTTACCCTGGAAGGGCAGGAAAGAGAAAATGGCTTAGGTACTGGAGCTTAATTTATAGGCAAACATGGTCAAAGCCAGAGGCAGTTTTAATTGATTTTCTTACCGTGTTGTCCAGTCTCAGGACCTTTTGTGATAGAATGGATTGTTCCCTTTAGTATGCCTCCCCTGCAACTTCTCCCAGTATAGCTGGAACCTAGAAAGAATGGAGACCCTCTAGGCTGAAAATAGTGTACTTCACCTTCATCTCTTTGCCACTATTCTGAGGATCATTAAGTCTGCTAGGTCCTGATGTGATTGTCTACTTGGCTTCTGCCCTTGATGAGAAAGACAACCAAGGAGGCAATTCCTTTGCTCCAGCCTCTTCCTTTTGCCATGGTCATGTATGATGCCATCCAATCATAGAGCTATAAGGACCCTCAGTGATCAATATGAAAACTTCCTTATTTTTACTTGAAAATGCTGAGATCCAAAGAGGGAATAGAACTTGCTCAAATGCTCTTGCCTTGGTGGTACTGGGCTTCATGCCTAAGTTTTCTGAGTCTTGCTCTTCATTTCTAACCATGACCCCATTTCTTCCTCTTCAGAAGCTTTTGGGTTTGTTCCCTGATTTGACAATTCCTCAGTGCTCTATTGATAAGGTTTTGCTGTGTCCCCACCCAAATCTCATCTTAAATTGAAGCTCCCATAATTCCCATGTGTTATGGAAGGGACCTGATGGGAGATCATTGAATCATGGGAGCAGTTTCCCCAATAATGTTCTCATGGTAGTGAAAAAGTCTCACGAGATCTGATGGTTTTATAAGGGGTTCCCTCTTTCACTTGGCTTTTATTCTCTCTTGCCTGCCACCATGTAAGACGTGCCTTTCACCTTCCACCATGATTGTGAGGCCTCCCCAGTCACATGAAACTGTGAGTCTATTAAACTTCTTCTTCTTTATAAATTACCCAATCTCTGGTGTCTTTATCAGCAGCATGAGAATGGACTCCTATTTTTCTGCCACCAGACCACTTAGAGTTGCTCTCCCTGTCTCCCTGCAGCCTGTCCACTCCCCTTGGGCTACTTTTATCAGTAAGTAAAGAAGAATTGGTATTTTTTGAGCAGCTACTGTTGGCCATGCATAATGCTGAAATGCTTTCCCAAATGTTAGCAGGAGAGTGCGGCTCACAGAGGTCAAAGTCATGCCCAAGGTCATGCAGCTATTAAAAAATAGAGCTGGAATCCAAATGTCTCTAGGGAGGCTCTTTCTCCAGCTTGAGAAAGGGGACCACACCCATGGTGCCATGCTTGGATGTAGCAAAGGGAGGGTAAAAATGGCACCTCTGTGCTGTTCTTCCAGTCTCTGTGCTGTTCTTCCAGCTCAACTCTTTCCACACCCACAAAAGCATTTTAATTCAAAAGGGGCAATGCCTGCTATCTATAAAAGAGGTGGTTTATATATATATTTTTCCTGCTCTGCACTTTTCTAGCATAAACAGAACACCCTCTGCTGGTAGCACGCACAGACTCCCCCATCTCACACTTAAAGGCCCAGCATCAGAGCCAAAGCAAATCAACACATATTTGGTGGGCACCCACGATGCCCAAAGTCAAGGGAATGATGTGTAAACTCCTCTATTTGAGTTGGTTACAAGCCTCGGGGGGATGACTCAGGCACTGCTCAGCAAGTCAACAGGCCAAAAATAAGGGTGTTCTATAAGGAAACCGGCCACCAGCCACCCTCTGTCCACCTTCGAGCCTTTCTTGTCGCATCTCTTCACACTCCTAGCCTAGTTTTGTTGCTACAGCCACTGCCACATCCTGCTCACTCATTTTGGTGCCCTGGCTGAGATGTTGCCCCACCTCCTTCTAAAATGGCCTGGATGATGTAGTGGAAAGACTGGGAGCCCCGGCTCCTGATGTCCTGACCCTCTTCTCCTGCAGGAACTGGGTGAAGGGATGGGGAACACTGGGCTTCATTTTCTGCATTTGTAAATAAGTGGGTTATATTTAATAACAAAAAGAATCCTTCTTCCAGTTCTAAAATGTTATAAGTTTTTAGTGCCAATGCCTGTTCAATCACTCTCTTCAAGACCTTGGCCAAAACTCTTTCTTTTAATTTTTTCCTAACTCTAACTCACTCTGACCTTCAAAGCACTTAACCAAATCATTATTGTAGACTATTTTATGCTTTTTTAATAGGCCTCTGGAATGGTTTAAAAATTTTGTATTTTATTTTCTGAGCAAGTTTTTCAGCTATTGAGTGTAGAATCACATTTGTTTGTAATCCAAGGCCCTCAGAAATCTGTGTTGTATGATAGAACTTAATTGTGAATTCTTATGTATTAACTTGTCACTGATAGTATTTTTTTCATCCAGTCTTCTATTAAATTCTTCGGTGGTTTAGACGTTTTTAAGTCAACACATTCATGTAGGTAGGGAAGATTCTCAAGCAGAAATGGGAGGAAATGTCCAGTTGGTATAGTATATTGGCCCCATATTACAGAACACACAATAAAGAGTTTGAATTTTTGCAATGTCCTTTCTAGCAATAAGACCATGAGTGTTCTTGGCCTTTTTGACTATGCCTCTTTCTGCCACTGCCATTTATTCTTCATCTGACCTCAGCTGGAGATAAAATTGCCCACAGGGTCAGGGATTCTGGGTTCTAGTGGCTGTTATTGATCTCTCCCTTGAACTAATTAAGCCTGCACAAAGTAATGGCATTTATTTATTAAATAAACAGATTTTGATTGATCCCCTATCAAATTCTAGGCACAAATCCTGCCACAGCAGAGAGCGGCCCTCAAGGAGCTTAAAATTTGGACAGGAAGACAGAGCAAATAAAAATTATTAGAAATTGTGAGGAATATTCAAACAAATCAAACTATATAGAGAGCAATTATTGGGGTGGGGTGGGATGGGGGTTCTCTCTTGCATCTGGGGTAGCTGGGAAAAGGCTCCTGGAGAAGATGACGTTTAAGCTGGAACCTGGAGGATGAGGGGTGTCATTCACAAGGAGAGAGTGAGAGGAGAAGGGATGGGAGAGGGCATCGTAGACAGAGAAAAGAGCACATTCAAAGACCTTGAGGTAGGGAAGACTTTGGTACGTTGGAGGAGCCAAAAGAATGCTGACAAGGCTAGCATGCCCTGGCACCCACTCTCCAGGCCTGGGATGGGCATGATATAAGCTTGAATTCCAATTCTTGCAATAACCCTAAGAGGTAGGCATTGCTTTCCCTGGGTTTCAGATGTGGGCCTTGTTTCATTTTTTCAAGCCCATACCCCTAGAATGTGGAGAATCTGGGTTTGTGCTCCTTCCCACCCGCCATGCTTCAAGGCTTGCAGTTGGCTTGGGTGTGTGTCTCGGTAAGGAAGTCAGAATGGATCACCTGTCAGAACTGGGGAGGCCGGGGCTTGGCTGGCAGGATGTGGAGTGTGTGTATTTTCTGTTTATTCTTGAAGTTTCCTTCCCTGCAAATACATGCCTAGTTGCCATGTGCCTTTCACAAGGAAGCCAACGCCAGCACTCCATCGCTCATGAGCAGTCCTGCAAAAACAAATCCATATCCTCAATGCAACCCTAGGTGCCAGCAAGTCAGGCCTGCACTGGCCAGGCAGCCTGGAGCTTAGGAACAATCTGGTCCTCAGGAAGGGAGGGAAGAAAAACAATTTCAAATTCCAGGCGCCTAGGGCCTCTTACAGACGGCCATTGTTGGGAGAAGGGAAAACTAAACTGTGTAAAGGAGCTGGTGGCGCCTCTGGGAAGGGTAGAGGATATTGAGGTTAGGGGCTGCTGCTCAGGGTGTGTGCACAGTGGGCATGGGATGGGGTAATCTGAAGAAAAAGCTGAACAGTTCACTTATGTGAGCTTGGGCAGCTTGTCGTTAAGTGCCTCAGTTTCCTCATTTTAAAGTGATGAGAGAGAGTAATATCTGCCCTGGTTCCCTCAAGTTGGGCATACAAATGTGAATAGGCTTAGAAAAGGGCGACAGACTCTTTAGATGTCAGGGATTGCAGAAGAGGGCTGCCTCCCTGTTTAATTATTCTGTTGATTAGGACCCCTGGTATGTCTTAGTAAGTTCCCCCTCCTGGGAATAACCACCTGAGAAGAGCCCTGTGGTTTCCTGTTGCCCAAGGTGAAGGTGGTGGTTGGATGCTCTTCAGGAGTGATCAAGGTTAGGTTAACCCCCAAAAGGCTTTGGTAGCTGCAGAATGGAATCAGCATATCAAGTTTTAAAGCACCAGGAGCCACCATAGAAAGACGCGGCAGGGCTGTTGATATATATTGATGATGATGATGACAACAGTGAAGATGGCAACAGTGATCATTCACTGAGGTGACTGAGTACACTGTGTGCCTGGTAAATAGCACAAGGCACTTCATTCTTATCATCTCATCTGATCCTTACAAGAAATCCATCAGGCAGGTGCTGGGATGATTTCCACTTTGCAGATGAGAAGGTTGAAGCACAAAGGGGTTGATAATTTGCATAACATCATACTGCTAGTAAGTGGCAGCGCTGATACTCAAAGCCACATGTATCTGACTCCAAAAGGAATAATCTGCTAATATTATACATGGATTTTTTAAAATAAATGAACATTAAAATTTGCATCATTATTGTCTGTCTTCCTAGAAGACTTGTATAATATAAGCATATATGAACTATATTTAACTTTTATTGGTGAAAAATTATTTACCATGTGGGATTGCTTGATTTGTTGTTTTGTACAGTTTTGGTCTCTGGAGCTTCAGAGAAAGAAAATATTAATATAATGTAAAAACTGTCAGCTGACGGCTGGTACTGTTTGTTTTCTGTCATATGCTTTTTAGTCCAGTAAAAGTTAACCAGAGAATGGATGGGTGGGGAAAATATGTTCCAGGTAGAGGGAACAACATGTGTAAAATCCAGGTATAAGAGAAAACATGGTGGGTTCTGGGAATGGCAGGTCAATAAGATAGTTGGAAAACAGAAGGCCAGTGCAGGTATGGGATGAAGTGAGAGATAAACCTGGGGAAAGAGACCAGGGCCAGACCAGAAAAAGCCTTCTCTGCAATGTTAAAGACTTTACAGTTCATCCAAAACCAATGAAAACCATGAAGCTGAAGACAGACATGATCCAATTTGCATTTTAGAATGAGAATGCTGGGTGGAATGCACCACTTCTCTTGCTGCAGGCCTAGGACCATATATTTCCCCATTCAAATGGCAAGAGCAGTTGAATATTTTTATGTCCTAGTTCAGTACTCCAGAAGGCTCCTTGAAAGCATATGGCATTTTCTTCTTTGGTGTTGAGGAGTCCAGCCAACCATAGCTGTTGCTGCATCCTGGCCCTAACCTCAGAAGAGTGCATGCTTTCCCCACTTTCAGTCCAGAGGTATGCTTCCTGCATTAATTTTTCTCTATGAGATACTAAAAAGACAGGTGCTGAGTTTGGGGGCTTTCTGCTCACTGTTAGCCCTTATGCTGTGTTCTGCTGAATGCTCAGCTGAAGCTACCTGGAAGTGGGCAGTGCTATGAGTTCCTGAGCGACCATTTACCTTAGCTGTAAGTCATTCTGCACACCAGGAAGGAGAAGGTTGATAAAGAGTGGTATTTCTTTACTTAATAACAAAATAGAAATGTTGTTTGTATCCTACTAGCACTAGAATCCCTAAATGTTGTCTTCACCCACCGCGACGGCAGGCTAGACAGTGACAGGTGAATAGAAATTTAAAAAAATTTGCTGACCCCTCTCCTTGACATTGCTCTTCCCTGAAGTCAAAGACACCAGCATCTCTTTGCTCAGTCCTCTCTAGAAACTGCAGTTCAGTGTGGAGAGGCAGGAAGAGAGGAGTGTAGTCCTGGACTTGTTTTAACCTTGGGAGTTCTTGTTGCTTTTTCTGACTCAGTTGTCCAATTCATTCGGTTCACTAAATACATATTTCTTGGGACTCAGTTACTAGGGTCAACCAATCGAGATAGAAGATCACAGGTAATGACTGTGCCAGGAAGCAGAGACAAGAAATTCCTTCCTTGCTGCTTCATAGGTGACAGGTCTTCAGAAGGTGAAGGACTGCTGTTTGCAGGGTGGACTTCAGTGACCTGCATGGAGCTTGGGAAACTTCACAGTTCCACTTCGAACTCCGCTGTAAGAAGTCAGAGCAAACATTGGAGGCCAATGACTAAATCATGGCTTAAACTCTTTCCATGGGAGTCAAATTCCACTCCCAGCTGTTTAACCAGGACATCTGGAACCTGGATGTGAGCATTTTGACCTCCATTTTTGAAAGGCAGTCTATCAGTTGATTACTTACTACCACCTTTTGGCCAAAGAGAGAAAGAGAAGAAATAAAGATGACCGAATGTGTTGTGCAGCCTTTGACTTAGTTAAATGGTTCAGCAGCCAAAATGGCATATTTGAAAGTTGGTCACTAAAATATTGATTATAATAACAAACTGTAGATCTGAGCTTCAGTTTTCTTACAAGCACAGTGGAAAAATAATTTAAAATGTGGAGGCACCATGAATATCACGTGAATATTTTCATTAACTCTGTAAAAATCAGTAATCTATGCCGGAAGAACATGATGAGACAGACACATTTGTTCTTGGCATTTTAGCCTTTTTTTTTTTTTTAAACAGTGTTTCACTCTGTGGAGTGCAGTGGTGCAATCATAACTCACTGCTGCCTCAACCTCTCAGGCTCAAGTGATCCTCCCACCTCAGCCTCCCAAGTAGCTGGGACCACAGGCACTCACCACCACACCTGGCTAATTTCTGTATTTTTTTTTTATGAGACAGTGTCTTAGCAGGCTGCCCAGACTGGTCCTGGGCTCAAGCAATCCTCCCGCCTCAGCTTCCCAAAGTGCTGGGATTACAGGAGTGAGTCACTATGCCTGGTCCTCGCCTTTTTTTTCATTTTATCTTTTTAGTTTGATAATTGTATTATTACCAAAATTTATTAGTACATTTGGAGATTATGGATAAATATGAAACCTTATGTTAGGCTCTGCAAAGAGGACCTCCACTCAGTTTACTTTCTGTAATGGGGATTTATTGCAAGATTGGTACATCCTGAGGGGGAGAAAGGGATGCTATCTCTCTGGATCCTAGTAGCCCCAGGACTCTGAGGCATAGCAACCTTCATAGAGAACTGGACTTTAGAGATCAATCTTGTCTTGGTTTGCTTAATATTCATATTTCCTGAAAGAGAGGAAATTGGGCTTATCTGCCACCATTCTACACGGACAACCTTGGTGGGCAAAATTTAGGATAGCATATCCCAGAAATAGCCTTCTTTGTATCTGGTTCTGTGACTTCTCAGCCATTCCATAAAGCAGTCAGCTCTGTGGTTAGAGAGAGCAGGGTTGGTTTATCCACACGACATGACAGGAACTACATCATGATTGATATGGTTCGGCTGTGTCCCCACCCAAATCTCATCTTGAATTCCCACGTGTTGTGGGAGGGACTGAGTGGGAGGTAATTGAATCATGGGGGCAGGTCTTTCCCATGCTGTTCTCATGATAGTGACTAGGTCTCACAAGATCTGATGGTTATTATAAGGGGAGTTTTCCTGCACAAGCTCTCTCTCTTTGCCTGCTGTCATCCATGTAAGATGTGACTTGCTCCTCCCTGCCTTCTGCCATGATTGTGAGGCTTCCCCAGCCACGTGGAACTCTAAGTCCAATTAAAGCTCTTTCTTTTGTAAATTGCCGGGTCTCGGGTATGTCTTTATCAGCGGCGTGAAAAGAGACTAATACAATGATATATAGGAATAAACCATACTAGTCATTTTCCTTATATTGTGTTTGGAAAAGTTGGGGCATCTGATGATTTTGAGGTTCTTCCTGTAGCCCCTTCCTCATACTACTTTAATCTTGTCCAAAGTCTTGGAGCATAATTTTATTGTTATGACATTTACAAATGCACTTTTTTTCTACTGATAAAATTTTGTCTTTATGGGTGCATCTCAAAAATCTCTCTTTGCATAATGTGTGTATAGACCTGCCTACAGACATATTGGGTGGAAGCCCTAGGAGCCTCAAGCAAGTCTGAAGGTTGGCCCTGAGAACCACTGTTCTCATAATCAGAAAGGATTTTATCCAGAGACCTCTAGGAATACATTCACCAAAATGCGACTGTGGTCCTGCGGTTGTATGAGCTCTGGCTCTTCTCGTGAATTATATTTCACCGGAGTCAGGTGTTTTCTGTAAACATCGTTAAACCACGAGACCAACTGCATTGAACGTTTTTTGTACCACATTGTTTTATTTCTTGCTCATCTTTTCCTTGAAGAGCTGGGGCTGGGGTGAAGTGTGTGGTGACCTAGCACTCAAAATGTAATGATTCTCAGAGTCATACAGGGGCACGGTCAGCATCTGAGAGTGAGCCACCCCTTAACAAGTTGCCTTCTAGGTGCTTCACTTGCCTTGCCCAAGCACTAGCCCTAGATTAAATAATATGTTTCCATTAGTTTTTCAAAATTATAATATTAACAATAACTAGCACTTTATTGAGCTCTCCTTTAAGTGCCAGTAAATGTGACTTACATGTATTTGCTTATTTTTCCTTACATGAAACCCTATGAAGTAGATACAATGGGTATCATCCCTGTTTCATAGACAAGGAAACTAATACACTGGAATGTTAAATCAGTATTTCAAGACTCATCTAGGAAGCGCCAGATCCAGGACTGGGACCTGGGCCATCTGATTTTCAGCACTTGATCTTAAACTTTCCACTAGATACCTCTTCAAGGACATTTTTGTCCATGTGACAAGTAGAAAAATTCCACAGCTGGTTTGCTGACCAGCCAAGTCAGAGCTTCCCTGACACCAGTGTAATCTTAACACTTGGGATTTGAAACTGTGGTCAAGAATTTTCAGACTAGCCCTCCAATAAGAGCAACTTCAAATATCAAACCCCAGAGCAGCTCATTTTCATCAGGGTCTTTTAAATGACTGATTCTTGGACCTGTCCATTGATACATTCATTCAACAAATATTTACCGGGCCCCTCCTACGTACTAGATATCGTTCTAAATGCTTAGAACACAGCTGTGATTAAATTAATGCCCCTATCTGCATAGAGGTTACATTCCAGTCGTGGGGACACATCGTAAGGAAACAAACAAACATACAGTTTGATGTCACAAAGAAAATAAAGCAGATCTCGAGGGAAAGTGAGTGTTGGGTGGCCAGGAAAGACTTCTCTGAGGAAGCGGCATTTGAGCAGGGTCTTGAGTGACATGAGCAGAGAGAGAGAATGCGAGCCTCACATAGCAGTACTGTAGCTACTTTATAAATAAATTTTTCCTATTGTGTATTTGACTTGACATTTTTAAAAAGTACAAGATCAACACTGACAACAATGTAGTCACGAGAATGTCACTCACCATGGCTTCAAGAGCTATTTTCACCTCCTTGCTGTGGCAAGAAGGAGTAGGTGGGGTAGATGGCCCATGAAACAATTTACTTCACGGACAAAATCTTCTGACTGGGGATTTGAAGTCTGCTGAGTGATGCCCTGTTTGTTCTTCTGAATTAAATTAGAATTGGGCAGTCTCCATTTTGCGGTTTTCTTCTTCAGCCTCTGGTGGACCAGAGCATCAGCCAGTTTTCATTTGTGTTGATTTCCTTGGAGGAAGAAGTTGTGGCAGAGGCTGCCCCAGGTGTGCGAAAGACCATCCTTCCTGGGCCATGGCTGCAGCCTCTGTTTCCATTAGCCTTTCTGTAGGGCAGTGTTGTCAGGTGTCCGATTCCAAATGTCGCATGACCCAATAGTGAGCATGCAGTGGATTTGTCAGTCCCACCTAAGGCTGGGTCAGGACGAAAGCTGCCATGACAATGTCACGTGTCATTTACTGTGCAGGTGGGTGTCTTAGGTGAGGCTGGACTCTTCCTCTGAGAAGATCTGAAATGCAGTGAGCACTTTTGCTTGAAGACAGGGACTGATTTGGGTAGCGTCCTTCGGCCTCTTCTAGTCTGGGAGTCAGAGAAAGTTTGCATCAAAATGTCATCAGGGTAAGTGCGAGTGTGAGTAAAGGTAGACGTTTCCAGGGCATCTTTGGCCAGAGGTAACATTTTAACATTTCAGGGCCAAATTTTTAGTTTTGGCAAAAACACGTTTTGCAACTCAAAACTTCTCTTCCTGCTTTACCCTGATTAGTTGCTAGTTGAAAACACTGGGCATCTCAACTGTGTCCTCCCCTCCCTATTACCACCCCCTCTCCCCAGCTGCTAACTTGGGAACTCAGGGCTGTGCCCAGGGTAGACGTTTATAACAGTTGTAGGAAGGTAGGTGGGAAGAAAGGAGGGAAAGAAGACAGGAAAGGAAAGTGGAAGGGAAGAAAGAAGAAATTCCTTATCTATCCAGTTTTAGACTTGGAGATAACATTTTTCTCCAGGACACGGCACAGCCCTCAGCAGTTAGAACAGTCGGGTTCAAATCTTAATCCCCCACTGAAAACACTGTGTTACCTTAGACAAGTAACAGAACCTTTCTGAGCCTCAGATTTTCCTCATCTCTAAAGGAAGAACGTGAGGGACTGATTTCAGTGAAGTAGCTTCTGTCGAATGCTGCTGCTGCCACGCTTAGCAAATTGCTTAACACGTAATAAGCATTCAACCTGAGAGTTTTATTGTTACTTTATTTGGGTACCGAGAGCTCTGTTTCTGGGGTGGCACTGCCTGACCTGGGGTGGAGTTACACCGTGTATCCCAGATCCACTAAGTCTGTGGCTTTATATAGCCTAAGAGGTTTGAATAACCCCAAAACTTCTATCATACAAGAATTTCATAGAGATTCAGACACCAGCAAAGCCATCGGAAGCTGTGATGGTTAAGTTGATGCGTCCATTTGGACAGGCTGCACTATCCAGTCATTTAATCAAATAATAACCTAAGTGTTGCTAAGGAGGTATTTTGTGGATGTTAACATTTACAACCTGTTGGCTTTAAGTAAAGAGGATTACCTTGGATAATGTGGGTGGTCCTCATCCAGTCAGTTGGAGGGCCTTGGGACCAAAAACTTGGAGAAGAAATTCTGCCTTAAGACTGCAGCCTCAACTCACATGGGAATTTCCAGCCTGCCCTGTGAATTTTAGACTTTCTAACCCTGACAACTGCATGAGCTAATTCCTGAAAGTAAATAAGCTAATAAATATTTGTATTTTATATTATAAGTTATTGTATTATTTTATATAAACTATATTATATCACACAATTGTGTTACCTTTATATAATATAATAATTATATGCTATTTCTAATAAATTTATATTACATTATATATTGTATTCTATATTATATGTCAATTATAAATTATAAATACATGTAAATTTATGTATAAATACTTATAATAATTTATAATTTGATATAATCATAATAAATACATGTATTTATAATAATTTATAATTTGCTATATAACATAATATGGAATATAATGTATATATTCCATATTGTTATATATTACATTCCATATTATGTTATATAGCAAATTATACATTATTGTTTTTTTCTTAATGATATAAATTATATATATATGATATATATGATATATATAAAATCTGCTCTTGGTTCTCTTTCTCTGGAGAACCCTGACTGATTCAGAAGCTTCTAGCTTAAGCATGTATACAGTATAGACAAATTTTAGCACGACCCTTTCTTCAGCTCTTCTGTTAGAGGAATCCAGACTTGAATTCTTAATGAAAACCAAAAAGGGGACAAAGGCAGGAGCTTCTGGCTAGGTGGGGACCAGTGTGGGGATGGATTTCCTAGTCCTAACCTGAAAAGGGAATTTCAGGGTAGAATGGACGACGTCCCAAACCCCAGACCAGTGTTTAGTCCCTGAAAGGCTCCGTGGAGAGGTAAACAGCTTGGGTGGAGTGCACAGTTTTGTCTGTTCCGTTGCAGAGCTTTCCTGGGCCTTTTCCCCAAGCTGGGTTGTGGTGGTTTAAAATTAGTTCTTATTTGGCCTGCGAGGGAAGAGGGAGTTTGTGGAGTCTGGGCTGGACTCAGCCTTTTGCTGTAGAGGTTCTGAGGGCTGTGTCTGTGACTTGTGCATGTTGAAAGTGGAGAGACTTGGGCTCAAGACCTCCATGTGACCAAACCTCTGTCCTTGTCATTAGAGCTGTCCAGAAACCTAAATGGAACTGAAGGCCACCACCTTGGTCTGATCTGGGAGACATGTCTCCTGTTCCAAGTAGAGCTCTCTACCTACCTCCCTTTCTGAGATACCTGCGATCCGCAGGAGGAATTACTCCTTTTGGGCATGACTGTAAGCAGCTACTCCATTGCAAGTCTTGTTCCCAAACCGTTACTGCCCATGAGCACAGTGACATTTAATTTCATCTTTAGGATTCACTTCCATCACTTCAAGCAGGGTCATCTTGGAACAGGACCCAGGATAGGTAAGCTTTGGTGGGGAGGGGAGGAGGAAGGTTGCAATGCTAGTTGCCCATTTAGGAAAGAAGCCCTAGCTCACTGGGAGGCGAGATGAAAACATTGCGGGCTGGAGAGCGGAGGATGCTGATTGAGAGAGTTCTGTAAGGGGTTAAAAGAGCAGGAAAAACAGACATTCCTTTTCTTTACAAGTGTGTTTTCAGTTGGCATGAAACCTCCTTTGACTCTGGAGTTGTTTTCTCTGAATATCTTTGCTTTCCCCTTTTTGGACATTGATTCCAATATCAGCGTAAAGCTAAACGTGGCTGACTACACACTTGGCCTGGTCCTTGTGAAAATATCTAAGCTATTACTGAATTCAGGGCTATTGCTGATTGGTTTCCTAAGTGGACTTGAAATGTATAGCTTTATTCAAATAATCATATCAACAAGCCATATTGCAAACAGGTCAGCATGGGTAGTTGATGACTAATACCACAACACACACACACACACACATACGCACACATACATATGTGCACACACACCACTTCACTGTGAGCTGAGTTTAGTTATAATCATTCCAATCTCAGCAATGTTTGATTTATTTGATTTCTTTTGTCTGATAAAAACAGAAGTGATGAAAGATGATCAGCTTTAGTTATTAATACTTATTGATACATATTTAGATCTTTGATTGGCAGTTCAGTCTTACGACCACTAAAAAAGAGAGGCCCTTGGAGGAAAGATTAGCTTTGTAAGAATGTTAGGATTTTAATAGCCTAGATAAAGTTTTTTGACAGTTGGAAACTAGAAAATTTGCTTTGAATTTAATTTATGAAAAGGACTTCCAGACCTCTGTCATGTAGACAGTAGATTTCTGTTCCAATTGCAGACAACTGTGTAATCTGTTATTCAGTTAAGAATGTTTGTACAGTTTGTGTTCAAACAGACATATTTAAGCAATGAAGAAAGTATTGTAACTAGGCAACTATTGATTATCTACCCAGTGTCCAGTCCCTGCTATTCCCTTCCTAGCAGAACCTTGATTGGGTCAAGGTTTAAACAGCAATGTGTCAAGGCAGGTGGACCAGGAGGATCTTAAGGGAGGGAACTTCATTGACCTGAGCCAATCATAACACTCTTGAACATCCCTTGGCCAGCGATTGGCTTAGAGATGGGCATCCTAGACTTGGCATACGGGAAAGACAGTAGGAATTTGCTGGGCACTCTTGGGAAATATTGTATAAAACAGTTCATCAAAATTGGCCTTTCCTTTTTGCCTTGACTAGCCATGTAAGAAGTAATGCCTAATGCTGAGACAGACAAATTGCAACCATCAGGGAAAGCCAGGAGACTCTGAGAGAGACCAATTATTGAGCTGCTGAATTAACCCTTCCTGAAGCCACCTACTTCCTCACTTACTGGTGTGTCCTTACTGTGTAAACCCCTTTTAACTGGGCGTTTTGTTTCTTGCAGCCAAAAACAATCCATTGATACACTTGGTGACATTGATTGAGAAAAAAAACAAATATGGGTAAGATTGAGTCTTCAGATTTTTTTTTTGTCTTTAGTAAGGCATAATGTAATTCACCAAAAAAGAAGTGATTATACTTTTGGTAACTCTTGTAGCCATTGTCAAAAAATAAAGTGATTTGGAAAATATGCATATATGCATGTACACACACACACACTCTCACACACACACACACTATTCAATCCATTCTTGAGGTTGATATATTAGTTTCCAGGCATTGGTTGTTTCAGTATTTCTATATCTAAAAAGTTGTGGAAGGATCCGAGAGACCCAGATTCAGTTTTTATAGCTGTTTGCAAGTATGCTAAGTTGGCAATGCATAGATGTGTAGAGAAGGAAAGTAAGGGACACAGGGAGCAACGTGAGTGAATAATCTCAAGGGATGAACAATTCCCAGCTGTGTTGGGACTTCTTTAGCCACATCACATCACACGCTTAGAAGTCAAGTTCGCTAGGTGTGTTTTACAGATAGAAAAGTCAAGGTGCAGTGAAGTCAGGACTTGCACATAGAAATTAAGTGATCTGAGTTCCCAGTGCCCCCAAAGGATTTTCATTGCTGCACATTAACTCTGTTTTATCTCCTCTTACAAAAATGCAGACATGCTCAACCCTCTGAGGACCTGTTGCCTTTTTGTGAACTTGCCTAGAAAAGAGATCAAGCCACTTGCTGTGGCTGTTAGACTGGAAACTCTGAGTTGGTCACAAGAAAAATGGTTTTCATTTCCATGAACCCAGCCATCTGAACTGGTCAGGCTCTAATAACTGAGTTTATGGAAGCTCGTTTGGAAGAGATGAATTTGCTTTTGGTATTTTGGAAGGGTCTCAGGGCCTTGCCAACATCAGCTGCTGATGGAGTTCCTGACTGTGTGTGACACGTCTGAGCCCCCTGCTTCTAGGTTGCTCCAGGTACCCACTCTCTGGTAACCACCTCTGATTTTAAACTTCCCTAACAGTCTGGCCATGGAGGCATGATATCCGTAACATCCCCCAAAAGAGCTAAAGGAGAAATCCACAAGTTACCATGAGCATTTCTAGTCTGCTGATTGCCAATCGATTCCTCCAGGACATTCCTCAAGGTGTGTATGAAAAATAATGTCCACCAGGGACTGAGGTGGTTCAGGTACCATTGCTGCTTTGGGGTGGAACATTTCTGTAAAGTGAGAACAAAATAGGGGTAGGAGCTACGTGAACAAACCCCCTGTTGACTAGGAACAAGACATAAAAAGTTTCTGATAGACGCAGATCTAATGGGGAGTTCATGGTGGAATCAACGCCCTCCACTTTTCTACCGATTACATCCCACCTTCCTCTCGGGCACATGGCTGCAGTCGTGCTTAGCCCATGAGGGTGCTGTTCTCCCTTCCTTATGGAAATTGGAGAATGTGGGAAGAGGAGACTTTGTTTTTCTTTTTAATTGTTCTCTTTTTTAAAGAAAAACAATTAGGCTGTATTTTTTTTTTTAGAGTAGTTTTAGGTTCACAGCAAAATCGAGCAAAAGGTGCAGAGAGTTATTATACTTTTTGTAACTCTTGTAGCCCCCTGCCCCCACACACATGCACAGCCTCCTCCACTATTAACACACCGCATAGAGTGGTACATTCCTTGTGACCAATGGGCCTACATTGACACATCATTATCACCCAGAGCCCATAGTTTCCATTAGGGTTCACTCTGGGTGTTGTATATTCTATGGGTTTGCACCAATGTATAATGACACGTATTCACCATTATAATACCATACAGAGTGGTTTCACTGCCCTAAAAATCCCCCTGCTTCATCTATCCATCCCTCCCTCCCCCCAACTTCTGGCAACCACTCATTTATTTATTGTCTCCAATGTTTTGCTTTTTTTCAGAATGTCTTATAGTTGGACTCATATAGCATATAGCATTTCAGATTTTCTTTCACTTAATAATAAGCATTAAGTTTAAGAGACTTTTTAATTTTGTTCTGTAAGATAGCCTAACATTTTTCACACCCTTTAATAAGGGTGTGGTCTTACCTGATTTATGTTAGAAGGAAACCATTTGTTTGGAATGAATAGAGTAAATCTTTTGGGAAAATAGAAAAAAAAGAGTATTTAAAAATCATGTGAATATTTAGGTCTAAGAGTTGTCTATGAATCCTTAGCTCAGTGTCCATAGGTCCCTACAAACAAGATCTATGAATAGAATTCTTGGAATCCTTAAGTTAGGATAAGAAAAAATTACCTTTATTTTTTCTAACTTCTATTTGAAATGTAGTATTTTTTTTCCTTACAAGTGTATGTGACAAGACACAATAGTATTGGTCATAACTAAGGCTTTATCACCAACAAAAATCATAGATTTTTTATATCACATTGTAGTGTTGTAAAAATCTCAAGATATCATCTATACTCCTCACTGCTTCAAAATTATGGTAGTTAGTAGACCCACCTTCAGGTCTTGTTATTGAATGCATTAATAAGGAAGCATACATGTTATGTTTCACAATTTTATTTCCTAAATATTTTTAGATCGCAACTGCATTGCCATATAATTTATTTTATAATTCAGTGTGTTTCAAGTTATGCATTTACACATGTAATTCTAAAAAGAAGTCCGTAGACTTCACCAAATTTCCAAAAGAGTTCACAGTAAACAAATTATTAAAAATCTCTGTGAATTCATAGATACTCATTCCAGAAAACATAACAATGGCTGCATATCAGGAATATCTTTTTCTAGAAAAAAATATCCTCAGTTACTATATATTCTGGGTAGTTTTCTGTATGTGGAGTTTCTGGGGTAAATCCTTTGAGTTCAATATGTTGACTCTATGCTATGTCATCTCAAATATCTGACGTTATTCTGTTTTTCTTATCCAGGTCATTGTATGTTTCATAACTGGATTTCGTATTTGGTATTTGCCTCCCAAATTTTAAGAGCAAAACTTTTCATCTATCGCCTTATTTTAATTCTCACTATGTAAACTTATAAGAAATAACTCACAACGTGGTGTCTCATAACTCACTTCTGAAATATCCAATGAAAAATTGCCAAGTTATTCACTGTTGTTTATTTTGGTCCCAGTACACTGTCCATGCCCTGGTTGAATATCTCGCCAAATTTCCTCCAATTTATTGCAAAACCAATTGGCAGAACAATGAGGAAACCTGTCTGGGGCCAATTTCAGCAATTGATGGTGCCGCCTTCTCTCCCCACCTCCACTTTCCACTAATCCATCAAGTTTCTTCCAGATCTAGCCATTCTTAATGGTAATTTAACACCTTGGCATAGCTCCAAACGTGAAAAAAAAACCCTTCCTATCCTTACTCCACTGTTTCCCTCCCCTCTGCTTCTCATCCTTTTCTCAAAACTGACAGCCTCTAACAAGTACTTCTCCCAGCAGAGAGGATGGCCTACCTGGCATTGCAACATTGAGAATGAACCTTATTTTGAAAATAGGTGATCATGCTGTTATCAATACAGGAAATGGGAGATTTAAACCTCTTCCCATCAAGGTGTGAACCTTTCACAAAGCAGCAGCTCTGAAATATTTCCTATGTGGTTGGCATAGGTGAAAACACTGTTTTGCAGAGCCTACTGAGGCCAAAACTAGGGAGTGTCTTTGCAGCCTGTTAGTCAAAGTAGTTATGTATTGCTGATGGTGCTTTTCTAACATAGACCTTAAAGCTCTTTTACATGGACTGTCTTTTTGCTGCATTTTTAAGACAGAGCAAGAAGCTGAGGTTATCTGTTCCCACTATGGTTTCAAGACTAGAAACTCAAGGAGGTTTTAGGCTTGTCCAAATAACTTAGGACAAGTATACTTTGATACTTGTCCAACATATACTTGATATTAGTATTTCACTAGTGTCAAAACCATAGTGAAATATGTGAATTAAATTCTGCTGCCATTCTGTTTATTATTATTATTATTTTTTATTATACTTTAAGTTCTAGGGTACATGTGCACAAGGTGCAGGTTTGTCACGTATGTATACATGTGCCATGTTGGTGTGCTGCACCCATTAACTCGTCATTTACATTAGGTATATCTCCCAATGCTATCCCTCCCCCCTTCCCCCAACCCCATGACAGGACCCAGTGTGTGATGTTCCCCATCCTGTGTCCAAGTGATCTCACTGTTCAATTCCCACCTATGAGTGAGAACATGGGGTGTTTGGTTTTCTGTCCTTGTGATAGTTTGCTCAGAATGATGGTTTCCAACTTCATCCATGTCCCTACAAAGGACAGGAACTCATCCTTTTTTATGGCTGCATAGTATTCCATGGTGTATATGTGCCACATTTTCTTAATCCAGTCTCTCATTGATGGACATTTGGGTTGGTTCCAAGTCTTTGCTATTGTGAATAGTGCTGCAATAAACATACGTGTGCACGTGTCTTTATAGCAGCATGATTTATAATCCTTTGGGTATATACCCAGTAATGGGATGGCTGGGTCAAATGGTATTTCTAGTTCTATATCCTTGAGGAATCGCCACACTGTCTTCCACAATGGTTGAACTAGTTTACAGTCCCACCAACAGTGTAAATGTGTTCCTACTTCTCCAAATCCTCTCCAGCACCTCTTGTTTCCTAAGCATTACGTTGAGTTGATTTTCAGATTTCTCCTATAGGTAACAACCAGAAAGAATTTTGGGATATTGTGTTAGTTAAGGTGCATGCAGGAATACAGAAAGCACATTAGGTGTTTCAACAGAGGGGATTTAATTTAGGCAGTTGGTTATATATATTTCAGCCTTTTTGGAAGGCTGAAGTAACTAAATGGGAATAATGAGATAACACAGAGATAGTAACTGCAGGAAGAAGCTACCCCCACCAGGGCTGGGAAATAAGGGAAAAGATTAGGTCTATTGTAACCTAAAGGATCAGAGGAAGGGCCTTGAGGAGTTGAAGTCCAATCTCTGAGGGGAAGGCCCCGTATGACTGCTGATGGCATGTCAGGAGATTGAAGGAGGGATCTTATAGAGCTGGAATTCAGACATCTGAGGAAGGAGCAATACTGACTTCCTAGAATTTGCACCTCTGAGAAAGCACTTTGAGGCTGACTCTAGGAGATAGGGACTGTATCCAACTACTGCTGTAAGGATGAAGTATTGCTGCTAGGTAGCACTGGTGGGAGCAGCAAGTAAAAAAGCGGGGAGATGCATTCTGCCTTCTCCTGATTCCAGTCTCCCTCTACTGCCCCCTATTGCCAGAATCTATCTGTTAGAAGCAACTAGCAAAGGAAAAACATGATTTGCATAGTCCCTTTTAGCGTCCTAGAGCAGGTGTTGGAGGTTTGGGAGCTGGGAGACAGCAGCTTACTACATCACACAGGTAGGTAGGACACTTTTGGATTACCAGAGGATGTACCAGTCATCCATAAGGATGTTTGGTATCATGAAGAGGATGATTTAGTATGAAGTCTACAGGTCATATATGTATGCCTAGAGCTGGCAGGTGAGTCACTGGGACTTGAGATCCTAGGCCTTCTCTCGTTTGCATAGTCCTCTTGCTTGGGGCAGAGAGAGTGGGGTTGGTGTGGGAAGAAGATTGCAGCATGCAGGGTTGTGGGTGGTGATGCCAGTGTCCCTTGTCCAGCCATGCAGGTACTAGAAGTTTCAGAGCAGTTGGGCTGAGGCTATGGTCAGGGATTAGATGGGGAGGCACCTGGCAGAATATCTGAAGAACCACACCAGCATTTTCTTGTATAGAAATCAATGTATTGGTTTAGACAAACATTTGCACCCACTTAAGGCCCCAGCTTCTGGAATTATAAGGAGTAGAAAGAATCTTGATTATGAAAATCTACAGATTAATGTGCTCATCGAATAATTATAGAATGTCTAGTAAATACTACCCATTGTGCTGGGGCCAGGGAACGTGAAGATGAATCAGGTAAAGATGAATCTGCCTTCAGGGGAGCTCAAACATTAACAGAAAATTATAGTCACTTTATTTCTAGCAGAATGGGAACAGAGTTGAGGGAGAGGCAGCTTACTAGTGCACATTAGGGACAGCTTCACCCAGGAGCATGAGCTGAGTCCTGTTATCAGGAGGGATGTTCAGTAGATGGCAAGAGTCAGGGGACAAAGGGCCATGGAACGATGAAGCAATGTGAACACAGCCCAGAGGTGTAGCATAGACTGGTGCCCTTGAGAAAGTGGGAGGGACAGCAGGTTGAAGGTCAGGGTCTCTACTGAGGCAGCAGCTTCACCTGCCTTCTCTTTCTGAACATTCTATCAGGCAGCATCCTGACCGGTTTGAATTTCACCTTCTGCTCACCTCGGATGAGAGCAATAATCATCATGATCCCAGAGAACAGCCAAAGGAAGAGAAAAGGCAGAAGATTTGGACAAGACTCCATGAAGACTAACAGCTCTTGGAAAATTGAGAGAAGGCAGCTGCATGAACAGTTCTGATGCACTCGTGAAGGCAGGGCCCAGTGCCTGTGGCATCTGCCTTTTTCTGGAACCAATCCATATTTCCTTGTGGCTTTCTAAAGTGCAGAGAGGGTACATTGGGAACTTTGCTTGGGGTCATTTTCACATCTTAGAGAGAGGGAGGGACCCTCAGCATCTGTGTTAGCGGAGGGTGATCCTCATGTCCCTCTGAATGAGCTGGACTTGAGGGAATGAGTCCCTTCCAGGAAGCTGTCCCATGGCTGAAGCCTCAGCAGCAGCCTCTGTCAGTTCCCTCCCCACACAGAACCTTTGGCTTCCATCTGACCAGCCTTGACACCCAGTGTCCAAACACCGATAAAATTGATTCCACTAAGCGTGGGAAAGTCCTGGAGCATCGATTGTTTCCTCCTCTGCACCCCCGATACCCTGGCATTAGCGCTCTCCCAGAATGTACCTTGCTTGTTTGATTGGAGGAGGTCAAAGCCCTGATGAAGAATGAGTGGAATTCTACAGGATTGGGGCAGTCTTGATAAATGACAGCAGGGGATGGTGTGGGGAGGGGAAAGGATCAGAGGAACTGGGAACAACTGAATGGCTTAAAAAATAATCCACCTTTGCCTCCCCTGGTTCTACCAGTCTGTCTAGTGCTTTCAGAATGAAAAAAAAAAAGCTTGCCATTCTAAGCATTTGGAGTTTCAAAAATGATCTATAGAACATGTTTAGTTTTTCAAGTTAGAAATATTAAAAGAAACAAAAATGTTTGAGGGCTTTACCACTCTCCTGCAAAGAGCTAGAGCCACCCAAGCAGGATTGACTGTCATTGGTGTGAGGTTTCTGCTTGCTTTGAGGCTATTTTTTCCTCAGTGCTATGAACTAGATCAGTCCATTTTTAGCTGATAACCCTTTCCAATTTCGCTATGAAATGAGAAGCTGGTTGGGTGGTCTTTTATGTTCCTTCCAGCTTTGACTTTTATGGTCTTTGATTCCAAGGTACCTCATCGACTCTGAAGACAAGAGATAGGTAGGTTCTAACTCCAGACAAGCCACTGCAAGATGGTACCAGGATGGGACAGAGAGTCTTTGTACTACCTTTTATATGTTCTCAAACCCAGCCAGGGATCAGAGTGACAATATACCATGGGGAATAATAGAGATGTTTACGGCGATTCTGCTATGAGTCAACTGAGATGTCCCCTGTGGAGATAATTCCCCATACTATAAGCAGTTAGACAAAGATGTAGATGCCTCCATTACAAATGCTACCCAGATCTAATTAGGACCACACATGCAGAGAACCCAACGGCTTTTGGACATATAGGTCAATGGTCTTCTTGGGAAAGTCTCTTCTAGTCATGGGAATTGTCTTTTTATTGTTTAAGCTTTTGCATAGACCTGGAAGAGACATCCATTGCTGTTACCCCTGAGTTTATAATCGTGCTGCAAGTCCAGTGGGGAACTTTGGCACAAAGCGTTGAATGAGATGAGACTGCACTTATGTAGCCTGCATTGCTTGAGAATAAAGATTTCTGTTCATTTGGTGCAGTGGTTCTCATCTGGGGAAAACCCAGGGAGTAGAGGCCGGGAATGCCACTGAAATCCCTACACTGTGCAGGAAAGCTGTCAGCCCTTTGCCCCACAACAAGGGATTAACTCGTCCCAAAAGTCAGTAGTGCTGTCTTTGAGAAACACTGTTAAGCACCTGGAAGTTCCAGAGAGCTCAGATGGTGGTGGTCATTGTGCTAAGTTTCAAATTCAGTATTTAGGTTTGGTTTTTAACTTATAGGCAACAAATTGGCTGACTATGGGGTGAAAAGGAACTACCTCCTTTATCAAGATTGGCTTCAAAAGATGTCTGTCTCCCCTTCTGGTGGGTCCTGTGTCCATTCACAGTGTGAGAAATGGAAAGGAGGTCACTAAGAGACTTGCAATGGATGTAAAACTGGATGCAGAAACTCTGGATCTGAAGGGAATGTTCATGACTATTTCATCCCTCCTGCCTTGGAGCACCAAATGCGGGAGCCACCCAAGGTGAGACTGAGGATTACACAGTTTTCAACATTGCTTCCCATGGACTACTTCTCCTTCCAGCATTTGTAGATTTTTTGGTGCCTTCTTTTCTTCTGGAGACTTTCCCCTTTTCTCTGAGCAGTGTTCTGGCTATTTCAGATCTCTGCATCTATGGAGGAACACATGCTAATTTGTTGTTGCATGGCCAGATGTCAGCAACTCATTGCATTGTGTTACCACTAGCAACTCTATCAGCATTTTTTTTTTTGAGACGGAGTCTCACTCAGTCGCCCAGGCTGAAGTGCAGTGGCGCGATCTTGGCTCACTGCAAGCTCTGCCTCTCCAGGTCATGCCGTTCTCCTGCCTCAGCCTCCCAAGTAGCTGGGACTACAGGCACCCGCCACCATGCCCGGCTAATTTTTTGTATTTTCAGTAGAGATGGGGTTTCACTGTGTTAGCCAGGATGGTCTCCATCTCCTGAGCTCGTGATCTGCCCACCTCGGCCTCCCAAAGTGCTGGGATTACAGGTGTGAGCCACCGTGCCCAGCCTCTATTAGCCTTTTAAAATGGGGTTCTTGAAAAAAAAAATGCCTAGCTCAATTTTTCAGTGGTGAAACTCTAGGTATCATAATACTTTAAGGAAGAAAACACTTTTGGTTGCAGGTCTTTTACTGCTTTTCAAATGGTTGTGTGTAGGCAATCATTTACTCTTAATATCTACCTTATCCATGGTAATATTCCAAGCAAGATATTGTATAATCTTCCTTGGAAACACACTTGAATATTTAACAAGATAGAGTCCTCTAGATAACAGAACCCTATTTGCCTAAATCTAAACTCTTGAATATAATGAAAAGTGTTCCATCTGGACTATCTGGGAATAGTCATGTTTATAGCTGCTAAACTGCAAATCAGTTATGTCTCCTGGCATTAAATATGATTTGCCTTCCTGTTTGTCTCATTAGCACTTTTTGGCCCTCTCTAACTTAGAGTCCCAGGCCATTGATGAGGGCACAGGTGGGCTGTAGAGTTTGGCAGAGGGAAGGAAGCCACTCCCTGCCTGCCACGCTCGGTGATGGACCACTGGGTCCTGCCCAGTCTATTTTCTTCTTCCAACACCTTTTATGACCTTGCTTTAGAGTAAGAAAACTGCCCTTCAAAGGCCTCGCTCTGTCAATTTCCCCCACCATATGTTCTTATTAAAATGTTTATGACACTCTTTATCTTAGGCTTATTATCTTAGGATTGGCATTGATTAATAAAACATGCTACAAACTACAACTTACTATTTAGATTTTTAAAAAGTGGGAATAACAATAACACATGTATGATTTTAATCACTTTCTAAGCAAATGTTTCTAGTTGCAAAGTAGTCTCAATAGCAATGGAGGACATTATCAGGGTGTGTTATTTTCAGACCAGAAACACATTGAATATATATATTTGTTTGGGTCACACGCCTCGTGATGTTTTTTATGAGACTAGATAAAGCATATTGCAAAGCTGATAGCAGCAAAGCATTTATTGACATATTTTAGGTGTTTTCCAATTGACTGTAGTTTGTCATTGTTTGACAAATATAGCCCGGTCAATTCCTTTGATGATGGTGTTTTAGCAAAGTACTGTATGTTCAGATATTAGCATTAACAGCACATGGTAAATAAGCTATTTCTATTAAAGATTTTCATTGTCTTATTATAAAAGTAATTATGCTAATTGTAAAAATTTTGGAAAGCCTAAAAAAGAGTAAGGAAGAAAATAAATGTAATTCATGATCCCACCACCCATTTATAACACTAATTTTTTAGTAAACATGTAGAGACATTAAGATACAGCTATATTGCATACATATACACATATAAACAAGTAAAATATATAATTATTTTGGTAATTCTATTGCATAACCAATTCTGTATACTTCTACTACCATTATACTATAAACATTGCCTATCAGGACAGAATTCTTTATAAACGGTTTTAAAGGCTCTGTGGTAAAACATTATGAGGGTGCAGCATAATGCTTACTCTCTCTTAGCAGTATACAAGAAGGCTGTTTTCAATTTTTCACTATTATTAACAATGCCATAATAAGCAGCATTGTCTCAATCTCATAGGTTTTGTGAGAGGGAAATGAAATGGTTCATGTAAAGTTCCGAATGTAATAGTGATAGATGTTCAAAATGCCTTCCTATCCAACTTTCTTCCTCTCTCTCCACCTACGTTTCTCCTCTTCTACCTTTAATGCATTTTTTTTCCTTAAAAATAAGACCCTAGAAGTATAGCTACTTGGTTAACGTATATACACTTTTTTGTTGTTTGCAGTAATTTTTACTTCCTCATTTTAAATGCAGTTACATGGATCTAATTCTTGATTGGCTTGAGATGCCTCGTTAACCTCTGTCCCAGTCTCAGTCCCATGTTAAAATATAGAAGGGTGGGAATGAAGGTGTGCTCTAAAGTCAGTTATCACAGGTAGGAGGGTCTATGAGAACATTTCCAATGTCAAGTCCTTGCTGTCTTCCAGTCTTATCCAGCTGAAACCATCAGCCCATTTGGTTCCTGGGCGTACCCGGATAGAATAGTGATGCTTTAAAAGTTCCATCTGCACTAGGGGTCTAGAATTTGATTTGTTCTGGAAGGTAAGATCCAAACACCTTCCTGTCCACAAAACACATTTAATTCTGCCATATTTATTCAGTTCATAAGATTGATCCTTTCTCCCATTTCTGATTTATGGATACTTTACCTCCTTCTTGCAGTTGTAACCCTCTCCTAAACACTAATCTATTTGGCTGGGCTTCAAGCTTCTGTCTGATCCTTGCCGACTCCTTACCCCTGGAGAAACGCAGTCTATTTCCGACTGAACGGGCCATGTGAAAGCACATTGCTCTCACTCTGCCAGGTGTACTTAGACATTTTTGCTCTCCTCTTTCACCCTCAAGAACTAACTTCCTTGAGCATTTATAGAATTCCAGATCGAGGCTCAATTTCCCATTCCTCTTAGGAGTGTAGGCCATCTCTCTTCTCACTGACCCTGGGGCTGATCAGACAAATCTGTTTTGAGCCCATCCGCCCCAGAATCCTTCCTTCTTTCATGGCATTGGCAAATGTCACCAACTTCTCAGCCCGCTCAGGGTCAAGCCAGCTCATGAAAGGACACCCTCTGGTGTGCTTCTGGCTGTTTCAGGACCACAAGGAGAAGCAGCAGCTGGCAAGAAACATGTTGCTAAATAGACCTGGCTTCTATGGGAATCCCAGAGTTAAGCATTCCCACCCCTTTGGGCCACCTTTCACATTTGATTGATTTTTTTTCGATTGGTTGTTTGCCTGACCTGATCAGAGAGTTTGGACAGGAGTTTCTGTTGACACTTTATTTCACTTTGGGTAAAGTTTAAACATGACTTATCACAACCCTGACACATCTGGAAGGCCATATTTTGTCCCCCTCCTGTTGTCTACCTCTTTCAATTATGTGAATATAGGGCATAAAGGCCTTTTTTTTATACATGAGGAGAACGTTCATTGCTTTGGGTCCTTTTAGAGATAAGTCTTCGGCCGTCTAGGTTATAATTACTGCTAGATGATCCTTCTTTTCTCCTATTGTTAAAAACCTTCATAGTTATTTTATTTACCGCAGGTGAAAACCATCCATTTCTTGGAGAAGTGCCACTGTGGGGCTACAAGTCCCAGGGTCAAGATTTCTATGTGTCTCTTTTTCCCTTAAAGTGGGTGAAATCTGAAGCTGAAGTTGCAAGTGTCATGGAGTCATTGAATCTCACAGTCTCGACTGATAGAAGTTATTAAATGTCCTCTGGTTCAACCTTCTATTTAATATGGACATCCTTTCTACAGTAACCCTGTGTGGGAATCACAGTTCACTTAGGGGCTTAGTCTCATAGTCAAAATGTCTTCTTCCTAAGTGGGAAATTACTTCCAGCTTCTAGTCACTCAATAGTTGTTTAATACTGTCTCTCTCTCTCTCTCTCTCTCTCTCTATATATATATATATATGTATATCTATAGATATCTATAGATATACATATATACGTATACATAGAGATATATATGTATATATGTCTATATACATATATGTACATATATCTATATATATGCACACACACATAAATATGAAAAAAATATATATAGAGAGAGTATACAAAATGTTATACCTTTAACACCAGGGTCCAGTTAGGTGTGAGCGCCACAGGCATGCTGCTGGGCCCATGGGACGTCAAGTTTAGTAAATGCCAGAATTTGCCTTTAATAAGTTCAGAGTCTAAATATCTAAATATATATTTTAAAAGATGTCTAAAACAAGTTTCCTACTAAAAAGTGACATAGTCTAGAAGGCAAGGAATGACAGCCACTCATAGTTTCTTTCATGTGCTAATCATAGTGGTAATAAGAATGATACATGACATGCATTGAATGCTTTCTCTGTGCAGGTACAGTTTTAAGTGCTTGACATGAATTAACTCATTTAGTCATCATAATTT
Organism: Colobus angolensis palliatus; assembly: GCF_000951035.1. Classification (NCBI taxonomy): domain Eukaryota; kingdom Metazoa; phylum Chordata; class Mammalia; order Primates; family Cercopithecidae; genus Colobus; species Colobus angolensis. Next base: position 7,673,727 of record NW_012110918.1, on the reverse strand, counting down.
AACACTGCAGGGTAGGTAAGCACTTTCATTAACTTACCCATTTCGCAGAGGAGAAAACCGAGGCACAGCTGCTCAAGATTATACAACTAAGAATAAGAGGATTCAGGATTCAAAATAAAGCATTTTGCCTCCTGAGTCTGTAGACTGTACTGGTATGCTATTTAATCTCTTGCAAACAGCTAAGATGTTTGGTAGAAAGAGAAATGCCATGAGAGAGAAAGGGCAGACTCCTGTGCTTGGAAAAGATGGACTGTTTTGATGCCTTTGTAAATGATTTATCCCTGGTGTTGGCTTCTCTTGGGCATGTTTCCGGGTATGAGGGAGAAGGGAGTCACTGGCTTAATCTGTTGGTTGCCACCTGTAATTTACAGCAGCAGGGTTCACACTCAACTGGAACTTGGTGTTAAAATGATAATATTTTATGCTTTTGCTTTTAGTGAGTGACAATAAAAAAATCAATGGATTATAATTATAGGACCTTGAAGTTCAGTGTTGCCCCAGACTGTAATGAAAATCCATTTATGGTACGACAACCACAGATTAGCAATTTATCTCTCCCGAAATAGCAAAGCAGTTTATTGTGTTGCTGGTTTGCCACCAGTTACAGAAGGGACCAGATAATGTGCCAGGTTGCCCCGTGAGTAATAGCCTGGTTTTATTATACAGGATAAATCAATCACATAGCTTCTTGCGTTGGCTTGATGAGGTTAGATTAGCATGCACGGAGCTTGGGAAAGGGAAAACTTGTTGGTCAATAACCTCCCAGTGCTGACAGAGGACCCTCAATGGGCTGAATCTGGAGTGAATACTCAGCAGTTTGCCTCGCAGGTGGGTGATAAGAATCTGAGACTTGGTTTGGGAGTTGGTTTTCAAGAGGGGATGATTCCTTTTTCTTTCTTTCTTTCTTTTTTTTTTTTTGAGACAGTCTTGCACTGTCACCCAGGCTACAGTACAATGGTGTGATCTCAGCTCACTGCAACCTCCGCTTCCCAGGTTCAAGCAATTCTCCTGCCTCGGCCTCCCGAGTAGCTGGGATTACAGGCGCCTGCCACCATCCCTGGCTAATTTTTTTGTATTTTTAGTAGAGATGGGTTTTCACTATGTTGGCTCGAACTCCTGACTTCGTGATCCACCTGCCTCAGCCTCCCAAAGTGCTGGGATTACAGGCGTGACCCATGGTGCCCGGCCAAGAGGGCAAGATTTCTAAAATACAGTTGAAACTGCAGACAACTTTTGTAGATGAGTAGATCAGTAATAAAACAAACAAAAGCCCAAACAATAAATCTTTTAAAAAGAACTGGCAGTCTTTGTCATTTCCCTTTGGAATGATGGATTTATTTAGGAGAGGATGTACATAGAAGGGGAATGGATTATAGAATATCACACTAGTTGATGGCCCCCAAAGGAAAGCATCCTGCCTCTCTGTGGCTAACACTGGTTGGGGTGCGGAAGTTGTTTTGGCACGATATCTAGTGACTCCCTATCTTTCCAAGCTCCCTTATGTCACAAGTGCCACCCTTTATTGCTTGAGCTAGGTTCATGGCAGGAGAAAAGGCATTATGGTTTCCGTCTGCCCTTTGTACCCTGGCTTTTCTGTAGATGTGTTAGAGCCTACCTTTGAATATCTTTCAGACATTTGCCAATAAGAACAAGCTGAAAGTAATCAAAACCTTCTCTGTTGGTGAGCCTTCCTCACTAAATGTCTCTCATGAAACTAATATCTTAATTTGCCCCCACTCTGTGTGTACAGCTAATAAGAGTGCCATGCATTGAGCTGGGTGCGGTGGCTCACGCCTGTAATCCCAGCACTTTGGGAGGCCAAGGTGGGCAGATCACGAGGTCAGGAGATGGAGACCATCCTGGCTAACACGGTGAAACCCCATCTCTACTAAAACTACAAAAAAATTAGCTGGGCATGGTGGCGAGTGCCTGTAGTCCCAGCTAGTAGGGAGGCTGAGGCAGGAGAATGGCGTGAACCTGGGAGGCAGAGCTTGCAGTGAGCCGAGATTGCACCACTGCACTCCAGCCTGAGTGACAGAACGAGACGCCGTCTCAAGGAAAAAAAAAAAAAGTGCCACGCATTAACAATTAAAATAACCACAAAGAGTTGTGTTGTGGGATCTGGAAGAGGGAAAAGCAGACTCAGAGAGAGAGTTCAGGTGAGGTCCGATACTGGCATTCTCTATTTCAGGGTCAATCATGTCTTGCCTTTTGGAATGAAGCCATAATCCCTAAGGAAATTCTAGAAGAGGCACATTTGAAGACTTTTTGCCTCCATAATGCGTTTCATATTTCATTTCAAATTTCTACTTTGTCCTTGCTATTAAGAGACTTAGACTTATCAGAAAAAACAAAGGTTTTAGTTCTTGTATGTCAGAAGATAGAAATTTGTTGACATTGAAGCAGAAGGGGGATAACTGAGACATAAGAAAGCAGGTTATAAAAGGGACCATGATGGTGTATCAGTCAGCGTTGGTTGCATTAGGGTGTGGTAACAACCCTCAAACGCTTTGTAACCTTTTCGTGTCAAATAAAACACAGATACAGAAACCCACACAAAACAAATATTTATCATATTATTAGAAAGCTGACCGGGCGAGGTGGCTCACGCCTGTAATCCCAGCACTTTGGGAGGCCGATGCGGGCAGATCACAAGGTCAGGAGATCGAGACCATCCCGGCTAACACGGTGAAACCCCGTTTCTACTAAAAATACGACAAATTAGCCGGGCGCAGCCTGGGTGACAGAGCGAGACTCTGTCTCAAAAAAAAAGAAAGAAAGAAAGAAAGAAAGAAACCTAATATCCTTGTAACCAGCACTCGGGTTGGGAAATAGAGCATAGATAGTCACCCCAGAAATCCCTTCATAAGCTTTGTCCTTTCTCTTCCTTCAAAACTAGCCATCTTCCTCACTCTTATGGCAGTGACCCCACATCTTAATGGATTAAGACAATGAAAGTGTATTTCTTACACTGTGCGTCTATCACCAGAAGCTGAGGTGATAGCCTGCTTGTCATTGTCATCCATATTCTGGGACTCAGGCTGGAACTTTCTGGAATATTGCCAGGGAGCATGGCAGAGGGCACAGTGCATTCTGGGGAAATGCACATTGGCTCAGCCTGGGTAATGAGTGGTATACATTACCTCTGTTCACAACTCATTGCCCAGCACCAGTCACAAGGCCCCACCAAATACCAGAGCCCAAGAAATGTAGTCCTGTGGATATGGTTTTGCCATGTCCCAACCCAAATCTCATCTTGAATTGTAGCTCCCATAATTCCCATGTGTTGTGGGAGGGACCCGGTGGGAGGTAACTGAATCATGCAGGTGCATCTTTTCTGTGCCATTCTCGTGATAGTGAAAAAGTCTCATGAGATCTGATGGTTTTGTAAAGGGGAGTTCCCCTGCACATGCTCTCTTGCCTGCTGCCATGTAAGACATGACTTTGCTCCTCATTTACCTTCTGCTGTGATTATAAGCCTCCCCAGACATGTGGAACTGCAACTCAATTAAACCTCTTTCCTTTATAAATTACTCAGTCTCAGGTATGTCTTTATTAGCAATGTGAGAACGGACTAATACACCTGCGATGTGCCCAGAAGGTGGGGCCAAGGAGGGATCAGGAATATTTGGCAAATAGAAGTCTACCACAGTTCTGGAACTCAATGCTGGGTTCAAATGTTAGCTCTATCAGTGGCTAGCTGTTGGTTTGGATGAGTAGTTTAAAATATTCAGTTATGTCTTTTAAAAAAATGAGAGGAAATTCATAGGGTGTGATCTGGTTTGAATCTATGTCCCCACCCAAATCTCATGTTGAATTGTAATCCCCAGTGTTGGAGGTGGGGTCTGGTAGGAGCTGATTGGCTTATGAGGGTGGATTTCTCATGAACAATGATATGGTTTGGCTCTGTGTCCCTCTCATCTTGAATTATAATCCCCACATGTCGAGGGAGGGAACTGGTGGGAGGTGACTGGATCATGGGGGTGGTTTCCCCATGTTGTTCTCGTGATAGTGAGGGAGTTATCATGAGATCTGAATGGTTTATAAGTGGCAGGTTCTCCTGCTCTTGCTGTCTCTCTCTCTGACATGTAAGACATGCCTTGCTCCTCCTTTGCCTTCCACCATGATTGTAAGTTTCCTGAGGCCTCTTCAACCATGCAGAACTGTGAGTCAATTAATCTCTTTTATTTATAAATTACCCAGTCTCAGGCAGTATCTTCAAAGCAGTGTGAAAACAGACTAATACAAATGGTTTATTACCATCCCTTTGGTACTGTCCTCCTGATAGTGAGTGAATTTTCCTAAGATCTGGTTGTTTAAAAGTGTGTGCACCTTCCCCCACCTTGATCCTGCTTTCACCAAGTGAAGTACAAGCTCTTCCTTCTCCTTCCACTATGATTGTACGTTTCCTGAGGCCTCGAGCAGATGCCAGCATCACGCTTCCTGCACAGCCTGCAGAACCATGAGCAATTAAACCTCTTTTCCTTATAAATTACCCAGCCTCAGGTGTCTCTTTATAGCAATGCAAGAACAGGCTAATACAGGGTCCTTGAGATAATTAAATGAATTGATGCTTGATACAGTTTGGCTGTGTCCCCACTCAAATCTCATCTTGAATTGTAGCTCCCATAATTCCCATGTGTTGTGGGAGGGAACCCATGGGAGGTAATTGAATCATGGGGGTGGGTCTTTCCTGTGATACTGAATAAGTCTCATTAGATCTGATGGTTTTATAAAGGGGAGTTCCCCTGCACAAGCTCTCTTGCCTGCTGCCATGTAAGACATGTCTTTGCTCCTCATTTGCCTTCTGCTGTGATTGTGAGGCCTCCCCAGCCATGTGGAACTGTGAGTCAATTAAACCTGTTTCCTTCATAAATTGCTCAATCTCAGGTATGTCTTTATTAATAGCATGAGAACAGACCAATACGACGCTTTACAGTCTTAGGGCATAGCCTGGCCATCACAATATTTACTGAGATGAAGAATGTTTAAACAATCCCTATTCAGGTAAGATGTTCAAGATTGAAAGAGATTCCCTCTGACCACTGTCTAAGATGGTGTGGGGGAAACAATCAGGTGACCTTTGCAGTCTGCATTTATGTACCCCATGTGTAAACACGAGGTAACAGAGTGATGGGCCGTTCTTTGAAGCACCTTGGAGTCTTTCTATTTTCCACTCCATGGCCTATTAGTTTGAGGCGGGGGATGGGGGAGGGAAGGAAAGACGAGACGTTCCCATTGCTAGATAGCTCTGGGGTTTCTATTTTGTTGTTGTTATTGCTTCAGAATGTTGATCTTTCATTCTTTTTTGGATGACAAGAAAGTGATTCATGTTCAAGGGGTGGGGTCCCATCCTCTGTTTCACTGACAGCGAAACTGTCAAAAAACCCATCCTTGTAAACACCAACCTGGCAAATGAGACCAAGCCTCCATATGGAAAATCAAAGTAAGGGATTTGGCAGGGAGTTGTAAAGATGGTTTGAATCAGAGGCAGAGACAGCCCATGGATATTGGGGTGGGGATTTGGGGGCTGTCTGCACCATTGTGCCAAGAAGGCTGGGAGCTTGGGCCAGAGAGTTTTCATTCTTGGGAGAAGGCAGGCCCTGTTTATGGTGGAATCCAGATCGTAGCAGGTCTCTGGTTTAAATTCGGCTCATTGGAGGGTCCTCCAAGCTAATTGGGAAGGAGCCGGCTGTATTTTCTTTCCTGCTTAATAACAAGGGGGAATTGCTTACAGCTCTGGACTTTATTAGGGGGGAATTTGACATTGTTTTGTTGGACAGAGGCTCCATCCAGGGAGCTAATCTCTCACACCTGTTTGGCTTTGTTACGGAGCCAAGGGTCCCTGGCTTGTTTGCTATTGGTTATTGTAGGGACTGATTAAAAAAAAAAAAAAAAGGAAGGAACAGACCAGATAAAGGATGTGGATTTTCCTCCTCAATCTTAACTCTAAAAATCTAGACCTAAAGGTGATACAGATGCCAGTGACAGAGTTAATAAGTCCAGTGTCAGTGTATGAATTAGGTCCATTCAAAAACGCCAGTGCCCAGGTGTAGTGGCACGTGTCTGTAGTCCCAGGTGCTCAGGAGGTTGAGGTGGGAGGATCCCTTAGGCCCAGGAATTCGAGGCTGCAGTGAGTTAAGATCCTGGGTGAAAAAGATCCCATCTCTAAAAACAAAAAAACCCCAAAATACCCACAACCCCCTCTCTCCCACAAAAACACCAATGCCCTCAATACTTATAAAGTATCTGTCATTTGCAAGGCATGGTCCTCGGCCAGTAACTTGTGAGTTAAGCAGAGGTCCTACCCTTTGGGGAGTTATATGTTAGTTATCCCAAGAAAACACTGGAACATGTCTCAGGATTCTAGGAAGTTGGGATTCTCAGCAAAAGGGATTCCTTAAGGAACTGATACTGGCTCCTTGCCTGGGCTTTTTCTTTCACTGGAGTAAGCTCCAATGTTATAGGCTATTTCATAAGTCCGGGGAACCTGGCCCTTTATCCTTTGGGGGACATTTTACCCTAATTAGTGCTCTTAGAAGAATGATTAAGAGAACCTGAAGAAAATACAAGGCGAGCGTAAGACACCTGGAGGGAATGGAAAATCACTCTTCCTGCGGGATGAGCACGTGACAAAGCCTGGGGCCTTCTGGGGACCAGTCACACACATTTCCTCTTCTTGTCATGTGAGCTTTGAAGAAGGAGGAGTCCGCCAATGCTGGAGCAAGGAGCTCTTTGAACAGCTGAAGGCGTAATAAAAAGGTGCTGGCTCTTATGGATTGAAGAGCCAGGTGTCTTGCACTTTGATTGGTAGCTCCATCCTGGACTTGAGGTGTCTGGGTTTGTATTTCAACCAGAGCCAGGCCCACATCATTTGTGGGGCTCAGTGAAAAATGCAAATGCCGGGTCCTGGCCAGGAATCAGCAAGTCATGGGTTCATAACCCCCACCCACTGTAGACTGGAGACCCCCAAGGAGATTGCAACTTCCATCCCAGGACGTGCTCAGAATCTGGATTGGGATTAGGGAGGGGCTCCCCCAGAGGTGGGATTGGCTGCTGCCTTCCCCATCTGGAGATAGCACAGGGTATGCTTCTGACCCTGAGCCTCCATGAGTCTGTGCCCAGCTTCACCACTTACAAGCAGTAAAAGCTTGAGAATGACCTAACCTCTTTATGCATCAATTTTTCGGTCAGAGTCATGATGATGACAGCAGCTATCTCAGAGGGACACGGTAAAACATTTAAAACCCTAATACACTTGAAGTGCTCAGAGCAGTGCCTGCCTCTTAACCAGCAGTGCTGTTAACCATTATTATGGAGCTAGATTCACCACTTGCTTTGCTGTGGTAGGGTGTATGCTTGGAGCTATATATTTTTTTCACCCAGTTCTCCCAAAGGGCCCTGACTTGTTCTCTTTGCTCTCTTGTGACCAGTGGCAGGATATCTTAAGATATCTTCTCCAGGCTTTAGGAGGAGACCCACATTAATATAGAATGCAGAATACTCTGCCCCCTCAATACACACACACACACACACACACACACACACACACACACACACACACGTCCACACATACACAGGCACACATAGTTATACAACACAAACACAACACAAACACACATACTCCCCTCAACAGCATTAATTGCTAAGGTGAGGTTTTTTGTTTGTTTTGTTTTGTTTTGAGATGGAGTCTCGCTCTGTCGCCCAGGCTGGAGTGCAGTGGTGCGATCTCAGCTCACTGCAAGCTCCGCCTCCCAGGGTCATGCCGTTCTCCTGCCTCAGCCTCCCAAGTAGCTGGGACTACAGGCACCCGCCACCATGCCCGGCTAATTTTTTGTATTTTCAGTAGAGATGGGGTTTCACTGTGTTAGCCAGGATGGTCTCCATCTCCTGAGCTCGTGATCTGCCCACCTCGGCCTCCCAAAGTGCTGGGATTACAGGTGTGAGCCACCGTGCCCAGCCTCTATTAGCCTTTTAAAATGGGGTTCTTGAAAAAAAAAATGCCTAGCTCAATTTTTCAGTGGTGAAACTCTAGGTATCATAATACTTTAAGGAAGAAAACACTTTTGGTTGCAGGTCTTTTACTGCTTTTCAAATGGTTGTGTGTAGGCAATCATTTACTCTTAATATCTACCTTATCCATGGTAATATTCCAAGCAAGATATTGTATAATCTTCCTTGGAAACACACTTGAATATTTAACAAGATAGAGTCCTCTAGATAACAGAACCCTATTTGCCTAAATCTAAACTCTTGAATATAATGAAAAGTGTTCCATCTGGACTATCTGGGAATAGTCATGTTTATAGCTGCTAAACTGCAAATCAGTTATGTCTCCTGGCATTAAATATGATTTGCCTTCCTGTTTGTCTCATTAGCACTTTTTGGCCCTCTCTAACTTAGAGTCCCAGGCCATTGATGAGGGCACAGGTGGGCTGTAGAGTTTGGCAGAGGGAAGGAAGCCACTCCCTGCCTGCCACGCTCGGTGATGGACCACTGGGTCCTGCCCAGTCTATTTTCTTCTTCCAACACCTTTTATGACCTTGCTTTAGAGTAAGAAAACTGCCCTTCAAAGGCCTCGCTCTGTCAATTTCCCCCACCATATGTTCTTATTAAAATGTTTATGACACTCTTTATCTTAGGCTTATTATCTTAGGATTGGCATTGATTAATAAAACATGCTACAAACTACAACTTACTATTTAGATTTTTAAAAAGTGGGAATAACAATAACACATGTATGATTTTAATCACTTTCTAAGCAAATGTTTCTAGTTGCAAAGTAGTCTCAATAGCAATGGAGGACATTATCAGGGTGTGTTATTTTCAGACCAGAAACACATTGAATATATATATTTGTTTGGGTCACACGCCTCGTGATGTTTTTTATGAGACTAGATAAAGCATATTGCAAAGCTGATAGCAGCAAAGCATTTATTGACATATTTTAGGTGTTTTCCAATTGACTGTAGTTTGTCATTGTTTGACAAATATAGCCCGGTCAATTCCTTTGATGATGGTGTTTTAGCAAAGTACTGTATGTTCAGATATTAGCATTAACAGCACATGGTAAATAAGCTATTTCTATTAAAGATTTTCATTGTCTTATTATAAAAGTAATTATGCTAATTGTAAAAATTTTGGAAAGCCTAAAAAAGAGTAAGGAAGAAAATAAATGTAATTCATGATCCCACCACCCATTTATAACACTAATTTTTTAGTAAACATGTAGAGACATTAAGATACAGCTATATTGCATACATATACACATATAAACAAGTAAAATATATAATTATTTTGGTAATTCTATTGCATAACCAATTCTGTATACTTCTACTACCATTATACTATAAACATTGCCTATCAGGACAGAATTCTTTATAAACGGTTTTAAAGGCTCTGTGGTAAAACATTATGAGGGTGCAGCATAATGCTTACTCTCTCTTAGCAGTATACAAGAAGGCTGTTTTCAATTTTTCACTATTATTAACAATGCCATAATAAGCAGCATTGTCTCAATCTCATAGGTTTTGTGAGAGGGAAATGAAATGGTTCATGTAAAGTTCCGAATGTAATAGTGATAGATGTTCAAAATGCCTTCCTATCCAACTTTCTTCCTCTCTCTCCACCTACGTTTCTCCTCTTCTACCTTTAATGCATTTTTTTTCCTTAAAAATAAGACCCTAGAAGTATAGCTACTTGGTTAACGTATATACACTTTTTTGTTGTTTGCAGTAATTTTTACTTCCTCATTTTAAATGCAGTTACATGGATCTAATTCTTGATTGGCTTGAGATGCCTCGTTAACCTCTGTCCCAGTCTCAGTCCCATGTTAAAATATAGAAGGGTGGGAATGAAGGTGTGCTCTAAAGTCAGTTATCACAGGTAGGAGGGTCTATGAGAACATTTCCAATGTCAAGTCCTTGCTGTCTTCCAGTCTTATCCAGCTGAAACCATCAGCCCATTTGGTTCCTGGGCGTACCCGGATAGAATAGTGATGCTTTAAAAGTTCCATCTGCACTAGGGGTCTAGAATTTGATTTGTTCTGGAAGGTAAGATCCAAACACCTTCCTGTCCACAAAACACATTTAATTCTGCCATATTTATTCAGTTCATAAGATTGATCCTTTCTCCCATTTCTGATTTATGGATACTTTACCTCCTTCTTGCAGTTGTAACCCTCTCCTAAACACTAATCTATTTGGCTGGGCTTCAAGCTTCTGTCTGATCCTTGCCGACTCCTTACCCCTGGAGAAACGCAGTCTATTTCCGACTGAACGGGCCATGTGAAAGCACATTGCTCTCACTCTGCCAGGTGTACTTAGACATTTTTGCTCTCCTCTTTCACCCTCAAGAACTAACTTCCTTGAGCATTTATAGAATTCCAGATCGAGGCTCAATTTCCCATTCCTCTTAGGAGTGTAGGCCATCTCTCTTCTCACTGACCCTGGGGCTGATCAGACAAATCTGTTTTGAGCCCATCCGCCCCAGAATCCTTCCTTCTTTCATGGCATTGGCAAATGTCACCAACTTCTCAGCCCGCTCAGGGTCAAGCCAGCTCATGAAAGGACACCCTCTGGTGTGCTTCTGGCTGTTTCAGGACCACAAGGAGAAGCAGCAGCTGGCAAGAAACATGTTGCTAAATAGACCTGGCTTCTATGGGAATCCCAGAGTTAAGCATTCCCACCCCTTTGGGCCACCTTTCACATTTGATTGATTTTTTTTCGATTGGTTGTTTGCCTGACCTGATCAGAGAGTTTGGACAGGAGTTTCTGTTGACACTTTATTTCACTTTGGGTAAAGTTTAAACATGACTTATCACAACCCTGACACATCTGGAAGGCCATATTTTGTCCCCCTCCTGTTGTCTACCTCTTTCAATTATGTGAATATAGGGCATAAAGGCCTTTTTTTTATACATGAGGAGAACGTTCATTGCTTTGGGTCCTTTTAGAGATAAGTCTTCGGCCGTCTAGGTTATAATTACTGCTAGATGATCCTTCTTTTCTCCTATTGTTAAAAACCTTCATAGTTATTTTATTTACCGCAGGTGAAAACCATCCATTTCTTGGAGAAGTGCCACTGTGGGGCTACAAGTCCCAGGGTCAAGATTTCTATGTGTCTCTTTTTCCCTTAAAGTGGGTGAAATCTGAAGCTGAAGTTGCAAGTGTCATGGAGTCATTGAATCTCACAGTCTCGACTGATAGAAGTTATTAAATGTCCTCTGGTTCAACCTTCTATTTAATATGGACATCCTTTCTACAGTAACCCTGTGTGGGAATCACAGTTCACTTAGGGGCTTAGTCTCATAGTCAAAATGTCTTCTTCCTAAGTGGGAAATTACTTCCAGCTTCTAGTCACTCAATAGTTGTTTAATACTGTCTCTCTCTCTCTCTCTCTCTCTCT
>NW_012110918.1:7648211-7662271 GCF_000951035.1 Colobus angolensis palliatus | reverse complement strand
CACCGCGCCCGGTTAGTTTTTTGTATTTTTAGTAGAGACGGGGTTTCACCGTGTTAGCCAGGATGGTCTCGATCTCCTGACCTTGTGATCCGCCCGCCTGGGCCTTCCGAAGCTTTGGGATTACAGGTGTGAGCCACTGCGCCCGGCCAGGTGAGGTATTTTTTAAAGGGCACCAAGGAGACGAAGGTTCTTTGAGGGTGCTAAGGGTCCCCATGAGCAGCCAGCAGGAGTAACCAACCACTGTCATCCCACCATTCCCATTCAATTACAGAAACTTTTCATTTTCTCTGAATTGTATTTTATTGTTTCTAATAGAATTTTGCTGGAACACATAGAGCTTTGCTATTCTGAAAAAAAGAAGTATGAAAACCAGCACTTTAATCAATGGTGCTGTAGGACCTTGTCTCTGCCATAGTTATGAGTCTATTGAAATTTTGATTACTCTGTCCAGGGGTGCAGTGGCTGAAGTGGGCACACAGACAGTTCAAACCCTGGGCTCTGATATTAAATGCCCTTTACCCAAGGAGGTACAACTAGTAAGCTTGGCTGGGATTGGCAACATGGCTTGCAGATTCTCTCTCTCCCCACTGAACTGCCTCCTTGCTTAAACTGAGGTCTAAGAGGGATAGAACTTTCCAGAAGAGCTGTTCCAAAAAGAGTATTTTGACTTTCTCATGAGAATCAGAAGACCTGGGTTCTGTTCTTATCTCAGCCATTCTCCATTGTGTGACTTTGGGCAAGCCGTATAAGCCTTTTGAACCTTAATATGCTCATCCACAAAGTGGTAATACGCTCTAGTTCATTTTTCCCACAAGAACATTACGAGGCTCACACAATATGGTTTGTAGAAAAGTCCTTTTGGAAACTATAAAACACTATACAGATGTGTGAAAAATTTAAGAGTGTACTCTTGCCTCCTTTGTCTGTTTTTTTTTTAATTAAATTTTTTATCTGTGTAAATTTAAGGGAAGCAAGTGCAATTTTGTTACGTGGATATATTGAGTAGTGGTGAAGTTTGAGCTTTTAGTGTAGCCATCACCTGAAAAATATACATTGAACCTATTATACAAATTTCTCATCCTTCACCCCCCTTCCACTCCCCTACCCTGCCAAATGTCCAATATCTATCATTCTGTATTCCATGTCCGTGCGTACACATTACTACCTTCCATTTATAAGTGAGAACACACAGTATTTGTCTTTCTGGATTTTTGTGTGTTGTTTCTTGCTTGTCCTTTGATGAGTCTTGTTCTTGGTGACCCTGATGAAACTTGTAGGGCAGGTAGGAATAGCTCACATTGCTTCGTTTTTCTACCAATAGCCTTGTTTCTGTGTTTTGTGATCTGCCTCTACTAACCCCAAGTTAAATGAGGGACTAAACATATACATGCATGCACATATGCACATACTCCTATACCTCTATTTAATTATCATCCTATGAATTATTCAAATTACCCCCTTTCCTTACATATAGGTATGCTATTGGACAGTAAGTAGTGTGATGGTAATTTTTTTGAAATGGGGCCTCACTCTATCACCCAGGCTGGAGTGCAATGGCATGGTCTCAGATCACTGCAACTTCCGCCTCCCAGGTTCACGCAGTTCTTCCGCCTCAGCCTCCCGAGTAGCTGGGACTACAGGTGCATGCCACAACTCCCGGCTAAGTTTTGTATTTTTAGTAGAGACGGGGTTGCCCGATGTTGGCCAGGCTAGTCTTGAACTCCTGACCTCATGATCTGCCCACCTCTGCCTCCCAAAGTGCTAGGATTACAGGCGTGGGCCACTGCAGATGGTAAATATTTAACAACCAGCTCTCAAAAAAAATTCATGTTAATATGGACATAAGTTTACTATAAATTTTATTGATGTAAAGGATGTGTAGCACACAATTTGCAAATAATTATAAAATATTAAATATCCTTTATTATAAATTCCATATACCTGCTTGATTCTCACAAAAGCATTTTACTGATTTTTTTCTTTTGCAGTTGGTGAAAAAGTACAGTTCCAGCATTAGTGCTGGTTGATATTTTCATGTCTGTTGAGAAATGAAAGAATGGCAGGGCATTGTGGTTCAAGCCTGTAATCCCAGCACTTTGGCAGGCGGGCACAACACTTGAGGCCAGGACTTTGAGACCAGCCTAGCCACTATGGTGAAACTCCATTTCTACTAAAAAATACAAACATTAGCCAGAGGAGGTGGCACTTGCCTGTAACCCCAGCTGCTTGGGAGGCTGAGGCAGAAGAATTGCTTGAACCTCGGAGCCAGAGGTTGCAGTGAGCTGAGATCACATCACTGCCCTCCAGCCTGCATGACAGAGTGAGATCCTGTCTCAAAAGAAAGAGAGAAAGAGAGAGAAAGAGAGAGGAAAAGAGAGAGAGAGAAAGAAAAGGAGAAAGAGAGAAAGAAAGAGAAAGAAGAAAATAAATGAAAGAATTAAGATGTATGTTGGAAGGTCAGTTCTTAGTCAAATGATGTAAGTGATTTCTTCTCTCAATCAAGGAGTAGTTTTTGAATACTGGAAGAACATTTCCTTAACTTTTTTTTGGTTGTTATTTTGCTACTCACAATGTAAAAACCCTTGACATGATTTACTTTTATGTTTAATCTGCATTATTAATATTTTCTTCATCCCTGTCTCAAGTCTAGACAATTACAAAACTATAAAACTATGATTTATGGCATTTTTAGATTTCCATGGTGTCAGTGTTCCCACCAAGGCCTATTTTAAGCTAAAAATGTGACATAATTGAAATAAAAGTGGGGTAGAGATGCATGGTAATCATTAGGACACAGTATTTCCACCATATAAACACAGCAGATGTAAACAACCTCCAGAGTATAGGTAATAGTAAAATAACAAGGAAGTGATGAGCTCATTACCTTTGTTTTTAATACAATTTATTTAGTTTTAAGTTTATAGAATTTAACTTTTAATAGTGGCCGTGTTTAACAATTGGCTCAGAAAACTCTCATAAATTTAATAATTGGCTCCTGTGAGTGGATGTGGAACAGCTCCAGCGTACCACTCTATATTTGTTTTCCTCTTCCTCGTCAATCTGGAATTTTTCAACATTCGGAGAGAGATATTGAGCACTTCTATGTGCTAGATGTCGGGGATTCGGTGACATAGTCCCTGTCTCATGAAGCAAATAGTCTTCTTGAAAATCAAATAAGCAGTGATTTAGAGCAGTGGTGTAAGTGTATCTTTGTGTTTTATTTACAAGAGAGCAGAAGTCCTGTTTGGTGTTAAGGTGCACGCTTGTTCCATTCTTTTTTTTTGAGATGGAGTTTCACTTTTGTCACCCAGGCTGGAGTGCAATGGTGCCATCTCAGCTCGCTGCAACCTCTGCCTCTTGGGTTCAAGAGATTCTCGTGCCTCAGCCCCCCAAATAGCTGGGATTACAGGCGCCCGCCACCACACCTGGCTAATTTTTGTGTTTTAGTAGAGATGGGGTTTCACCATGTTGGCCAGGCTGGTCTCGAACTGCTGACCTCAGGTGATCCGTTTGCCTTGATCTCCTGGAGTGCTGTGTGAGCCACCGCACCCAGCCCCCTTTTCCCTTCTTATTTCCCAGTTGTCTTGTAGGGGTAGCTCTTTGTGTCAGGGTTTTCCAGTTTTCTGACTAAAAATTCTTCCTTTTAATAAAAAGTTTGGCTAAGGAGCTTGATGCTAAGGATGATGAGGTGCTGTCTTGAAGTTGCCTTTTGAAGGCTGACTATATTAACAGGTGTGGCACCTGCCTCCTTTGGAAGAAAGGCCCTCTAAACACTTTATGATTTGTATGGACCCAGGAATTCCTTTTCCTTCACTGTCAGAACTGATTCCCCAGACTTCTACCCTCTAACCTGGGCAAGTGCAAATTCTGGATCCCAAGCAAAAATAAATCCATGAATAAAAATTTTCAAATACCCACATACCCTTTGAGAGAATAAAAGAGTTCATGTTGAGAGGGCCTCCTCATTTTGTAGGCTGCCCTGAAATCAGAGGATTTCCAAGCAATGGTTACACCTCTGCTTATGTAAAAAGGTGTGGGGCTTGATCACTTCGTCCAGACACGGATGCACCTGTGCAGGTACATGGGCTTGCAGACACAAGGACACACACACAGGGAGAAAAAGGCTCCCTTCTTGTCTTAACAGAGATTGTTCATCAAAAAGGGTTAGCAGCGAGTTCTCTGTCATCATGTGTAATGTCCCCTGAAATGACTTGGAAAAGTTTAATTATGTGAGTGCCTTATTTTCAGCTCCTGTTATCTTTTGAACTCTGGGAGGGTGGGGGGATGGGTTACCCCGAAGCTCAGGCTCTTTCTAAAGAGCCTTTGTCTTTCTGCCCAGGTATTAAGTTGGTGGCGCAACAATCCCAGGTACATTTGGTTCACTTTCCTCCACCCCGGCCCTCCCCTCAAGCGCTATCCTGGGTCTGAATGTGGGCCTGTGTTCTGGCCCACCATCCTCAGGCCTGTACAGGGGACCGAAAGAGAATGGGCCACAGGAATGCACCCAGAACAGAGCCAAATTGTTCAAGCTACGTGAAGAAGAAAGAAAAAAACGGGAGGAGGGTGCACGGGGAGGGAGAAGAAGAAAAGCTTTCCTTGTCGGTTCAATTTCTCCGGAGATATTTGGAGGATAACATCGTAATTTTTCAGGGAGGGGCTGCAGGGGGAGCAGAAAACGAGAGAGCCGAGTTTTATCGGCACAGTGGCCCATACAGAAAGGTGACATTTGAGAGAACAATTGCTAGGTTGTTTGGCCACATTTGCTTCTATGAATGAGGCTTAAGAAAAGGTGTCTTTGGATTGCTACTAATAGTCATCTTCATCATTCCTGCTCTCTCTCTCTCTCTCTCTCTTTCTCAGTTCCCTTATGAAATAAGGGCACACAGGTAATAAACAAAGCACTATAAAAGATCGGATTGAGGTATTCTGTGGGCTCATTCAATGTTTGGAGCAAGCTTTCTGCACTCCACTGCCGGTACTTTCCGGCTTCAAAAGCAGCTTCGAGACTGAAGAATAGTAGGCAGGATTAGACTAAGGCCTGGGAGTTCTACAACCCTGCTGAATTTAAAAGAACCATATTCTTGGTCAGCTAAACCACACCCGATGGCCAAGGGGCAGAGGAAAAGATGGCAGGGTAGAGACTCTTGGACTTACTCATTTGGATTTTGGAGTTTTACCTGACTTGGTCAAGCCTCATGCCAGACCCAGGTGAGTAGCTGCCTGGGCTAAAAAGCTGTCAGTTGAATCTTGTTTTTGCTAACCTTGACAGATGATTCACTGTTATCCTTATTTCTTCTCTTTTTGCCTCGTCGTAGGCACTAGGGGTGAGTTGCAATCTCCCAGCAGAGTCTGTTTCGGCCACCTGCTGGGGGAGAAGCCGGCCAACCTCTACAAAGGAATTGTATTGATGTGTAGGAATTGGGGGAAGGGAGTTAGGGAGGATAATCAGCAATGGATTGATGGAGAGAGGTATGAATGACTCTTCTCCCAAAGGGCAGGCTTTCTTACCACGAATCTTCTTGCTCCTGGCCAGGCCTCTATCCCCTGCCCTTGCCTCCTATACATTTCTCCTTTGCTCTCAATCTGCATGATTCCCCATAAGCAAACAAGGGAGCTGTTGGAAAGTGTGAAGGGCCCCTGACTGGTTTCCAACACAAGAAAGTTAAGTGAGTGAGCAGCAAGCTGTGGATCGGATTTCCTACGGCATATTGGTACCCAGGGCGCTTATCTAGAAAGTTCATCCACATGAAGGTGCTGCTGAGCTGGGTTCCCACAGGCCAGGCCTCTGGGCTGACAAGTAACTAAAGATGAAAGGGGGACCCAGGGGTTTTGGGGCTCTGTGTTTCATCAGAGCCTCAATATTCTTTATTCTGCTATTGGTTCTCCTTCTCCAGGATTACAATAATCATTACTGGCTATGATCAAGTAATAGACTTGAATGGAGTTATATCCATTTTGCAGAGAGGAGTACAGAGTTTAAATGGGCTTGTGCCTGTGCTTGTATTTGCACAGGAATGCCCACCTGAATGTGATAGATATACTTCAAATATTTGCTTGACAAAACCTTGAAAATGCCATATTGCTTATGGACAGTAATTGTATCAGTTGCTTAGTTCTAAGCATTCCGAGGAGAAAATTCTTCTAGTAGCTATATATTCCCATCTATCTTATGACCAGTGAATAATGCCAGAGGGTGGTCTGATGTATACCTTTTATAACACTAGATTCTCCTATATCTACACAATACATTTAGCCTCAGGATTTTAGGTACTTTCCAAATGAACCCATTTATTATTATTATTTGTATTAACCTCCATTTTGTGAGTAGAGAAAATGAGTCATCAGGGGTTTCGGTTATCTTCCAATTATTACACAGAAATCTTTCTGAGGTCTAACTAAAATCTTAGCCTTCCCAGATGACAAACAGATTTGTGTGTGTGTGTGTGTGTTTAAGTGTATGTATTAGAATGTACATCATGGGAGCTGTATACAAACGCAGCGGGTATATCGCTTGTTCTGTTAAGGTGTGTGTATGAGAATAAATAGTGGAGAATATTGAGTCATTGTAACTTGGTGACTTCGACTCAGGCTCTAGACTTTTCAACAGAGACTTTTCTGATAGCCTGCTGTGTGAGAAACGAGGCTGAACGCTGCAAAGACATGCTATTAATTCGTAGGAACGGGGTTATATTTAATACCTCATAAAAGTATTTCATAGACATGTACAAAGTTTAATATAGGTCTTCCCACTAATGAACAATAGATGCTTGAAAGCTCCCCCAATTGGCCATTGCATAGAAAATTACCTCTTTATTTGCTCAGCTTTGAAGCTTTTGTTTCCTTTGCTTGTGTTTCCTAAGCAGTATGAATTTCTCTAGAAATAAAAGAGATTTTTAATATGGCTACTCTAAAATAAATCAAGCCTCTGGTTTTAACTGTGCCAGGAGCATAGTAGGGAATCAGTAATGGTTTGAAGATTGAAGGAATGATTGAATAGTTCCCTGAACTGTAGGTATTGATTTATGTTAATGTACACCTCTATATTTATTTACACAGGCGTGTGCTTTCTTAAGTGGAGTAGTCAGTTTTTTGACTCAGTTGACAAGTTCTTATCTTAATGTCTCATTTAATTGATCAACGACTTAAATTCAGTCAGTTAAGCGGTTGCTTTGGTATTTTGTAAATACATAAAAAAATCTTTTGTATCCTTGAAGTTTCCTTCTTTGTATTTCCCATCATCATCTATATTTAATCAATATACATTGAGTAGCTTAAGATAAGCCCTCATTTCTCTGAGACTACAGTTTGAAATATGTGTGCAGTATAAGTCAGGTGTACCAAATCTTGGAACAGAATTTAACTTCTTTTCTCATACTTCCTGATGGGAGACCTTGAATGACCAGCAGTGCTAATGGTAGCACAGGGGTCAAAAAATTTATTCCTATAAGGAAAAAGCACGTCGTTGCTCAAGAATTCTATAACTAATGCTAACTACAAGTCACAATCTATGGTTGTGTTCTAACAAGCATTTTGCCCAAACAACGCTAGGTGAAGCAGCTGCCAATGTTGTCTGGACCGGACATCTGCTTTTTACAGACTTATGGGGGCATGGGGACCCAGGGCTCAGACACATGCATTATTCACTGTTTCTTTCTCTGCTTATTAGCCTTGTGGGTAAGGGCGGCATTAACCACCGGCCCAGCAGCCTTCGAGAACACCATGGCAAAATTCAAGAAAACACACAGTCTTGTGTTTGGGGCTTTAAGAGACTCTAAGGTGACTTGGTGCTCAGGAGGATTTGAGAACAGATTGGCTTATAGCCATTACTGTTGGCTAATAATTGCAGTAATCTTTTCGAGGTGGGGGTTTGTATTCCCCCCTCCTTCAATCTCCAAGACAGAGAACAATGGACGAATTGTGTTTCTGCATTATTCCATGAGATAGGGTCAGAGACTGCAACTGGGTGGGTAAGGTCTTCAGGGGATGACCCACCAGGCGTTAGCCCCAAACCATCGTTAAGAAACCCAGGACCTGAGCATTACAGCTTTGGCCTAATGATAGGGAAGCATTTTCCTAGTGGAGCCATTTCAACAGCAGCTGTTTTGGGGTTCTCAAAGTGTCCTTTGGGTGCCCAGAAGCAAGTGCAGTGCTCGCTGAAAGAGAAAGGGTGTGTGTGTTTGACCCGCATATATCTGCACTTGTGTATGCTGCCTTCTATCCATTTTTCTCTTGCTTAAAATTCACTTAGTAAAACCATTTTGTCCTCTTTAGAATGGATGACATTAAACTCAAATTTGGAATTGCAGTGCCACATGGAGATACCTCTGTAGAATGAACCGTGAATGTTTTTGTGTGTGTGTTTGTGTGTGCACATGCGCACAATGGTGGTGGGGACCATATTTGTCTTTAATATTAAAGTCAAGTTGTCAATTCTACTACCAGGAGTTAAAATAATCTACAAGATTAATCTATGCAGAGGGTATATTCTCTGATATAGAAAGTATCATTTAAATGTAAAGTTGTGATAAGCGTACATCCTGTAATTTAGAAAGTACATGCACAGTAAAAACTTTTGCCTAGAAGGTTCCACTAAGAAGTTCAAAGTTCTTAGATCCAAGGGGCAGGTAAACCTCAGAATACATTTGTCACAGTTCGTCCTAATCTCCTTCAGTTTTTCCAAAATGGGGTCCACGATCATTTTAAACATCCTGGGCCTACCCTTTCCTTTTAGGGAATTTCCATGGGCTAGTTAGTTGTTCAAATGTGGGGCATTGAGAAGGCCGGGTCCTTGCCACATACCGATTGGGATAGGTGCAGAGCATTTTATTTCTCCTCTGCCTCTCCACCCAATGTTTCCCTCCTGTCTGAGAGTTCCAGCCCTTTCTCCATCTGCTGCCTGTTAAGCAGCTGCTGGGTTCAGCAACAAGGAGGCCGGTGTGGCTGGTGGTTGGAGAACACTGTTAGTGTAACTTGGCAGGAGGTTGCACGCTGGCACAGAGGGGCAGTGAAAACGAGAGGAGGTGAGAATATCTGCACAGGGTGGGGGGCGGAGGACAGAGAAGGAGGACGACCACTAGGAGACTCACTGCCCCTGGCGGCTGGAGCTCGTAGGGAGCGGCTGGTCCAAATTGGATGGAGATCCAGCAAAGACACAGTGTCTCCCCTCCCAGACCCCAGGAGTTCTCCAGCCTGCATTTTCCAGTTCCCCACGAACATTTCCAAATTAAAAAATAAAATAAAAATACGTGTGGAAAAATACAGTAAAAGTGACAGCGCCTTCCCGGTTTCCGACTGTTCTGTTTTGACTTCACAATCAGCCAAACTGGAGCCCCTGAGTAGCTGGCTTAATTTGTCACCTTGAGTTATTAACCATTTCCCTGCCTCTCTCGGTGGGTGTCCTCCTGGCTCCTCGCCCTGGCTGGCTCAGTGACCTGTTAATCTTGTGCCCTTTCTCTCGGGCTTATGGCTCTGCCTGGAGAGCCCTGTTTCCCTCTTGGAGTCAAATCTGAATTCATTTCACAGTCACCTCTCAGCTGGTTTTTGCCAAGTGGTGGCTGAAACAGAAGGGTGATGGCAAAGTGCAGGAAAGAATGGCTCCAGAGGCAGCTCTCACGGGGCCCCCGGTGTCCTTTAGAAGTTCAACAGTTCAGTCTATTTCTCTTGGTTAAGGGCCAAGAGGCAGAGAGAGGCTCATTTTAGAACTAGGATGATATAGAATATAGTCTATTGGGAAGCAGAGGAGAGCTAATCCTGATACATTTTTCATGTCAGCAAAGTTAGTCTGCGTAGCATTCTATCTCTCTTTCCATTATCTCTCTGTTACTTCATACTTTCATGTCTCATGGAGGCTTGGGACGTTTTTGGAGAATATCCCAAGAACACCATTATCCAATGTTCTCTTTTTCCTCAAGACTTACATACCCTTAATACCTTTCATCCTTGAAGCCTTGTATTTTAGGACATCCAACTTATTAATAAAAGCAATGAATCCAAGTTAATGAATTCTTTGGGGGAGCTATTGGTTTAATGTGTTACTCAGAGTACTAAGGTGTCTTATAGAAACAAATTTAAAATGTATTAAAAATTCTTTTTTATTCTTAAAATATGTAAATTGTCTTATATTTAAAGAGGTAGTATGATTGCATGAATTATAATTCAAAATGTAAAAATAAAACCACCTCCCCCAGCAACTGAGGTCCTTTTCTAGAGGCAACTGCAATGATTAGTTTATTGCTTTTCCTCCCACAGATGTTTTATGCATATGTGGGCAATTATAAAATCTCTACTGCTTTTATTTATTTTTTGTTATTATTATACTTTAAGTTCTAGGGTACAAATGCACAACCTGCAGATTTGTTACATAAGTATACATGTGCCATGTTGGTTTGCTGCACCTATTAAACTCGTCATTTACATTAGGTATTTTTCCTAATGCTATCCCTCCCCCAGCCCCCCACCTCATGACAGGCCCTGGTGTGTGATGTTCCTTGCCCTGTGTCCAAGTGTTCTCATTGTTCAGTTCCCACTTATGAGTGAGAATATGCGGTGTTTGGTTTTCTGTCCTTGTGATAATTTGCTCAGAATGATTGTTCCAGCTTCATCCATGTCCCTGCAAAGGATATGAACTCATTCTTTTTTATGGCTGCATAGTATTCCATGGTGTATATGTGCCACATTTTCTTAATCTTAATAATTAATATTAATTATTAATTATTAATAAATGCCATATTTTAGACTAGTTTTAAATTTAAGGAAAAGTTGTAAAGATAATTACAAAGTCCCCATTTACTGCATCATTCAGTTTTCCCTTTTGTTAACGTCTTGTAGTTTTGTGGTACATTTGTCACAGCTAGGGAACCAACATTGGTGTATTAGAATTAATTAAATTCCACAGTTTATCAGGTTTCACTAGTTTTACCTCAGTGTCCCTTCTCAGTTCCAGGATCCCATCTTAAATTGAGCTCTCATGTCTCCTTAGACGCCTCTGATCTGGGACAGTTTCTCAGACTTTCCTTGTTTTTGATGACCTGGACATTTTTGAGAGGGGCTGGTTAAGTATTTTGCAGAAGGTTCCTGAATCTGAGTTCAACTGATGTTTTTCTCACGGTTAGACAAGGGTTTTGAGACAATGACCTCAGAGATGAAGCGCCTTTCTCATCATGTGATATCAAGGGTACGTACTTTAATATGACTTATCACTGATGATGTTAACCTTGATCACCTGGCCAAGGTAATGTGTGTCAGGTTTCTCCAGTGTGAGGTTACGTCCCCTCACTTCCATACTGCAGTCTTTGGGAGAAAGTCACCAAATGCAGCCCAAACTCAATGACTGGAGAGTTACGG
The DNA here is from genome assembly GCF_000951035.1 of Colobus angolensis palliatus. Classification (NCBI taxonomy): domain Eukaryota; kingdom Metazoa; phylum Chordata; class Mammalia; order Primates; family Cercopithecidae; genus Colobus; species Colobus angolensis. The sequence continues at coordinate 7,650,928 of NW_012110918.1, read as the reverse complement.
TCCCTCTCCTTATGGCCCCTTGACTTTTCAACAACATGACAACATACCCTACAGGCTTTGCCTTTTTGTTTGAAACAACACATTTTAGAGATTCTCATGTCAGTAACTCAAGAACTTCCATATTTTCTATTAATTTGCATTTATTCTATGGATGTATGAATACCATAATTGAGCCAACTAGTGATGTCCTTTGTGATGACAGGCATTTAGGTTGCTTCAATATTTTCATCTCATAAACAATGCTGAAATAAATAACCTGGTACACACTCAAGTATACCTGCAGAACAAATTTCTGAATGTTAAATGGCTACTTAAAAAGGTGGGATTTGTAATTTCATGAGCTATTGCTGTATTGCCTTCCATAGACAGTCAATGTATAATCCCTCAGTATTACATAATCAGGAAGATACAGTGGATGGAATTTTGGGTTGGCGGAGGACATATTTTTAAATTGGTAGACCATTGAGTGCTTTGGCAAATCTCCTTAAATCACATTACAGCAGGAACAACTATAGAAAATACAATTATTTAGGAGCAACCTGATCTGTGAGCTAATTTAATGAGTCAGGAGCCCAGCCTACATGCTGAAGAGCTCACATGCCTCCTACCTAGTTCCTTAACTAGGTTCTCATTCATGCCCATTCTGTCATGCTCTTGAAACCTTCCTATCTTTGCATAGAACATTATTCTTTCCACTCTCACCTTCTTCCCCAACCAATCATGTACCTGTTGAAAATCTGTATCTTGGCTAGGCCTATGTGACTCATTCTTTGCTATTGTAGCACAAATTCACTCCGTCTACCTTACAGTTATATTTGCACTTGTATATTGCTACATTCAGCCTTTTAAGTTATTGTTATCTTGAAGACACTTTTACCTCCCATGTACATTATGAATATGCCAGGGTAAGAGGTTGTATCTTCTCTTTATTGCATCATTCCCCAAAGGCTCCTGAGCCCAATGTGAAGGGAGTCCACATTGCTAGTAGACTGCTGGCTGCCCCTCTTCTCCACTGTTCACCTCTGTCACCTGCTACAAGAGTCACCTGGGAGGAAATCATTGCTGTGAAGATGGCTGCCTATCCCTGGCTTCTTGGTACTGAGACTATTTCCTGAAAATAACTTGAGAGGGACAAATATTTTATTTATGGCTAAGTGATAATTTCACAGGGGTAGTGAGGAATAGCTATAAAGATCACCAGAGAGAATCGAAATTGTCTGAAACCATTGGAAATCACAGTGGAGTAACTTTTTTTTTTTTTGAGACAGAGTCTCGCTCTGTCACCCAGGCTGAAGTGTAGTGGCATGATCTCGGCTCACTGCAACCTCCGCCTCCCAGGTTCAAGCGATTCTTCTGCCTCAGCCTCCCAAGTAGTTGGGACTACAAGCACGTGCCACCACGCCTGGCTAATTTTTCTATTTTTAGTAGAGATGAGGTTTCACCATATTGGCCAGGCTGATCTCGAACTCCTGACCTCATGATCTGCCCGCTTTGGCCTCCCAAAGTGCTGGGATTACAGGGGTGAGCTTTGTAATCAGAGCTCCAGCCCAGAGTGGAGTAACTTTGGGCCACAAAGGCATCGTGGATGGTGGGGACCGTGGCTTCTCTGCTGTGTCGGTGCTGGCTGCCTTGAATTTATTTACTGCAGCCGGGTAAGCTGGCAGCTGAGAAGGTTCTCCCTTTTGGCCATTCTGGTATTACACTAGCTGTTTTAGTCTGTTCTGGCTGCTATAAGAAAATACCACACACTGGGTGGCTTAAAAATAACATAAATTTATTTCTCACAGTTTTGGAGGCTGGAAAGTCCAAAATCAAGGCATTAGCAGATATGGTATCTGGTGAGGGTCCACTTTCTGGTTGACAGATGAAGCCTTCTCTCTGTCTTCTTATATGGTGGAATGGATGAGGGCTGTCTCTGGAGCGTGTTTCGTAAGGACGCTAATTCCGTTCATGAGAGTTTCACCCCTATGACCTAATGATGCCCCAAAGGCCCCACCTCAAATTAATATAATGGTTAGAATTTCAACATATTAATTTGGGGGAAGCACAGACATTTAGACCATAGCACTAGGGTTTTTAAAATTTTCTTCCTGCAAATCCAAGTTGAGACAGACATATTCTGCTCTAATGTAGTTGTCTTTTGTCCAAGTCTCTGAAACCTAGCCTTCCTGAGATCAGAACATTGCGAAGGCCAGACATCTTGCCTTTGGGAACGGGCTTATTATCATTATTTTGTCTAGTGAAACATCCTCTGTTACACTTCTGCTTTCTAACCCTTTTAGCCTATGTACACATCTACGGAGATAGTTTTATTTCATTTGGTTCTTACTCATTCAATCTGTTTAAATGATAGGATTTTAGAATTAGAAGGTGTCTTGGAATCCCAAAGGAAAATTCTCTCTCAAGGTCACAAAGCTGGTTGCGGAAGTCCAGGGTCATCTCAGGTCTCTAACAGCCATGAGTTAGTTTCTCTCTATCAGACTCTATCAAACTTATTTATTCTCTCTATCTCTCTAAACTTATTATTCTCTCTATCAAACTTATTTACCAAGTGTCAAATCATAACAACAATAGTGATTAATGGCTGGCACTTACTGAGTACTTTTCATGAACCTATGATACGATAAATGCTTTCCATGTATTGTTGTTCCTTTCCTTTCCTTTCCTTTCCTTCCTTCCTTCCTTCCTTCCTTCCTTCCTTCCTTCCTTCCTTCCTT